>NC_139005.1:40653991-41256991 GCF_964374135.1 Grampus griseus
CATACCGCGCAGCACGTGGGATCTTAGTTGCCCGACCAGGGATTAAACCTGGATCCCCCCTGCAGTGGAAGCAGAGCCCTAACCACTGGACCGCCAGGGAATTCCTGAGGAAATCCTGTTGATATCTTAAATTCATTAAGACAGTTATCATTTAAAGGAAATCCATGTATAATGAGAATCATCAGTTGCCTAATTTATATTCATTCAGTCAAAACTTATATATTGAATTTTCCTAAAGTGAGCTATACATTTAATTATTCAGGATGTGTGCTGTTATTATTTTGGTCTAGTGAGGCTTAGGGGATGGAACTTTCATTCTGACTCTTACAAGTTACAGCTTATCAAATTCCCCTCCTAATGCATCTCCTCTTCCCTTTGTCCCTCTATGCCTCCCCAACCTCAGCATCCTGCGTGTTTATCTTTGGTAATGCCTGTGTTCCCTTACATTTCTTTCCTTTTTTTTTTTTTAAGATTTATTTATTATTTATTTATTTATTTTTGGCTGGTATGGGTTGTGGCATGAGGGATCTTCGTTGAGGCATGGGGGATCTTTTGTTGCAGCGCGTGGGCTCTTAGTTGTGCTGCATGAGCTTCTCTAGTTGTGTGTGGGTTTTCTATCTCTAGTTGTGGCGCATAGGCTCCAGGGCGCATGGGCTCTGTAGTTTGCAGCACGCGGGCTCTCTAGTTGAGGTGCACGAGCTCAGTAGTTGTGGTGCACGGGCTTAGTCGCCCCACGGCATGTGGGATCTTAGTTCCCCGACCAGGGATAGAACCTGGATTGAACCCATGTCCCCTGCATTGTAAGGTGGATTCTTAACCACTGCACCACCAGGGAAGTCCCCCCTTACATTTCTGTTTATCCTTCCCAGAGGCTGGAAATCATGTCTTATTTGTCTTTACTTTCCTTATTGTAAAACATTGAGGGGAAGAAAGGTAATATGTGAGGAAATAGGTAACAGCAGAGTCAAAGATGGCCCAGATTTTAATTTGGGGTAATGGGAGAATGTTTACGTTATACGTAGAAATACCTGAGGTGCTGGTTTGGGGAGAAGATGATGAATATAATTTTGGACATGATGGAATCTGTGGCACTGGCAGGACATTCAGGTAGACTGTTCAATAGGCAGTTAGAAATGGTGACATATCCTGGAGCGGTTGGAGGATTTGAGCATCATCTTCTGAGGTTCATCAGGGTGAGTCAGATCTTTGAAAGGGAAAGTGAAAAATGAAGCTAAGGGGGAATGCCTGTATTTAGGAAGCTAGAGGAGAAAGAAGAGTCATCCAGGCTGCCAGAGGTGATCGCAGAAATAGGAGGTGTACTGGGGTGCATAGTAAGTGGCTTTTATGGAGGTAAATACTCAACTATGTTAAAGCTACAGAGAGGTTAGGAGAATTAGATGAGGGAGTACAGATGATTGGATTAGTCAGTTCCAGTCCTGTGGCTGGACCAGAGGCTACATTAAAAAGTGATGAGGACACAGAAGCAATGAGTCTGTAGGCTTCTTAGTTTGAAGTTGGGAAAAATGAATTAAAGAACAAGGGCAGGTTCAAAGGAGTACTTATTTCTCTTACTTTATTTTTATTTTTTAATAATAGAGGATACTGAGAAATCTTTATAGGCCTGGGAGGCTAAGAATGGAGGCTAAGAAAAGATTGTGTTGGCTCGGGAGATTTGGACACAGATTAGATCCCTGGAGGGTAGATGAGGGTGAATTTGAGAGCAGGCTGCCGTCAGGTTGGAGAGGAGGGAGGAGCATCTCTCTGAGACAGGAAGAATGGTTTGGTTGAAAAAAATGATTTAGGGAGAGGAAATTGGTGTGGGATTAAAGGGAAAAGAATATTCAGAAAGTTGGAAGCATGGGGTTTTGAGAAATGTGAAAAGAATTAGAGCAGCAGCTGCAGGGGAGTTCCGGAGGAATTAATGAAACAATGAAAGCAATGCTGGTGCTTGTAGGCAGACAGAGTGTGGTCAGCATGAATTTGGAGGGGACACAGTTGTGATGCTTGTGTCCAACTGTGAGATCAGGGTGTCATAAAAGTCGTCAGTGTGAATGACGCTGGCTACAAAGACAGTGACAGGACCTGGGGTCTGGGGGGAAGCAAAAGAAACCAGCAGTAAAGATGGAATGTGCTCTGGGGGCTTCAGGACTTCAGTGCCCTAACCTGGGCTTCGTAGTTGAGACCAGCAGCATTCCTGAGTCCCTGTGTGTTTGTTTTTATGAAGCAGGAAAAAAGATGGTCTTATTTAAGGGTTATTGAAGTGGAAATGAGGTATGAGAATACTTGTAAGAATACTGTGCATTTTTTTCCTATTAAATTAAAAAAAAATGGCATGGGAACATTGTTGAAAAACTCCATGAAATGGAAAAATAGCCTCCCTCCTCCCCCCGCCCAGCCCCATCCCACTTCCCAAGGTGTAGCCATTTTTTATCAGTTCGTAGTATAACTTTCAATATGTTAAGTCACCTTTAGGAAGCATGTCTTGATTCTCTGCTATGAACAGTTGAGAAGTGTACCCATTTCCAGTACTCTTTCCTTCTGAGTTTTTGCAGTCATATTAGTGTTCTTTTTTAAAAAAAAAACCCTTTATTTTTCTTTTAAGTCTTTATTGAATATGTTACAGTATAGCTTCTGTTTTTTGTTTTGGTTTCTTGGCCTCCAGGCATGTGGGATCTTAGCTCCCCAACCAGGGATTGAACCCACATCCCCTGCATTGGAAGGTGAAGTCTTTAACCACTGGACCACTAGGGAAGTCCCTACTGGATCTACTTTTAATTTCGTCTCTGCTTTCTATATTCCTTCTCGGTCTTACTCAACTGCTGTTGTTTCTTGTACTTTAAGTTCTCATTTTTCTTGTATTCTTAAAATTTGGAGTAGTTATTTTTGATATGGGGTGCAAGAGAGTTAAACTTTTAAGTCCTTGCCTTTCAGTAACGTCTTTATCTCTCATTTGATCATCATTTCTGTGAATGTAACTTGTTTTTATACTCTGGATGCTTTTAGGGTTTGCTTTTCGTCTTTGACGTTCTGACGTTTTCCCTAGGGTGTGTCTAGGTGCCTGTCTTCTCCATCATCCTGTTTGGGGGTTAGAAGACTCTTTGAATTTACTGGTTGTCTTTCTGGAGCTCAGGGAGAATTTTGTTTTATTATTTCTTCCCTTCCATGTGCTATGTTTTTAAATCTGTTTTGTGTTTGCTGTCTTTCCTCTCTCTCTTTTACTTCCGTTTTAACAGCAGGTTTATTCTTAATTTTTTTTTTTTTTTTTTTTGTGGTACGTGGGCCTCTCACTGTTGCGGCCTCTCCCGTTGCGGAGCACAGGCTCCGAATGCGCAGGCTCAGCGGCCATGGCTCACGGGCCCAGCCACTCCGTGGCATGTGGGATCTTCCCGGACCAGGGCACGAACCCGTGTCCCCTGCATCGGCAGGCGGACTCTCAACCACTGCGCCACCAGGGAAGCCCTCTTAATTTTTATAGACGTGATATCCTCTGAGCATGCTAACTGGCATTTTTTTTAAAGTTCTCTTTTAATTCCTGAAATAACTAATATTTCCTTTGGGGCATGTTTTTCCAGAGGTCCATCTTGGTCTACTTTTCCTGTTCTGTTGGGTTTCCTCAGATGTCATTCGTGGTTGTTTACAGTTAATGTGTCACTAGGTTGATTAGGTAGTTGGTGTGGTTTTCTTCTGGAGTTGAATAGGTCTTATTAGCTATTTACATTTTTATTATGGAATATCACATGCAAAAGAGTATATGTTATGTGTGTGCACAGTTTAAGGAAAAACAGCAAATTGTCCATGATCTAGTTTAAGAACTGAAACCTTAAAATACCTCTGAAGGCCCGTTGGGCCTGTCCTGTTACTTTCACCTCACTCTCAGATGTAACCATCATCCTGAATTTTGTTACTCATTCCCTATTTCTGCTTTATAGTTTGTATGTATCCCAAACAAAGTATTATTTAGTTTTGTAGGTTTGTGAACTTTAGGAGTGGAATCATGCTGTGTGTATTCTTCTGTGACTTGCTTTTTTTTTTTTGCTCAGCATTGTTTAGGAGGTTCATTCTTGCTGATGCAGGTTACTGTAGTTCTTTTTTTGTTTTCCTGCTGCTCTGGCATTCCATTGCATGAATTCACCACATTTTATTAGTTCATTCACCAATTGGCAGATATTTCAGTTGTTTCTAGTTTTCTGCTGTTGCAAATGACATTGCTATGAACATTCCTGTGTATGCCTTCTACATTTAAATATATATATATTTTTTATACCTTTAGTCATGGATTTTCAAATGCATATATAAAAGTCTAGAATTAAACAGAACAAAATCTCTGGATAGGAAATTGTGAATGATTAAAAATGCTTTTATAAACTTTGTATTTTCCATAGTTCCTTACATGCCCTTAATTTTATGGTCTGGAATTTTAAAAAATCAACTGAACATACTCGCTATTTTTCTTTGGAAAACACAGAAAAGGATAAGAGTTGATAAGAGAAATTTGCATTAATAAATGTGGAAAAATTCAGTGCAACTTTCATAATGTTAACTGTGCTTTTTTGCATGCTTAAAGATTTTGTAGAGTCATTAACAATGCCATCTATATCAAGTTAGTCTATTTGTAAGTACTTCCAAGCTTGAATTATAGTGTTTATGTCAAGTTTGTAACTTTTTAAACTTCTTTTCTGTTACTTTCCTTTTCATCTACCATCAGTCACTCACATTTCCTTTGTCAGCATCATGCAGGATAAAGGAGACTTATCAAAAACATTTGCTATCTGAGGACAAAGAATATTTTTGAAAGCGTTCAAAAAATTTAAGAGATTTATTATAGGTTAATTAAGCTTTTGAATTGTGAAGATTTTGGTTTTTGTTTTTGTTTTAGTGGTAAGGTTTCTCAGAATGAAGCATGCCAAGCTTTTGATAATGATTTTTGATACTCTAAATAACACAGACTCACTTTGGGTAACAATTTTTCTATATTGCCTCACTGACTCAGAGCACCAGGTGACTGAGCAAATAGATCATTCAAAACAACTGATCAGGACTACCCTAGTGGTACAGTGGTTAAGAATTTGCCTGCCAATGCAGGGGACACGGGTTCGATCCCTGGTCCGGGAAGATCCCACATGCTGCGGAGCAGCTAAGCCCGTGCACCACAACTACTGAGGCTGTGTGCCACAACCACTGAAGCCCTTGCGCCTAGAGCCCGTGCTCAGCAACAAGAGAAGCCACCACAGTGAGAAGCCCGGGCACCGCAACGAAGAGTAACCTCCGCTCACTGTAACAAGAGAAAGCCCATGCACAGCAATGGAGACCCAACGCAGCCAAAAATAAATTAAAAAATAATAATAACAAATAAAAATTTAAAAACCAACTGATCACAGAGCTTGGGAAATTTGTGTTCAATTTTCATTGATTGGCAATAGAACTGATAAATTTGGCCTCAGACATAAGGAAAAATCCATTTTATATACCAGTAAACTTTGTGGAACAGTTTTGTTTGACCTTCATTTAAAGATGCACCCCCTCTGATAAACATCACTCACAGGCCTCTGGAGTTCTTACTCTAAGACAAGTGTCATTCTTTGAGTGCTTCCTGAAGTACAAAACATGGTAATACTTCCATTTAAACATATTATGGGAGTTGCTTGAAAATTTCTGATGATCACACTGTGGTATTAAATTTGGGTAATGAAACTTGCTTGATGTAAGCAGTTTTTTTTGTTTTTTTTTTTAATTGTTTTTTTTTGAGGTACGCGGGCCTCTCACTGTTGTGGCCTCTTCCGTTGCGGAGCACAGGCTCTGGACGCACAGGCTCAGTGGCCGTGGCTCACGGACCCAGCCGCTCCGCGGCATGTGGGATCTTCCCGGACCGGGGCACGAACCCATGTCCCCTGCATCGGCAGGTGGACTCCCAACCACTGCGCCACCAGGGAAGCCCATCCTCAGTTGGTTTATGAAAGAACCTAAACCTCAAGTTTTGGAGGAATCCCAGAGGTCCTCCTCACTCGCACCACCTCTTTGCAGCAACATGTACTGTATAAACTTGAGAAAAATTGGCCATGATGCCAGTTTTAATTCAGGAAGGTCAAGTTTCAGAGTTGGGTGGAAGAAGAAAGTTGATAATAGTTTAGACTTATGTATGGCTTAGGAGATTAGAAAGTGAAAATTGGGGTTGATGCAACAACCCACTTAATGTCCATATTAACTCCTAAAATGCGAGCACTTTGTTTCTTATATCATCTCCTTTTCATATTTCACCAAACAAAATACTTCATGATCTCTGTGCCCTACCATGGGAAAGCCTTTTAGAAATTTTATTTTGGTCTTGGATGACTTAAAATATTTGTGAATGTATTGTAGAGAAATGTTAGTTTTTCCCGTACAGAATGTGATGCTCTTATTTATTGATTAGTCCCATCTTAACAATATTTATAGAGTCTGGAGGAAAAGATGGGGAGAAAATGACCCAAATATTGTATTTAATACTTTAGTTATTTTTAAGGTAAGTTAGTAAGGGAAAGGGATCCATGTGTACTTGGTTTGAATGAGAGTCAAAATCCCTAAAAGTGCTTAGGGTGTTAGTAATAGTTGTAATTCCGGTTTGAAGTTTGCATTGTCGCAGTATAAAAACTGAACTGATGTACTGACAGTTGGAGGGGAAATTTCTTTTTTTTTTAATCCATGGTCACAGACAACTTCTGTTTGGAGAACAGAGAGAAAGGCAGGCTAAGAGAAATACAAATAGAAAATGTTTAATCCTGTGTTGTGGCTTACTGTAGCATTTCTTATCCCCTTAAATTTTGGACTAGACTTCTACTAGAATTCTGTGAACTTGAGTGGTATGTGTGATTGCCAGCTGTGTGACCTTTTGAAGTTTGGAACTTTCTGGAATCTTAATTCCTTGTACTCTCCAACCTGTAGTGTGGGAAGGTAACACACATACACACACACACACACACACACACACACACACACAATTAGGGCAGGCTAGAGAATCTCATAAATAAAATGGTAAAAGGCTACAGTTGTCTTGGAATTCATAAACACGTTTAAAAGTTCATTTTTTCATCTTCGTAGATGTGTATTTCAGTAAGTTTTTCCTCTCTTCATTTCCCTTCATAAAAGGAAAAGATTTTTTTATTCCTGAGTTATCACTCTCCTAAAATATACCGTTTTGCTCAGATCTGTGCTATGTATAGAGTGTTATATTCCTGCCCACGTCTGATGTGGAAGGAGAGACACAGAGAGGAGAGTGGTGACTGACTCAGAGAGATGTAAATGATCTTATTATACTTGAGCTGCAACCACACCTAGAAACCTTGACAATAACAGGGTCTGTGTTTGATATTCCTTACTTGTTAAATCCTGTCTGGATTTTATTATGTCACACGTGTGTTGTTCATCAGCAAAGTCGAACGGGTGCTAGAACAATTGCAAAGCTTTTATCAGACTCATGATTACACTGTTTCTCACTTTGGCCATACAAAGAAAATGAAACACATAACCAAAACAAATTTCTAGTTGTTTCTGGTATTGTTGGTCTGGTTCAGTGGTTTCAGTGCTACAGATCCTATACCAGGATAGATTTTCATGGGTAAATTCATTAAGGTTAAGATAGTCTCAATGTCTGTGGCAAGCCGTTAATGTTTTTAAAATAACTTTTCCCTCATTATAAAAATAACACATTTTTTTAAAAAAATTATTTATTTATTTTTGGCTGCATGGGGTCTTCGCTGCCGCGTGCAGGCTTTCTCTAGTTGCGGCAAGTGGGGGCTACTCTTCCTTGCAGTGCGCGGGCTTCTCATTGCAGTGGCTTCTCTTGTTGCAGAGCACCGGCTCTAGTAGTGCGGGCTTAAGTAGTTGTGGTGTGCGGGCTCAGTAGTTGTGGCTCACGGGCTCTAGAGCACAGGCACAGTAGTTGTGCACAGGCTTAGTTGTTCCAAGGCACGTGGGACCTTCCCGGACCAGGGCTTGAACCTGTGTCCCCTGCAGTGGCAGGCAGATTCTTAACCACTGAACCACCTGGGAAGTCCCACACATGCTTAATTTTTAAAAAAAAAAGGAAACTAAAGAAGAAAATGACTATTTCCTAAAACCTAACGCCCAAATATAAACACTAATACTGTTAAGTAAATCTCCTCTAGTCACTTTTCTATTTACATATCTTTAAAAAAAAAATCGAGGTACTACAGTAAATTCAGTTTAGTTAACTTAAAAAAAAACTATTTTGAACATTTCCTATTTCATCATTCTTTAAAAACATGACTAAGTAATATTCCATGGGTTTGGATATACCATAATATTTGGATATTCACCTACTGTTGGAATTATAGGTAGCTTTCAGTTTTTCTCCAGTAAACTGCTTTTAAAGTAAACTTTCAGGGAATTTCCTGGTGGTCCAGTGGTTAGGACTCAGCGCCTTCACTGCCAAGGGCTGCGTTCAATCCCTGGTCAGGGAACTAAGATCCTGCAAGCCTTGTGGTGTGGTCAAAAAAAAAAAAATTATAAAGTAAACTTTTAAATTGAAGTATAACTTATACAAAAAAAGAGTCCAAATGATAAACATATAGCTTAGAGAATTTGTAGTGAATTTTTATAACATGAACACACCCATGAAACCCCCCAGATCAAGAAAGAGTAAGTTAATTGCCAGCATCCAGAAGTTGTGCCCCTTCCTGGTTATTACCTCCCCAAAGTTAACCACTACTCTGGCTCCTTTCATCATTGATTGGTTTTGCCTGATATGAATTTTACATAAATGGAGTCATATGTATGTTCTCCTTAGTTCCTGGCTTCTGTTACTCAACATTGTATGTGTGAGTTTCATCATGTTGTTACTTACAGCAGTAGCTAATTCTTTTTATTCTATACAGTATTTAATTGCATGACTCTACTACAATTTATTGTTCATTCTACTGTTTGTGGACATATGGTTTATTTCCAGTTTTGGCTCTTATGAATGTTCTTCTATATGTCTTTTGGTGCTATACCTTGGATATATACCTGGTAGTGGAAGTGTGTGGTCATATGTTCAGTTTTCATAGATATTATCAAACGGTTTCCCAAAGTGATTATACCAAATTCCCATCAACAATGTATGAGAGTTCCGTTTGGTCCTGTACTTACCAGCACTTGGTGTTGTTAGTTTTCTTACTTTTAACCATTCTAGTAGATACATAGTAGTAGTATTTCCTAGTGGTTTTGATAGTGAGCACCTTTTCATATGTTTATCAGGCTTTTGGATATGCCCTTCTGTGAAGTACTTGTTCAAATGTTTTGGCAATTTTTAAATTGTGTTTGTCTCTTTATTGATTTATAGGCATTCTTTATATATGCTGGGGATGAGTTCATTGGTTGCATACACTGCAAATATCTTCTCTCTGTGGCTTGACATTTTACTCTCTTAATGGTCTCTCTTGATTACACAGTAAACTTTAAAAAATTGACAGTGTTAATTTGGTAAAAATGTAGACACATCGTGCCTTGCCAGAGGTTACTTACTTGGAGGACAGTGCGTAAGGGGATAATAAAATCAGAAGTTCTGTTATAGTTAGCTTTGTCCAGCATAATGGCCATGATTTGCCTCCCCAGCAGTGCCAGCTCTCTTACAAATAAATGTGGGCCCTTTGTTGCAGGGGGAACCAGCTGAGCACGTGGATGGATCGGTGAAATTTCTCTCTAACCCTGGGAGACTACTAAAAGCTCAATCCCTTTTAATATTGGCTTAGTAGAACCATGTTTTTATACTAAGTATTGTACATACAAGTTAATGCTTAAATTGCACGCAGTGGCATAGGATCTTGATATGTTTTAATCTATCCATTTAAAAAGTAGGGATTATATAAAAGAGTAAAAGTTGACTTTATTTTTCTCCAGACTTAGAAGAAAATAAGAGCTGCAAATCAAAAGCTAAAAATATAGGTACTGAGGGCAAAAAGACAGAAAGGAAGTATTATTTAGTGGTTAAGGACTCAGGTTGGAATTCTAGCTCTTCTGTTTACTAGTTTGGCAATTTTCGTATGGTATTTATCTTCCTTCAACTTTAGTTTCCTCATATTTGAAATGAGGGTAATAGTGAACCCACCTGGTAAGGCTTTTGTGAGGATTAAATGAGATAATTAATGGCAGGTGTCTGTGGCCCATAGAGCTCAATAAATGTTTATTTACTATTATTAGGAAGTAAAGGATAAAAATAAGGTTAAAAACATTTATTTATTTGTAAGGACAAACTGAATTTACATATGCTTTTGGGAAACCAGAACTTTTTTTGGCCGCACCACGCAGCTTGCGGGATCTTAGTTCCCCCACCAGGGATCAAACCCAGGCCTACGGCAGTGAAAGCACAGAATCCTAATCACTGGACTGCCAGGGAATTCCCGAGAAACCAGAATTTTTAAGAGAGCTAGAATAAAGATATAAGTTATCCTAAAGGTTTATAAATGCATATATTCAAAGATTGTTTTATCCCACTTTTCTCCTTTTGGCTTCAGAGTCATATCTAGATTTGAAACTGCCTCTCCTGTTTAAGCTTTTATCCTGTGGAGGTAACTCTTCCAATCAGCGTTTGTCAGTAGACACCAGGAGTTCAGTTTATACAGCTCAACCACTTGCACTTTTTAAAAAAAATAATTGATTTTTTAAAAAACACATAATACTTGAACTGTTTTTGTTTTTTGAACTGTTTTTTTAAAAGTTTTTCTTTGCTAAAAAATTAATCTCCCTCTAAGAATATAGTCATAATTTTCTGTGTTAAATCATCCTTTGATTCCTTCGGAAGACAATGAGGGAATCCTAAAATGAATTCTCTTCTTTAAGGGTAGAGAAGTAACATATAGGCATTGTCTCCTGGTTAAGAATTCATTCTATCCTTTCTGTGATTTGAGGTTCCAAAAAGAAAACAAGATATATCTGTAATATCTTATAAAAACAAAGGGAACTGGAGACTAGGTAAGTTTTAAAATATTTCTTCTGCCTTGGATTTCTAAATGAACAAAAGGAAAGAATAAACTTCATGAATATTATTCTCTACTGTTATAGACTGTCTAGATTAGTGCTTCTTAAAAAAACATTTTTTATTATGGAATATCTCATTCATAAGAGTAGAAAGAATAGTATAACAAATCCCTATGTACCCATCACCCAGTTTAACAATGATCAGTTTATGACCAGTCTTATTTCATTTATAACTCTGTTGTCTTCCCCCCACCCCATACTGTTTTAAAGCAAATCCCAGCTATATCATTTTATCCATAAATATTTTAGTACATATCTCTAGAAAATAAAAACCAAAACAAAAAACTCTTAACCAAAAACAAAAAAATAAACAAAAAAACCTCTTAAAAACAAAACAAAAAAACCCCATTATACTGTTATCACCTAAAAAAAGAAAAATTTTAGTTTTGTCAAGTATTCAGGCATGTGTTCAGAATTTCCCCAATTGGCCCATTGATTTTTCGTCTTCTTTAACTGTTTGTTTGAATTGGGTGCTTTTTGGCTGCTGTCCTGTTCCCAGTGTGCTGTATTTTGACATTGTATTTCATGTGTGGATATTTCATAACCCTAGGATTTGAAGGAGGGTGGGGTAGGGGACTAGCAGAAGTATAAGAATCTTACACGAGTGTATGAGTTAGTAGGCTGGTCTGTGGCTCTGATTATTTGAACAGGAGGAAAGTAATCAGTGCAAATTGGCCAATAGGCAGGTGCCGTTCTCCTTTAAATTTCACAAAAGTGTCTCTACATTTGCTGTTGCCACTCCATCCTTGCTACTGTGCCTTCTGCCTTCCTCCTTCCCTGGACATGTTCAATGTGTATCTAAAATATTTTATGCTCTTTTGTTTTAAAATTGTTTTTAACCTGTGTTTGGGTCCTTGCCTCACTCTATTGCGATTATCTTTCTACTTGCTTTTCTTCCTTATCTCAATGAAAACCCCTTGAGGACAGGTACTTCCTTGTTTACAGTTAACAGTTCCAGTACCTAGCACAACTTAGAGTTAGTGCTCAGTAAATGTTGTGGAACTGTAACTAGGTTTTCCGTATTAATATTAATTGTTATAATTTATTACAAGACTTCAGATCTATTATAATATTTACCTCTTTGTATTAAAATAAGTCATGATGACTGACAGTCTTCTGTGTTGGGCATTGCCCTTGGCCCTTTACATGAATTTTCTTTAATCCTTATAGTAACTAATGGATAGATAGAATCCCCATTTTATATTTGAAGAAACTGAAGGTCGAGAGGTTTATTAGTTTTCTTAAGGCCATACACGTCCATGCCGCTCTGGCTTTTAAGCCAGTGCTCTTTCCATTACATCACATCCCCTCAAAGGGTTGATGTGTCTGCATGGGGGAGAGAGGGAGAGACTGATATGAAACTTAGGACACTGCCTTTGCCTCTGAAATAGTATTCAAGAAGAGTAGGCAGGACTTCCCTGGTGGCGCAGTGGTTAAGAATCCGCCTGCCAATACCGGGGACACGGATTCTAGCCCTGGTCTGTGAAGATCCCACATGCCACGGAGCAACTAAACCCACACGCCACAGCTGCTGAGCCTGTGCTCTAAAGCCAGCGAAGCACAACTACGAAGCCCACGAGCCACAACTGCTGAAGTCCACGCTCCTAGAGCCCATGCTCCGCCGCAAGAGAGCCACCGCAATGAGAAGCCTGCGCACTGCAACGAAGAGTAGCCCCCGCTCGCCGCAACTAGAGAAAGCCTGCGTGCAGCAACAAAGACCCAATGCAGCCAAAAATAAATAAATAAATAAATATATATATATATATATATATATATATATATTTAAAAAGAGGAGTAGGCAGGACCAAGTCAGAGGTCAGTTATCAAGAGGCTGTATAAAAAGTTTCCATGAAGGGACTAGGGGGATAGGAAGTAGACCAGGAAATAAATTGGGAGGGTCAGAGCAGGAAAAGCTGCTTAGTTAGACATCAGACTGGAAGGCCTGGAGGAGATAGGAGGCTGGAGAGGCAAAGATAGAGACAGAGAAGGGACAGGGTACAGGCATGTCACAAACTGGTTTGAGTCAAATCTCACAAACGTGAAGTTCCTTTAGCATAAGTCCCCGTAAAGCACAGTTTGACATTTCTTGCTGGGCTAGGGGTGGGTCCTCAAAGTGAAACACCAGACTGAACAGACCATGAGAGCCAGGAACCAGGGATGCCTAATTAATATTCTAAGCTGCTTTTATGGTGCTGACACATAGTAAATACTTAATATAGGCTTTTAAATCAATGATGAATTTATTTCTAGTCTTTTAGAGTTGCTGACATGGAAGAGATGCTGAGAACACTGTAATTTTGTAAAAATACATTTTACGTTCAACAATGTTCAAAAAGGAAAAAAATAGCTCAGTTTGAGATTTGGGGCAGAAATTTGGGAGAAATACTGAGAGACATGTTCAGAAAAGGAAGTCCTGTCACACTTGGACTGAAAATAAAGAAGGGGCAAGATAGCTGAAGTTAATGACTTGGTACTTGGTTATCAATACAATTGAATTCAGTGAATGCCTTTTGAACACCTATTAATGTGCCAAGACAGTGTGCCAGATATTACGCCAGGCTAGGTATAAATTAGATAGCCCTCTCTTTGGGAACTCCCAGTCTAGACTAGAGGAAGACAGAAAGAACAGTGACAACGCTTATCATCCGTTCTATTGTGAGACATATGTCAAAGGAAGTAAGGGAACACAGGGAAGTTCTGTATTAGAGTCGCGTTCAGCTGAGATAGACAGAAAGCCCAAATTAACAGTGGTTTATGTGAGGTAGACGTTTGCTTCCCTCTCACATAAATGCTTACTTAGGTGGACTGGGGGGTGGTGTGGTATTTCATGGTGTTAGAGTATCCGTGTTAGTGCTCCACCATGTGTGGCCCCAACCTCACGGTCTGAGATGGCAGCCTCTTCATTCAGGCAGTAGGATGGGGAAAGGAGTGAAGAAGAAAAGGCATAGAGCTGTCTCTTAAAGAAGGTCCATGGACCCTTGTGCTTATATTACATTGGTGAGAGCTTCATTATATAACTACCCCTGTAGTTAGCTAAAAGCGGGGGTCCTACCCAAGTGCTTAGGTAAAAATGGGGGTTCCCTAACTTAGAAGAGGAGGATGAATTTTGCAGAACAGCTAACCGTCTCTGTCACTAGAACCAAATTTCACCTTTCGGAGAAAGTGATGCTTAACCTGAGACCTGAAGACGATGGGAGTTAGCCAGGTAGACAAGATTAAGGAAGGCAGAAGGAGGCATGGGGATGGAAGAGACATTGGCAGTTTGTGGGACTTCAGGTCTTAGGTTGATTCAGCATTGGGTAGGTAAAGGGGAGCAGCCTCAGATGAGCCTGACGAATCAGTAAGAGCTGTGTCAGTCATTTTAATGAGTTTGTATTTTATTTTGTAGTCAGTCAGAGCCATTGACCAGTTTTAACCGAAGGAGTGACTTGATGAAATTTCTATATTAGAAGGGTAGCCCATGTTATTTGAAAGACAGATTTTGGGTGTGGTGAGCCCACTTTAGCTCCAAGACCACTTAGAGAGTTGCTACAGTGGTCTGGGGGAGAACTAGTGGTCTACTTTTAGTTCCCCAAGCATGCCAAAATACTCCCTTCCCTTCCCCCTCTCCCCTTCCCTCCCTCCCTTCCTTCTTCCTTTTTTTTTTGTTCCTCAATTTAAAAAAAAATCAAGTTCACATACCATAAAATTCACCCTTTTAAAGTGTACAAATCAATGGTCTTTAGTATGTTCACAAAGTTGTACAACCATCAGCACTATGTAATTCCAGAACATTTTCATCACTCCAAAAGAAACCCTTACCTGTTAGCGATCACTCCCTGTTCACCCAGCCAGCCCCTGGCAGCCACTAATTACTTTCTGTCTTCGTGGATTTGCCTATTCTGGACATTTCATATAAACAGAATCATATGATATGTGGCCCTTGTGTCTGGCTTCTTTCGCTTAATATGTTTTCCATGTTCATCCATGTTGTAGCATGTATCAGTACTTCATTATTCTTTTGGTTGAATAATGTTCCATTGTATAGATATACCATATTTTGTTTATCAGTTTATCAGTTGAACGTTTGGGTTGTTTCTACTTTTTGGCTATTATGAATAGTACTGCTGTGGACATTAATGTGCAAGTTTTTGTGTGGACATGTATTTTTAGCTCTCTTTGGTATATATCTAGGAGTGGAATTGCTGGGTCATATGGTAACTCTGTGTTTAGCTTTTTGAGGAATTGGTAGATTTTTTCCCAAGTGGCTGCACCATTTTACATTCCCACCAGCAACGTATGAGGGTTCTAATTTCTCCACATCCTTGCTAACATTTATTATCTGTCTTTTTGTTGATAGCCATCCTAGTAGGTATGTAAATGGGTTGTTTGTCTCTTTATTGTTGAATTGTACGTTTATTTTATATTGTGGATAGTAGACTCTTTTCAGATACATGATTTGCGATTATTTTCTCCCACTTTGTGGGTTCTTTCTTGATAGAACAAAGAGTTGTGAACACAAAAGTTTTTTATTTTGATGAAGTCCAGTTTATTTCTTCTTTGGCTGTGTGTGCTGTTGGTGTCATATCTAAAAAAAATGGTTGCCTAATCCAAGGTCATGAAGATTTACACCTATGTTTTTCCTTTAAGAGTTACATAGTTTTAGCTCTTACCTTTAGGTCTCTAGTCCATTTGAGTTAATTTTTGTATATGGTGTAAGGTAGGGGTCCATATTTATTCTTTTGCAGATGGATATCCAGTTGTCCCAGCACCATTTTTTGAAAACTCTTCTTTCCTCCACTGAATTGTCTTGGCACCTGTGTCAAAAATCAGTTTTGAAATTGGAAAGTGTGAGTCCTCCAACCTTTGTTCTTCTTTTTCAAGATTGTTTTGACTGCCAAATTGTTTCTTGCTTTGTAGCTATCTATTCTCTTTGTCTAAAAGACTTATCTTGCCCTTGTTCTCCTGGAGAATTTTACTTATCCTCAAAGATTCAAATCAGCACAGCATCTCTATGAAGCATTTTGTTTTTGCCTTTGCAAAACTGATTGCTCTCTCCTTCAAGCCACCACTTTATTTATCTCAGTCTTCCCAAATGCAGGAATGAGCAAACTAGGGCCAGAAGACCAAATCCAGTCAGTTATCTTTTTTTTTTTTTTTAAAATGACCCAGGAGTGAAGAATCGTTTTTCAGTTAACAGAGTTACATTTTAAATGGTTATATGAGTACCTACATAATAGTCTTGATTTTGCCTTCGGCCAGTAAAGCCTAAAATATTTCCTATCTGACCCTTTAGGAAAAAGTTTCCTAACCCCTGTATTTATCGTGCAAAGCATATGTAATATTTTACATGTCTTTCATAATAGAATGAGCTTTTAAGGACAGGACTGAATCTTGTTCATTTTTCTGTTCCTATTGTCTAGGAAAACACTTGATATATGGTAGGGGTTTAGTGAATGTTTTTTCAATGGATGAATAGTGTGACACAAAGTTATTTTTAAATTATAATTTAATTACTCTTATAATACCTTGCTTTTTTTGGCTTTATCTACTTAAATTTTGTATACAAGTATGAATTATGTAGATTTCAGAATTTCTTTACACCTTAAGAAAGACTTACAGAATATAGTTATGGAACACCTTTTTAACAGAGAGAAAAATCCGAGTACATATAAAGTAAGATTTATTGAGGAATTTATTAGAAACAAAAGCAGGATTCCTCCTCTTGATTTTACAGTTCCTTCTATGGAAAAGATATGAGTACAATTGAATATAGCAGGCTGCTATGCCTGTCAGCTTTGTTTCCACTCTGCACTGATTCCATCATCTTACCCTATCCTAGGCCAACCAGATGTGCTTCCTTTCTCAAATAAGATGAAAACGGTTCATTGTTTATGCACACTTGTGCAAATATGTACAAATGTAGCAAAAGTTAGTCCTGCCCTTTGGGAAATACAACGAACTAGTATTAAGCGAGAGGCAGCATGGTTTACTCCAGGGATGGCATACAGTTTTAGATGCTTACTCCTTCCTGTCGGTTGGAGGTATGCGCTGTGGAGAATCTGAGGCCATGCCTGAGATCAGTGAATAGAAACCTCTGCTTTTGTTGCAGGAAGAGGACATGTATGCCACATATTTACCTTCCATAGGTGGTGGAATAAGGCACAGTATGGAACCTGACTGATTCAGATATTTCCAACCCTTATTTTTAGACAAGCTATTTTGTTCCTTGAGAGTCTCAATTTTCTTATTTGGAAATGAGTCCAGTAATACCTCCTTCACATGCTTGTTAGGATGAAATAGGGTAATGCATGTGAAGCATCTGCCCACTGTTTTGCAAATAATAGGTGCCTAACAAGTGTTAGCTCTCAAATAGGGACACTTCTGAACCAAGAATGATCACATCACGGCCCTATGTCTCAATTTGCAGGGGCTAATGTAGTAGGCAGTGGAGAAAGAATTTTTAAACGAGATGTCTGTTTTGAACTCATAACTGGTTTTATGTATAAATAATTTAGAAATGCATTATTTACAAAACAATTAAAAAAGATACCACTTCCTATTAGGCTTTATTCCTTTTACTGAAGCTGCTTATTCAAAGGTTAACAATTTACCTTGGCTTATTTTTACTTCCCTTCCTCCTTGACATTCACAGCACTGTTAACCACAAACTTAGTTGAAGCCCTTTCATCCCTTGGCTTTAGTGAAAATAGCACTTTCTAAACAATTTCACTCTTTTTTGGGGAGGAAGGGACAAACTTTTATGTTTAACTTTAACCATTGTTTTTTTTTTTTTTTTTTTTTTTTTGCCGTGCGCGGGCCTCTCACTGTTGTGGCCTCTCCCATTGCGGAGCACAGGCTCGGGACGCGCAGGCCCAGTGGCCATGGCTCACGGGCCTAGCCGCTCCGCGGCGTGTGGGATCTTCCCAGACCGGGGCACGAACCCGTGTCCCCCGCATCAGCAGGCGGACTCCCAACCACTGCACCACCAGGGAAGCCCTAACCATTGATTATTGATTCGATTGGTAGTTAAAATTAAAATTTGTCTCAAAAGATTGAAAGATATCTAGGAAGTAATAATTTCCCTGTGTAATTTTTAAAAATTAATTAATTTTTTTGGCTGCATCGGGTCTTAGTTGCGGCACGCCGGATCTTTTGTTGCAGCTTGTGGACTTCTCTAGTTGCAGCACGTGGGCTTAGTTGCCACATGTAGGCTTAGTTGCCCCGCGGCATGTGGGATCTTAGTTCCCTGACCAGGGATCGAACTTGCATCACCTGCATTGCAAGACAGATTCTTAACCACTGGACCACCAGGGAAGTCCTCCTGTGTAATTTAATGATGACTACAACCCTAGACAAAGAGTCATTTAAAATGCTTAATGGAAATATTAATTGGTACCATTTTTTCAAGAAGATAATTTGGCAGTAACTCAGAGCAGGGTTAACATTCTGTAATTTGGGATCCAGCACATTCCATGTCTAGTAATCTCTCGCACAAAAATAATAGCAAGAATGGTAAAAATATATATCGTGAGATGTTAATCTAAGCATTAGTCTAAGAGCAAAAGTGGGAAACAAACTAAACGCTTGTCAGTAGAAAAATGGTGAAAATTTACTATTTTTTTTTTACTATCATCTTTACTATTCATTCATTAAAAAAATGAGCTATACAGGTACTGAGCTAAAAAATGTCTGATATATTAAGTGAAAATAATCAGGCTGTGACACAGTATGTATGGCATGATTTCATTTTTGTGTTAAAAGAAGTGTGTATATGTTAAACTTTGTGTAAACGTAGGAAAAAACTCATTAATCTTAATGATTTCCATTGGAATTGGGTTTAGAGAGGCAGAGTAAGGAACTTTCACTTCTTACTATGGCTGATAATTATGGGTGACTTTTACATTTTTTGTGTGTACTTTTCTGTGATTTTTCAAATAAAGCTACCTTAAAAAAAAAGAAAAATTAATGGAGAACAGTAAGGGGGAGATATGGATCCAACTAGCTACTCTTAACAAGGATGCCCTTTAAAATTGTATGTATTTATATGCATACTCCTGTATATATGTATTGATACATAAATTTATGTATACACACACAAACACACATACATATGAGTGAGTACAGTTGGACATTCAGTTAAGCTGCATGATGCATTGTATTGACATGCATTTTAAAGTGCAAGACACAAAGAAGTGTTTTTTCAAACATCACAGTGTACAATAATAGTTCTTAAGTTCTTTAAGAAGTGATAGGATTTGTTCTGGAAATGTACAGTTTTCTAGTGTTGCAGTAATGTGTGTTCACGTTTCCCCAATGCAGGTTACAGCTTGTTCATGTCTCTTAGTTAAAGTTTAAATTTTGTGGTAATCAACCAACTGCATGACCTTTGAAACAGAGCAAAGAAAGTACTCCAGAGCAATGAAACTCTCAGTACAACCACTGTGGGTTTGGACTGTAAGTTGGAATTCTCTTCCAGTGACCAAGTCAGGGATGAGAGTAGGATCTGTTAAGAAAGCTGTGTGTTGTTCATGATTTCCTGTTTAAATTTATTTTATAATGATCTCCTTTACATGTAGAAATATTTAGCTTATGTCTCTGTGCTCTTAATTTTGTTTTATTCTGAATAATTTTTAAAGAACTGAATCTTGGGCTTCCCTGGTGGCACAGTGGTTGAGAGTTCGCCTGCCGATGCAGGGGACGCGGGTTCGTGCCCCGGTCTGGGAAGATCCCACATGCCGCCGAGCAGCTGGGCCCGTGAGCCATGGCCACTGAACCTGCGCGTCCGGAGCTCCGCAACGGGAGAGGCCACAGCAGTGAGAGGCCCGCGTACCGCAAAAAAAAAAAAAAAAAAGAAGAATTGAATCTTGTGACTTGTTCTTTTTTAGATATGGAAATTTAAGCTCCGCATGTAACAAAGGAAAAGTCCTATTCCAGATTTAATAATCTGGAATTATTAATTATTAATTAATTATTATTAATTAATCTGGAATTAATCATCTGTATCAGATTTGGAAATTTTCTTAACCTTCCCTTCAGTGTCACTGGCAATTTTAGATTTTCTAGAGACTCTTCAGTTTGCAGGTTATCTGTGCTTCTGTTTTCCTCCTTCATTCCCCCGCCTGCCCCCTGGAACGGCAGCCGTATGCTCTGTGTTAGTTCTTTGCCTGGTGAAGGCAAAGGAGATGCCGAGAAACTGTGGATTTTGGTTTTTTAGGCCTGACTAGTTCTGTTTGTAATAGATAACATTAAGCTTTGAAAATTTCGATGAGATCTCTTGGGTTTTAAATTTGGGATTAAATACCAGCTTGCTTTTTGAGACTTGAAGTTTCCTGAAGATTTGGCCAGTTTCTTCATTGATTTTTTTTCTCCGTCCATCTTTTTCATGAGACTGTGACATTCACAAGTGAATTGAGAAATTGAACTACTCAGAATCTAAGTATGAATATTTCATGAGAGACACGCTGTCTAAAAGAACGATTAGCCTCTAAGATATTCTTTATAACCATTGGTATATTACTAGGTCTGTAACAGTTTACCATATTTCAGGATTCCTGAGGGGGAATGGTCTGGAGAACCTAACAGGCTTTTCCATCTCTCACGATTCATTTTACTTTATTGAAAAATTACCTTAAACATAAGGAAGTGAATAGCTGGTAGAACTGGATTCTAAACTGTGCAGCTTCAGTGGGAAGGGAGTGATTTGTCAGTCAGTGCTTGCGCTGGCTGTTAATCTACAGGCAACGCACTGGCCAACTTCTGTGCAGTTGGTAAACACTGCTGTGGGCTGGCGACAGGTGCTGCTTACACACATCTCAAAGCAAGTGACAAATTGCTCTTCTAGGGATTCTATTTAGCCACAGATTTAAGGTTTATCAGTAGTGTTTTCAGAAAACAATATTTTGAGAACCAGATTCTGTCATTTCTTTGTTTTGAAGTCTGTAGTCAAAGCAGCTTACATAATGTATACGTTAACAATAGCTTCCATTTATCGAGTACCGCTTTGTGCCAGGCACTGTGCTAAGTACTTTACATATATTATTTATGCAAAAACCCTGCAAGATAGGTATTGTTATTTTCATTTACACATGAGAATTAAACATGTGAACCTTTTTTTTTTTTTCTAATTAAAAATTTTTGGCTGTGCCACATAGCTTGCAGGATCTTAGTTCCCGGACCCAGGATTGAACCTGGTGGGCCCATGGCAGTGAAAGCGCCAAGTTCTACTGCTGGACTGCCAGGGAATTTCCAACACTTGGACCTTTTATCACACTTCCTTTTGGTCAACTTTTTCATTCTTTCCTTTACCTCTTTTTTTTAATTTTAAATAACAGTGTTATTGAGATATAATTTACATGCCACAAAAGTTCACACTTTTATAGTAAGTGTACAGTGAATTTAGTGGTATTTACTCTATTTACAAGGTTGTGCAACCATCACCACTGTCTAATTTTAACATAGTTTCATCATCCCATAAAGAAACCCCAAACCCATTAGAAACCACTCCCCCTTTCCCTCTTGCCCTGCCGTAGGCAACCACTAAACTTCTGTCTCTATGGCTTTGCTTGTTCTGGATTTTTCATATAAATGAAATCATATAATGATATGTGGTCTTTTGTGACTTCTTTCACTTACACCTTTTCTTTTTAAAGTACCAAATATTACATCAGTCAGGGTAGTTGATTCAAAAGAATAAAGCAGTAATAATATGGTAATAATTCTTTTATTATTGTTGAGTAACATGGTATTTTGAATACGTAGATTTCCCAGATGACTGATACTTACCATAAGCACATTTGAAGAGCAGAAGCTATTCAGATTTGAGTCAGGGACGATGTAATTCAACCTAAATTGCATGATATATTTTCTCTAATTTCTTAAACATAGCATAGTTAATAACCTGGGGTTCATTATTTTGAATGTTTATTGCACTGTACTATATTGCTGTGGTGTCCTTGGGCATTGGAGATGTGAAAGACTCATCTCTATGTTCATCTCTGTACTGAATGTCTTCTGATTGTTGTGCTTTAACGGTTTCTGATACTTCTGTGTGAGATCAGTTCATTTATTTTAAATTTGAATTTGATTAAAATTTGTTCTTTTTCCCATATTGAGCAATACATACTCATTGTAGGAGAAGTAAAAAATCATAGCTAAGAAAAAAGATGAAAACTTAGCCATGTACCACAGAGCTAACCATCGTGAATATTTTGGTATATATCCCTAAAGTCATACACACATGCACACACCCACGCTTGCACATGCACAGGGATGTATACATGTATGCAAGGACTTGATATAATTCTATGTCTTTTTTTTCTTTTTCTTCCTTTTTTTCTTTTTGCCAAATGGAATCATACTCTTTTGTAATCTGCTCTTTACATTTCAATAAATATATTTTCACAACCTAAAAAAAATTAAATGAATTTATGTCAAAGAATTTTACAACGTATTCAAAAGAGAATCCAAAGAGCAGACACTTGTATAGACAATCAGGAATGCTGAAATAAACTTACTAATAGATACAACACTGGTGTTTTGAGGGGCAGAGTGGTGAGAGTATCAGTTACATTACATTTTCTCTGGACAGAATTCATTTTCATTCTTATCAGTTTTATACAAGTTACAGAGTTGTGAAATAGCTGTCAATGACTGTGAAAGCCCCAGACTCCAGCAGTTTCAGATAACCCTGGAAGGGTGTACCTCTATTCTATTGAAAGGACACTGAGTAATCTTTTTTACAGAATCATTTTTATTTATTTATTTTAAAATTTTTAAAAAAATTTTTATTTTTTATACAGTAGGTTCTTATTAGTTATCCATTTTATACATATTAGTGTATATATGTCAATCCCAATCTCCCAGTTCATCACACCACCACCACCACCCCCGCCCCCACCACTTTCCCGACTTGGTGTTCATACATTTGTTCTCTACATCTTTGTCTCTGTTTCTGCCCTGCAAACTGGTTCATCTGTACCATTTTTCTAGGTTCCACATATATGCATTAATATATGGTATTTTTTTCTCTTTCTGACTCACTTCACTCTGTGTGACAGTCTCTAGATTCATCCACGTCACTACAAATAACCCAATTTTGTTCCTTTTTATGGCTGAGTACTATTCCATTGTATATATGTACCACATCTTCTTTATCCATTCGTCTGTCGATAGGCCTTTAGGTTACTTCCATCACCTGGTTATTGTAAATAGTGCTGCAATGAACATTGGGGTGCATGTATCTTTTTGAATTATGGTTTTCTCTGGGTATATGCCCAGTAGTGGGATTGCTGGGTCATATGGTATTTCTACTTTTAGTTTTTTGAGGAACCTCCATACTGTTCTCCATAGTGGCTGTATCAATTTACATTCCCACTAACAGTGCAAGAGGGTTCCCTTTTCTCCACACCCTCTCCAGCATTTGTTGTTTGTAGATTTTCTGATGATGCCCATTCTAACTGGTGTGAGGTGATACCTCATTGTAGTTTTGATTTGCATTTCTCTAATAATTAGTGATGTTGAGCAGCTTTTCATGTGCTTCTTGGCTATCTGTATGTCTTCTTTGGAGAAATGTCTATTTAGGTCTCCTGCCCATTTTGGGGTTGGGTTGTTTGCTTTTTTGATATTGAGCTGCATGAGCTGTTTATATTTTTTGGAGATTAATCCTTTGTCCATTGATTTGTTTGCAAATATTTTCTTCATTCTGAAGGTTGTCTTTTTGTCTTGTTTGTAGTTTCCTTTGCTTTGCAAAAGCTTTTAAGTTTCATTAGGTCCCATTTGTTTATTTTTCTTATTTCTATTACTCTATGAGGTGGATCAAAAAAGATCTTGCTGTGATTTATGTCAAAGAGTGTTCTTCCTGGGTTTTCCTGTAAGAGTTTTATAGTGTCCGGTCTTACATTTAGGTCTCTAATCCATTTTGAGTTTATTTTTGTGTACAGTGTTAGGGAGTGTTCTAATTTCATTCTTTTACATGTAGCTGTCCAGTTTTCCCAGCACCACTCATTGAAGAGACTGTCTTTTCTCCATTGTATATCCTTGCCTTCTTTGTCATAGATTAGTTGACCATAGGTGCATGGGTTTTTCTCGGGGCTTTCTGTCCTGTTCCACTGATCTATGTTTCTGTTTTTGTGCCAGTACCATATTGTCTTGATTACTGCAGCTTTGTAGGATAGTCTGAAGTCAGGGAGTCGGATTCCTCCAGCTCCATTTTTTTTCCCTCAAGACTGCTTTGGCTATTCGGGGTCTTTTGTGTCTCCATACAAATTTTAAGATTTTTTTTTGTTCTAGTTCTGTAAAAAATGCCATCGGTAATTTGATAGAGATTGCATTGAATCTGTAGATTGCTTTGGGCAGTATAGTCATTTTCACAATATTGATTCTTCCAATCCAAGAACATAGTATATCTCTCCATCTGTTTGTATCATCTTTAATTTCTTTCATCAGTGTCTTATAGCTTTCTGCATACTGGTCTTTTGTCACCCTAGGTAGGTTTATTCCTAGGCATTTTATTCTTTCTGTTGCAATGGTAAATGGGAGTGTTTTTCTTAATTTCTCTTTCAGATTTTTCATCATTAGTGTATAGGAATGCAAGAGATTTCTGTGCATTAATTTTGTATCCTGCAACTTTACCAAATTCATTGATAAGCTCTAGTAGTTTTCTGGTGGCATCTTTAGAATTCCCTATGTATGGTATCATGTCATCTGCAAACAGTGACAGTTTTACTTCTTCTTTTCCAATTTGTATTCCTTTTAGTTATTTCTTTTCTCTGATTGTCTTGGTTGGGACTTCCAAAACTATGTAGAATAATAGTGGTGAGAGTGGACATCGTTGTCTCGTTCCTGATCTTAGAGGAAATGCTTTCAGTTTTTTACCATTGAGAATGATGTTTGCTGTGTGTTTGTCATATATGGCCTTTATTATGTTGAGGTAGGTTCCCTCTGTGCGCACTTTCTGGAGAGGTTTTTTTTTTTTTTTTGCTGTACGCGGGCCTCTCACTGTTGTGGCCTCTCCCATTGCGGAGCACAGGCTTTGGACGTGCAGGCTCAGCAGCCATGGCTCATGGGCCCAGCCGCTCCATGGCATGTGGGATCTTCCCGGACCGGGGCACGAACCCGCGTCCCCTGCATCAGCAGGCAGACTCTCAACCACTGCGCCACCAGGGAAGCCCATCTGGAGAGTTTTTATCATAAATGGGTGTTGAATTTTGTTGGAAGCTTTTTCTGCATCTATTGAGATGACCATATGGTTTTTATTCTTCAGTTCGTTAATATGGTGTATCACATTGATTGCTTTGAGTATACTGAAGAATCCTTGCATCCCTGCAATAAATCCCACTTGATCGTGGTGTATGATCCTTTTAATGTGTTGTTGAATTGTTTGCTAGTATTTTGTTGAGGATTTTTGCATCTATATTCATCAGTGATATTGGTCTGTAATTTTCTTTTTTTTGTAGTATCTTTGTCTGGTTTTGGTATCAGGGTGATGGTGGCCTCATAGAATGAGTTGGGAGTGTTCCTTCCTCTGCAGTGTTTTGGAAAAGTTTGAGAAGGATGGGTGTTAGCTCTTCTCTAAATATTTGATAGAATTCACCTGTGAAGCCATCTGGTCCTGGACTTTTGTTTGCAGGAAGATTTTAAATCACAGTTTCAATTCCATTACTTGTGATTGATCTGTTCATATTTTCTCTTTCTTCCTGGTTCAGTCTTGGAAGGTTATACCTTTCTAAGAATTTGTCCATTTCTTCCAGGTTGTCCATTTTATTGGCACAGAGTTGCTTGTAGTAGTCTCTTAGGATGCTTTGTATTTCTGTGGTGTCTGTTGTAACTTCTCCTGTTTCATTTTTAATTTTATTGATTTGAGTCCTCTCCCTCTTTTTCTTGATGAGTCTGGCTAATGGTTTATCAATTTTGTTTATCTTCTCAAAGAACCAGCTTTTAGTTTTATTGATCTTTGCTATTGTTTTCTTTGTTCCTATTTCATTTATTTCTGCTCTCATCTTTATGATTTCTTTCCTTCTGCTAACTTTGGGTTTTGTTTGTTCTTCTTTCTCTAGTTCCTTTAGGTGTAAGGTTAGAGTCTTTATTTGAGGTTTTTCTTGTTTCTTGAGGTAGGATTGTATTGCTATAAACTTCCCTCTTAGAACTGCTTTTGCTGCATCCCATAGGTTTTGGATTGTCGTGTTTTCATTGTCATTTGTCTCTAGGTAGTTTTTGATTTCCTCTTTGATTTCTTTAGTGATCTCTTGGTTATTTAGTAACGTATTGTTTAGCCTCCATGTATTTGTGTCTTTTACTTTTTTTTCCCTGTAATTCATTTCTAATCTCATCGCATTGTGGTCAGAAAAGATGCTTGGTATGATTTCAGTTTTCTTTAATTTACTGAGGCTTGATCTGTGACCCAAGATGTGATCTATCCTGGAGAATGTTCCATGCGCACTTGAGAAGAAAGTGTCATCTACTGTTTTTGGGTGGAATGTCCTATAAATAACAGTTAAATCTATCTGGTCTCTTGTGTCATCTAAAGCTTGTGTTTCCATATTAATTTTCATTTTGGATGATCTGTCCATTGGTGTAAGTGATGTGTTAAAGTCCCCCACTATTATTGTGTTACCGTCCAATTCCTCTTTTATAGCTGTTAGTAGTTGCTTTATGTATTGTGATCCTTCTGTGTTGGGTGCATATATATTTATAATTGTTATATCTTCTTCTTGGATTGATCCCTTGATCATTATATAGTGTTCTTCCTTGTCTCTTGTAACATTTTTTATTTTAAAGTCTATTTTATTTGATATGAGTATTGCTACTCCAGCTTTCTTTTGATCTCCATTTGCATGGAATATCTTTTTCCATCCCCTCATTTTCAGTCTGTATGTGTCCCTGGGTCTGAAGTGGGTTTCTTGTAAACAGCATATATATGGGTCTTGTTTTTGTATCCATTCAGCGAGCCTGTGTCTTTTGGTTGGAGCATTTAATCCATTCACGATTAAGGTAATTATCAATATTTTTGTTCCTATTGCCATTTTCTTAATTGTTTTGGGTTTGTTTTTGTAGATCCTTTTCTTCTCTTGTGTTTCCCACTTAGAGAAGTTCCTTTAGCGTTTGTGGTAGAGCTGGTTTGGTGGTGCTGAATTCTCTTAGCTTTTGCTTGCCTGTCAAGCTTTTGATTTCTCCATTGAATCTGAATGAGATCCTTGCCGGGTAGAGTAATGTTGGTTGTAGGTTCTTTCCTTTCATCACTTTAAATATGTCATGCCACTCCCTTCTGGCTTGTAGAGTTTCTGTTGAGAAATCAGCTGTTAACCTTATGGGAGTTCCCTTGCATGTTATTTGTCGTTTTTCCCTTGCTGCTTTCAGTAATTTTTCGTCTTTAATTTTTGCCAATTTGATTACCATGTGTCTCGGCGTGTTTCTCCTGGGCTTTATCCTGTATGGGACTCTCTGCGCTTCCTGGACTTGGGTGGCTATTTTCTTTCCGATGTTAGGGAAGTTTTTGACTATAATCTCTTCAGATATTTTCTTGGGTTCTTTCTCTCTCTCTTCTCCTTCTGGGACCCGTGTAATGTGAATGTTCTTGCATTTAATGTTGTCCCAGAGGTCTCTTAGGCTGTCTTCATTTATTTGCACTCTTTTTTCTTCATTCTGTTCCACAGCAGGGAATTCCACCATTCTGTCTTCCAGGTCCCTTATCCATTCTTCTGCCTCAGTTATTCTGCTATTGATTCCTTCTAGTGTATTTTTCGTCTCAGTTATTGTATTGTTCATCTCTGTTGGTTTGTTCTTTATTCTTCTATGTCTTTGTTAAACATTTCTTGCATCTTCTCAATCTTTGCCTCCATTCTTTTTCCAAGGTCTTGGATCATCTTCACTGTCATTATTCTGAATTCTTTTTCTGGAAGGTTGCCTATCTCCACTTCACTTAGTTGTTTTTCTGGGGTTTTATCTTGTTCCTTCATCTGGGACATAGCCCTCTGCCTTTTCATTTTGTCTGTCTTTCTGTGAATGTGGTTTTTGTTCCACAGGCTGCAGGATTGTAGTTCTTGCTTCTGTTGTCTGCCCTCTGGTGGATGAGGCTATCTAGGAGGTTTGTGCAAGTTTCCTGATGGGAGGGACTGGTAGTGGGTAGAGCTGGCTGTTGCTCTGGTGAGCAGAGCTCAGTCAGAATCATTTTTAATAATTGCATGCTGTTTCATAGCATGCTTTAACATAATATATTTAACCCATCCCCCATTCTTGGACATTTAGGCTCTTCGTGTTTTTTCAACTTTAGACACCATGTGCATTGCATAGTCTTAAACACTGTATCTTTTCTTAATTTCTTTAGAATCAATTCCTGCCCCCTGCCTGCCTGCTTCTCTAGTCCTGTAGTAACATTTGTGGGTCCTGTAACAAGTTGTGTATTTTACATCTCTTTTCTTTTACACAGTTCACTTTTCTTGCCAGTCTTATCTTTCATGTCACAGTTTGGGTGACTCCTTCCCTTATCACTCACTCCCAGGGCTGGGTTCTAGGTGCCTTTCATATGCCACCTCTTAGTTCCTTTTATCAACCCTCTTGTAGCATTTCCCACACTGTTTTGTGTTGCTTATCTTCTTCTTTCGTTAGACTATGAACTATGGACTATAAGCTCATTGTGGGCAGTGTTGGCATCTTCTCTCTTCTACATTGAAACATTGCCTGACACATGATATGTCTCTTCGCATTTTTATGCAGGTGTTTTTTCTATCTTCATTTTAGGAATCAAATTCTACCTTCTCTATTCCAGTACAGCACTTTTACACTTACAGTCTAGAGTTTACCATATACTGCTTGGTATTATGGTTCAGAGCCCAGTAAGTCTTCCCCAGAGATTGTCACTTCTTAGGGCAGTCCCACTCATCTTTGTCACCTCCAGAGAACTTAGGGCAGTGCCTTGTAAGCAGCCATAAATGTTTACATTGAATTGATTCATATGCTCTTCATTAGGCCTGTCTTCCACTCATGTTTCTTGTTAACCACTTGTTTCCTTGTTTCTCACCTAAGCTTTTTGTCTTCTTAATTGTGGTAAAAAACACGTCTCGTAAAATTTATCATCCTAACCATTTTTAAGCGTACATTCAGTAGTGTTAGGTATATTCCACTGTTGTGAAACAGATCACCAGAACTTTTTCATCTTGCAAATCTGAAACTCTGTGCCCATCAAACAACTCCCCATTTTACCCCTTCTCCTGGTTACCAGCCCCTGGTAACCACCATTCTACTTCCTGTTTCTATTGGTGTGACTGCTCTAGGTACCTCATATAAGTAAAATCATACAATATTTGTCTTTTTGTGACAGGCTTCTTTCACTTAACATAATGTCCTCAAGGTTCATCCATGTTTTAGTATGTGTCACAATTTCCTTCCTTTTTAAGACTGAATGATATTCCATTTTATATATACACACAGACACACACACACACACACACACACACACACATATATCACACTTCCTTTATTCATTCATCCATCAGTGGACATTTAGGTTGCTTCCACATCTTGGCTATTGTGAATAATGCTGCAGTGAACATGGGAGTGCACATATCTCTTCTTCGAGACCCTGCTTTCAATTCTTTTGGATATATACCCGGAAGTAGGATTGCTGTATCATATTGTAATTCTATGTGTAATTTTTTGAGTAATCGCCACACTGTTTTTCATAGCAGTCACACCATTTTACACTCCGATGAACAGTGCACAAGGATTCCAATTTCTCTGTATCCTTGCCAGCACTTATTTTCTGTTTGTTTTTGATAGCAGCCATCCTGATGCGTGTGAGGTGATAAGTCACTGTGTTGTTGTTTTTAATTGAACTGTAGTTGATTTAAATATTGTGTTAGCTTCAGGTGTATAGGAAAGTGATTCAGTTATATATATATATTCCTTTTCAGATTCTTTTCTGTTATAGGTTATTACAAGATATCGAATATAGTTCCCTATGCTATACAGTAAATGCTTGTTGTTTATTTTATAGTGGTGTGTTTTTGAAGTCACTGTGTGTTTGATTCGCATTTTCCTGATAATTAGTGTTGCTGAGCCTGTTTTCATATCCTTGTTGGCCATTTATATATCATCTGTAGAGAAATGTCTAATCAAGTCCTTTGCTCATTTTTTTTGGTTTTGTTTTGTTTTTTTGTGGTACACGGGCCTCTCACCGCGTGGCCCATCCTGCTGCGGAGCACAGGCTCCGGATGCGCAGGCCCAGCGGCCATGGCTCACGGGCCCAGCCGCTCCGCGACATGTGGGATTCTCCCGGACCGGGGCACGAAACCGCGTCCCCCGCATCAGCAGACGGACTCCCAACCACTGCACCACCAGGGAAGCCCCTTTGCTCATTTTTTGATCAGGTTATTTGCTTTTTTAATTGTTGAGTTGTGGGAGTCCTTTATATAGTCTGGATATTAACTCCTTATCAGATCTGTGATTTGTAAATACTTTAAAAATTTTACCTTTATTGAGTTATAATTGACACATAAAATTGTAGGAGATTTAAAGTATACGTTGTAGTAATTTGGAAGCATACACGTTGTGAAAGGATTTCCCCCTCTGGTTAATTTTTTTAAAAAATAAATTTATTTATTTATTTATCTATGGCTGCATTGGGTCTTCGTTGCTGCGCACGGGTGTTCTCTAGTTGCGGCGAGTGGGGGCTCCTCTTCGTTGCAGTGCGCAGTCTTCTCATTGCGGTGGCTTCTCTTGTTGAGGAGCATGGGTTCTAGGCGTGTAAGCTTCAGTAGTTGTGGCATATGGCCTCAGTAGTTGTGGCTTATGGGCTCTAGAGCACAGGCTCAGTAGTTATGGCACACGGGCTTAGTTGCTCCGCGGCATGTGGGATTTACCTGGACCAAGGCTCGAACCCATGTCACTTGCATTGGCAGGTGGATTCTTAACCACTGTGCCACCAGGGAAGTCCCCCTCTGGGTTAATTTTCTTTTCTTTTCTTTTCTTTTTTCCCCCCCCCCCCCCGGCATGCGGGCCTGTCACTGTTGCGGCCTCTCCCGTTGCGGAGCACAGGCTCCGGACACGCAGGCCCAGCGACCATGGCTCACGGGCCCAGCCGCTCTGCGGCATGTGGGATCCTCCCGGACCAGGGCACAAACCCGCGTCCCCTGCATCGGCAGGCGGACTCGCAACCACTGCACCACCAGGGAAGCCACCCCTCTGGTTAATTTTAACACACTTATCACCTCACATATGCATGTATGAATTTAATTAATTAATTATTTATTTCTGGTGAGAACATTTAAATTCTCTTTTAGCTACTTTAGTTATACAATAGAGTGTTACTAGATACAGTCACCAGGTTTTACATTAGATCCTCAGACCTTATTCATCTTACAGCTGAAAGGTTTTATCCTTTTACCACCTCTCCATATTTTCTCTAGCCCACAGCCCCTGGCAATCACTTTTTTACTGTTTCTGTGAGTTTGACTTTTTAAAAAAATTCCACATATAAGTAATACCATGCAGTATTTGTGTTTCTGTCTGACTTATTTCATTTAACATAATGCCCTCAAGGTTCATCCATGTAGTTGCAAAGGGAGATTTGTAAATATTTTCTCCTGTTCTGTAGGTTGCCTTGTTACTCTGTTGATTGTGTCCTTTGATACATGGAAGTTTTTAAGTTTGATGCAGTCCCATCTGTCTACTTTTGCTTTTGTTTCCTGGGCTTTTGGTGTTATATCCAAGAAATCATCCCCCATTCCAATGTCGTAAAGCTTTTCCCCTAAAGTTTCCCCATAAAGCTTTATAGTTTCAGGTCTTACATTTAGGTCTTTAGTTATTTGGGGTTGGTTTTTGCAGATGGTGTAAGGTAAGAGTCCAACATCATTCACTTCATGTAAATATCCAGTTTTCCTGGCACCATTTGTTGAAGAGATTGTCCTTTCTCCATTGAGTAGTCTTGGTACCCTTTCACTTAAGCTGTTTTTTAAACTGTCATTTTATTTGCGAGATCATTTGATTAAATCTCTCTCCGACTATACTGAAGTATCATGAAGGCAGGGATTGTGACTGTTTTGCCGACCTTTGTACCCCAGCATGTAGCACAGTGTCTCACGTTTAGTGTAGGCACTCACATTCATTTATTGAGTAAATGAGTTAAGCAGTTTAGCGAGAGCCAGCATGTATATTGCAGGTCGGTTTGAGAAATATTGCCAGAAGTGTTGCCAGGTAGGACTGAATTACATATCTGATGGCACTGTCCATTTTATCTAAATAGGATTGTTATTCTGACAGCCAATATACAGTCTTTTAAAAAAATCTCCTAAAAGAGGCCTTTGGTTCAGTTCTCTTTTCCTTTATAATTGAATTTTTACTGAAATTTTATTTGTTTTGAAATTTTCTATGCACGTATTTCAAAGTTAAATAATTTTATAAGATTTCACCACAAACAGGAGTCTTCTGCTCATCCCATTCACCCAATCTCTTTCTCCCTAGAGCTTTTAGCTGATTCGTTTAGGTTTTACCTTTATGCCTTTATGTAACATGCAAACATTACTTCTTTTTGATTTTCAGTTTTGGTTTTTTTTTTTGCGTTATATATTAGTTCCCACCTCAGGCACCCACCTCCATTTTCTGTACCACCTTCCTCTCCATATAGCATAATTGTGGTTAAATGTTAGATTGATATTAAATGTTCACATTATTATGACTATATAAATGCTATTGACACTAAATATTGTGGTACGCCATTAACATTTCTTCTTTCCTGCTTAAATTTGTTTTCTTTGGAACTGTTTGATATTTTTATTTGCTTATTTTCTATGTATTTATCATTCATATGTCTCCAAACTCTCTCCCAGTTGCCCGAGTCTCCCCTTTATGTGATCGTTTGCATTAAGTATTCTGTCGGTTTCACCTTCTTGAACAGGTCCATCCTGGAGTCTTCTGACCCGCTCTGGTGTAGATGGGTTGATCTGGTTGTGTGGCACAGCTGTAGAGGGGATCACCTTTCTCTAGGTACCTCAGGATTGCCCTTGCTTTTTGTGTTGCATCCTCTGGTTTCTGGGTTCCATGTCTTTACCTTGGGGTTTACTCCTTCACTTTGGCTGAGTGCATCTCTGAAAGGTATCTCTACATGCCTCTTACTTTTTCAATACGGGGTCCACCTCCTCAGCTGTGCTGGTGTCCCCCATTCTAAAGATGCTCTATTTTGTCTTCTAGGTAATAAATCTGTAGTCTTCTGCTAGGGTGAGGAAAGGGCATTGTCTTGGCTGCATGGAGGAAGGGAGAACGTCTGCGAGTCTAACTTTTCTTAAACAAACTTTCAACAAGTCTTCCTATTTGTAACCTACTTTCACCCCCATTTCCAGAAGGAACTGGTCCAGCCCATTCCTGAGCCTTTTGGATTTTCACAGTGTAAATTGCCCCGCTTCCCCATTGCCACTTAGGATTCAGCTTTCTTGGGTCTGCTCAGTCAGCTATCACTTTATCCTGCTTCACGTCTCTTCGACTTCTCATCTTTATACCAACTACTCATCTATTGGTATGTCTTCCTCCTTGCAGGGTTTTACCACTAGGAAAACAGGTGTTTACTTGTTATGTAGAAAACACATGAATAATAGAACAAACATATTAGGAAGGCTGAGTTTATTATCCTAAATGATAATACATATTGTGAGACTTTCTGAATTGCTAAGTCTTGGTTCTTTGTGTATAAAATGGGGATAATAATCTCTTCCTACTTTACGGGACTTTGAGAGGCAAATGAGATAGATGGAGCAAAAGTGTTTGGGAAGCTCTGAAATGGTATGTAATTTTTGTGCTCATCTTGCTTTCTACACGTGGTTCAGGCAGAGGTCCGGGAGGTGCTTTCCGAGTGTGGTGTGTGTGCAACAGTGGGAATTAGTAGATCCCTGGGGACGTGGCTGCAACTTGGGTGGTATCTCCACTTTTGTGTGGAAGCCATCGCTGCTCTGTCCTCTTAGCTTGGTAGATCTGAAGCATTGGTTATACCATTCCTGGTAGGGACACCGATGTTCTCACAGCAGTTGCAGGGCCTCCCTAGGCAGAGGACACTGCAAGGATGCATGAAGATGGCTGCCCCCTGCTGAACTGTGGCTTATGGGCTGCTCTGGGGGAGATACTCCCTGAGGGATCTGCTGGAGCCCATGGTGGGCAAAAGCGAGCAAAAATTTATTACCATTATTGTGACTATATCTATATGCATGGCCAGCATAGCCCTGGAAGAATTTAAGTTATATAAACTTTGTGAATCTTAGTAAATACAGTCTAGCATTCTTGTTGTTTCTCCTAAGGTTGAGCTTGCGTCTCTGCTATATAATTGGCATACTTCCTTGTTTAACTAACCATGTTTCCTTTTTTAAATAAGGAAAACTAAGTACATAAATGGTAGTGTTATAGATAGTAAAGAGTGAACGTTGGGACTTACCTGGAGGTCCAGTGGTTAAGACGTCGCCTTCTAATGCATGGGGTTCGGGTTTGATCCCTGGTCGGGGCGCTAAGATCCCACATGCCTCGGGGCCAAAAAGCCAAAACATAAAACAAAAGCAGTATTGTAACAAATTCAGTAAAGACTTTAAAATGGTCCACATCAAAAATAGAACAGTGAACATCAGCACAATCCAATGTAAATTGTCACAAATTTCAAGATTTTTAGGGTTTTATTAAATAGATTAACTCAATCTAGTTCAAAAACTTTTAGAGATTGCATTGTTTTGATCAATCTCCTTTACCCTTAGAGATAACCCAAATAACAGAAAAACTTAAATAGTTTCAGGTACAGCAGTGCTGGCTGAGATTATCAAGGTGATTTAAAAGTTTCTGTGCTTCTGCCAAGGGTATCATTGAGAACCGTACACTCCTAGGATTGAAAGGAACCTTAGGAATTCTCTGTTCTGACATTTTTTATAGATGTGGAAATTGGGGTCCTGAGAGGTGGGGTAGTTTGCTTGAGGTCACTGAGTTGGCAACACTGTATTTCTGAACTTGTTTGCTACCAACAAGGAGCATCTCAACAACAGTTCAGCTTCCAGTCAGAAATGGCCAGATTAACATGCCTAACAACCTCTATTCTTTCTCATACTTCAATTAATGTCAGTAAAGAAAAAAAAAGTTGGGCTTCCCTGGTGGAGCAGTGGTTAAGAATCCACCTGCCAATGCAGGGGACACGGGTTCGAGCCCTGGTCTGGGAAGATCCCACATGCAGCAGAGCAACTAAGTTTGTGCACCACAGCTATTAAGCCTGTGCTCTAAAGCCCGCGAGCCACAACTACTGAGCTCACGCACCACAACTACTGAAACCCACGTGCCTAGAGCACGTGCTCCGCAACAAGAGAAGCCACCACAATGAGAAGCCCGCGCACCGCAATGAAGAGTAGCCCCCACTCACCGCAACTAGAGAGAAAGCCCACGTGCAGCAACGAAGACCCAACCCAGCCCAAAAAATTAATTAATTAAAAAAAAAAGTTAAGCATTACCTCATAAGGGTAAAACAGAAGTATAGAAGAGACAACAGCAACAAAGTTCTGAAATTTGCAGAGCAAGTGGATAAGTGATAGCTGACTGAGCAGATACAAGAAAGCTGAACCTTAGTGGCAATGGGGAAGCAAGGCGACTGTGTAAATCCAAAAAGCTCAGGAATGGGCTAGACCAGTTCGCTCTGGTGATGGGAGTAAAAGTAGGTTACAAACAAAGATTCATTGAAAGTTTGTTTAAGAAAAGTTAAGACTCGCAGATACTCTCCCTCCATGCAGCCATGAGAATTCCTCATCCTAGCAGAAGACTACAGATTTATTTTCTAAAGAGGGTAAAATAGAGGATCTCTAGAATGGGGGACACCAGGCACAGTTGAGGGCAAAGAGGGCATGCTGTCAAGGCACTTTCTACTCATGTGTAATTTCTCTCCATACCTAGTATCATATATCAAAGTTGATTTAGTTCCAAATTTGCGACACAGGTGATTAGGTGACCCCCACCCCCACCCCTTCCCCAGAAAGGGACAGACTTCTTACTAACCATTCTCCCACTGAGTGAATCCTTTAGGTTTTTGGATAACATTTCATTTTACCTTTGCTTGCCTCTCCTGTAATTTAGAAGTTAATCTTCACAGAAAAGAAGAGGATGATATAATGAAGTTTAAAAGTCGAAGGGTAAATATTTTCTTGGTATTATACCAGTTTTGTCCTAACAATTGGACTAATCAGCAGTTGGTGCTTTAGAAAAATATTATTTTATTAGTCCATAAATCTTGCGAGTCACCTTAGATGTTTTGGCCATGGAGGTGGAGGTGGCGTACAAAGAATCCTAAGATGTATTCTTTGCTCTTGTAGAAGGGATGAGATTCAGCACACCAAGTTCAATCTAGTTGTCATTGTGTAAAGTGTAAGACTGGGTAAAAAGTTTAAAAAAAATCTTGTTCCCTACCCTCAGAGGGTAAATGGTCTTTCTGCCATTTGCAGGAACATGGATGGACCTAGAGAATATCATACTAAGTGAAGTAAGTCAGAGAGAAAGGCAAATATTATATGATATCACTTATACATGGAATCTAAAAAGTAATACAAATGATCTATATGCACAACAGAAACAGACTCACAGACATAGAAAACAAACTTATGGTTACTAAAGGGGAAATGGCAGGAGGGCTAAATTAGGAATATGGGATTAATAGGTACAAACTAATATATATGAAATAGGTAAGCAACAAGGGAACACAGGGAACTATATTCAATATCTTGTAATAACCTATAGTGGAAAACAATCTGAAAAATTAATAAAACGGAATCATGTTGCCATATACCTGAAACTAACACAATACTGTAAATCAACTATACTTCTATTTTAAAAAATAAATTTAAAAATAAAATTGTCTTTCTTATTATATTCTAGTATCTCTTAATCTCAGGTATTCCATCTCTAAAAGATTCAGTGGTTTGAGATTCACATAAAACAATATCATATTAAAGTGTTAGGCAAGTGTCTGGCAAATAAACTGTTTCAACATTTTTATGGCTCAGTATTTCCTAAATTTATTCTATAGAATAAAACTTTTAGGAAATAGCAACCCATATAAGAGCACATACCTTTAACTGCCATGCAAATTAGGTTGGCGCTGAATTGTATTTCATTCATCAGCCATTTCCCCCCTATTTACTCAATATAGATTGTTTATGAAAAGTTAGACACCCCAGATCCTTTTCCTTCCTCCACTCAGCCAAGGGAATTAATATTGGTGAATATTTGAGATTTTATTTTCATTGTCCTTCATTAACTATGCTTAGGGGCCATCATTTTGAATTGGAGACGTTTCCAGGTTCTTAAAGAAGGCTGATGAGTGTGTTTTTTGTTCGTTTGTTTTATTATATAACTGAAGGAATTAATTGATTCTAACGTAATACTGTTCAATCTCTTTTGTAATGATTGGTTTGTTTCCCTTTGAGGAATTCTTAATCTACTAGTAAGTGACCAAGTTTTATCTCTGTATTGTGAGATAAGTCCTTCTTGATTGAATGAAAGAGAATAAATAATATAGTGTCTTAATTCAGATATTTGGAATCACTTTCCAAAGTGACATGTGAATTGTTTAGTTATCTCAACTGACCTCTTGACTGCTGGGTACAAGCTTCTGAATAAAAAGAGGTGGTAGAGGGGCTTCCTTGGTGGCGCAGTGGTTGAGAGTCCGCCTGCCGATGCAGGGGACACGGGTTCATGCCCCGGTCCGGGAAGATCCCACATGCCGCGGAGTGGCTGGGCCCGTGAGCCATGGCTGCTGAGCCTGCACGTCCAGAGCCTGTGCTCTGCAACGGGAGAGGCCACAACAGTGAGAGGCCTGTGTACCACAAAAAAAAAAAAAAAGAGGTGGTAGAGGAAGGGGAAGTGTCATGAACTGTTGTTCCAGATTTTGGATCAGGTCTTAAATAGTGGTTATCCCTGATTCTAGAATAAAAAGACTATAGGGCATAGTAAGGGAGTATAGATGGTAATAAGGACAGGAAGGAAGTTAGCATTTAGGTCTCTTCTGTACATAGGGTTGGAGCAAATGCTTAAAAGCATAACTTTTCCATCCCTTACAGCAATGCTGTTTGTTTGTTTGCTTATTCATTCATTCATGCATGCATGCATGCATGCATGCTGCACTGCACAGCATGCAGGATCTTAGTTCCCTGACCACTGATCGAACACTCGCCCCCTGCAGTGGAAGTGCGGAGTCTTAACCACTGGACTGCCAGAGAAGTCCCAGCAATGCTATTTATATTGAAAGTTATGGAGTTAATTTTCTTTAAAAATATCCTCAGGTTATTTTATGGTCAGATTAATATGTCACCTAAGTACAATTCATTAGTATGACTTTATGGCCTTTGGGTGGCCAGGGGTGGGGTAGGGACAGACTGATTGTAGTACAATATGAAATGTAAGCCAAATAAATACTTAGTCATGTTGGTACCAAGGGAATAATTGTAACTCTTACGAACCGCCAGGTCCATTTTAACTGTCTTGTAAAATCTAACTGCCATCTAACTGTCTAGAAATGATTTAATATCTCAGTTGACCTAGCTGCCACAAAGAAACCTATAATACTTTAATAAAATTAGGTGTAGAATAATTGTTAAAAATTTTAAGGTTATAAAGCATAGCTTTATGTACTCATGGAACCAGAAAACCAGTGCACCAATTTTCATTCAGTTCATTTGTTTGGGAGCTGCTGGTTGTTTGGTTTGTCTTGTATGCTTAAGTCTTGTTGAGATGTAATTTCTTCCACTTTGTTTCCTTCCCTTTTTTTTTTTAAACTCTTGTTCTGTGTACCTTCTTTGATCCTTAAGCCTTGAAGCATTGACATGACATGTGGCAAATTTATTTTTCAGTCCTTAGGTGGTGAGGATTGAGTTAATCATGTATCCCAGTTCATGGCACACCATCAGCATTGATCTGTGCAAGTCTTCTCTCTTAGCTTTCAGAATTAATTAGAATTAATTAATTTCTCTTTTGCCTCCACTTTCCACTTCTGTTCTCAGTCCCCCATAGTTAACTGTTCTAATATGTTTGATGTATTTTTGTAAATATATAGTAGTGGTTTTTTTTGATGTGTGTGTTGTTAAATTTACCTAAATGGTGTGCTGTAGTCTTTGTTCTGCTTCTTATCCCCCTCAACCCCTGCCTCCTTCCCCCCTTTAAAGACTATTTTTGTTGCTGTGTATATATCTAGTTCTTTGTTTCTAACTGCCATCTACTGTCTATAAATGATTTGTTCTCTCAGTAATAGACACCCAGATTGCTTTCAACTCCCCATCACCACAGACAATGGGATAAACAGCCTTGCACTTGTTCTCCTGTGGTCCTGCGGGAGAATTTTCTGGACATCTGCATAAGAGTGGATTGCTGCACGTACTTTGATTAAGCACTGCCAGATTTGGGCTCTTTGTCAGTGTGCACAATGGATCCTGTTTCTCCATCTTCCTGCCAGCACTTGGCTTTATCTACCTTTCTAAGTTTTGCCTATCTGATAGGGGTAAAGTGGTATCTTAATGTTGTTTTAATTTGCATTCTCCAATTACTAATGACTTGCAGCATCTCTTTGTATACAATTAATCCATTTTGAATGCCCCTTCAGTGAATTACCTGTTCATATCTTTCGCCCATTTCTTTAATTAGAGTTTCTGTCTTTTCTTGGTTGATTTGCAGAAGTCTTTTATCTAGTTTAGAATATTAGCCTGATATTTGCCTTATCCCAGTCTGTGATAATACATTAATTTTGTCAGTGGTGCCCTTTGTTGAGCAGAAGCTAACCTTGATGTAATAAGTCTATAATTTTTTTTACCTTATGGCTTTCTGAGTCTTGTTAAATATAATAAAGATATTCTGTAGTTTTAATGATATATTTTTATAATTCAGCTTTTTACATGAGGTCTTTAATCTGTCAGAGTCCATCTTTGTATATGGCTTAGAATAGTAATTTTTTCTGCATGTAGTAAGACTGTTTCTCCAACCCCATGAACTAATTTGTGGTACCACTGTCCTTATATATCACATTCCTATGTTTTCATGGCTCTCTTTTTTTTTTTTTTTATGTTTTTGTTTTGTTTTTTTGCGGTATGTGGGCCTCTCACTGTTGTGGCCTCTCCCGTTGCGGAGCACAGGCTCCGGACGCGCAGGCTCAGCGGCCGTGGCTCACGGGCCCAGCCACTCCGCGGCATGTGGGATCTTGCCGGACCGGGGCTCGAACCTGTGTCCCTTGCATGGGCAGGCGCACTCTCAACTACTGCGCCACCAGCGAAGCCCCATGGCTCTCTTTTTTAATAGTCTTTGTTTTTTTAGATATATTTGTTTTTTCTCACATGAGTACCAACTGGTTGTTTTTTTTTTCTTTCACTCAGCTTTGTGCTGTCTTAAAAACTCATACGATACATAAGTTAAAAAGATGTCATTTCTTTCTCAAATTAATCTGTAAAATCAGTGTAGTACCAATTAAATTCCATCTATTTTTTCCCTTTAGATTTGGCAGACATTTACAAATTTGAATGGAAAAGTAGAGGTCTTTTTCAAAATTGATCTACCACTTTCTGGTCCTCTTAACGCTTAGTCTGTCTAAGCTCACAACTTTTCTTGTGCCAACTTTGGCATTTTATATTTTTCTGGCAATGTATCCATTTCATTTCTTTTTTTAAGAATAAAATTTTTATTTTAGAACAAGTCTGGATTTACAGAAAAATTGTGGAGATAGTACAGAAAGTTCCCATTACTACTGACAAATTCTCTTAGCCTTTCTTCATCTTTGTTTCGCCTTCATTTCTGAAGGATATCTTCACTGAATTTATTATAGAATTTTGAATGACAGTACTTTTCTCTGAGCACTTTAAAATTATTGTTCCACCATCTACTGGCTTCCATAGTTTCTGATGAGAAGTCTGCATTTATTTAGATTATTGTTCCCCTATGTGTAATATGACTCTTTTTTTTTTTCTGGGTACTTTCAAGATTTTTTTTTCAGCACTTTGATTATGATGTGTTTGGATATGATTTTCTTTAAATTTGTCCTGTTTGGGTTTTCTTCAATCTCTAAATTTATGTCTTTCACCAAATTTGGGAAGTGTATAGCCATTATTTCTTCAATTATTTTTTCTACACCAAGCAATTTCTTCTCTCCTTCTGTGATTCCAATGACATGGATGATAGTGTTTCATAGTTCTCTGAGGCTGTGTTAACTTTTTTCAGTCTCTCTCCTTTTTGGTCTTCATATTGAATCATAATATTCATCTGTCTTTATGGTCATTGAGTTTTCCCCCTGTTATCTCAATTCTGCTATCCAGCCCATCCTGTGATCTTTTTTTTGTTTGTTTTGTTTTGTTTTGTTTTGTTTTCACGGGTCTCTCACTGTTGTGGCCTCTCCCACTGCGAAGCACAGGCTCCAGACGCAGGCTCAGCGGCCATGGCTCACGGGCCCAGCCGCTCCGGGGCACGAACCCGCGTCCCCTGCATCGGCAGGTGGACCCTCAACCACTGCGCCACCAGGGAAGCCCCCATTCTGTGATCTTTTTATTTGACATACTTTACTTTTCTGTTGTAAAATTTCCATTTGGTTCTCTTAAAAACACTTTTTAAAAAAGTATTTTATTTTATTATTTATTTATTTATTTTGGCTGTGTTGGGTCTTCATTGCTGTGTGTGGGCTTTCTCTAGTTGCAGTGCACGGACTTCTCACTGCAATGGCTTCTCTTGTTACGGAGCATGGGCTCTAGGCACACGAGCTTCAGTAATTGTGGCGCATGGGCTTAGTTGCTCTGCGGCATGTGGGATCTTCCCGGAGCAGGGCTTGAACCCATGTCTCCTGCATTGGCAGGTGGATTCTTAACCACTGCGCCACTAGGGAAGCCCTTAAAAACACTTTTATTTTGAAATAATTATAGATTTATAGGAAGTTGCAAAGAAACGTGCAGAAAAGTTCCATGCACTCTTTTCCTAGCCTCTCTCAGTGTTAACATTTTGTGTAACTCTCATATGTTATTAATAATTAGAAATTGACACTGGTACAATCCATAGAGCGTATTCAGATTTTTCCAGTTACACATGCACTTGTGTGTGTGGGTACAAGTATGTGGGTATGGTTTTATGCAATTTTATCATGTGTTGTATCATGTAACTACCACCACAGTCAAACTGCAGAACTGTATCATCATCATTTTGGGTTTTTTTCATTGTTTCTACTTTTCTGTTGAGAACATCAGAAACAAAACACCTTTCAAGAGTGTTTACCTTTACCTCATGGAGCATGGTTATAGTAACTGCTTTAAATTCTCTGATAATTCTAATATTGAATATCTGTTTAATTTTGGTTTTGGAATCTATTGATTTTTTTCCCCAAAGAATCAGTTACATTTTCTTCCTTCTTTGTATGTCAAGTAATTTTGAATTGTGTCATGGACATATTGAATATTATGTTGTGAGATTTTGGGTGCTGTTAAAATCCTCTGGAGAATGTTGAGATTTTTTTGTTTTAGCTGACAGTTGACTTGGTTAGGTTCAGATCATAAGTTTGGTTTCACCTTCTGTGAGTGGTGGTTCCAGTGTCATTTCAGTTCTCAGCATTTGTTATGCTCTTTGGAACTACACTGCCCATGCACTAATCAGACTTGGGCAATGTCATATTGTAGTTCAGACTCAAAGCAGTTGCTGTCCTTCTTTGGATTTATTCTACACATGTGAACTTGGAGAGCAGACAGACACTCTAGGGGGTGGACACAGGGGAGAAGGACTCAGCCCAAGACTTAACATTTGTTTATATGTAGAATTGTTTATATGTCCTCTTTCCAGTTTTTTCTTGTTTGGTATATCCCTACATTCTTGGGCTTCCAGAGGGCCCTTTCCCATGTAGTTCTGTGGAGAAGGAAAAAAGGAAAAAATTTACATTGTACTCTGGCTTGCTTTGGCTCTTTTTTCCAGTCCTCTGGCCAGAACAAGAAAGTTTCTCTCAGCACTTTTAGAGAGAGAGAGAGAGAGAGAGAGAGAGAAAGAGAGAGAGAGAGAGAGTGTGTGTGTGTGTGTGTGTGTGTGTGTGTGTGTGTGTGTCTGTACGTGCGCATGCGCTGTGGCATTGTGAATTGGCTACCTGGACAAAGCCATTCTTGGGTCAAAGCTGGGCGGTGAAGGAATTTAAAAAGAAAAAAATAAAAAGGCGAGGAAATTCACTGGTACTGTAATTTTTCAAGTTTTTACTTCCCTTCCCTACTTGCCTGTTATTTATGTACTTTTCTCCATCCTCGGGTAGTTTTTTTTTTTTCTGTTTTCAGTTCAGAGTTTTTAGTTGTAATCAGTGGGAGAGAGTGGGCTTACTCCATCTTGGCATCTTTGGTAGAGTGTAATTTGTTAATTTCAGGGCAAAAAAAGTATCAAATAGTAGAGAAACTAGTTAAGGGCGTGGATTTGTGAAAGCAGAGAACTATCTGGTACTGAATATAAGCTTTCCATGGAACTGCTTCTCAGTCTGGGAAGAGTGTTGAGCTGTTAGAATCCATCAATGTGTTAAACCTAGTGGGGGAATTTGAGTAGTGAGCTGGGGGTGCAGTAATGCCTTGTCCATTTTTTTGTAGACCAAACATATTAGGTTGAAGCATGTGCAATTGACAATATTTGACTATCTTTGACTTACAAAAACCGCATTTTCTCATGATTTAACCTATATTTAACTCTCAGTTCTGCAATTTGAAGAAAGAAAATGAAACCTCAGGTTTAAATATGATCTGTATTAAGGTGATGCTTGATGCTTTAACAGACAAATCCAAAATCTCAGAGGCATAACACAGTCCAAAATGGACATTCCCGTTGTTGGACAGCGAATGGGGGAAGCTGCTCAGTGAGGTCACGTAGAGACTCAGGATGATGAAGTCTCCTCCATTGTTCATACATGGCTTCCAGGTGTCCTGGGGGTTGATATCCAGCCAGGAGACTGGGAAAGGGAAAGGGTGACAAAAAGAGAGGGTAACAAAACTTCTTAATCTTAGCCCAAAGTGGGTATGGTATGTGGGATTGGTGAGAACCAACCTAGATGTGGGGTGGGGGGTGGGGTGGGAGGGCAGAAAATGTATTCTGTATTTGTCAGCTGCTTTCCAGCACCAGTTGTGATGGGAAACATGAACCTCCGGTGGGCAGCCGGCCATCTCTGCCATACTACTTCTTGATCACTTGGAGAACATCTTTTGCTGTGTGCATTAGTTTGCTAGGGCTGCTGTAACAGAGACTAACAAAGACCACAGACTGGGTGGCTTAAACAATAGAAATTAATTTTCTCACAGTTCTGGAGGCTAGAAGTCCAAGGCCAGTGTGTCAGCAGGTTTCATTTTTTCTGAGGTCTCTCCCCTTGGCTTGCACACAGTGCCTTCTCACTGTGTCCTCACCTGGTCTTTTCTCTATGTGTGCTCATCTCTGGTGTCTCAGTGTGTCCAAATTTCCTCTTTTAACAAGAAACCAGTTCGATTGGATTAGGGCCCATCCTAAGGGCCTCATTTTAACTTACTTACCTCTTTAAAGGCTCTGTCTCCAAATAGTCACATTCTGAGCTACTGGGGGTTAGGGCTTCAATATATGAATTTTAAGGGGACAGAATTCAGCCCATAACACACACTCTACATTTATAACAAATGAATATGTTTTTACTAAAAGTAGTCATACTCCATTAAAGAAAAGAAGAAAGTGATGTTAGATATATGTTATAATTATACTTTTACTGGATCTGTAATAAATTTTAAATTATACATATTAATGAAGATTGCCAGTGTCTCAAAGGCATTTTTCCTTATTTATTAATCAAGGAAAAAGGTTTAGTGATGAAGATAGTTTCGTTTTTAGCAAACGTGATCGTTTTTCTCTTCCAGAGTTTGTGTTTGGTTCTTATTGTAGCTTACCCAAGGGGTATGTTAATTACTGAGATAGTAAAGAGAGTTACTAAACATGTCTCCTATAAGAAAATCACCACCCTCTACAGTGTAAAAGTAAATCTCTAAGTGTATATTGGACATTTTAGAATTTTGTCTTGTTGTGACTTGCTAAATGACATTTTGTTACTGAAAACCAAGGCGATGTTATGTGGTTGGTAATATCCTTTTTAGCCTACCAGACACTTGAAGGTGAAAGAGAATGTGCCTGTGAATTCCACCATCCGAACTGTTGGACCCCTTCCCTTGATCTGCTCTTTTGTCACTATTTCCAGTGTGTTGGAGGTGAAGCTCTAAGGCAGCGTTCCCCAACCTTTTTGGCACCAGGGACTGGTTTCCTGGAAGGCGACTTTTCCACAGATGGTGGGGGGCGGGGGTGTGGGGATCGTTCAGGCGGTAATGCTAGTGTTGGGGAGTGTTGGGGAGTGGCAGATGAAGCTTGGCTTGCTCACCCACTGCTCACCTCCTGCTGTGTGACCTGGTCAGCAGCCTGGGGGTTGGGGACCCCTCCTCTAAGGGAAGGATGAGGCTCTTAACCCTTTATGTAGGTGGTGATTAAAGATTGTGTAGCCTCACTGTCAACTGTCAGACCCTTTTTTTGACTTCTCAGGATTACCTTTTACCAAATGGTGGCTTGAGATTCAGCTCTCCTTTATATAACTATGCTCCACCTTTATAGATTTCTTTTCTTTTTCTTTCTTCCTTCCTTCCTTCCTTCCTTTCTTTCTCTTTCTTTCTCTCTTTTTCTCTCTCTTTCCTTCCTCCCTCCCTCCCTCCCTCCCTCCCTCCTTGTGGCTTGCAAGATCTTAGTTCCCCAACCAGGGATTGAACCCAGGCCCAAGCAGTGAAAGCGCCAAGTCCTAACCACTGGACCTCTGGGGAATTCCCTACTCCACCTTTAAAGGAACTATAATTATGATTTTAAAAGTTATTATATAAATATCAGGTAAACATTGGTCACTTTAGAGATTTTGCTTTTATACTTGTTTTCATAATTACTATTTTAAAAGTTATATAGATATCAGATGAATACTGGTTTTTAAAAAGATTTTGTTTTTTACATGTTTTTATATTTATTGTGAAACTAATAAGTTTAAAAATCTTCTAGCTTCCAAGAAGGAGTAACAGCTCAGCTTCTGTGTTGACATTTGCTGCTAATTGTTAAAGTGAGAAATCTTTTGCAGTTTGGTGTAGAAACTTGTCACCTCTATGAATGAAGTTATCCAGTTCCTTTGTGAGAGATTCAGTAGTCAGACTGGTTTTTTGCTGTGTCATGATTCCTTTATCACTTCTGAAAATCAACTCTAGAAGATTTTCCAAGTCGTGGTTAAAAATGAGAAAGTTCCATAATTTTCCCTTATATGTTATTTAACATGTTCATATATTGAAAACAAATCTAGGGGATTCTATAGTATATAATATATATGTTTCCTCTCTCTTTCTTTTGCTTTCTCTCCCCCACCTCTCCCCGACCCTGCCTTTCTTTATATATATATGTATTTAAACACCTACAGTGTTCTACATGTATTAATTGGATCAGTAAATATTTGAACACCTACTAAGGTCAAACATCGTTCTGCATGAGACAGTTGCTGACTGCCTAAAGATATAGGCATCAATATGTGACTATAGGTTGTGTAAACAATTCTTTTCAATACCTTGAGTTACTTGAGGCCTTCCTTTCAGTGAGCAACCTTTAATTTGTAAAATGATAGTCTCAGAAGTTTTGATTTCATTCTTTCAACAAAACTTTTATTAACTGCTTTACTATTTTAGTAGATTATAGGGATAGCAAAATGACTCTGACCCAGTTCTTGTCCACAAAGAGCTCACAGTCTAATCAGGAGCTGACTTGTAATGAAAAGGAGATTAAAGTTTGATTCTATGTTGAGGTAAATGATAATAGAAGTATGAAAAGAAAATGCCATGGCAACATAGGGGAGAGGTTGGGGAAAGGGTTTGCCAGGAAAAGCCTCACAGAATATATTATTGTTGGCAGCCCTTTGAATGACTTTGGCTGTAAGTAGATGGGAGTTCAATTCTCTGTGACCCTTGGAACCTAGGCCTTTTAATTATTCATAAATAACTTAAGCGTACATCTAGGACTGGGAATTTATTTAAAAGATGCATCTGTCTTTCTAGTTTAAACTTTAGTTTAACTAGTCCTTTAGGAATAGGCATTTAAGGATGCAGCTGTATGGCAGCATTACAGATGTTTGCTCTTCAGAGCCCCTTATAACACAGTTACAGTTATCCTGCTTTGCTTAGGTTGCCCTTTCCTTTTTAACAAAAAATATTTCTCATTTGTCTTCATTCAGTCCGTATAAACAAAGCAAAACTTTTTAAAAAAAAATCAGAAACTTGGATCTACTCTACTTTAACGTCCTCATGTGTCTTCCTTTTCTCTTCAACACTAAGATGTCCATCACATGCTGATACACAAATATTACCCCCAGACTAAGATCGTAGTCGCGTCAAACTTTGCTGAGTAATATATGGCTGCTTTTTAAAAGAAATATACCTTTACAAAGGAGATTCTGGTTTTTTTCATTTATATATTATGAAGTTAAGATATATTTCCTAGAAAAAATATTTTGCTGTAAGCAGAACTGAAAGCATTTGCTAGGAGAGAGTTAAGGGTTGCTAAACTCAAGGCATGCAGGATTGGTGGTGAGCCGAGAATGCTTTCACAACAATTTGATTCAGCAAACATTTACTGAATGCTGTGGTCAAAGCATTGCTGCTAGACCCTCTGACGGGTCAGAAAATGAACATAGGCTCTGTTTTGAAGGATCTTCCAATTTACAGCACTGTTTCTGAGTCTCCTCTATTCCATTCTCCATCTTTGCCATTTCCCAGATAATGAAAATTAGAGCTGTGATTTATCAAGTCTGTAAGCTGGAAAAGCTATAAAATTAGTTTGCTTAAAATGTTGGTTGCTGGTTCTCCGTAGTGCTGCCAGTATTTAAAATAACGGAAAATATTTGGTGTCTCCTTCCGCAAATTAACATTTCCATGAGTGGCTGCTTTTCATAGAGCATCTCGAGCCAGCCCCTCTCGTGCTGTGAGTCTTCATTGACGGTATTAAATCAGATCTGAGCAGCTCTAGGAGACAGTTGAGAGTTTGAGAATATGCCCAGTGTCAGCATCTTGGCTAGAGTGTGCTGTGAAACAAAGAAAACTCTTGGCACCCAGTAAGTGGTTAGGCATGTACCATTCTATGTGTGAGCTCCAATAAATAAAGCAACGTAGGGCATTCCGTGCTTTCATTTGGGCAGAACTAAATGGTTAAGTGTCCTTTTAGGCTTTCCCCTAAGTCTGTCCCAGGCAGTCAGCACATAATCCAGAAGATGTAAAATCTTCAAATACAGCCACTTATCTTTATTATGTAGAGCTCTGTGCTGGGTGCTTCAGGCTGTAAAGAGACAAGACTGAGTACCTGTCAAGTAGCTTACAGATTGAGTAGCACCCTGGTCTAGCTGTTCCACCGGTCTTCCCACTACAGGTCCATTTTTTCCTGGCCTACCCTGGTCTGTAGCCACCTACCACTTGGTGTTGACGCATCATCATTCAGTATGGTTATTCCAACACAATCTGTATAACCTATCCTGAATGTAGAGTGGATATTGGAAACAGTAGAAGAGATGGGCCTTGATCCCTGGACAGGGTCTGCAGTGATTGGTGAAGCCCATTGTAGCGCTATTCACTGGAGGTACTGCTTCAGGGCCATTTTATTTTTCTGACTGAGTCCCATGATTGTCATGGAACAGGCAGAACCCAGATAGGAAGCAGTCTTTAAAAATGGTTAGCCCAATTTTGTTTACGTTTCCTTTTTCTACAGTGTGTATTTTTCCTTCCTCAGACTAAAAATAGCACAATGTAGTATATAATAGTGTGGAGTTATTTGCATGAAATCACTGAATTCATTTATTCAAATAATTTGTCTTCTCAAGTATTTTTAAAGTGACCAGGGATAAATATTTATGAATTACATTTAAGTACTTGGAGGGTATTTTGGAAATGTGTTTTTCTTAAGAATAGATTTGTGCTATGGTTTCCTTGACTATGTTTGATGATATTAAGAGTTCTTGGAAATTTTTTCCAAAATCTTGCAATTTGAAAGTGGGTGGAGTGTTTGGAATTAATTTCAGCTGTAATTATATCTTTAATGGTGGTAGTCTCTTGCCTGTTTCATATTATAACAAATGAGAAGTGCAACACCCTCATCATCAAAATACTTAAGAAACTTGCATCTAAAAGGAAGATGGGGAACTAATACAACCTGTTTAGAAGTCTTGAGTTATTTTACTATGATTACACTAAATTAGATTAATTAGATTATATTTATCTAAAGTTAGGTGGTTGTTTACTTAAACCTGGTGTTAAGATCTAGAAAGGAGGGGAGAGCAATAAAAGCACCTTTCTCCCCCACTGAAGTTTTCAATAAATTGAATAAAAACTAAAGGATTAGCAAATGGTGGCCATAATATTACCTTTATTATTGATAAAGGTGAAGGTAAAGGAAGCAGCTTCATATTAGAGCCAAATTGGCTTGCTAATAACTAAGTTCCAAAATTAGGCAGACCTACCCCCTGGTCACAAGTAGTGCTGGATTAGAGAAGGCAATATGTGGTATACAGAGCCTCCACCCAACCCAGTTCCTATAGGCAGCTCACTCATATGAGGAAGAAGGGCGCGACTGGACCATTTATTTTTCCCAGATTTGCCAATCAGATCAGTTGCTTCCCTCCCCAGGATAGAAGCATCTAAGTGGCAAAGAAATGCCAGAGAGGTTACAACTGGTAGGGCTCCGTTCACAGAAGGGGACTTCAGAAATGAGGAATGAGCACTCCCCACTAGCATTTGGCTTCTTCTCCTATGCGTGGTTTCTATGAAGAATGCAGTTGGTGCCAGGTAGGAAATGGTAGCATAACTAGGCCAGGAGCAAACCTTTGTTTTGAGGAAGAGGCCTTATAACAATTGGCCTCTTGAAAATTATAGCAAACGTTTGTTTACCAGAATCAAAGAAATTGTCTGTCCTTAGGCAGCCCTTGCTGCCTTTCTGAAGCATCTGTGATTTAGCATGCTTTGCTGAGCATTAAATGAAGGCCCACAACTTAGTCTTCTGCTGTCCTTTAGCATTTTAAAATATACTTGCTGTTCTGTCTCTTCTTTGAGTTTTCTTCACAGACTCATTTTGTCTCCTCCCCCAAACCCTAGTGTTTCCCATGATCGTAGCCAACTTTCTTCTCACTTGACACTCTCACCTTGGCTGTCAGCCATTTACACAGTTTTAACTGTTTAGTATCTTGATGATTTTCAAATCTTTATCTCCACCCAGACCTCTGTTCTGAGCTCCATGTTTATATGTCCAGCACTCTATTTAACAGTTCCACCTGGGTCATGTAAAACTGACTTATTCTTCCCGCACACTCTCAACTCCATCAGTCAGAAATCCTTGTCTTTTGTTTTGTGTCCACAGGCTTTGTGAGTGGCATCTCAGCCTATCCACTAGGTTAGGCCAGAAACGTGGGTGTCACCTCAGCAGGCTCTTCCTCTCCTTTATTGCTTACCTCCCAGGTCAGGGGTCAGTATCTGGCCAGAGACCTGTGAGCCAAGAATGGTTTTTACATTTTTAAGTGGTTGTTTAAAATAAGCGTATATGTGTATTTGTTACAGAGACCCTATGTTGTCTGCAAAGACTAAGTATTTACTATCTGACCCCTGTCTGAGGCCAGCAAGTCTTATCAGTTCTCCCTCTAAAACATCACTTTTAATTGTTTCTTTCTATCCCCCCCCGCCCCCCAAAATCTCACCTGCCCTGTTTCTCCCTTGGCCTCCTAACTAAGTGTTGTCATATTTCTTTATAAAACACAGAACCTAGTGATGTCCTCTCTTGTTTAAAATCCTGCAGTGTATTTTGCCCTTTTCTCCTCTGTTTTCTGCCTGCAACCTCTTCAGCCTGTAGGACTCTGCTCAGTTGTCACCTTTTCCTTAAGCCCACCTGCCTTCTTATGGAGTTATGCCCCTATTCCACCTGGTCTGTACTTCTGTTATTACACATTCTAGATTGTGTTCTGAGAATCCATTCGCCATTCAGTCATTCCTACAACACTGTGCGTACCTGGAGGACAGGTTCCATTTCCTATTCGTTTCTATGTCTTCTTTACCTAGCTGTGTGTGGCATGTCAGAGGACTGTAATGAATTAATGGGTGCTTTAAGAAATAGTTCTTATTCCTAAGATATGAAAAAATATTAGTAGTGTAAAGATATCATTAATCAGTTTGAGTTGGTAGGCAGGATTTATAACATCTAGACTTTTGATAGAGTCATGCTACATTCTCCTGATTTCTGTTTCATAGCTTTTTCAGTAATACATTTTTAATTTTGAGATAGTTGTAGATTCACATGCAGTTATGAAGAAATAATACCAAGCTATCCCAGTTATCTTTTACCCAGTTCCCCCAATGGTAACATATTGCAAAACTGTAGTACAAGGTCACGACCGGGATATTGGCATTGAGGCAGTCAAGATACAGAACATTTCCATTAACAAGGATCCCTCCTGTTCCCTTTTATAGCCACACCCACTTCCCCTCCCACGGCAGCTTGCCCCTCCCCCATGGCAATCACTAACCTGTTCTCCATTTCTGCAATTGTCATTTCAAGAATGCTATCTAAGTGGAATCAGAGTATGTAACCTTTTGGGGTTGCATTTTTTTCACTCAGCATAATTCTCTAGAGATTCATCCAGGTTGTTTTGTGTATCAGTAGTTTTCCTTTTTGTTTCTTTTTGTTGCTGAATTTTCATAACTTTTAAAAGATGAAACTCTCCCCTATTTATATATCACTGCAGTTTTTCTTTTTAAGGCTATTTACATTTTTTTCCTCTTGTTCTTTATCTGTAACAGTGGTTTTCAAACTTTGTACTCTTCCCCTGTACTTTTTTTTTGGCGGTACGCAGGCCTCTCACTGTTGTGGCCTCTCCTGTTGTGGAGCACAGGCTCCGGACACGCAGGCTCAGCAGCCATGGCTCACGGGCCTAGCCGCTCCACGGCATGTGGGATCTCCCCGAACCGGGTCACGAACCCATGTCCCCTGCATCAGAAGGTGGACTCTCAACCACTGCGCCATCAGGGAAGCCCCAAACTTTGTACTCTTAAATTGAGACTCAAAGAGCCTTTGTTTATATGTGTATTGCATCTATCATTATTTACTTACTACATTATAAATTAAAACTGAAATATTTTAAAAATATTTAATTCACTTAAAATAACAATAAATCTATTACATTCTCATAAGTAATATATTTTTATGAGAAATACCTGTTTTCGTAAACAAAAAACATTTAATGAAAAGAAAAGCACTGTTTTACATTTTTTGTGACTCTAATGTCTGGATTCTCATATCTACTTACTCATTTAATCTGTTATGATAAATTGTTTTGGTTTAAGTATATGAAGAAAATCTGGCCTCACATAGCTATGTAGTTAGAAAACCCAGGAGATAGTCTTATCATATAACTGTGGATAGTCTTCTATGGTACTACACCCAAACTCAAGTGATAGTTTATTAAAGATTAGTTACAATGTAGGATGGGAAACCAATAACTTTTCATACTGTTACATTAAAATTATAGTTTGAATGGGTCATTAACTTGTGTATGATTTTTTGTTTTTAACATCATGCATTGGTCATTTGGAAAATATTGAATCGCTGTGTTAGTTACATCTTCCAAATTGTGACACATTTCATTATACATTGTCAAAAATTATATTTGTTAATCTCACCTTCAGTCTCATAAGAAAAAATGCTGAGTATTGGGAAGCTGTCAATCTCAAGTTTTCTAAAATTTTGATTTTTGCTTTGAAATCACTGTCAGTTCATTGAAGTTTATGATTGTCATTAATGCTGCCAGTAACTGTCTCACTTCATTAATTTTTAAGAACATGTCTGCCAGATACTCAAGTCTGAAAACCATAGTTTGTTCATCATTTCAAGTAGAAATGGTGTTAAAGTAGAAATGGTGTTTGGGTGTTAAGTGCTCAAAGGAGGTAGCCATTGCCATCGTGGGGCCATTTTTCTGGCCAGGCTCTCCACCATCCCCATGCGGCGAGGCTACTGGGGTAACAAGATTGGCAAGCCCCATACTGTGCCTTGCAAGATGACTGGCCACTGTGGCTCTGTGCTGGTGCGCCTCGTCCCTGCCCCCAGGGGCACTGGCATTGTCTCAGCCCCTATGCCCAAGAAGCTACTGATGATGGCCGGAATTGACCACTGCTACACCTCTGCCAGAGGCTGCACCACCACCCTGGGCAACTTCACCAAGGCCGCTTTTGATGCCATTTCTAAGAACTACAGTTATCTCACTCCTGATTTCTGGAAAGAGATGGTGTTCACCAAGTCTCCATATCAGGAATTCACTGACCATCTTGTAAAGGCCCACACCAGAGTTTCTGTGCAGAGGACCCAGGCTCCAGCTGTAGCGATCACAGAGTTTTATATGAGAAAAATAAAGTGAATGTAGCTGGTTTTAAAAAAAGGCAGTCAGTTCAGCTCACAACTCAGTTATGTAAGTGCTCTTCTTTGAGACAACACAGAATATTAGAAAGGTGTGGACTCAGGGGTCAAAATGTAATAAAACTAGTAACTACCACTGTGAGTGCATGGCCTAAATCACCAGCTGTCTTGATTTGTCCTAAGGCTCCAGCCGCTTTATTCTCCATTGCTTTTATACCATCAGAGCAAATAATTTAAAAGTGTGAAGTTTGAAATCCATTGTTATAGATAAAGAACAAGAGGTAAAAATTTAAAACAGACTTTCACACAGTAAAAATGGCAAATAATGTCTTAATATATTATTAAACTATTTTATACTTTGTGGACCTTCGTAAGTTCTTGGGGGACCCCCAGAAGCCCACGGACCACATTTTGGAGGACCGCTGATTTACAGTAATTTGTGATGACTTATTTCTTTCTCTTTTCTCAGATTGCTTCTGTTTGCCTTTACTTTTGCTGAGATAGACCCTATAGAGGCACTGATCTAGGTTGAATACCATTACAGGTCAGAGCTCCACTCTGGACTGGCAGCCTCAGCGTGGGCACTAGGCCAATGCTAGGACTGACCCTGGGCACAAAAGAGAAGACTAGTTCACAGCCTCACCTTGGGCAAGCAACAAGGAAGGGCCATAAACCTGCTAGCCTTGTTGGCTTGCTGTGTGTGCATTCAGAAACTGGTCACATCACATGGACCTGAGTCCAGAGGGAGACATTAACTATGACTACTCAAGTGCTTTCCTTCTGAAGCAGTCTTTCAGGCTCCAGGGTGGGAGAGATTCTCAGGCTAGAAAGGGCCCTCCATAGGTCTGTCAGACCTACACACTCTAGTCCCAAATCTTCTGAGTCATATCACAGCCTTTTCATTCTGATTATCTCCAGGAAAGGGCCTCAAGTTTTCCTGGCAGTAATAAACCTTAGGAGTTAAGAAGTTTTTCCGTATGAGTACTCTAGATGCTCCCTTATATAACTTAAGTCCATTTTCTTTAGTTTTGTTTTTAATAAAAATAAAGAGCTAATAACAGTGCTTCTCATGCTATTGCTTTATATTTTGAAGACAATTTAACTTTCTGTATCTTCACTGCAGTCTACTTGTGCAATTTTTTTCTTCTATTTTTAACACAGTTCCTTTAATCCAGTGGTCCTGAACTGGGGTGATTTTGCCCCCAGGGGATGTTTGGCAATGTCCAGAGACATTTTTGATTGTCAGAACTTGGGGGGATGCTTCTATCATTCTAGTAGATAGAAATCAGAGAGCTTGCCTTCATTTCAGCAAAATCACTCATTATGTTGTTACAGTAAGATTTTCACTGAATTTATATTCAGATGATAGGAGCATCCTACAGGACAGCCTCTATCAACTAAGAATCATCCAGTCCAAAATGTCAATAATGCCAGTCTTAAAAGACTGTGTGTTAGTCCTTCCTTGTAATTTGTTAGCTTTTTATTAATTTTTTGTCTTGCTGAATTAACAGTTTGATTTTACTTTGCATATTATTTAGAATTGTGGTTTTATTTAGAGAAAGTATTTTGATTATGTTCAGAATAATTAAAGATTTTAGAGGTAGATTACTCTTTTGAATATGACTTATGTTTGTACCTCAGGTCATAATACAACATTAGTTTCTGTACCTGAGTGAACACAACTACCTGATGACTTTTAAAAATAATTTTTATGGGCCCCAACCAAATCTTAAAAGAACTCTTCTAGAAATTCCTATAATTAACCAGATTTGGGAACCACTGAAACAGATATGTATTCATAAGCTAGGAAACTTTTAGGGCAGCTAGTACAAAGAGAAAACGTTCTTTGTGGCTCTCAGAGATAATATCCACCCTACTGGGCAACCAGTTCTGTCAGTGAAACCAGTCCCATTGTAACCCTCCCATTGACAAGGTGGAACTGGAGCAGCGGTGTCCAATAAGATTGTGGCTCTTTCCAGTCATATGGTGTCCAGTTCATTTTATTTGCCACAAGTTTGGTTTTAGAAGGGGGTGGTGGTGAAAAGAGATGAGGGAGGCGATAGAGGAGAATTGCTAGTAGAATCGAAGAAATATGATCTACCGTATATCTCAGGAGGGGAATTACTCAGTGCTGACTTCTCTTCCGTAGCATTCATTTGCTACCCACATTCACCACAGTGGTTAAGTGTTCTTAAAAGCTACTTCTGGTATAAATTAACCTGACCAAGGCAGCAGGGGCGCTGACTGGGAAGCACAGAGGGCTGTCTAGTCCATTCCCACCATCAAGGATCCTCTGGTCTTGGCCCTTTACTTCTTTTGGCTAAAAGAGAAGTTCATGAAGGTGAGCTTGTTTGTTGGGGTGGTTCCAAGAGCTGTGGAGATGAGACAGTTGTTGAGGAAGGAAAGAAAAGATGGTTACTTTTATTTTACTTTTTCTTTTCCTTTTCATTTTTGAGACCGAAATGTTGCCTTTAATAGTGATCGAGGCAGAGCTTACTGTGGGAGCCGGTGAGCCTGAAGCCGAACCCCCAAGTCGGACAGCAGTGGATAGGCTGCAGGGGGACCTGGCAGTGGGGCAGGCTTGATCCAACAAAACGGACAAGAGAGAAGGATGGTGACTTCTGAAATAAGGCGAATTTTGTTTGGAAGGATAATAGCTTCTTTTCCTGATTAGTTAGTTGTTAAGCAAACTAGAATTTTGGAAATGAAAAAAAAAAAAAACTATGAAACTTTGGAATATTAGTTTATATTGGAAGCATAAAATAAATATTGGTTGTATTTTAGTGTTCTGGATTTCTTTTATTATTTGTTTTTACTTTTTTAATTAGAGATTTTCAAACATATACCAGTGTAGAGAGACTAGTATAGGGAATCTCCATGTACCAATCACCCCAATATCAACAGTTACCAACACATGGCCAGTCTGATCTCATCTGTACCCTAACCTGCTTTCTCCCACCCCCTCCAATTATTTTAAAGTGTATCAAGCATCAGTATGTAATTTTATCCAGAAATATGTAAGATATTCAGTCTGTGGTCACATTTCCCCTGATTATATAATTCTTTTTTTGTCTCTTTGGTTTGTTGTCTGGTCTCTTTTTTAAAGATGCTGGTGATCAGATGATTGAATCAAATCCTGGGAATGTGTAGAGAGTCCATAATATTCTATTTTGGTGAGAGGGGCGGCATTTACTTATATTGGATCAGTGATTTCCAAAGATGATATTACAAATCTAATTCCTGGTATAAATTTGAATAACAAATCGATTGAAGGAAATATTTACCATGTACAGAAAATGTTACTAAAATTCCGTGTAGACATAACCCCAGCCTGAAATGGGCTTCATCACTGCCAGGAAGCCCAGCTGTTAAATTTGCTTTCTCAGGTTCTAAGAAGACTATTTCGTACCTTTCCCTCAAACCTCATAGACTTCTGTTCTCTCAGCTGATGGCTTTGTTTGATGCTTCTCTGAGAAAATAGAAATCTGTCCAGAGGGACACCCTCATCTGCCCTCCACCACATCTAGAGATTTTTTGGCAGCTGGGCCACTCTTCTCTCATTTCCCTCCAGTTGGTTATAATGTAGCAAGAGCTTGTTTCTCCCCCCGCCCCCACCCCCCGCCATTACAGTCCTTTCCTTTGTGCTGAGTGTCCCACCTCCTTCACAGGGACCTTGCCGCTTCTGTGGTCCCGCATCTCCCTCTTCCATCTTCAGGCTCTCCCTGTCTGCTAGAGCATCCCTGTTAGTGTACAGATACGCTCTGGTGCACTCTGTCTCTAGAATTAAATTGTCCCTTGTTAAATCCACCTCTGTCGATACTTAGTGACCCGCTTTCTCTCCCCTTCACAGCTCTTTTCAAAAGAGTTGTCTGTTCTCTCTTCTACTTTTTTTTCTCTTCCATTCACTCTTTAAACCACTCATTACTGGCTCCATTCCTCACTACTTCACTGAAACCGTTCTTGCCAAGAGCACCCAGGTCCTCTGCGATGGAATCTAGTTGTTTTCTTTCTGTCTCATAGACCAGCCCTCCTTCTCTTTTACTGCCTCCCCTTGCCCTGTGTGACCTCTAAGTGCTGGCATGCCTCCAGGCTCAGTTTTGGGCCTCGCTTCTCTTTATTTGTACTCCTTCCCGCGGTGATTTCACTCACTCCTTTGGCTTTAAATACCATCTTTATGCTGATGACTCGTAAGTATGTATCTGCAGCCCAGACCTGTCCTCTGAATTCCACCTAGAGATCGGTAACCTATGACTCAGGCTTCATGGGTGCAAAAGACAGTTCTGGCTTTTCCCCTTCAATCCTTTTTCATTTCAGTAAGTAGATCCTGATACACCCAATTGCACAAGTCAGAAACTTGGGAATCATCTTAAATCCTCCCTGTCTCCATCCAGCCAATCAACATGTCTTATCAATTCTACCTTAGTACATATCTCAAGTACATTCACCTCTCTCCATCTGCGTTTCACCACTAAATCCCTGTTATTTCTCAACTGGAAAACTACTTGAGTTTCCTAATTGGTTCCTCTGCTTTCATGTTTGTCTTCCATACACTATTCTCCTCACAACAGGTACAGTGCTCTATAAAAAACACTTAACCACATTATGTAACTCCTTGCTTAGTCCTTAATGATGGCATTTCATGTAGAATAAATTATTGACTCCTCACCATAGCCTTCAGCATCCTGCCTGCTTCTCCAGCCTCATCGACTGCTTTCCCCTCCCTCATTATGGAGGGCTACCTTGTCCCTTTCACACCAGGATCTTTCATGCCCCAGGGCCTTGACACTCACTGTTCCTTCTGCATGCACTAATCTGTTCCTGGCTCTTGTCCTTACTGTTCAGGATGCAGCTTAAATGTCACCTCGTCTGAGAGCCCTTTTCTGATCACCCTTCCCAAAGTGGCTACTTGCCCACCTCAGTTTCTTCTTTGTCACATTATCTGTTTTTTCCAGCAATATTTATTGAGTGCCTACTCTGTGCCTGACACTGTTCTAGGCACTGGGGCGATAGCAGTGAGTGAGGTAGACACATTCAGGAAGCTTCCATCTAGTGGGAAAACAGACAAACCACAAATATATCATATTCTGGCTGTGATCTGTGCTGTGTAGACAAATGAAGCAGGTGGAGTGAAGTGAGGGATGCTGTTCTTGACAGCGGTTAGAGGAGGAGACATTTTGACAGGGATTCCAATGAAGTGAGAGAGCATCATCTTGGGTATTTACTTGCTTCTTTTCTGGAAGTATATCTAGAAATATAAGCTCTAAGAAGTCGGGGACCTCACCTGTTTACCGCAGTTCCTGAAACCTAGCACAGTGCCCGGCCTTCGGCAAATACTTATCAATGAATAAATGACCTTTAGGTTCCCACATAATCATGGCATTCTGTGAACCAGTGCATTCTAGATGTGGCCCACTTACCTTGTCTCTGTGAGCTTGAGTCTTTTCATGTGTTCAGTGAGGGAATCCACCTCAGGGAGTGATCTCTAAAGACTGCCAACCTCACTGTGGATGCTGTGGGCGATCGTGTACTCTGCTCCTGGTTTCACCGAAATGGTGAAAAGATTGCAAAAGATTTGAGCATTCACTTTAAAACAAGATTTGCATTTAAAAAGTTATGTCAGCTACAGTCCTGAGTAGAATGGCCTAGAGGAGGCAAGAGGGTGGATTATTTGGAGGATGTGGAGGGGCTGGGGCAGGTCCAGGCAGGAGCTGATGGTGGCCTGGACTCAAGAGGTGGCCACAGAGATAAGGGAGAATGCTGAAGAAATGGTGGGACTTTCCCAAACTTGCACAGAATTGAGGCAAGAACCCAGACTTCATAATCCAGAACTTTCACTCTTCTCTTGATACTTTAAAAAAAAAAAAAAGTCTTCAGGAATTCCCCAGTGGTTCAGTGGTTAGGACTCCATGCTTTCACTGCCGAGGGCCCGAGGTCAATCCCTGGTCGGGGAACTAAGATCCTGCAAGCCGCGTTGATGGGCCGAAGAAAAAACAGTCTTGACTTCAGCCTCATAGAAAGCTGGAATGTATGAATATGTGTGATGCCAGTGAGTTATTTAAAACAAAGACTGCTTTTTAAAAAATATTATTATAAACATCTAGATCAGAATTTGCCTACATGAAAATGTGCTTTTGCTTATTGTATGTGCATCTTTGGGCAAATTCTCAGGAAAGAATTTGGAAAACAGGAGAGGGAATGATATTTTCACTATATGTATATCTTTTGTATCTTTGGATTTTGAACCACGGGTGAATGTATGATAAAAGTAAGTAGTGGGGGGCATCCCTGGTGGCGCAGTGGTTGAGAGTCCGCCTGCCGACGCAGGGGACGTGGGTTCGTGCCCCAGTCTGGGAGGATCCCACATGCCGCGGAGCGGCTGGGCCCGTGAGCCATGGCCGCTGGGCCTGCGTGTCCGGAGCTTGTGCTCCGCAACCGGAGAGGCCACAACAGTGAGAGGCCCGCATACCAAAAAGAAAGAAAGAAAGAAAAAAAAAAAAAAAAAAGTAAGTAGTGGGCTTCCCTGGTGGCGCAGTGGTTGAGAGTCCGCCTGCCGATGCAGGTGACGTGGGTTCGTGCCCCAGTCCGGGAAGATCTCACATGCTGTGGAGTGGCTGGTCCCGTGAGCCATGGCCGCTGAGCCTGGGCGTCCGGAGCCTGTGCTTCGCAACGGGAGAGGCCACAACAGTGAGAGGCCTGTGTACCGCAAAATAAAATAAAATAAAAATAAGTAGTAAGGCTTCCATGGTGGTGCAGTGGTTAAGAATCCGCCTGCCAATGCAAGGGACACAGGTTCGAGCCCTGGTCTGGGAAGATCCCACATGCCACAGAGCAGCTAAGCCCATGTGCCACAACTACTGAGCCTGCACTCTAGAGTCCGTGAGCCACAACTACTGAGCCCGCATGCCACAACTCCTGAGCCCGCATGCCACAACTACTGAAACCTGGGCGCCTAGAGCCCATACTCCACAACAAGAGAAGCCACCACAGTGAGAAGCCTGTGTACTGTAATGAAGAGTAGCCCCTGCTCACCACAACTAGAGAAAAGCCTGTGTGCAACAACAAAGACCCAATGCAGCCATAAATAAATAAGTAGATAGATAGATAGATAAATAAATAAAAAGTAAGTAGTATACATTAGGTAAAACTGAAGCCTGTCTGCTCTGAGGTTTTTCTCTTCCAGATGCAGACACTTTGTTTTCACATGTGTGCACCTTCACTCCATTCTTCACTCCAGTTGGAAGTATATGTAAAGCCAGCTCGCTTCTAGATAAAATAGGAGCTTGACACAAAGTCAGGGGCCCCTTCTCTCTTCTCGTGCCCTTTTCCTGTCCTCATACTAATGTATTTGTTTAGCATGTACAGCGTGATGGTTTAATATATGTATTCCCTTGTCCTTTTAGGTTCTGTGGATGTTCTCTTATTGACTCTGCACACCCTTTAGACCACCCTCTTGTTTCACCCTTCACTTGCTTATATGGACCTTATTAAAATATTTACATGATCACTAATTAAAGTTGCTTTTTACACCTTCTTATGACTTGGTAGGTCACCCCTCTCACCTCTTCCCTCTCCCACAAAGACCATCAGAACCTTGGCAGGTACCTAGGGATTCCCTGGGATTTGGGGCAGCAGTGGGAGAGGGAGTGCCCGACCTAGGGTAGTGCTGACTCCCTGCTTTCAGCTTGCAGTTCAGCTCTGCTCCCTAGATCCCAATGTCCCTGGTACCAGCTCTCCCCTCTTCATCCTTTCTTTAAAAAAATAATTAATTAATTAATTTTGGCTGCATTGGGTCTTCGTTGCTGCATGCAGGCTATCTCTAGTTGCAGTGAGCGGGGGCTATTCTTCGTTGCAGTGTGCGAGTTTCTCCTTGCGGTGGCTTCTCTTGTTGCGGAGCACGGGGTCTAGGCGTGTGGGCTTCAGTAGTTATGGCACGTGGGCTCAGTAATTGTGGCACACAGGCTTAGTTGCTCTGTGGCATGTGGGATCTTCCCAGACCAGGGCTCAAACCCATGTCCTCTGCATTGGCAGGCGGATTCTTAACCACTGCACCACCAGGGAAGTCCCTCTTCATCCTTGATGTGAAGGCAAAAGTGACTCCAGGCTCTCCACCAATTCTTCCTGGTCCCTCCCACTGGGCTCTTTGTTCCTTATGTCCCCATGTTTCTCTTCCTCTGCATCTTGGCACCTTTCTTCTGTTCAACAGTTTTCTGTAAATTTTCTTTTTTCTTTCTTTTTTTTCATTTTTTAAAAAATAATTTGCTTTCAGTTCCAAAAAATGAATAAATGAAGAAAGGAAGGAAGGAAGAAAAAGAAAGAAGGAAAGAGAAAGAAAGGAAGGAAGAAAGGAGGAAAGGAGGAAGGAAAATTACTTGCTTTTTGCCCTCCCTCCCCTTCTTTTGGATACCTGCCCTATTAGGGGTTATGAAGGTATCTTCGATGAGGAGGGAATATTTTTCATGGGACAGTTTGTTAGGTTCTGTCCAAAATAAGACTAACATCTTATTTTAAGTAACAGAGGTGCATAGAAGTGATTCATGCCAGATTGAGATCACCTAGGAAGTTGCCAATACTGTAGTACTAGTTCAGTCCTAGTCTATTTTCAGGTTTTCTTCCTCTCCGTAGTGTCTCCTGTACTCTGAGATCTTATGTGGAAGCAACAACTCTAAAAATACTTTAACCAGGGCTTCCCTGGTGGCGCAGTGGTTGAGAGTCCTCCTGCCGATGCAGGGGACACGGGTTCGTGCCCCGGTCTGGGAAGATCCCACATGCCGCGGAGTGGCTGGGCCCGTGAGCCATGGCCGCTGAGCCTGCGCGTCCGGAGTCTGTGCTCTGCAACGGGAGAGGCCACAACAGTGAGAGGCCTGCGTACCACAAAAAAAAAAAATACTTTAACCATTTCCAGTTCATTTTCGAAAGCTAGAAATCCATATAAACCTTACCTGCCACTCGTGCTTCTCTATTCTGCTCTTCCCACCGGTTCTCTTAAGTTTTCCAATTACTTGTCTACATACTGCAAGCATTCTGCCTGCATTTCTGTTTTGAGGTCCATCAGAGAGTAGAAAGACAAGCTGTATTATACTTGAAACTCTGTCCTAGTTGTGTTTGAAAACAAGGTATAGGAAAGAAATTTTGAAGAAAATTCTCTCTTGGGACCATTGGCTTTTATAAAAATGTAATCTGTAGGCTTAGAATTTATTTTGGTAGCTACAGAATACTGATGAATGAAAGCAAAGCTAGACTTATATGTTCAGTTACCCTGACCCACCCCTCCCCCAAGAAAACCAACCTTGGAATAACACATTGGTGAAACAGCTTTAGAAATTGTTTTGTTAGTATTTCTACTGTATTGTGCTTACACAAGATATTCAGAGTTCCGAATGGATGTACAGTAGTTATTTCCTTACTAGTCACTTCACTGAAGATCAGGAGGACCTTTTTCAGGGAATGCTATCTGAATGAGATACCTTTCTATCCCTCTACTGTGTGGGGAACAGGTGCCTTTAACAAGACCATGATAGCTAGAATTCCATCTTAATCCAGCTGCTGGGGTATATGTGTATGGCCGCTGCTGTCCATCTGGGTGTTGTGCCTGTTTCTATAGAACGTTTTAAGTATAGAGGGTAGAGTGGGGACCGGTGAAGTCAAATGATGTGTAAGGGAAAATCTCTTAACGTTCAGAATTTGTATTATTTGTATTAAAGGTGAGGACCTTTAAAGTCATTTGATTTAATGAAGTGATTGGAAGTGTCTTACTGATTTAAAATTGTGATAATCCTGCTGGTTGCCTTAAAATGACAAGTAATTGCTGTAGTGCGCTATTTTCTATGACATAAGGTAGAACTGATGGGTTATAGAGTGCTGTTTACTCTAGGGTGATAAGAAACAGTGTTTCTGAAAACGTGATAAGAGACTGAGTTGAGACTTGGAATGATGAGCGGGAACCATTTTATGAGAAAGTCTAGGGAAGGTGTGTTTCAGGCACAGGAAATGATTGGTGCAGGGATCCTCAGAATCAATGTATTTGAGTAACTGCAAAGGGTGTGAGGTTGGTGAATTAGAAGAGTGGTGATGGGATCCATAGATACGGGTGAACAGGGGGCAGATATAGTAGGCTCTTTTGGGCCAGAGGAGGATTCTTCGTGTTACCTAAATTTTAAACAATTGAGTGATTTAGGACCTCCAGGAAGAAAAGTTAGAAGAGGTTAAGAGGAGAAACTTGAATATTACAGTGGAAATATGTGCTAATTAGGAGCTAATTATTTTCTAAGATTCTCATGCTGCTCTTCTTTCTCTCTTTTTTCTTCCTTGCAACTGTTGAAAGTAAGGTGGTGGAGTAGATAGGCAGAGTAACATTTACAGCATGGTTTCCTTCTCTCTTTAAAGATGGCATTTGTCGCCCCACTGGAGGAATGATTGAGGTTCACGGTTGTGGCCCAAAGAGTGACTCATTGGGTTAATTGTTACAGCACCTGCTACTAGAGGATCATTATTGTGATAATTATTTCCAGTGAAGGCACTTTTTTAAAAACAGGAATTTAGACTTTAATATAAAAGTATAGATTGATCAAGTTTTGATGTTATAAAATTTTAGCTTGTTTATGGACCAGAACTCACATAGGAAATTCCTTTTACAAGTTAGGTATACCATCTTTTCAAATAGTAGGAACTAACTCATTTGTCTCATTTCCCCATGAAGGCCAAGAAGCTGGGGGCTAAATTTAATGCCCAGTTGTTGAACCTGAAGCTATTCTAAGATTTTATTATATTGATTTTTTTTTTCTTTCTGTGTATCCATCTGGTGTGTGTTATTTTAAATCTTTTCTTTCTTTTTTTTCTTTTTTTTTCCTTTCTCTCTTTAGCAGGCAGCTAAATTTCAGTCTGAGCTAAACCTGAGTTTTACACTTCTCCTACCACCTTTCTCAACCTTTCTACTCTTGCTGGAATTAAAACCCATACACTAAGTAGAACTTATGTATAGCTCTAGACTTAATGTCCTGGTATAAGACCAGAGCTGAGTTTAGTCTTCTAGAAAGATCAAACATGTTGACTTTATGTTAAACTCAAAGCAGCAGCTCATTAAATACATGTCCCAGTTTTACAAATGATTCCACCCATTTTGCATATGAAAAAGAGCCAGTCAGAGATTAGTGAATCACCTAAGGTCACAGATGGAGATGATGTGAAGGCTACTCCTTTGTTTCAAGTATGAGATACTGAAACACAAGCAACCTTCTCTGCTGCCTTATTAATTAATATTAGAGCACAGAAGCAAATGTCATCCTAAGCTTGAATCTGAACCATGATATCTTTTGCTCTTTTCCCTTTGATCTGATTCTCACACCTGTAAAGATAGTGTTTACCTCAAGGGATTTTGTGATAATTAATTTAGGTTTAATTTTTAAGTGATGAGGCCTCTAGATGGAAAGAAACCTCCTTTTTTATTTGGCTGATGTTTAGACCAATTTTAGAACTTAGTAGAGTTTTCTTTAATTATATGAAGTAAACTCAGTGTATGTTAACGTGAAGCTTGGTACATATATTACCTCGTCACATGTATTACCTCGTGATATAGATTAAGATTCATATACTCAGTCATTATAAGGCTTTATGGTAAGTGTGAAGCAGTTTAGCGATTGGATTATTGATCTAAGAACTCAACATTAATTGTCAAATAGGAAAAGGACATTAGAAATATTAAAATAATGTATTTAAAAAGTTGAGCCCAGCTAAAATGTAACATAGGTATTTATAGTTTGATATGTGATAAAGTGTTTTGTCTATCTTGGTCTTATATCAACTTAGGTATTTTGCTGTTTTTATTTGCCTGACTGGTTTTTAGATTATCTGGTTTATTTTAACAATGGTAAAATAACTTAATGGTGTCAGCCCTGGGTGTCTTAAAGGGTTTGTCTTTCAGAATTGGTGACCCACCTTTCAGCTTTTTTGGGGGAAGGGGGAGCCGCCCTGCACGGCTTGCAGGATCTTAGTTCCCTGACCAGGTATCAAACCCGGCCCTGGCAGTGAAAATGCCAAGTCCTAACCACTGGACCTCCAGGAAATTCCCCCACCTTTCAGCTTTTAGCTGTCATTCAATTATTTTAGTTTACTTTGACATTTTTCTCTTATTGAGAGGGAGGAGCTCTACTTTGAATAACTTGATATGTTAAAAAAATTATTTTATTAGTACCATTACGTTACACTGGCCGCATAAATTATCACAGAGCTTGGGTTCAAAGTCTAAAATGATTAACACTTTGGCAGCTGTTGGCTCTAATGAGACTAAAACCATGCCGACTCTGGCAACGCAGGTTAGCAAGCTAGTGGTGCACACAGCTAGTGGGTTTCCTGTCCCTTTGTGTACTGGTAAATATATTTAGAACTGGAGAGTGAACTGGCAAGTTTTTTATTTTTAATGTTATTTATTTATTTTTGGCCGCATTGGGTCTTTGTTGCTATGTGCGCGCTTTCTCTAATTGTGGCGAGTGGGGGCTACTCTTCCTTGCAGTGCGTGGGCTCCTCATTGAGGTGGCTTCTCTTGTTGTGGAGCACGGGCTCTAGATGCGCGGGCTTTAGTAGTTGTGGCATTGTGGGCTCAGTAGTTGTGGCTCATGGGCTCTAGAGTGTAGGCTCAGTAGTTGTGGCGCACAGGCTTCATTGCTCTGCGGCATGTGGGATCTTCCCAGACCAGGTTTCGAACCCGTTTCCCCTGCATTGGCAGGTGGATTCTTAACCACTGTGCCACCAGGAAAGTACCGACTGGTAAGGTTTTATTAACAGAAAGCTTCAAGTACACCAAGATTATACTTAATGTGGCCATTGAGGAGAATACTACATCCATGTCTCTCAAGTATAGTTTTTTCTTTCTTTGTGACAATTAAATGTATTAACCAAAAGTCTGTGTATTGATTTACATTATAAAATAAGCCATTTATTCACAGAAGAAAAATCTCCAGATGGACTAAAGTAAAAATGAGAAAAGAAATAAGTGGCCTCTGGCACATGGCCTCCTGGGAATGTATTGAAGGGCTCCTCCCTTCTCCCCCTTTACTCTCAACCTTCCTTCTTCCACCCTCAAGGTGGAATTTCTTTGTGCCTTTGTGATCTCATAGCTCCAGGTCAACTTCTCGAACATGGTTTCTTTCCTTCTGTGTTTTTTAGGCATTTACAGTGTTCAGTAAAGCTGAATAATTCTATAGCACATTGCCAGTAGGTGCTGCCGTCTTATACACAGTATTCCAGCCTGATAGCTCCATGGCTTTAAGACTTTGGTTCATGTAAGAAGAATCTAATCTCATTTATCAGTGCTTTATATAACTTAGTATATAAAAGAAGACCTTTGGCAGGGATAGAGTTTGTTTTAGAAATATAAAATAAGAATCATAAGTAGAAATGAAAAAGGGAGAAATTGGGAGAGGGTCTTAAAGACAAAGTTTTGACCATATGAGTTGGATTGTGTCTGTTTTGCATGGTGGTAAAACAGGTTAACAAAAGCCATATATATATAGATAGTTGAGGATGATCATTACTATGCATAGCCAGTCTGGGGTTAATTGAATCTTAGAGCTTTGACTGTGTCCAAGACCAGGAGACTTTCAGAGTGTTGACCTGGTTTGGATGATCCTGAAAAACACAGCTTCCAATTGGCACTAAAGTACACTGAAGATTCACTACCTAAGGAGTTCAGTAACCCAAGGTATTTAGATAAATATGATTTGCATGTTTTAAAAATAGCTGTGACTTGTCTCAGTTTTATTTCTTTGAAACTTGGTTATTTTTACTTTTTATGCTAGAATAGGTAATATTTGCTTTAAATATAGTCAGATATTTATACAAGATCAGTAAAAATTTCCACTAACTTCTTTTAAAAATTATCTAAGCTAGTTTTTTTCCTTATATATTTAAAAACTCACATATTTCTCCAGTCTTTGTGAATCCGTCTATTAATTTGCCCTTTAGGCAAACTAGCATATACACACGGAGATGTACTCTTTGTATGGAGGGATTCCACTATACAAAGTTTTCAGCACATTGTTTTTCACTTAGTTACTCTCAGAGCACTTTCCATGTCAACATACATCGATTTACTTCATTTTTTTTTAAAGGCCTGCATAGTGCATATTGGAATGGGAAATCCATCATTTATTTGACAGCATAACTTATTAAATCACTATAAAAGTTGTTTTAATTTAAGCACAGGTGGTTAAAAACCTGGCATCTAATTTAAAAAATTTTTTTTATTGGCGTATAGTGCATTTACAATGTTGTGTTAGTATCAGGTGTACAGCAAAGTGAATCAGTTATACATATACATATATCCACTCTTTTTTTTTTTAGATTCTTTTCCCATATAGGCCATTGAATAGAGTTCCCTGTGCTATACAGCAGGTTCTTATTAGGTATCTGTTTTATATATAGTGGTGTGTATATGTCAGTACCAATCTCCCAATTTATCTCGCCCCACCAATCCCCTGGTAACCACAAGTTTGTTTTCTACATCTGTGACTCTACTTCTGTTTTGTAAATAAGTTTATTTGTACCTGGCATCTAATATTGAAATGTCTGGATTCTTTGTCAGCAGCATGGAATTTCATATAAATGAGTTTTTAATTTATCCATTGTCCTCAGAGTTTACAGACAGAAGCTCCCTCACTATTCTGCTTACTCTAGAGAAGGAAAAGGTTAGAAGTGAGAATGTTATCTTAATATAACAATATTAGGTAGTGCTGTGGCCTCCTGTTTCTGGAGGAGTATGATTAATAAATGAGCATCCCTTCTTTGAGTCAGCGGGCAGCACTGGGATGCCTGATGACTGAGGGCACCTGAGAGGAGGGAGGTCAGAAGAACTCGCCCTGGAATCAGGGAGCAGGGCTCTCAGACCTCTCCTGCGCAGTCCTGGACTTTGTCAGAGTAGCATGAATGATGAATGCTGACTCCTGTTTAGCTGAAACAGTAGGATGCTTTAATGATATTTTAGAGCTTCTCTTTTATAGTTATCTTTTCAGTCTTCTTTGTGAATATAAAGTTATGTTATATTAAAGTGAATGGTCACATTTAAGGGAGAAGGTTACAAGTGAACAGTAAGGTTCTTTGGATGGTTTAGTTGTTTTCAGCCCTTCAGAGTTTTCTTTATCACATTTGGCAAGTATATTTTTCTACCTCCCACTGGCATGAAGTGAGCACTCTTGCAGAACATGGTCACACTTAATTCTGTCAGGTTGGGTCCAAAGCAGCCATGTGACTGACTGATGTTAAGATGCAGAAATAACAAGTAATTTCTAAATATGAGTTTGGTTTATTTTCCTTTCTTTAATGCCATCAAGTTATCCACACCTACCTATTTCTGCATTAATGAGCAAAGGACTTTTTCTTTTTTCTTTAAAGGAGGGACAGGCTGGGAATCCTGATGATTTACTGGGTAAATCACTTAAGGTAATGATAATGGTAGTGTCATGGGAACAGTGGATATAACTTGCAACACAAGTTGTACTCCTCTTGAACAGAATTTTGTTAAGTAGTCTTAATCCTGGCCTTAAACTCTTCAGGAGAATCTTAACACAAGTTCTTCTGTCATCCTGCCTCCCATCCCTCACACACATACCTTTCTTCTCCATGCCCATTCCCACCGTACATCCTCCCCTTCTTAGAGACTTTTGGAACATATTATTTTACCTGGCTTTTCAGCTTCTTCTTATTGCTCTAAAATGTATCCTTGTCCAGCTCCAGATTCTCCGTGAATGCCACCACTTTACCTCTCTGGTCACCCATAAGTGGGTAATTCTACAAGGCATCCTGCTTTCCTTTTCTCCTTTGGCTACTGAGAATAAAAATACCTCCTTTTCCTTTTTTATCCTTTCCTTCAGATGCAGCTTTGATGATAATGATAATGATCCTTTACTAACAACTTTCAAAAGGTTTTCAGATTTATTACTTTCCTTTGCTCACACATGCACACACACAAATTACTGTGAGGAAGGTAAGTTGGATATTTACATCCCTATTTTGCAGATGAGGACACTAACAGAAGGCTGGAAATGACTGGCTTAAAGTCACATAACTAGTTAAGAATAGAACCAGATCACTAACCAGATCATTTTATTCCAGAACCAATGCTTTTTACACCATACTATACTGTCTACTTTGTATATTTAAAAAGTTTTTTCCATATCTCTTCCCGCTTGCGTCTCCCTCCCTCCCACCCTCCCTATCCCACCCCTCCAGGCGGTCACAAAGCACCGAGCTGATCTCCCTGTGCTATGCGGCTGCTTCCCACTAGCTAACTACCTTACTTTTGGTAGTGTATATATGTCCATGCCTCTTTATCGCTTTGTCACCGTTTACCCTTCCCCCTCCCCATAGCCTCAAGTCCATTCTCTAGTAAGTCTGTGTCTTTATTCCTGTTTCACCCCTAGGTTTTTCATGACATTTTTTTTTTAAATTCCATATATATGTGTTAGCATACGGTATTTGTCTCTCTCTTTCTGACTTACTTCACTCTGTATGACAGACTCTAGGTCTATCCACCTCATTACAAATAGCTCAATTTCGTCTCTTTTTATGGCTGAGTAATATTCCATTGTATATATGTGCCACATCTTCTTTATCCATTCATCCGATGATGGACACTTAGGTTGTTTCCATCTCTGGGCTATTGTAAATAGAGCTGCAATGAACATTTTGGTACATGACTCTTTTTGAATTATGGTTTTCTCAGGGTATATGCCCAGTAGTGGGATTGCTGGGTCATATGGTAGTTCTGTTTGTAGCTTTTTAAGGAACCTCCATACTGTTCTCCACAGTGGCTGTATCAATTTACATTCCCACCAACAGTGTAAGAGGGTTCCCTTTTCTCCACACCCTCTCCAGCAGAGATATGGGAATATATGTATATATATAACTGATTCATTTTGTTGTGAAGCTGAAACTAACATACCATTGTAAAGCAATTATACTCCAATAAAGATGTTAAAAAATAAAAATAAAATAAAAAAAAAAGATGCTATAAAAAAAAAAAAAAGTTTTTTCCTAAACAAAAATAGTTCCTTTTTGTGAGAGGAATTCTTTTTTTCTTTTTTTAACCCATGTTTATAGCAGCAGCATCATTATTATTTTTTAACGTCTTTATTGGAGTATAATTGCTTTACAATGTTGTGTTAGTTTCTGCAGTATAACAAAGTGATTCAGCTATATGCATTCATATATCCCCATATCCCCTCCCTCTTGCATCTCCCTCCTACCCTCCCTATCCCACCCCTCTAGGTGGTCACAAAGCACTGAGCTGATCTCCCTGTGCTATGTGGCTGCTTCCCACTAGCTATCTATTTTACATTTAGTAGTGTGTATATGTCAGTGCTACTCTCTCACGTCGTCCCAGCTAACCCTTCCCCATCCCCATGTCCTCAAATCCATTCTCTATGTCTGTGTCTTTATTCCTGTCCTGCTCCTAGGTTCATCAAAACCATTTTTTTTAGAGTCCATATATATGTGTTAGCATACAGTATTTGTTTTGCTCTTTCTGACTTACTTCGCTCTGCAGGACAGACTCTAGCTCCATCCACCTCACTACAAATATCTCAATTTCGTTTCTTTTTAAAGCTGAGTAATATTCCACTGTATATATGTGCCACATCTTCTTTATCTATTCATCTGTCTATGGATACTTAGGATGCTTCCATGTCCCGGCTATTGTAAATAGTGCTGCAGTGAACATTGTGACATGACTGTTTTTGAATAATGGTTTTCTCAGGGTATAAGCCCAGTAGTGGGATTGCTGGGTCATATGGTAGTTCTATTTTTAGGATTTTTTTTTTTTTTTTTTTTTGGCGGTATACGGGCCTCTCACTGTTGTGGCCTCTCCCGTTGTGGAGCACAGGCTCCGGACGCGTAGGCTCAGCGGCCATGGCTCGCGGGCCCAGCCGCTCCGCGGCATGTGGGATCTTCCCGGACCGGGGCACGAACCTGCGTCCCCTGCATCGGGAGGCGGACCCTCAACCACTGCGCCACCAGGGAAGCCCTATTTTTTGTTTTTTAAGGAACCTCCATTTGCTTCTCCATAGTGGCTGTATCAATTTACATTCCCACCAACAGTGCAAAAGGATTCCCTTTTCTCCACACCCTCTCCAGCATTTATTGTTTGTAGATTTTAATCTTTTGCGGTACGCGGGCCTCTGCCGTTGCGGAGCACAGGCTCCAGACGCGCAGGCTCAGCAGCCATGGCTCACGGGCCCAGCCGCTCCGCGGCATGCGGGACACTCCCGGACCGGGGCACGAACCCGTGTCCCCTGCATCGGCAGGCGGACTCTCAACCACTGCGCCACCAGGGAAGCCCTGTTTATAGATTTTTTGAAGATGGCCATTCTGACTGCTGTGAGGTGATACCTCATTGTAGTTTTGACTTGCTTTCCTCTAATGATTAGGGATGTTGAGCATCCTTTCATGTGTTTGTTGGCAATCTGTATATCGTTTTTGGAGAAATGTCTGTTTAGGTCTTCTGCCTATTTTTGGATTGGGTTGTTTTTTTGATATTGAGCTGCATGAGCTGCTTGTATTTTTTGGAGATTAATCCTTTGTCAGTTGCTTCGTTTGCAAATATTTTCTCCCATTCTGAGGGTTGTCTTTTCATCTTGTTTATGGTTTCCTTTGCTGCGCAAAAGCTTTTCAGTTTCATTAGGTCCTATTTGTTTATTTTTGTTTTTATTTCCATTTCTCTAGGAGGTGGGTCAAAAAGGATCTTGCTGTGATTTATGTCATAGAGTGTCCTGCCTATGTTTTCCTCTAAGAGTTTTATAGTGTCTGGCCTTCCATTTAGGTCTTTAATCCATTTTGAGTTTATTTTTGTGTATGCTGTTAGGGAGTGTTCTAATCTAATTCTTTTACACGTAGCTGTCCAGTTTTCCCAGCACCACTTATTGAAGAGGCTGTCTTTTCTCCATTGTATACTCTTGCCTTCTTTATCAAAGATAAGGTGACCATATGTGTGTGAGTTTATCTCTGGACTTTCTATCCTGTTCCATTGATCTATATTTCTGTTTCTGTGCCAGTACCATACTGCCTTGATTACTGTAGCTTTGTAGTATAGTCTGAAGTCAGGGAGCCTGATTCCTCCAGCTTCGTTTTTCTTTCTCAAGAATGCTTTGGCTATTCAGGGCCTTTGTGTTTCCATACAAATTGTGAAATTTTTTTGTTCTAGTTCTGTGAAAAATGCCAGTGGTAGTTTGTTAGGGATTGCATTGAATCTGTATATTGCTTTAAGTAGTATAGTCATTTTCACAATGTTGATTCTTGCAATCCAAGAACATGGTGTATCTCTCCATCTGTTTGTATCATCTTTAATTTCTTTCATCAGTGTCTTATAGTTTTCTCCGTAACGTCTTTTGCCTCCTTAGGTAGGTTTATTCCTAGGTATTTTATTCTTTTGGTTGCAGTGGTAAATGGGAGTGTTTCCTTAATTTCTCTTTCAGGGTTTTCATCATTAGTGTATAGGAATGCAAGAGATTTCTGTACATTAATTTTGTATCCTGCAACTTTACCAAATACATTGATTAGCTCTAGTAGTTTTCTGGTAGCATCTTTAGGATTCTCTATGTATAGTATCATGTCATCTGCAAACAGTGACAGTTTTACTTCTTCCTTTCCGATTTGGATTCCTTTTATTTCTTTTTCTTCTCTGATTGCTGTGACTAAAACTTCCAAAACTATGTTGAATAATAGTGGTGAAAGTGGGCAACCTTGTCTTGTTCCTCATCTTAGAGGAAATGCTTTCAGTTTTTCACCATTGAGAGCAATGTTGGCTGTGGATTTGTCATATATGGCCTTTATTATGTTGAGGTAGGTTCCCTTTGTGCCTACTTTCTAGAGCCTTTTTATCATAAATGCGTGTTGAATTTTGTCAGAAGCTTTTTCTGCATCTGTTGAGATTATCATATGGTTTTTATCCTTCATTTTGTTAATATGGTGTATCAGATTGATTGATTTGCGTATATTGAAAAATCCTTGCATTCCTGGGATAAACCCCACATGATCATGGTGTATGATCCTTTTAATGTGCTGTTGGATTCTGTTTGCTAGTAATTTGTTGAGGAGTTTTGCATCTGTGTTCATCAGTGCTATTGGCCTGTAGTTTTATTTTTTTGTGATATCTTTGTCTGGTTTTCGTATCAGGGTGATGGTGGCCTCATAGAATGAGTTTGGGAGTGTTCCTCCCTCTGCTGTATTTTGGAAGAGATTGAGAAGGATAGATGTTAGCTCTTCTCTAAATGTTTGATGGAATTCACCTGTGAAGCCATCTGGTCCTGGGCTTTTGTTTGTTGAAAGATTTTTAGTCACATTGTCAATTTCAGTGCTTGTGCTTGGTCTGTTTATGTTTTCTATTTCTTCCTGGTTCAGCCTACGAATGTTGTGCTTTTTTAAGAATTTGTCCATTTCTTCCAGGTTGTCCATTTTATTGGCATATAGTTGCTTGTGGTAATCTCTCATGATCCTTTGTATTTCTGCAGTGTCAGTTGTTACTTCTCTTTTTTCATTTCTAATTCTGTTGATTTGAGTCCTCTCCCTTTTTTTCTTGATGAGTCTAGCTAATGGTTTATCAATTTTGTTTATCTTCTCAAAGAACCAGCTTTTACTTTTTTTGATCTTAGCTATTGTTTTCTTCATTTCTTTTTCATTTATTTCTGATCTGATCTTTATGATTTTTTTCCTTCTGCTAACTTTGGGGTTTTTTTGTTCTTCTTTCTCTAATTGCTTTAGGTGTAAGTTTAGGTTGTTTATTTGAGATGTTTCTTGAGGCAGGATTGTATTGCTGTAAACTTCCCTCTTAGAACTGCTTTTCTGCATCCCATAAGTTTTGTGTCATCATGTTTTTATTGTCATTTATTTCTAGGTTATTTTTGATTTCCTGTTTGATTTCTTCAGTGGTCTCTTGGTTATTTAGTAGCTTATTGTTTAGCCTCCATGTGTTTTTAATTTTTACAATTTTTTTTCCTGTAATTGATATCTAGTCTCATAGTGTTGCGGTTGGAAAAGATACTTGATACGATTTCCATTTTCTTAAATTTACCAAGGCTTGATTTGTGACCCAAGATATGGTCTATTCTCAAGAATGTTCTATGAGCACTTGAGAAGAAAGTGTATTCTTTTGTTTTTGGACAGAATGTCCTATAAATATCAATTAAGTCCATCTTGTTTAATGTGTCATTTAAAGCTTGTGTTTCCTTATTCTGTCTGGATGATCTGTCCATTGGTGTAAGTGGGGTGTTAAAGTCACCCACTATTATTGTGTTATGGTTGATTTCTCCTTTTATGGCTGTTTACATTTGCCTTATGTATTGAGGTGCTCCTATGTTGGGTGCATAAATATTTACAATTGTTATATCTTCTTCTTGGATTGATTCCTTGATCATTATGTAGTGTGCTTCCTTACCTCTTGTAACAGTCTTTATTTTAAACTGTATTGTTTTTTTTTTTTTTTGCTGTACGCGGGCCTCTCACTTTTGCGGCCTCTCCCGTGCGGAGCAAAGGCTCCGGATGTGCAGGCTCAGCAGCCATGGCTCACGGGCCCAACCACTCCACCGCATGTGGGATCCTCCCAGACCGGGGCACGAACCCGTGTCCCCTGCATCGGCAGGCGGACTCTCAACCACTGCGCCACCAGGGAAGCCCCTAAAGTGTATTTTATCTGATATGAGTATTGCTACTACAGCTTTCTTTTGATTTCCAGTTGCACAGAATATCTTTTTTCTATCCTCTCACTTTCAGTCTGTATGTGTCCGTAGGTCTGAAGTGGGTCTCTTGTAGACAGCATATATATGGGTCTTGTTTCTGTATCCATTCAGCCAGTCTGTGTCTTTTGGTTGGAGCATTTAATCCATTTACATTTAAGGTAATTATTGATATGTATGTTCCTATTACCATTTTCTTAATTGTTTTGGGTTTGTTTTTGTAGGTGTTTTCCTTCTCTTGTTTTTCCTGCCTAGAGAAGTTCCTTTAGCATTTGTTGCAAAGCTGGTTTGGTGGTGCTGAATTCTCTTAACTTTTGCTTGTCTGTAAAGGTTTTAATTTCTCTATTGAATCTGAATGAGCTCAATAGAGATTGTAGATTGTAGGTTTTTCCCTTTCATCACGTTAAATATGTCCTGCCACTCCCTTCTGGATTGCAGAGTTTCTGCTGAAAGATCAGCTGTTGACCTTATGGGGATTCTCTTGTATGTTATTTGTTGTTTTTCCCTTTCTGCTTTTAATATTTTTTCTTTGTATTTAATTTTTGATAGTTTGATTAATATGTGTCTTGGCGTGTTTCTCCTTGGATTTATCCTCTGTGGGACTCTCTGTGCTTCCTGGACTTGATTGACTGTTTCCTTTCCCATGTTAGGAAGTTTTTGACTATAATCTCTTCAAATATTTTCTCTGTCCCTCTTTTTTCTCTTCTTCTTCTGGGACCCCTATAATTCGAATATTGGTGCATTTAATGTTGTCCCAGAGCTCTCTGAGACTGTCCTCAGTTCTTTTCATTCTTTTCTCTTTATTCTACTCCCTGGCAGTTATTTCCATCATTTTATCTTCCAGCTCACTTATCCATTCTTCTGTGTCAGTTATTCTGCTATTGATTCCTTCTAGAGTACTTTTAATTTCATTTATTGTGTTGTTCATCACTGTTTGTTTGCTGTCTAATTCTTCTAGATCCTTGTTGAATGTTTCTTATATTTTCTCCATTCTGTTTCTGAGATTTTGGATCATCTTTACTATCATTACTCTGAATTCTTTTTCACGTAGGTTGCCTATTTCATCTTCATTTATTTGGTCTTGTAGGTTTTTACCTTGCTCCTTCGTCTATAACATATTTTTTTGTCATTTCATTTTTTTTTTTTTTTGGATGGGTGGGGCCTGAGGCATCCAGCACTGGAGTTTGCAGGCAGTTGGATAGAGCTGGGTCTTGGTGCTGAGATGAGGACCTCTGGGGAGACCTCACTCTGATTAATATTCCCTGGGGTCTGAGGTTCTCTGTTAGTCCAGTGGTTTGGACTCAGAGCTCCCACCACAGGAGATTAGGCCCAACCTCCGGCCTGGGAACCAAGATCCCACAAGCCGGTCGCTGGCGGTTCCTCCCATCCTCTAGGTGTCTGTGGTTCCCCACTGGTGCCTGGTAGGTGCCCTAGTTGTGCGGAGATGCAAATTCCGCGTCCTCCTAGTCCACCATCTTGACTCCGCCCTTGCTAGAGGAATTCGTAGTGAACATCTTTTTTGCTGGATATATAATATTGTAAAATAGTTTTTTAAACTGTTAACAGTCACTGTAAAAATAACATTGAGTGGACAAATTTTTGTTATTCTTTTGGGTAGATTCCTAGAAGTAGTATTGGGTCGAAATATAACTGTTTTACAAACTTGTGAACACTGCACAACTGTTTCCCCTGAAAGGATGTTCTGATTTCATTGTTTCTTCATATTAACCAGATAGCATATAATATAACAGAAAGCTTGACAGAGAGTAATTATAGCCTTTGCCTAGGGAGACTGGAGTCACTGGTTGTTATTTATTAGTTTAACTGTTATCATCAACACCATTTCTATAAAAATGGCCTGTTTTCTGTGATGGCAGTAGGAGATTTTGAGATTATGATCTTTCGTATTGTTTTGCTCTTTTCCTGATCATGTAATTTATGACAACAGTTCTGTAAGGACATCCGTATTTACATTCACATTCAACTGCTTCCATTTCCTGCAGCTCAACTGAACAGGAAAAAAAATTGAAATATTGGGAACCTTTGTTTTTAATTAGTAAGCCACCTCAAATGGCTGGGAGATGGTGTCAGTTTATAGAACCAGAAAGAGCAATTTTCATGATGGTTAGTAGTTAACATTTACTTACTCAGGTTAGTAAATAAATACAAATAAATTCAGGAATGGTATATGTTTCAATTAAATACATCTCTGCCCTTCAGTTTTGTACATATGACCAGGATAGTTAATTTAGACATCTTTTTTTTTTTTTTTTTTTTTTTTGCGGTACGCGGGCCTCTCACTGTTGGGGCCTCTCCCGTTGCGGAGCACAGGTTCCGGACGCACAGGTTCAGCGGCCATGGCTCACGGGCCTAGCTGCTCCGCAGCATGTGGAATCTTCCCGGACCGGGGCACGAACCCGTGTCCCCTGCATCAGCAGGCGGACTCTCAACCACTGCGCCACCAGGGAAGCCCTAGACATCTTTTGATGTTTCAAATGATTTCCAAAACCTCCCTTTGGTTCCTACTAGCTAGTACCTGATGAGGACAAATTATTTTCTTAAGAATTTACTGTTTTAGTTATTAGCAGTATTAATACTAGAATATGTTGATTGCTATTTTCCACAGAAAAGCTGTTGTTGTAGTATGAATAAGTGTGGATGTAAATAACACATTACAAATGAGAAAAACAAATCTCTCTCTTGTGAGTCCCAAACTAGATGTGCTTCCTGTGTGGGGGGAGCAGCCTGATAGTAGGGTGGGGAAAGTCTACTCTCTGGAAGCACAGGCTGTAACAGGCCTGACAGAGGAGTGAGGAGGTGGGGCCCTGCAAGCCTGGCCTGGCATTAGCTGCCCATGGGCTCTCTTCTTTCCCCCACTGGATAGTTCAGGAGAATATTCACTTACCTGTTCAGATAACCCTTTTAATTGATTAGTTTTTAAGTCAGTGGGTTACTTTAAAAATATTTCTGTAAAATCTGGACACTCCTATTTATCTTTTTTAACCCCTTCAGAAAAGTTTTTTCCAAAGATGATTGAGCGTTTTGGAGAAGCCTGATATTTGCTTCTAGTGTTGTGTTAAAGCTTGAAACATGTTCATATTTCTCAATTCATTGATTTGCATAGCTGTTTCCTCTTCCCGGAAGATTCCTACCAGAAGGCTCTTCTCAAGATGTCTGTATGACTAACTCCTGCCTCAGGTTTTGCTCAAATCTCACATTCTCAAATGAGTTCTGCCTGATTGCCTTATTTAATGCTACCGCCTGATGAACATCCCCCCATACTCTGCTCTCCTTCTTCTAAATTTTTCTTTTTCCAAAGCATTTTCCACCTTGTAACATTCTATATAATGTATCCACTTGTTATGTTTATAGTTTACTGTCTATCTCTTCCCTCAGATCTAAGCTCCACAAGGGAGTCTTTGTCTGCTCTGGCACACTCCAAGCACCTAGACCAGTGCCTGACTCCTCGCAGGCCATCAGCACTGGCTGAGTGAGAGATTAGTAACACATACTTACGTATGTGCATGCTTATGTATGTTTATGTGGACAGTACAAGGTGTGTGGAACAGGCTGACCAGGGGAGCCTTTTAACTTAAAAGTATGTTTGCTTTTCATGTTTTATATATTTTATGATTTATACATTGTGTTTTTACATCTTAGCCAGGCATTAAACCCAAGCATCTGGCTCCAGATTTGGGACACTAACGAGTATGCCACGTTGCCTCACAGTAGGATGTTTTTGTCGGCCTTTGTAATGTTTCTATGCATTCTTACTACACCTTGCTTCCTATTTAACCTGTTACTTCTATTCTAGCACTTAAATATTACCCTGTCTCATCCCCAGTCTCTAAAGAGCCCAAATCTGTTTGCATATGATTTTGTTCTAGGCACCATCTTCACCCCTGTGTTTTCTGGTCTGTCTTCTCCTGGTTCTACAGTTACTGATCCTATTATATAAGTCAACATAATGATCCTGTGATCAGAGAGCAAAAGTTCTCTCGCTCTTGTTATTAGCCACTCAGGGCTGGATCACAAAGGAGCGTTTGGAGTTCTGGAAATCCCCCTTGTCAGCCTTGAGCAGGTTCATGTGTTTCAAATTTAAAGCTTGTATATTGATTTACTAAAGTAGTTTCCATCTTCCCTTCTAGGAATCTATAGAAAGAAATGAGGTAGAAATAGAGCAGCAATTTGCACACTCACAAATGGTATGGTAGTATCAAAGTTTATGTAACTTAATACATACATTGTTCAGCAATATAATTGGTATCTAAGTTAAAATTCAGTATTTAATATTTGCAACAACTATTTTTCTCAAGCAAATAAACAAGTGATGTCAATTTAAAGAGGCAATAGACAAGATTGACAAGATCATGCCTTTTTATAAATTAGCAAAGAATATAGTGTTGCCTTTGATATGTCCAGGTCTGAAAAGAGGACTAGGGAGGGTGGGCGAACCAGGAGAAGAGAACATCACAGTCCAAGAAATGAGCACTTAGTTTTGTCTTCATCTGAAGACTGCCTGGTCTAATAAAAAGCAAGCAGTTGGGAATTGGGTCTTTCAAAAGAGGCTCAAGTGGTTCTGTGACATTAGCCTGGAAAGGAAAGGGGAGAGCTATGACTTGGCTTGCCATTTTAGTGGTGAGGAAGATCAGTGGCTGTCTTTCAGATTTTTAAGCTAGTTGGTCACCTGAAGTGATTGAAGCTTGGTCCCATTTTTCTGCCGAGATAAGACCCAGTGGAGGTCTTTTCTCAGGAACTGCTCAAGGATAAATCCACAGTGATGATAAAGCCATGGACTGGTTCCAGGCCTTGGCTTGCTGAATTAGAAGAACACTTTGGGGAAATGTTGACCTTGGCACTGACCAGAGCACCAAATTCCTTTCTCTGTATTGTTTTGCATCTCATGCAAGCTCCTGATGGATTGTATTCTCCCAGATAGTGATAGTGTACTGAATTCTCTGCGAAATACAGAATAAGCTTTTGAAAGAATTAAGTGCAGATGAGTTAGGCAATAATTATTTATAGTACAAAAAGATTTACTCCATGAATGCTTTAAATAGCAAATTCCCAAATGCTCCTAAATATGATTGATTATATACATTTTTTGAGAAACAAATGTGTTAAATATAACGAGGTCTGTTGGCAGTATGCAAACATACACCCAACCTCAGCCCATTTCCTTATGAACTAACATTATCAAGTGGCAGTATATATATATTACATGCACAGTATATAATACAAGTAAGTGGCACAGTAGACTATTTTTTATAGCCGGCCTTTAAAAAAAGTTACCTTTTATTGATTTGTACTGTATTGTTGACATATGAAGTGGTCGGTAGGATAGCAGTTCTTTGACATGTTTATAACTTACTTTATGGTCTAGTATGTGGTCAGTTTTCATAAATGTTCTATTTGTTTAAAAAGAATGTATATCAATTAGAATTCTACAAGAGATTTAAGCTGAGTGGCTCTTCTCAGTTTTCTCAAGTATGGTACATAGCTGGTATCATTTGAGGTGCACAGGAGATAAGGCATCCATTGTATATAATGAGTAGAAAGAAATAAACATGATGAACTGCTAAAGACATTATAAAGTGACTTAGAGGTTTATATACACATACCCACCAGTGTAGTCTATTTTCTAGATGATAGTATATTTTGAATAGCCATGATTTGATTTATTACATTTTAGATGCAATGAGGTGGTTTATTTTTATTTTTTAAATTTATTTTATTTTTGGCGGCATTGGGTCTTTGTTGCTGCACACGGGCTTTTTCTAGTGGCGATGAGCGGGGGGCTACTCTTCTTTGCGGTGCACGGACTTCTCATTGCGGTGGCTTCTCTTTGTAGCGGAGCATGGGCTCTAGGTGCGTGGGCTTCAGTAGTTGTGGCTCGTGGGCTTTAGAGCGCAGGCTCAGTAGTTGTGGCACACGGGCTTAGTGGCTCCACGGCATGTGGGATCTTCCCGGACCAGGGCTCGAACCCGTGTCCCCTGCATTGGCAGGTGGATTCTTAACAACTGCACTGCCAGGAAAGCCCCGCAGTGAGGTTTTTTTAAAGCTTCATTGAGGTATAATTCACAGGCCACATAATTTACCCATTTAAAGTATGTAATTCAGTGTTTTTTAGTAAGTTCAGTGTTGTGCAACCATCATTACAATCTAGTTTTAAAACACTTTCGTCACCCCCAAAGGATACCCCATACCCATCGCTGTCACTTTCCATCCACTCCACCCCTTCTACTTTCTACCTCTATGGATTTGACTCTTCTGGACATTCCATGTAAATGGAATCATACAAAATTCAGTCTTTTGTGACTGGCTTCTTTCACTTAACATAATGTTTTCAAGGCCATCCATGTTGTAACATGTACCAGTACTTTATTCCTTTTTATTGCTGGATAATATTCTGGGTTTGGACATACCATATTTTGTTTATCCGTTCGTCAGTTGTTGGACATTTGAATTGTTTCTACTGTTTGGTTGTGAATAATGCTATCAACATGCATGTGCAAATTTTTGTGTGAATGTATGGTTTCATCCAGGGAAGTGTTTTTAGCTGATCTCCAACATAAATATCACTCATTGCAAAAAGGCATACAACCCACCTAGAACCCTTTCATTTGAAATTTGTTCTGAGAGTTTGGTGTTTGGTGGCAGGGGCAGAGTGGGTGGAGAGGGGAAGTAGCATTTATTGATTGTCTGCTCTGAACTAAGCACACTGCTAGGAGCTTTGTGTACATTCCCAATCCTGTTAACAGTCCTGTGAGACAGGTACAGGTTTCCTCATTTTACAGATGGAAAAAACAAGGACCCAGGAAACTTAAGTAAGTGGTCCAAAGAGAAAAAGCTGCTAAGTGATGAGCTAGGCTGACGACCTAGATCTGTTTGACTTTTGGAGCGTCACACAGACATGGAATATCCAAAAGATTTTAAACATTAAAAACAATTTTTTTAATGATAATCTCATTACTTCTTTTCATCACATCAGGTCTTTCCAATGATTTATCTTTCTTCCTTTACTTGACAGCTATTTTTTTTCAGCAGTAGCTATATGCTTATTGCTCTATGTCTATTAGCTGTATATTAGGTAGTTTTAAAGTCTTTTGGCTAAGGTGAGGGGTTTTTGTTCAAACACAGTCTTACACTGAAGCATGATTGAGTGTTATCAGTAAAAGCAGAGTTGCTCTTGTTGAAGCTCAGAGAATTTCCTGGATTACTAATGGCTCTGGTATAGCAAGCTCTTAGTCTGAAAACATCATTCCTCAAACAGCTTGCTTATTTCCAGGCTATAGTCCTTCAACAGTTGGCAAATTGGTAATTGGAATTTGTGTTCAAGCATCTATTTTTAACTGGGGGTTTATTTAGGTAATATTTTGATGGGGAGCTCAGCATATCAAATGATTGCTGTTTTAACTTTAAGAATAAAAATAAACACAAGCACAGTATAGAAATGCCATCCTGATTGTGCTAAAAACCTTTCATGGAAACGGCATCTATCAGAAATATTTAACATGCACAGTGTATTGATGCGCCCAGTTCAAGACTCTTAATGTGTGTTCTTAGATAATTTTACAAAGAGTTGCTGTGCAATATTTTGATTTCAGATAAGTAAACCAGATTTACTTTATAAGAATTCAGCCTGGATCAAAATCACATATGCATAAAACTGGTTGTGAAAAAAGATTTATCAAGAGGATTAACAGTGAGAAGTTGATGAGGGTATGTCTCACCTATGTAACAGTTAAATTAGCTTTTAACAGTTTTAGTGCCATGGTTTGTGCTTCTGGTGGGGACACAAGTAGCAGCAATTATTTGCTGCCACAGACTGGAAATCACTTCATTTACTATATATTTGTCGAATTATGGGTTTGACTGTATGTAACAGAGATACCAAATAACAGGTACTTAAACCCAATAGAAGTTGATTTCTGTGTTATGTAATAGTCTGCACTAGTGTGGCCACTCTGCTCCATGAGGTCGTCAGTCTCTGGGCTCTTTCTGTCCTGAACTTCACCATCCTTGGATCTGGCCGTCAGCCCGTGTCCAAGATGACTGCTCACCACAGTCCCATTTCAGCTGTCAGGAAGGGAGAAAAAGGGAGGACGTGCTTTTTCCCTTAAAGAGCAGGACCTGGAAGTTGCACACATTCTTTCTGTCTGGACCACATTGGCCAGAACTTAGTTATTTGACCACACCTAGCTGTGAGGGGACCGCGAAATGTGGTTTTTATCCTGAGGGTTGTTTTACCCAGCTAAAAATTCTCTTCTGGAGAAGAAAAGAAGAGTTGGTGGGGGCACTTGTCTGTCTTTAAACTCCTTGGCACACAAACTGCTTATGCTTGGCTTTTCTTTCTTTTATACTTGGTTTTTTATACTGTTTCCTCACCTTTCATGTTCTGTTAAAATATCAAAATTGCATTCTGAAAAAACTACATTGCAAAAACACTTCAAATGGGAAAGGTAATAAAGAAATAGTATTTCAAATTCACAATGACAAAATATATATATATTTTTAAAATTTATTTATTTTATTTATTTATTTTTGGCTGCGTTGGGTCTTTGTTGCTGTGCGTGGGGTTTCTCTAGTTGGGGCGAGCGGGGGCTACTCTTCGTTGCAGTGCACGGGCTTCTCATTGCGGTGGCTTTTTTTGTTGTGGAGCACAGGCTCTAGGTGCGCAGGCTTCAGTAGTTGTGGCACACGGGCTCAGTAGTTGTGGCACACGGGCTCAGTAGTTGTGGCTCACAGGCTCTAGAGCGCAGGTTCAGTAGTTGTGGTGCACGGGCTTAGTTGCTCGGCGGCATGTGGGATCTTCCCGGACCAGGGCTCGAACCCGTGTCCCCTGCATTGGCAGGCGGATTCTTAACCACTGCGCCACCAGGGAAGTCTCAACAAAATATTTTGAATGAAAGAATTTTAATAGTAAAGTTTTAAAAAAATTCTAAGTATACAGCTACTAATTAAACAAATCCAACTTTTGATTATTTCTAGCTTTTACTCTAGAACAGTAGCTTTTCTCATTACTTACACTACTGTTATTATGATGAATGTTTATCCTGCTTAATATTCACATTTCCATGTATTGACAGCTCTCAAAGTTTATTTTTGTAATATTCAGACATGTAGCAAGCAGTGTCTTGTTTTGGGGGGGTGATGAGGGTAGGGCAAGAATGGTATACTGGGTATTTTGTTGTTACTGAGGATAAGTGTCAGTAATGGTGTTTTTTTCCTTTTAATTCCTAATTTTGATTGTGATTAGTACCTCAAGTGAAGTACAGGAAATATCTGTTCAGCCTCTGAAGTATTATTCCTCGCATTGTTGTCTTTGCTATTTTAGGAAGGAATTTGTTGTTGTTTTTTTCTCCAAGTGAAACTGCGGGAAAGAAGTAGATTTTTTAGGTAATGGTATTGGAGATTTAAATATCTCCAGGGAAACAAGAGACACACACATTACAGAAAGAAAGAAACCATTCTTTGTCAGCCAAACCGAAAGTTACAGCTCCTAAACACTGGTGAATGGTGTATACAAAATTACAAGTCATTTGTAAAAATCCTTAAGCCGTTTTTATCCCATTTCTTTCTTTCACTCTACTTTTTTTTTTACCTGCTAAGGATATTATCTCCTGGGCCAGTGAAAAGCCACGGGCAGCTTTCTATTACCAATTGTGTAGCTGCAAGATCATTTTTATTCTTTTTGCTTTTGCTCAGGGAGCCTCTATTCCTGAGAGTATTATTAACATTTAACATTTATTCTTTTTGTTGAGGCTTCATTGAGGGGTGTGGGTTGTTTTCATTTAATCTTTAAAAATAGTGACCACCAGCTAGTTCTTTTAAATTTTGCCATGGTAGAAAGAGGAACTGGCAGCAGCATCTGGCCATCTTTTATGGAAGTCTGATTCAGGATGGACCCCATTGGATTTAGGAACTCCCTTTTCCTCTTCTGATAGCTTTATCCTCTCCCTTCCTCTAGTAACCCATCCCTCAGTCACTCTTTTACCAGACCTGATCCCCTTCTCAGTTTCTACCAATTCCCACAAAGCTGCTCCCTGCACCAGCAATTATCTCTTCATTTATAGACTCTTCCCCTGCCCCCCAGGCCTTTTAGGTGGAAATGCCAAAGAACATTTCAATTTTTAGTGTTTCTTCTACAACATAAACTAATCTTTAGTCTTCCTTATCACTTTTTTCATGGTTTTTGTCTTTAATCGTTTTTTTTGTTTTTTGGTTGTTGTTTTTTGTTGTTGTTTTTTGGTGTTTAGTAGGTTCAAAGTGAGAAATGAAAAACAGGTATGGGGGGTGGGAAAGGAGAATTAGCCTAGCAGGGAACCTTTATATACCTTCCTGATCTCCCTTCTCTAATTCCTTTCGGTACTCTCTCCTTTTGGAATCCTATTATTTCTTCTGGAGGGTGATGTATTCTGCTATCTCAAGGTGAATTGAGTGCTTTCCCCATAGAAACTTTAAAAAGTTATAGAAGTTAGGTTGATGGTATTACAAATCATTTATTCAACGAGTATTTATTATTGATTGATTGTTAATAAATACTTGCTAGCCTGGGTCCCATCATCCTCCTTCCCTTCCATTCCCCTTTCTTGTTAAAACCCAGCTCTCAGTTATTCAGACCATCAGCCTTCTCCCAGAGGTTACTGGAGAAAATCACAAAACTGGAAATTGGTGTCACTAAAAGTTCCTTTTCTCCTCTCTCCCTGGACTCTCGTCAGTGCCTGACACACTCTCATCTCTTTAGTTAACCCCCTCTGCCATTAGAGTAGCAGATGTTATTAAGTGCTAGGAACTAAGAACTTCGCACGTATTATCGCTTTAATCCTCACAAAGTGTATATTCTATTATCTTTGTTTTATAGCTGAGGAAATTGAGGCTTAGAGAGATTAACTTTTTTCAGACACAACTGGCAGAGCTGGGACTACACACTATATCAACTTCAGAGTATGTGCCTCCTATTCTTTTTTTTTAACATCTTTATTGAAGTATAATTGCTTTACGATGGTGTGTTAGTTCCTGCTTTACCTCCTATTCTTATAGTGGCAACTCAATATCTTTACCAAAACCCTCTCTTCCAGCTCTTTGGTCCCTCTCAGCAAAGAGCCTTAGCAAGGCAGTGTTGAGTAGTGGTTAAGAGCTTGGACCCTGGAGCCAGACCGTCTAGTTTGAAGCTGGCTCTCTCACAGTAGTGTGTCCTGTGAAGGTAACTTAATCTCCCTGTGCCTCACTTTGTCACCTGAAAACTGGGACTAATAATAATACCACTTATGGGATTGTTTTGAAGATTAAGTGAGTTAACACATGTGAATGTTTGTTTGTTTATTTATTTATTTATTTATTTGGTTGGTTGTGCCAGGTCTTAGTTGCAACAGGTGGGCTCCTTAGTTGTGGCTTGCTGGCTCCTTAGTTGCGGCACATGGACCCTTTAGTTGCAGCAGGTGGGCTCCTTAGTTGTGGCATGCAAACTCTTAGTTGTGGCATGCATGTGTGATCTAGTTCCCTGGCCAGGGATCGACCGCGGGTCCCCTGAATTGGGAGCGCGGAGTCTTAACCGCTGCGCTACCAGGGAAGTCCCTACATGGTGAATGTTTTGATGAATGGTACCTGGCATGAGGTAAGTACTAAATGAAAGTAGGGGGAAAATAGATCAAAAACCTTTACTCTGATGCCTATGCAGAAAGAAATTTAGAGGTCATCTGACCAGAGTCCCTTTGTCTTCTGCCCCCCATCCCACCCCCGCCCCCAGGGCTCCCTCAGCAACTGTACTGCCTTATCCATCCTTATCTCCTTTCTCCGAGAAAGGGATATCATTAAAGTCCTACAGCACTTCCAATCTTTCATGCATCCTGACAGACACAGAAAATGATAATATTTGCTCAGGACAGGGGGATTAAAAAGGCTGTTTGCCTGCTTGAGGTGACTGCTCCAGGGTTCCCAGCTTCTCTAAGCTCTGTCAGGCAGCCCAAGGGCTGAGGATAAACGGTTCCACACCCAGGAAGCACTCACAGATCAAGGACACAGACCACATTCCCAGCATAGGTTGACCCATGAGGTACCCCTACCCCCAGCTCTGGATCTTATTCCCTCTAATCCTTTCAGGAACTTCAGCCCTTGTCAGTTGCCTTGTTCCCTGGCTCTGTTTCATCATGTTACTCTCCTGCTTAAAGCCCTTCAAAGGCTTTCTCTCTCATTTATAATGAAATCCCTAAACCTTTGCATGGTCTCCAGGACCCTGCAGGATCTGGGCCCCTGCTGCCTCCCCTACCTCATCTCACCCCACTGGCCGCACTGGCTTTCAGCTGTGCTCCCTCCCAGACGTGTCCCCCTCAAGGTCTTCTCAGGGGATGTGCTTAGCGCTACTGCAGGCCCACTGCCCCTGCCCCCAGCTTCTGTGTCGTTTTCAAAATAATTAATGTATTCATTTTTTTTTAAGGTCTCAGTTTAAACGTCACCCACTTCCTCAGAACAGCGTTACCCAGCTAGCTGCCCAGAAACTGCCTGCAGGTTTGCGCTGAGCAACATGCCTGCTGACGTCTGTCAGAGCCCTCTCAGCCCCTGGACAACCTCTGTGCAGCCCTTATCAAACTTGTATTTAAGCCATTCATTATATGATTGTCATTATAAGGATATCTCTGTGCTGGAAAACTCATGACCATGACTATAAATTTTGGGACCAAGTCCATCCTCTTCTGTTCTGTACCTCTAAAGTAGTGCTTTGCAGGTAGCGAGTTCTTAGTTTTTGTTGGTTGAATCAGTGTTTCACCCTCTTTCGAATAGCTCTTTCTCTATAATACATAAATTTGTCCATCTTCAAGAGAAAGAAAAGAAGACTCATTCTCCTTGACTCTGTAGCCTTCTGTAGATACTGCCCCATATCTTGTTCACTTTATAACAAAACATATTGAAAGAAAAAAATCTGTTACTCTCATATTACCACTTATCTACGCTTTAGTACTGTAAATAATCTGTCTTCTTCCTCAAGTTCCTTTAAAACTGTTCTTAACTGGGCCACTGGCGATCTAGCTGCCAAATCTAGCTGGTGCTTTTCGATTCTGATTTTACATTTGTGACAGTGTACATTATTCATCATCTCCTTCTCGCTTTCCCTCTCCCTCTTCTCTCCTCCGTCCCCCTGTGCCCTCCTGGTCTCCCTGCTGTGTCCCAGTATCATCTCTTTTAACTCTGCCCATTCTTTAAATGTTAGTTTTCTCTAGGATTTCTTTTCTGGCCTTCTTCTCTTTTCACACTGTACTCCCTCTGATGATATCATTCACACCCAAGCTTTCAGCTCCCACCTTCTACAGTGATGGAGAGAATGTATATATCTTACCCAGAGCTCATTTTTTTTTGCCGTACGCGGGCCTCTCACTGTTGTGGCCTCTCCCGTTGCGGAGCACAGGCTCCGGACGTGCAGGCTCAGCGGCCATGGCTCACGGGCCCAGCCACTCCATGGCATGTGGGATCTTCCCGGACCGGGGCACAAACCCGTGTCCCCTGCATCGGCAGGCGGACTCTCAACCACTGTGTCACCAGGGAAGCCCCTTCCCTTGGTTTTTGCCTTGTCACACATAGCAGTGCCAGGCAAGTGGCGTTCATCAAACATTGACCAAAAGCAGCCTTAGAGCTCATTTGATCCTTATTTCTACATATATGGAAACCGAGGCCCAGAGAAGTATAGTGGCTTGCCCAGGATCAGAGACCTAGTTTGGAGCAAAACAGAGAAGAAAACATAAGTCTTCTGACACCTGGAATCTGAGATCAAACAAGTTGCTTATTTTGTGATCCACATACTACAACAGTGGTGGTATTCTCCCTACTTATATTTTTCCCTGAGCATCTTTGGTTTCCAGAGCAGTATGAACTAGCTACCAACAAAATTCTTCCTGTGTTTAAAAATTTTCACTTTATTTCTGTACTTGAGAGAGGACATACTCAGATTTTCGATTCATTGTTAATTTCATCTGCACCATTGACAAAGATTGCCTGGCACCATGCACTGTTCAATTCAGATTCGATGAATGGTATAGATGTCATTACATATTGCCTAGTTTAAAAAAATTATTCTGATCGATGCTAGAATAAAGGCAGAGTAATTGCATATACCTAGCTGTCCTTGTAAGAAATGGTTTTCTAATTTTCTGAGGAAAATTAAAGATAAAAATCAGGGAAAAAAGAAGCTGTAAAGAAAATTACCTGTTTTCTCTTTTTCTTTCTTTTTTTTTCCCCATTCCCCACCCACTCGAGGCATTTGCAGTTTTAGCCCTAAATTAAAACTACAACATCCATAGTCAGATGCATGTCATCCTGTTTTGTGCATAATGGCACAGTTTTATTTACAGACATTTATATATATTTATTTGAACTAATCTGCTCGTTTCTGGTTTAGATATTTGTTCTTCCTCTTTGATATGTTTTTCTTCTTTTAGACTCTTAGCACCCAAAGTCACTAACTTCACTGGCTCCTACTGCTAAGGATCTAGAACTGTGCCATGATGTGTCTTTAGAGACAATGCACTCTCTCCTCTTTTAAATTTTTTTATTTTTTTTAAAGAGAACCTACCAACCCAGAATTTTCTAAATAACCCTTTTAAGGATAAAGTTAATATTAGGACTTAAGGGTGGGGCTGGGGCTGGGGTGGTGTCAAATACAGCTAGTCGAGTGTGTGCTACGTGCCAGGAACTTTTGTATATATTCTCTCATTCAAGACTCATCATAAGCCCTCAAGGTAGGAGTTGTTCCAATTTTACCTATTATGAAACTGAGGCAGAGTTGTTCAGTAACTTGTCCAGGAGCCAGTAAATGGCAGATTGAGGGTCCAAACCCAGGTCCAGGTCTGCCTGTTGCTAAACCTTGTGCTGCTTCTACTGGCTGAACCATCTCAGAGATTCCTCCTGTCCTGGTTAAACATCCAGGTCATTTGTATAGCAGATCTCTCATTTGCAGACATAGTTTTTCTAATGGACACATGAACATACCTTTTGCATTAGATGAATTAGTTTAGCCGCTGCCTGTTGATGTAGCAGCCTTAGAGTTTGGTTTCTCCGTGTGTTTCAAGTGTTTTACTCTGTTGCTTTTTATTCGTTTGAACTTGCTGGGTGCCTTAGGTGAAATACCATCTGTAAGAATTCATATATATTTGACCTAGAAAACAGAACGGTGCAGCCAGAGCAATTCTATGATTTGAGTTTTGGGAGAAAGCAGTCTGGGCTTACTCTCAAGTTCTTGATGTGGGAAATGTCTAGTTATTGTCCTAAATGAGGTGAGAGGACATCTACAGAGAATGGAAATTTGAATGTCTTGAAGTTAAATTTTCTTGAAAATCTTTTGTAAGATTAGCAAAGTTAAAAGAAGAGAAGACCGTAGCTTTTTTAGGCTGCAAGTTGAATACTTTAGAATCACTGATTTTTTCCAGAAGAAAAATTAGATAAAATAAAAATTCTCATCTTTCAGCAGATTGAAGTATTTTAACAGAGGTTTACTTCTGCTAGACTATGAAAATATTGTATCTTTTCACCCTCCTTTCAACATAAGATTAGTCCTATCTATGTGCAGAAAGAAACTTCAGAGAGTTTTAAAAGTAATTCAAGGTTTCACATTCTTTGGAGTCCTCTTAGCCCCTTTTAGTTCAGATAAGGGAAGAAAACTAGGTAGGAAAAGACAAAGGCCAAAATGCCTCTATATCTGGCTTAAGGGGTAAGGCCATTGTTTTCGGTGATGATGAGCCTTTATTTTGTATGTTTGTGAACCTTTATGTATCACCTCTGGAAGGAGGATATTTGGAGGATCCGTGGCTGGTACATGTAATTCATTGAATGGAATTGTCATTGTAAGGAGAACATGGTAAAATTTAATGATCGATAACTTTCTTTGTCTTCTGGCCCATGTCTCCTGGATATGATCCAAATCCTCTGCCCTTTTCAGTTTTGCTAAGACTGACCCCATTCACATTCTCAGCTATATTTTGGCTCTTTCTCTCTATGTGTGTATTTATATTCCTAACATACGAATAGCCATAAATCCCAGTCCGACTCCCCATCTCCAGTCATAGCCAACATGTCCCACCTTCCCGGTCTAACGTTTACATGTAGAGGATAGAATAGGATTTAGATACAGGTATAGATTCAAAGGTGATGACTCTAGAACTTTTTCTTCTCAGTCTCTCATTTCTTTCCCTCCTAATTACTCCTTAACAAAACAGAGAGGCCACATTCTCCCTTAGCTGAGTATTTAGTAATGATGTATGATCACTTCTTGCTGACTGTTTTTTTAATGCACTTGGACATTTTCTACAGTTGGCTGTCTCATTTAAAAAATAGCTAAAAGAGACAATTCACCCAGAGCCCTGTTGCAGGCAGGGTGGTAGTGGTGGTGCCACTGGTGTTTAATGCCTTCTTGAAAGTCATCTATATTTTGGGGTGAGTCATAAAAATTGTTTGTCCCATGCTGTTCATTTTATGAACAATACGTTAGTTTTATACTTTTATTGTGTCTGATTTGGGGGCCACTTACAAATGAACAATGGACAAAGAACAATAAGACCAAAGACCCAGATTCTAGTCTAGCCGTGTATCCTTAAAAAAGATATTTATCTTTTCATGTCTCAGTTTCTTGTTCTGTCATAAAGGTCATGCCTTTCCTGTATATTGAAGAGGAGTTTTTGGCAGATTAAATGGATTGTCAGAATATTTTGAAAATCTAGAATGGTGGCTGCATTATATAGAGGCATTTAAGGAAGGGGGAAGTAAATTGATGACCCATGAGATTATATAAGCCCTAAACTTCAAGCCTCTGAGGATCCCGTGTTGATGCTCCCCTTTGGCTGGACCTGCAGGAGCAGCGGTAGGGCCAGTGTCCTGCCCTGTTTGCGGGAGACTGAATTTACAGCTCTCATATCCGCCTGTTGCTCCAAGCATGCCACTCTCTTTCACAGCCGAGGGTTTGAGAAATAGTGTCTTCACCCTCAGTGTCTCTCTGTCTGAAGTCATCCTTCAAGACCCCACCCAAGAGCAACTTCTGTGAAGTCTTCCCAGTGTTTCTGAAGCTGAATTTGGAGCTTCTCTCTGAAAATGAATGTAGTGTAGTGTTTAAGAGGAGGCGCCCTGGAGCCAGGTCTGCCTGGGTTCAGTTCTTGACCATAGCACTTACTAGGTATGACTGTGGGCAAGTTGCTTAAACTTCCTGTGCCTCACTCTCCTCATCCTATAACATGGGAATGATGATAATATCACCTGATAAGACTGCTGTGAGGCTCTTCAACGGAGACTGATACGTAGTAAGGCCTTGATAAGTGTTGTTGTTGTTTACTTATTTATTCTTATTGAATATTATAATTATCTTTTATCACCGTTACTTCCTTCATACTTACGTAAGACTTTGTACATAATCTCTAATGTAGCACTTGTCACTTTTATCGTAGTTATTTTTTTAGACCTGAAACTTCTTGAAGACATGGATACTATTTTATTCATCTTTGCTTAACACTCTGTGTGTCATCCATTCAGTGCTCAAAAATGTTTTTTTGTGGCATCTTCCAAATCCCGCCAGCCATTGCCCCCTCTGACTGAATAGGTGTGACTTTGAGGCAGAGCTGCAGTGGCACATACCTTTTTATTTCCTTCGGAGCAGAAAGAGTTTATGGCTAGAGCTGTAATCCTTGCTCTCAACAAGCTGTAATCCTTGTCCAACAACACCATACTTACATCCGACTTGGTGACCCTCCAGAATTTCCCAGACCCTGTGTTTATTTAGCACCTAATTGCTCAGGGTGCTGCACAAGGTCATCTGTGAGAATTACTTAACATTGCCCTACTTCTCTCTGGGAGATGAGAATCATAAAGGAACTACCAAACACGGCCATACCCATGCAGCAGAGGAAAACTAGTAAAGCAATAAGTGACTGCGCCATTAGGAGTTCATGTCATAGCTCTGATAGTAGAAAGGCCAGACCCAGACCAATGTCACCACTCTGTAGAGCTTTCTTTCGGTACCCAAGTAGAGAGCACGACACTCCCTTCTGGGCCCCACGCTGCAGTTGGTGTGCACCTGTCCGTGGCGCTTCATTGTGGAGCATTAGTGATGCTGTGTGCCTTGTCTCCTCTCTCTGAACATAGTTGCCTGCCCTTGCCCCACCCAGCCAGTAGGGTAGGCCTTCAGTAAATGTTTATGGCTATTGGAACTTTTGATATCCCAGAGCCCACACTAAGTACTTTTATTTTTATATTTTTAATTTTTAAAATTTATTTATTTTATTTATTTATTTTTGGCTATGTTGGGTCTTTGTTGCTGCGTGCAGGCTTTCTTTACTTGCGGCGAGTGGGGGCTACTCTTTGTTGTGGTGTGTGGGCTTCTCATTGCGGTGGCTTCTCCTGTTGCAGAGCACGGGCTCTAGGCACACGGGCTTCAGTAGTTGCAGCACGCAGGCTTAGTAGTTGTGGCGCACGGGCTTAGTTGCTCCGCGGCATGTGGGATCTTCCCAGGCCAGGGCTTGAACCCGTGTCCCCTGCATTGGGAGGTGGATTCTTAATCACTGTGCCACCAGGGAAGTCCCCACACTAAGTACTTTTAATCACAAATAAAAACTTTGCAACATGGATATTATTGTTCCCCATTTTGCAGACATGGAAACCGACACGTATCAAGAGGTTAAGTGAAACTTGTCTAGAGTCAGATAACCAGGAAGTGATAAGGCTGTGCTCCAGGTGCAGCTGTGTCTAGCTCTTAGGTTCTGAACCACAGCATGGTGCCGCTCCTCCAGTGTAAACATACACTCCCCGAACTGCTAACTGACTTGTGGGACTATTCCTCCTATCATCGCTGACCTTTAAGAGGCTGGGTTGGCTGGCAGGCTCGCACCCACCTCCTCCCAGGCGCTCTGTCATTCTGCTGGGAGATGAATTGCGGGCTGCCTGAGCCAAGCCACTTTCATTGATCCCAGGTGGCGAGGAGAGAAGTTGGGAACACGCTTCCTTTCTGTTCTGCCCCACACACCCATCTCTCCATCGGTCTGGTGTGGCTCTTCAAGACTGTGGTGGTGCTGAAGCATCTAGACAGTCTTGGGTCACGTGGGTCTCTGACTGCTCAGGGCTGGTCTCTTGGGTCCCTGTCTTATCAGGCCAGGAGCCTTCACACCTGCTGGGTGCTGCAGACCTCTGGAAGTGGCTACTCTTCTGAGTGTTCACTAAGTGGGTGAAGAAATACGTTACCCTAGTGGGAGGGGAAGGCTAATCCTCCCTGTATTTGTTTACTTCTCAAAAAACTTGAACAACAGGTTTAACTTAGCTCTATGCCATTTTAATGCAAATTTTATACAGGTATAGTTACGGCACTCCTTTTTGTTTTATATGCCAGCTGGCAAAAAATCTGTTGTGAGTAAGAATGCCTGTGGTGTGACTTAGTATCTGTGAGCTCCCGAGGCTCCGTGCTCTCCCTGGAGGCCATGTCGCCGAGACAACCTTCTCACGCACCCTTCTCACATTAAGTCAGCAGAACTGTCCAGCACACTCCAGACAGGATTCTTCAGTGCAGCGATTTGATTTTGAGACTCATTGGAAGGAACTTGTTAGAAACACAGGTATCTGGATCTTAATCCAAGCTTAGTGGATCAGCATCTTCATGGGAGGGGCCTGGGAATTTGTATTTTTACAAATTCCTCGGGTGATTCTTAAAAATTGGGCAAGTTTAGAAAGCATTGCTTTAGTGCAGCAAAAAGCATTTTTTTAGTGCAAAAAAAGCATTGCTTTAGTGCTTAGCTACAGGTGGTAAGAGTGATAAGAGCACAGACTATAGGAGGCAATGACAGAAATGTGGATAACAAATTCAGTTACGTGGGATAACTGAATTCCTTCTGTCTGGTCTTGCTCTCTGACTAAGGGATACCTCGCTATCTGGTGGGAGTTCCTTCCGATTTTAGTGCCCAGTGATTTATGCACTATTCCTCTCTTGCTTTTCTGGCCACCTTCGAGGTCTAGCTGTCGAATTTCAGTAAACTTTTGGTTCACTAAATTTCTCTCCCTGGGCGTTTCAGCTCCTGCTAATGTAAAGACCCATTCCCCACTCATTCTCCCATTTCCAGTTTTCCACCCAAGCACATGTGTCTCGTTGATTTATTGTTCTTTCACTGCCTTCATTTTACCAATTCATTCAGTCACTCATTCAATAAGTGTCTATTGTGCCGGGCTGCAGGCGGGCTACAGAGATAAACAAGACACAGGCCCTGCCCTCCAGTGCACAGTCTAGTAGGGACGTAGATGTGTAAACCAATAATTAAAATACCAGTGATGTGCTGAGTGCTATCACAGAAGTGTGTGCAGAGTTGTAGGGGCACCAGGAGGAAGTGACTAACAATTGGTGGCAAGTGTCACAGAGGAGGTGACTTTTGAGCAGGGTCTTGTACTCAGAGAAAAGGGAGGGGGCATTTGTAAGTTATATCACCGTAGTCCTCACTTCTCTTTGCAGTGCATCTTCTCCTAGGGCTCTTCACTGTCTTTGCTCGTTTATGGAACAAATGGAGCTAATTGGCATGGCTGAATCAGACTCTCTTTATTGACCTTTTTCAAAACCCGGGATGGTTGGTTGTTGAGTAATGTCCATGATACCAAGTCTAGCAGTTTGTCCCACGATCATTTACCGACAGTGAATGGTTGATACTCTAAACACTGAAGAAAGCTTTTAAAGGCCTTTCACTTTATCAGATGTGTTCTGAGCCAGCAGAAGTGGTCTTTGTGCTTTTCAGGGAGTGGCATGTGTGCACGCGTGTGTGTGCGCACGCGCGCGCGTGTGTGTGTGTGTGTGCGTGGTGGAGGTAGGGGAGCTTGTGAGTGGGGAATGGGACAGGAGAATGCTTGTTTCTTTTGCAATAAAAGACATGATTTCCTGTTTCTCAGGAATGTTTCCTTGGTAGGCTCCCACATCTCTATTAGTTTTGTGTGTTATTAGAGATTACCTAAACTCTGCAGTTTGCTGATTTGACAAGGCTTGGTTTTGATTTCCAAAAATGCACTGTGGGTTTTTCTTACTTCACTAGGAAAACAGAGATGAAGGGCCATTGTGATTAAATTTGTACAGTCTAGTAAGTAGTCATGATTGCAGTTTTAAAATGTTTGTTTCTTGAAATAATGGATGCTCATTGTAGAAAACTTATAAAATACAGGCAAGCAAAATTGCAAAGAAGCTAAAACCAATCCATAATCTTGCAGGCCATAACTAACCACTCAATATTTTGGTGTATAAAAATCCAGAATTTTTTCTGTGCATATACATGTATGTAGAAAAATGTTGTTATTCCAGAAATTGAATATACTGTGTAAACTGTTTAGTGTCTTGCCTTTTTTCCTGTTATATAATTTGACCATCTTATTATGTTAACAAATATATATCTACAGAACTATTCATTCTTAATGAAAAAAACTTTATTGTCAAGATTATACAAGTCGTTCAGGCTTTTTTTTTTTTTAATCAAACTCTGTTAAAGTATATAAAACAAATGAAAATCTCCCATAATCTCATTCCCCCAAGGATAAACATTTAATATATGTGTATATATATAGCCTTCTAGACTATTTTCTTTATATATGCAAACATTTCTATTACCTTTTTTTTTTTTACAAAATTAGTTCCTATTATACCTAGTGTTCTGCAACTTGCCTTTTACCCTTAATATATTTTATTTTATTTTAAAAAAGTTTTTAAATATTTTTATTTAGTTAGTTATTTGGTTGTGCCAGGTCTCAAGTTTTGGCTTGCCGGTTCCCCAGTTGCAGCACATGGGCTCCTTAAGGTGGGCTCCTTAGTTGTGGCACGTGGGCTCCTTAGTTGCGGCAGGAGGGCTCCCTAGTTGCGGCTCGTCGGCTCCTTAGTTGTGTCACGTGAACTCTTAGCCACAGCGTACATGTGGGATCCAGTTCCCTGATCAGGGATCGAACCTGGGCCCTTTGCATTGGGAGTGTGGAGTCTCAACCACTGCGCCACCAGGGAAGTCCCCCCTTAATATATTTTAGAGAGCTTCCTGTGCCAGTACATTTGGAATACCTGCATAATATCATGTGGATCAGGGTTTCTTGTCCTCAACACTACTGACACTTTAGACTGGTTAATTCTTTGTCGTGGGCCTGTCCTGTGCATTGCAGGATGCTTAGCAGCATCCTGGCCTCTATCTTTTAGATGCTAGTAGCATCCCTTCCTCTAGTTGTGACAAAAATGTCTCCAGACGTTGTCAGTTGTCCACTGGAGGGCAAAGTCATTCCTAGTTGAAAGCCACTGATACAGATGGTCTATAATGTAAGCATCTAGAGACCTTCCAGTTTTTCCATGACAAAGAATGGGTCAGGGAATATTCCTATACTGATTTTTGTGCACCTCTGTGAATTTTATCGTTGAATAAATTCCTAGAAGTGCAGTTGGTGAATCAGAATTTTGATAGAAATTGCCAGATTATTCCAGAGATTGTATCGATTTATTTTTCAACTATATCCTGATGGTTCCAAATCAATATCTCTTTCTGAAGTTCTAGATTCATGTAGCCAACTGTTGATTGGACATCTCCTCCTGTGTGTCTCATAGCCCTTTCCTAAGCTCAACTCTCATCTTCTTCAACCCACCAAACATGCACTTCTTGCTGTATTTCTCTGTCAGAGAATATCATGACCATCTGCCTGGTTGCTCAAGCCAAAAACCTTCTCCATCCTACACTGAACCAGTCATCAAATCCTATCTAGTCTTCCTCCCTAATGTCTCTCTTAATCCATTCACTTCTTTTCATCCCTTCTACCTCTATCTTTAATTTAAGCTACTAGCCCAGATCACTGTAGTAGCACTGGGGCAAGAACTAGCCTCTCTGGCTTTTACCTTGGTTCCACGCTCCTCAGGAAGAGTAAACTTGCTGCACTCTGTGATATGCAAGTGTTACTCGCCTGCTTAAGCCTTTCAGTGAGCCCTGCTGCCTCTCCGCCATCTGCTCCATCAGTCAGATGCTGAGGCCAACACATCTAACGTTCATCACCCATGATTTCAAATCTCTGTATCCATCAGAATAGGCTTTTTTCTCCCCACCACATATATTTATTCACCAGATATATTTATTCCCCCAGCTTTGAATTACTCACTGTCCCTTAAATGTCCCTTTGTTCTCCTGCTGCATTTCCTGGTCCTTTTAACCATGCTCTCTGCCCATCCATTTTCTACCCTTTCTTTAGGACCAAGCATATTTCTTGAACTCTTCAGCCACAGAGTTTCTCCTCTATTAATCAGTTTTATCCTTATTGCATTTATTGTATATGTACTTTTTCATTTAACCTTGTGAAAAAGACATACATGAATAGAAATAATACAAACCAGTGAACCAAGTGGAGAGGATATGGGAATTCCAGCTCCAAGTTCCAGCACAGATCCTAGGGTGCAAAAGTGCATTTCAAAAATCCCATCCCAGTGCGTGAACCTTGACTTCTCCCCTTAACTGGACTTTTGATTTTTATGTGGTTCTGTAGAGCAATGTAATTGAATACCTCCGAAGTCAATTGCATTCATTTGGTCAAACTAAAACCTTGGAGAGAAGTTCATTTGTCTGCCAGCCTTGCCACGTTCCATTTTGGTATATCTTAAATACCACGGAAACAGGGGTGCCCTAGGAACTTGGGAATCTCTGACATGGAATGCAGCATACTGCTCTGCTAGATTGGTGTAGGGACAAACCCTGCAATTTTCCACAAGAAGTCAGCTCCAATCCTGTGGGAAATCACACATAGCAAAATCCTTGGCAAAGAACTATACATTTTTTTCCTACTCTCTATGTAGTAATTCTGTAACACTCTGTAATTAATTTTATTTCTACAGTGAACAACCACAGAGTAAGAATAATGCATAACCTAAGTTTCTGTTCTTGCTATTTTAGGGGACATCACACAGAAGGGATATGAAAAGAAAAGGTCAAAACTCCTGTCTCCTTACATCCCGCAGACACAAGGTAGGCAATGAGAAGTGGTTTAAACCTTTTCAGTAAGAATGCTGTCTTACAGGAGACCTGTCTTTTTTGTTGGTTCCTGTTTTTTCCCTCCCTCACCAGGGAAGAGAAAAAACAGAAGGAAGGAAAGGAGGAAATGAATCTTAATTGAGCATCTGCTGTGTGGTAGGCACTTTTAAAATACCCAACGTCATCAAATCATTTATACAGAACTTGAGTGGTAGTGTGTCTATGCGTAGCTGACATGATTCAATGGCAGAAAATTCCAGGTTATGGAAAAACTGCATCTTTTAAATGCCTGAGCATGAACTGTAATGGAGAGGAGCAAGTGGGGCAAAGATAAGAAGGAGGGACAGATTTAGTTTGCAAGGCAACCCAAGGATTGCAGTCCCTGAGCATTTGGGGGTAAGAACCCTAAATAAACTTTTAAACTATTTCACAGCCTGACTTATTCCTTCTGCAAAGGGACTGGCGTGTTCTTTATATATCAGAAAGTTCTGAGTCACTTCTGTGCTTAATTCCAGGCGGGTTGCTGGAACCTTTGCCTCTAGGCAAGGCTGTCTGTTTCTAAGTCATCATATTTTTAAAGTTACTCAGCCTCCAGAATTTCCTTTGATAGCCTGTTTCTATTTAATCACTTTTACTATAAAGAGTTTTTTCTTTATTTCTAACTTCCCCCCTGCCGTCAGTTAGAGTCCATTTCCACAAGACTGTGTTTTGTGGAACTAATAATTGCTTTTATTTCTGGATTATAATCCTTTGAGGACTTTGGATCCCCCATGGTTCTAATATCAAGCCTTGCACAAGGTTTATAGTCTGTAAATATTTGTTGAATGGATAATGGAATAAATAAATGAGCAATGGTGGTATACCAATCGATTTCACTGAAGTCCTTGTTTTACTTCCTGCATTATTCTTGGAAATTCCTCCCTGCAAAAACTAGTAGGTCAATTCAGTGATAGCCAGTTTAAAATATCTTAATGAACAGATGGATGTAGAAATGAATTGAGAGAAAAGAGGTGGAAATCAGGCCAGTGACAGCTAATGAAAAGCCAGCTTTTGCTGAGCAAGGCATGGCAGAAAAGGGGAGTCCTCTGATTGGCTGCTTAATTATGGATCTGGTCCATGCCTCTGTAGGCCCAGAGATTTACTGTAGTCACTTTGTGCAAAAGCAATCAGATCCTGAGAAAATAACTCAGTAAGGAATGTAACTATAAAAAGGACCATGATCTGTCTCATATCTGTTGTCAGGCTACAAAGAAACCAAATCATGTTCATAAACCAGTTTATCAATTTACTGTGAGAAACCACTGAGACACATTCAAGTCTGTGTGGTCAGCACATTCTTGCCCCACCGGCAGGCCTACGAGAGGAGCTTCATCACACATAGAAGGTTGCTTAGTGAGAATGGATATGACGAAGCAGACATTTAGTTACAGCAGGCCAAGAGAATGTGACATAGCATCTCACAGTAGGGATGGTCTTGCATGTGACCTCATGGAAGAGAAGCCATTTGATGGCATCTCCTTCCTGCTATTAGACTTCAAACTCACCACATCAGTGCCCATCATGTTTATCACCTCCTCCCTTCTGGTTGAAGAGGTGATCTGTCCCTCCTAGCCAAGGGCAGTCCTTTCACCTGGGCTTTTGATCCCATCTCCTCCTCCCTTTTCAGAAACCTTTTACTATCGTCCCGTGACACCAAGGACAGGGCAGTGGGAGTGGGCCACCCCAGTGCAGGCAGTGAGGGGTGCAGTATCTATAGGAATTTTAAAAGCAGTAATAAAACCAACAAAAAGTTGGTCAGCTTTTTCTTATCACCATGGATAGCAATTCTAAATGCTGTAAGTAGTAAAGTCTCCTCCCGCTGAGTCAGACAGCTGCACTGCCCCCTCGGGATGCCACTGCAGTCAGCTCCCTGTCTCTCTCGTACTGTCACTCTCTCCCTCTCAACCAGATTATTCCCCCAGAAGTTCATCATACTCATTACTGTTCTTTTTTTAAAAAAATCCTCCCTTGGGAATTCCCTGGTGATCCAGTGGTTAGGACTCGGCGCTGTCACTGCTGGGGCCCAGGTTCGATCCCTGGTCGGGGAACTAAGATCCTGCAAGCTGTGTGGCATGGCCCAAAAAAAATCCTCCCTTGTCGACCACTTCCGTCTCTACCCTGTCTGTCTCCCCTTTATGATCAGACTGCTGAGAACTGTCTATATTTACTATCCCTGTTTTCTCAACACCTTCTCACTTCTCAGCCCATTCCAGTCCCTTCTGAAGCTGCCATAAGTGATATCTCAGTACTATTTGCCACTCTGCCTCTTGAGACACTCTCCTCATTTTCTTACTCCTCTCTTCATGTTGCTCCTAGTCATCTTTGCAGGCTCCTTCTCCTGTGTTAAATGTTGGAATTCCCAAGGCAAGACCTCAAGCCCTCCTGACATCTCACTCTGTATCAGTGGTTCTCACGTTTTAGCCTACATCAGAATCACTGGAGGACTTGTTCATATACAGATTGCAGGACCCTGTTCTCAGGGTTTCTGATTCAGTAGGTCCAGGTTGGGATTCGAGAATTTGCATTTCTATCAGGTTCCCAGGTGATGGTTGCTGGTATGGAGAACCAATGCCCTGTCTCCCTAGAGCTTTTCAAGGGAGACTTTTCTTAGTGGTAAAAAGTCTCTCAATTTGTGTTTGTCACTTTCTTTTCCCACCTTTGTTCTTGAATCTATTCATGTCTTTCCCAGAAATGGATTGTTTGTAGGGCTGGGTTATATTGTATGGATTCTGTAGCAAAAGAAGAGATTACACCTTGACATTTTTACCCCGTATGTCTTTGTAGATTTTGAAGAAGGCATTTAGTTTGATTTTTTTTTTAATGGCATTGGATTTAATGCAGACTTTAAACTTACTGAATTGTATTAATGCTTTGTATAGGATTAAATGAAATGAAAGTCATTTTAACACTTTTAGTAGGAGTTTCCTACTTACTTCTAGAGGGATTCAACCTCTTTCAAACTATTTCTGTTACCTTGTTAGATTTCATTTCCTCCAGTTGTGAGGTGTGCTTCATTGTGAGGGCGGCTCCTTGAGTGTAGTATATAAAAGTAACATTCTCCACCAGTCTCTCTCGAAAGAAAAAAGTAATACTGCTTGCAGCATTGTACTGCTAGAACAATTACATGCACATGCTTATCTAAAAATTTAGTGAGTGATTTTCCATACAGAATTGACTTGGAGTGACCTTAGGTTGCATATTTATGTATATTTTAGATTTCTTTTCTCAAATGTTACATAAATCTTTAAAATAGGACCTTCAGAAAAAAATTAACAATGTAACAGGGAAAATGGGGAAATATGGAAGAGAACACATGGTTGAAGAAAATACTTAGTGGAAATTGAGTAAGGACAATTTGGGGTAATAATAAACATAGCTTTGTTCACTAACATCACAGAGGTTAGATTCTAAACTTACTGTATGACAAAAATCTGATGTCTCAAAATTACCCTTGGAAATCACTTTAACCTGTCAACATTGGAGCTGGTTGTTGTTTCTTTAGTTTCTACAAAACCCAAACTTTATCTGGTATTTAAGGGCATGCCGTATGAAATTCATATCTTGATAAAGGTTAAAACCATACTCAGGGCCGCAAGATGCTCTCACTATGAGAGGCAAGGGAGAAATGAGGATGTGGCAGGTTCATATCTCCTCGTTCTGAGCCATATGCTCTTTGAAAGGAATGACCCATAGAACATCTTTCAGTGGCTTGGAAGCTACGAGAGCCTGGATATAAAGCTTCCCACACACCTCAGTTATTAGCAGCTTTGCAAGGAGAAGAGGCCAGAAATGAACTCTCTTTTGTCAAGACCCAAAGAATTGATTATTCAAACCACATACACTCTTAACTCCTCTGTAAATTAGTAGCTCTTGGCCACACTTGGATTTAGAAGAAAATGGAAGGTTTTGTGCAGGGAGGCAACTTCCTGTAGTCTGATCCTTAAGATGTTTTGCATACAAGTAACTGATTAATTCCAAATAGTTTTAATAGAAAAGAGTTTATTCTAATGATACCTGGGTTGCTGACAGAACCTCAGGTCAGCACGTATTTACTGTGTGCTTTCTGTGCTCCAAGTACTGTTAAGACATCAGGAGGCAGCCGGCATTGGACAAGACTGCCTGGGACCCCCTGGCTTGCTCCCTCAGTCTGCTAGGGGTTTGCTCAGCTACCACTAACACTAAGAAGGCTTCCTTGACCAGCTTTATCACAAACAGTCCCCACTCCCATGATCTGCGCTGCGTTTATAAAAAGCTCTCTCTGACTGTCCCATAGATCATGGTTTGTTCGTGTGTCTTATTCCCCTACTGGACTCTTAAAGTCTTTATAATCAGGAACATTCTTTTTTTTTTATTATTTCTTCATGTCCCCAGTTTCTAGCATTAGTACCTGGCACATAGTAGAATTCTATAAATGTTTGTGGAACTAAACAGAAGGAACATTTCGAATTTAGAAATATTTCCTTTCGTAAACATCTGTGAAGATGGAAGTGTCAGATAATGAAAAAAGCAGATGACTCTACAGATTGGAGAGTGATTGGTCCTGGCAACTTGTCTCTACCTTCAATAGATCTTTTAATTTAGATCTTCTAAATCTCAAGAGACTGTGCGCACATATTGATTCTCATCAATATTATATTACAACATTATATCAATATTAGCATTCCTCTTTACTTAATTTTTATTTTTAAATGAGATTACGGAATCTATTTTACAGAGTCAAATGCTACTACGAGGTTTGTAACAACAACAAAAATAAGCAGTGTCCTCTTCTTCCCCAGAGACAGCTTCTTTCAGCTGTTTTAACTGTTTCTTCTGGCATTTACCTCTGTAGGTAAAAGATTAGAATTTTTCTCTCTTACACATTCTTCCCCCAACCACCTGGACACCACACACTCCCCTTCCCTTTACCCCTTCCTTCACATCTCCCATCTCATACTCATTGTGGGCTGTCTGTTCTATGTACTACTTTTGTTGTTGCTAAGTCAACATTCAGTGTTTGCATTATTTTGATTAGGTAAATATTATTCACAGCTAAGTCACTTGGTTTACTAGGATTACATTTCCTTTCTTTCTCTCTCTCTTTTTTTTTTTTTTTTACAGTTAATCCATTGTTTTATTATTATTATTATGTTTATAGAGACAACTCTTGATGCTGTCTCTTCCTGAACTGATTGTTTCTTTGTCCTGCTACAGACCTTTATTATCATTCTAGTGGTGTTTTAGGAAGGAGTGGGGATAGATAGATGTGTTATTCTGCCATGTTTAATCGGGATTCTTTATCCTAACGTTTCTATTTAAGGATTGTTCAAAACTTGTACCAAGATCATTTCTATCAATCTAAAAGATCTCAAAGACGTCAGTACCTTATTTGCTGGTTGTTCACCAACAAGCTGATCAAATGGTCTCTACCACAGCCTGATTAAAGTGTTGAAACTGGGGGGCCTCCCTCCTTTGGGTGGTTCTGAGAATGAGCCCTGCCTCAGCTCTGTTTTGCAACTCTCCGCTATTTAAAACTGCCCTTGAAGTTCAACGGTGGCATCTTCTCTTGGACCCACATCCTTTGCTTTAGGATATTACTGCAGCTTCTGTTTTTCATGGCATTGATGTACACATTCCATTCTGTCTTTGTGTATTTGAGATCATCTGTGACCTTTGTGTATTTGTTTTTCTTCCTTCATCCATTGACTTTGTCCTACTGTCTTTCACTTCATTTAATTGTGTTTGTCTTCTGCTTCAGAATAGGATCTCGCCTTTTATATATTCCTTCCTGGGCTAGGTTCCCACATTATTTTTCCCCTGGGCCCTTACCTGCTGCCCTTTTAGGGGTAAGACATGTCAGTTTATGATTACGCTTATGTGTTGGCATTTTCTAGCGTGTCTTGGTAAGAAGTGCTGGTGGCCCAAAGGTTCTTTCCAAACTTGGATTCCTTTTGTGGTTGCTGCCTATTTTGCTGCAGGGTATTTGCTCACCAGTGTTCCAGTGTATGTACATATGCTGTACTTGCCAGTTGTTCCCCACCCCTTTCGTCCCAGGTCTTCTGAGTTCAGTCCTGCCTTTGAGATTGTGCAAATGTGTATATAACCGAGTGAAAATGAAAGAAAAGAAAGCCTTGTAAGTTTTATCCTCTCTCTCTAAAGACTCTGGTAACTCCTCTCAAGGATAGTCTGTGATCCTGTTATTCTTACAGACCTCATGTAATTGTATGAAAATTGTGAGAGGCACAAATTTTTGCATAAAATATTTGCGGCGTAGAGATACACAAATAAGCAGCCTTCTCAGATTAACAGTTAACCATATCCTTTAAGTTGGTATCTCTTCATTTTTGTCTTTGTTTTTCCCAGCCACCCACTCCCATTGGTGGAAGTGAGGAGACAGAAAAGATCTTAATTTCTTTATTTTAACTAAAATTTTGGGTGCCTGCAGTGTAATACCCAGAGCTAATTACTGCAGGAGATAAAAGATGAATTAAGACCAGCCTCTGACCTCAAGTTTATTTATACTATAAAATAGGAAAGATAGGTGCACAAATGAGAATCATAAAAGATAGAGTGAAATAGGGGCTTCCCTGGTGGCGCAGCGGTTGAGAGTCCGCCTGCCGATGCAGGGGACGCGGGTTCGTGCCCCGGTCCGGGAAGATCCCACATGCCGCGGAGCGGCTGGGCCCGTGGGCCATGGCCGCTGAGCCTGCGCGTCCGGAGCCTGTGCTCCACAAAGGGAGAGGCCACAACAGTGAGAGGCCCGCGTACCGCAAAAAAAAAAAAAAGGTAGAGTGAAATAAGCACTGTAAGAAAGTTCTAAACAAAATATTACGGAAATTCAAAGGGATGTGAACCTAAAACTAGCTACTGAAATCAAGAACAGCATTTTGGAATGCTGTAGAACATTCCCAACCATATAAATGTTAAGTAGACAGAGTGCCTCTTTGTGTGCTGGGGGTGGGATTGATTGTATTTTCTCTATCACGTTTTGATTTTAAAGTTCCTTCCCAAGTGAGGATCACAGAATAATGGAAAGAACATGGAATTTTTTATTCCAGTCCCAGTTCTGCCCTTTCATTAGCTAGGTTTGGACACTTGTATAGTTGCTGTGAACTGGAGCACGCATTGCAATCTTATCGGTACCCACATGCCTCATTGGAAGGAAGTCCGCTGTCTTTTGGGGCTCCTCTTTCCTCTTGAATTGTGCAAGAACCCCCTGGGATATAGGTAGTACAGGAGGAGAGGTGGTCAGTGTAGCTTCCACACCCAAATGGGAAGAACCCCATTGTCTGCTGCTGCTCCTCAGTGCCTCGTGGGGCGCTACTGAAAACCGATCCTCACCTTGTGACCAGCAATGCTGTCCCACTGCTAACCCTGGGTCCTGCATCAGTCACTCTGAGGAAGGAGCCCACTGTGCTCGGCTCAGCCAAGGTACCCCACTTGGATTCTCAGGGCAAAGCTCTAAGTATTGTGTTCTTTTAGTCCACGCACAGCCATTTTCCTGATGCCAAGTGGCCCAGGAAGCTTCAGGTTTACCCTAGGCAGATGGCCCCTTTCCAGACTGTGAATGTGGACTCTTTCTCTCCTCCCTTCCCCCAGGCAGCGAGGCAGGTTAATCACCCATCCTTCTGAGGAAAACTCTCCTCAGTGAGCTCCCAGGGAAGAGTCTCTGAGTGATTCAAGGTACCTTCACCCAGGGTGGAGCGTGGAGTTGGGAGTGGAAGCTCTGTTTATAATGATTCAAGGTGATTATGGACACACTCTCACTGTAGAAAAACAAATTTAATCTGGTATAGGTGTCCTGCCTCCTTTATGGTATCTGTCAGATGGTGTTATGAGTTTAAAGAGCCTGTATTATCACTGATAACTGTATTATCATTGTTATTCTGTCATTCCCTTTCTAAAGCCCTTTAAAGGCCGCTCGATGGGTTAGGAAAAGTGACCTGACCCTGCCTTTCTTCTATGGCCTCATTTTGTCTCACTCCACCTCTTTCACTGTGCTTCAGCCCCACCAGTCTTTCTTAGACTTGTCAAGGCTTTTCTCCCTCACGGGACTTATACAAATACCTCGTTGCTGTGTAAAGTAGCCCTCCCCACACCCCTACCCCCACGCTGAAGCCCGCATCAGCCTATCCTTTTAACAGGCTCTTCCTGAAACTCTAGTACAAATTAAATTCCTCATTACGTGGGCTCAGAGATCTTTGTCTTTTTCCTTCTCAGCGCCGATCACGCTGTAAAAGATACACCTGACTGGGTGATCACTTATTTAATATATTTCTTCTCTGACACCAGCCCCAAGACCAGTGACCATGTCTGCTTAAAAAGCTGAAGCATTATGTTCGCTGGTTCTCAGAGCACATCCTCCTTCCCTCTGTTACTCTTACAGGTGAAAATTCCTGTTTAATCATTGGCAGAGTTGAAAGATAAGAAGCCAAGGTTGGCTTTCCTCCATGTTTCTGATTTGGAGATTTTGCATGGTTTTATACTAAAGATCAGCTTCTTTTCCAGGTTATCGTTGTTATTATGTTCAAACAGTAGAATCATGCAAGACTGTGATGTCTCTTTCTGCCAGAGAACCATAAATTGTGTACATGCTGACCATTGAGAAAGGAGGCTTTGTGTTGTAGAAGAAATGAAAATTTGTCTAAACTTATTGTTAATAAACATTGTAACATCATCACTATTTAAACATAATGGTGACCCCTAGTGGATATTCTGTATAACAGACTGAAAGATCCAGGAACTCCCAAACTGAAGTGGTCACTGTGTGTCGTGATCAGCGAGTAATTTTTTTCTTTGAATCTCAAGTATGTTTCACAATAGAATTTAGAAGTTTGGAAGAAGGCTTGATTTATGAGGTTCACAGCTCTCCTTATAGCTGTCTCCTTACCTAACCTATATTTAAGGTCTTTTAAAATTACTTTGATTTTATACAGAGCTCTTTCAGTAAACAAAGTGGTAAAGAAATGGTAAAGTTCTCCAGAGTACCTCATCCCTACCTCATCCCAACTACTTAGGGGATTTTATATCCCCTCCAATCCGTATAATTGTATGTGAATAGTTTTTACGTGCACAATTGTAATTATATACATAATATTTGGTGTTCTTTTATTACTGGAGACCTTTTCATGTGTCTGCATAGTCAACAGTTTTTCACTTTTCGTGGCGTATAATATGTATCTCCTCATGTTGATACATAAGTTAATTCTGTCTTTGCTTTTAGCTTCTTACTGTGGTAATGAAACTGTGCACATCTTATTCAAAATGTAGAAATCTCTACTTTTGGGCCCCAGGTAGTTCCTGAGATCTGGTTGGAGTGTGAAACCATGGCCAGGGAGCGATTCATCTTTAAGCAGCAACTTGCCTGCCCAGCTGACATTGGACATGCTGTTAAATAATGCCCTGCTGGGCCCCTATGTCCTCAGACCTCTTCCTCCTCTTTCAGGAGACCTGAGGTCCATGTTTCCTGCTTCCTTCTGTGATGAATTGGTGCCCTGGCAAGTAAGCATTCCAAGATTTTTTTAATCCAACCAGGACATAGTTTCCTCCTTCTCACCTCCATATATGCATTGAATTACCAGTTGCTTTGGGGGAAAGAAAAAGAAGACAATTGATTTTAGAAGATTGGAAAATCCTGCTCACAATGTCATAATTTCTCTAGGAAACTGAAAACTGGGCATTATTTTAACTTATTTTGGTAAGAATCTGCTCTCTGTGGTATGGCCTTCAAATTAAGAAAATCCAATATCATTTTTATTTTCTTCTTTATACTTAACTGTTACCTTGATGTTCTATAATGAACATATATTATTTTTATATCCTGAAAAAGAGAACTTCTCTAAATTATGGAAACCTAGTAAAGCTGTGGAATAATATACAAAACATCCAATCTCATCACCTAGAAATGATGGCTATTAACGGTTTACTGTATTTGCTTTCCATTTTTTTAATGCACATATAAAATATATCTGTAAGTCTTGTGTTTTAAAAAATGAAACTCCAATACATGGAAATTAAAATTTATAAAATAAAATTCGTAATAAATTGGAGAGTGATTATTAACAATCAAACAGATTAGCTACAGAGTTTCATCATTAAGCTTCCCTGTTATTCTTTCTTTCTTCCTTTCTCCCTTCCTTCCTAATATTTATATATTGATTGATTGATTGATTGATTGATTGATTTTTGGCTGCTTTGGTTCTTCATTACTGTGCATGGCTTTCTCTAGTTGCAACGAGTGGGGGCTACTCTTCATTGCAGTGCGTGAGATTCTCATTGAGGTGGCTTCTCTTGTTGCGGAGCACGGGCTCTAGGTGTGCAGGCTCAGTAGTTGTGGCACACGGGCTTAGTTGCTCTGCGGCATGTGGGATCTTCCTGGACCACGGCTCGAACCTGTGTCCCCTGCATTGGCAGGTGGGTTCTTAATCACTGCGCCACCAGCGAAGCGCCCTCTTTATTTATTTTTGGCTGCTTTGGGTCTTTGTTGCTGCATGTAGGCCTTCTCTAGTTGCAGCGAGCAGGGACTACTCTTCGTTGCTGTGTGCATGCTTCTCATTGTGGTGGCGTCCCTTGTTGCAGAGCACAGGCTCCAGGGTGCGCGGACTTCAGTAGTTGAGGCGCGCGGGCTCAGTTGTTGTGGCTGGCGGGCTGTAGAGCGCAGGCTCAGTAGTTGTGGCGCACGGGCTTAGTTGCTCTGCGGCATGTGGGATCTTCCCGGACCAGGGCTCGAACCATGTCCCTTGCATTGGCAGGCGGATTCTTAGCCTCTATGCCACCAGGGAAGTCTTCCCTATTATACTTAAAGTATATTCCTAGGATTCAGTTCCTAGGAATTCATTTTATTCTTTTTTTGTTTCTTTTATGTCACCTCTCTTAAACCTGAACAAGTATATTAAACATTTGAACCAAGCTTGTTCTGTCAGAAATCCATGTTTTTGTGGCATTGTGCTTTGGGCACCCGAGGAATGCTCACTGAACAAACTTGTCAGCCACTTACTGAAACTGCAAGTTGACCTTTTGGTTTCATTTCTGGCAAGCTACCTTGAAATGTCTGTCATGATTTTAGACCCAAAGAGACCTGGTCTGCTTGGATGACTAAATACCCGAGGGGACCGAGAAAAACTTTGCAGAGCATCATACTAATGTTGCTTGGTGAATAGCGTGTTGTGAGGCTTTTTTTTTTTGGTACCAGTTCAGTAGATCTCTTGGCTAAGTGTCATCTGACTCTCAATTCTCATCAGATGTCTGTATTTATGTTACATTTCCTTGTGGTTTGTTCTTTGATAACCTCTAGATAATCCTGAGTGGAAATGTTCGTTCTTTCTAATTCTTCCTCAAATTTATCAACTCCCAGTTCCCCTATCACCTCCCGATCATTTTTTGGTAAAATTTTTTATTTAGTCCACATTATCTTCTTTTTTCCTAATTAATTACATTGAAAAATACAAAATAAAAGCACAGTGAGGGAGGAATCAGAAAAAAATACATCAGACTTTTGTTTCCATCTGTTGTGAAATGAGAATCCATATTCCTTCTTTTTATCCTTTGGATTATTAACTATCTAATTTGAAAGCGCCATGTTTCTTAGCAGGGTAGTTTGGTTCATCCTAGCAAATCTGCTTACTTAATTTAAAAAAAAGAAATTAGTGACAGGTAATTCAATTTTATATTCACTATAACCCTCCAAAAAGGAATACAAAACCAGTGTTTTAATATGGGTTCTTTATCTGTTTAAGTCAAACCATTTTCTCTGTGCATGTTTACAGACAGAGTAGTTCATGTGTGCTAATCTGATTTCCTTCCTGTATGTATCATCTGACCATACAAATAAAAATAGCCCCTTTCTATTTTTTGTCCTCTGTTTAAAGGTAATTGAAATATGTTTTAAATAATTTCTCTAGTGAATGGCTGAAAACTTTATTTGGAGGGGATTTCTGCGTTATCTTTCACATGAAGGGAGATGATTTAAAAAAATTAACTCCTGACTGTAAATCCTGAAGCATTTAGATGCTCCTAAACTAAATTATTAATTCTGATTGCTTTCCTCTTAAGAGCCTTGGGAGAATTTTCATAACCTTTTCAGGTCGAGAACCTGTGGAGTTAGACCTGGTTTGAATCCTGGCTCTGCCATCCTCTGGCTCTGTAACCCTAATCCATGTCTCTCTTTTCTTTTCCATAAAAAGTTGAGAGTGATAGTTCTGGCTTTGTAAGGTTGTTGTGAGGAATAAATAAGACAAAAATTCACAGTGCCTCGCACAAAGCAAACACTTAAATGTTAGCTTTTATTATGATGATTTTTTTAACATCTTTATTGGAGTATAATTGCTTTACAATGGTGTGTGTGGTTTTTTTGTTTTTTTGTTTTTTTTGCGGTACGCGGGCCTCTCACTGTTGCAGACTCTCCCGTTGCAGAGCACAGGCTCCGGACGCGCAGGCTCAGCGGCCAAGGCTCACGGGCCCAGCCGCTCCGCGGCATGTGGGATCTTCCCGGACCAGGGCACGAACCTGTGTCCCCTGCATTGGCAGGCAGACTCTCAACCACTGCGCCACCAGGGAAGCCCTAAAATGGTGTGTTAGTTTCTGCTGTATAACAAAGTGAATCAGCTATACGTAAACATATATCCCCATATCTCCTCTCTCTTGCGTCTCCCTCCCATCCTCCCTATCCCACACCTCTAGGTGGTCACAAAGCACCTACCTGATCTCCCAGCGCTATGTGGCTGCTTCCCACTAGCTATCTATTTTACATTTGGTAGTGTATATATGTCCATGCCACTCTCTCACTTTGTCCCAGCTTCCCCTTCCCTGTGTCCTCAACTCCATTCTCTACGTCTGCGTCTTTATTCCTGTCCTGCCCCTAGGTTCTTCAGAACCTTTTTTTTTTAGATTCCATATATATGTGTTAGCATACGGTATTTTTCTCTTTCTGACTTACTTCACTCTGTATGACAGTCTGTAGGTCCATGTACCTCACTACAAATAACTCAATTTCGTTTCTTTTTGAAGCTGAGTAACATGGCATTGTATATATGTACCACATATTCTTTATCCATTCATCTGTCGATGGACACTTAGGTTGCTTCCATGTCCTGGCTATTGAAAATAGAGCTGCAGTGAACATTGTGGTACATGACTCTTTTTGAATTATGGTTTTCTCAGGGTATATGCCCAGTAATGGGACTGCTGGGTCATATGGTAGTTCTGATTTTAGTTTTTTAAGGAAACTCCATACTGTTCTCCATAGTGGCTGTATCAATTTACATTCCCACCAACAGTGCAGGAGGGTTCCCTTTTCTCCACACCCTCTCCAGCATTTATTGTTTGTAGATTTTTTAATGATGGCCATTCTGACTGCTGTGAGGTGATACCTCATTGTAGTTTTGATTTGCATTTCTCTAATGATTAGTGATGTTGAGCATCCTTTCATGTGTTTGTTGGCAATCTGTATATCTTCTTTAGAGAAATGTCTATTTAGTTCTTCTGCCCATTTTTGGATTGAGTTGTTTGTTTTTTTGATATTGAGCTGCACGAACTGCTTGTAAATTTTGGAGATTAATTCTTTGTCAGTTGCTTCATTTGCAAATATTTCTCCCATTCCAAGGGTTGTCTATTCATCTTGTTTATGTTTTCCTTTGCTGCGCAAAAGCTTTGAAGTTTCATTAGGTCCCATTTGTTTATTTTTGTTTTTATTTCCATTTCTCTAGGAGGTGGGTCAAAAAGAATCTTGCTGTGATTTATGTCATAGAGTGTTCTGCCTATGTTTTCCTCTAAGAGTTTGATAGTATCTGGCCTTACATTTAGGTCTTTAATCCGTTTTGAGTTTATCTTTGTGTATGGTGTTAGGGAGTGTTCTAATTTCATTGTTTTACATGTAGCTGTCCAATTTTCCCAGCACCACTTATTGAAGAGAATGTCTTTTCTCCACTGTATATTCTTGCCTCCTTTATCAAAACTAAGGTGACCATATGTGCGTGGGTTTATCTCTGGGCTTTCTATCCTGTTTCATTGATCTATATTTCTGTTTTTGTGCCAGTACCATGCTGTCTTGATTACTGTAGGTTTGTAGTATAGTCTGAAGTCTGGGAGCCTGATTCCTCCAGCTCCATTTTTCTTTCTCAAGATTGCTTTGGCTATTCAGGGTCTTTTGTGTTTCCATACACATTGTGAAATTTTTTGTTCTATTCTGTGGAAAATGCCATTGGTAGTTTGATAGGGATTGCCTTGAATCTGTAGATTGCTTTGGGTAGTATAGTCATTTTCACAATGTTGGTTCTTCCAGTCCAAGAACATGGTATATATCTCTCCATCTGTTTGTATCATCTTTAATTTCTTTCATCAGTGTCTTATAGTTTTCTGCATACAGGTCTTTTGTCTCCTTGGGTAGGTTTATTCCTAGGTATTTTATTCTTTTTGTTGCAGTGGTAAATGGGAGTGTTCCCTTAATTTCTCTTTAAGATTTTTCATCATTAGTGTACAGGAATGTGAGACATTTGTGTGCATTAATTTTGTATCCTGCTACTTTACCAAATTCATTGATTAGCTCTAGTAGTTTTCTGGTGGCATCTTTAGGATTCTCTATGTATAGTGTCATGTCATCTGCAAACAGTGACAGTTTTACTTCTTGTTTTCTGATTTGGATTCCTTTTATTTTGTTTTCTTCTCGGATTGCTGCGGCTAAAACTTCCAAAACTGTGTTGAATAATACTGGTGAGAGTGGACAACCTTGTCTTGTTCCTCATCTTAGAGGAAATGCTTTCAATTTTTCACCATTGAGAACGATGTTGGCTGTGGTTTTGTCATATGTGGCCTTTATTACATTGAGGTAGGTTCCCTCTGTGCCTACTTTCCGGAGATTTTCTATCATAAATGGGTGTTGAATTTTGTTGAAAGCTTTTTCTGCGTCTATTGAGATGATCATATAGTTTTTCTCCTTCAATTTGTTAATATGGTTTATCACATTGATTAATTTGCATATATTGAGGAATCCTTGCATTTCTGGGATAAACCCCACATGATCGTGGTGTATGAATGTGCTGTTGGATTCTGTTTGCTAGTATTTTGTTGAGGATTTTTGCATCTGTGTTCGTCAGTGCTATTGGCCTGTAGTTTTCTTTATTTGTGACATCTTTGTCTGGGTTTGGTATCACGGTGATGGTGGCCTCGTAGAATGAATTTGGGAGTGTTCCTCCCTCTGCTATATTTTGGAAGATTTTTGGAAGGATGGGTGTTAGCTCTCCTCTAAATGTTTGATAGAATTCACTTGTGAATCCCTTTGGTCCTGGACTTTTGTTTGTTGGAAGATTTTTAATCACAGTGTCAATTTCAGTGCTTGTGGTTGGTTTGTTTATATTTTCTATTTCTTCCTGGTTCAGTCTCAGGAGGTTGTGCTTTTCTAAGAATTTGTCCAGTTCTTCCAGGTTGTCCATTTTATTGGCATGTAATTGTTTGTAGTAATCTCTCATGATCCTTTGTATTTATGCAGTGTCAGTTGTTACTTCTCCTTTTTCATTTCTAATTCTATTGACTTGAGTTGTCTCCCTTTATTTCTTGATGGGTCTGGCTAGTGGTTTATCAATTTTGTTTATCTTCTCAAAGAATCAGATTTTAGTTTTATTGATCTTAGCTGTTGTTTCCTTCGTTTCTTTTTCATTTATTTCTGATCTGATCTTTATGACTTTTTTCCTTCTGCTAACTTTGGGGTTTTTTTGTTCCTCTTTCTCTAATTGCTTCAGGTGTAAGGTTAGGTTGTTTATTTGAGATTTTTCTTGTTTCTTGAGGTAGTATTATATTGCTATAAACATCCCTCTTAGAACTGCTTTTGCTGCATCCCATAGGTTTTGGGTCGTTGTGTTTTCACTGTCATTTGTTTCTAGGTATTTTTTAATTTCCTCTTTGATTTCTTCAGTGATCTCTTGGTTATGTAGTAGCGTATTGTTTAGCCTCCATGTGTTTGTATTTTTCACAGATTTTTTTCCTGTAATTCATATCCAGTCTCATAGCATTTTGGTCAGAAAAGATACTTTATATGATTTCCATTTTCTTAAATTTACCAAGGCTTGATTTGTGACCCAAGATATGATCTATCCTGGAAAATGTTCCATGAACACTTGAGAAGAAAGTGTATTCTGTTGTTTTTGGATGGAATGTCCTATAAATACTAATTAATTCCATCTTGTTTAATGTATCATTTAAAGCTTGTGTTTCCTTATTTATTTTCATTTTCAATGATCTGTCCATTGGTGAAAGTGGGGTGTTAAAATCCCCTACTATGATTGTGTTACTGTCGATTTCCCCTTTTATGGCTGTTAGCATTTGCCTTTTGTATTGAGGTGCTCCTATGTTGGGTGCATAAATATTTAGAATTGTTATATCTACTTCTTGGATCGATCCCTTGATCATTATGTAGTGTCCTTCTTTGTCTCTTGTAATACTCTTTATTTTAAAGTCTATTTTGTGTGATATGAGAATTACTACTCCAGCTTTCTTTTGATTTCCATTTGCATGGAATATCTTTTTCCATCCCCTCACTTTCAGTCTGTACGTGTCCCTAGGTCTGAAGTGGGTCTCTTATAGACAGCATATATACAGGTCTTGTTTTTGTACCTGTTCAGCTAGTCTATGTCTTTTGGTTGGAGCATTTAATCCATTTACATGTAAGGTAATTATCGATATGTATGTTCCTATTACCATTTTCTTAATTGTTTTGGGTTTGTTATTGTAGGTGTTTTCCTCCTCTTGTGTTTCCTGCCTAGGGAAGTTCCTTTAGCATTTGTGGTAGAGCTGGTTTGGTGGTGCTGAATTCTCTTAGCTTTTGCTTGTCTGTAAAGGTTTTAATTTCTCCATTGAATCTGAATGAGATCCTTGCTGGGTAAAGTAAATTGGTTGTAGGTTTTTCTCTTTCATCACTCTCAATATGTCCAGCTACTCCCTTCTGTCTTGCAGTTTCTGCTGAAGGATCAGCTGTTAATCTTATGAGGATTCCCTTGTATGTTATTTGTTGCTTTTACCTTGCTGCTTTTAATATTTTTTCTTTATATTTAATTATTGATAGTTTGATTAATATGTGTCTTGGCGTGTTTCTCCTTGGATTTATCCTGTATGGGACTCTCTGTGCTTCCTGGACTTGATTGACTGTCTCCTTTCCCATATTAGGAATGTTTTCAACTATAATCTCTTCAAATATTTTCTCTGTCCCTCTTTTTTCTCTTCTTCTTCTGGGACACCTATAATTCGAATGTTGGTACATTTAATGTTGTCCCAGAGGTCTCTGGGACTGTCCTCAATTCTTTTCATTCTTTATTCTGCTCTGCGGTAGTTATTTCCACTATTTTATCTTCCAGGTCACTTATCCGTTCTTCTGCCTCAGTTATTCTGCTATTGATATCCTTCTAGAGAAATTTTAATTCCATTTATTGTGTTGTTCATCATTGTTTGTTTGCTCTTTAGTTCTTCTAGGTCCTTGTTAAACGTTTCTTGTATTTTCTCCATTCTGTTTCCAAGATTTTGAATAATCTTTACTATCATTACTCTGAATTCTTTTTCAGGTAGACTGCCTATTTCCTCTTCATTTGTTTGGTCTGGTGGGTGTTTACTTTGCTCCTTCATTTGCTGCGTATTTCTCTGTCTTCTCACTTTGCTTAACTTACTGTGTTTGGGGTCTCCTTTTTGCAGGCTGCAGGTTCATAGTTCTCTTTTTTTTGGTGTCTGCCCCCAGTGGGTAAGGATGGTTCAGTGGGTTGTGTAGGCTTCCTTGTGGAGGGGACTGGTGTCTGTGTTCTGGTGGATGAGGCTGGATCTTGTCTTTCAGGTAGGCAGGACCACGTCCGGTGGTGTGTTTTGGGGTGTCTGTGAACTTACTGTGGTTTTAGCAGCCTCTCTGCTGATGAGTGGGGTTGTGTTCCTGTCTTGCTAGTTGTTTGGCATAGGGTGTCCAGCAGTGTAGCTTGCTGGTCGTTGAGTGGAGCTGGGTCTTAACGTTGAGATGGAGATCTCTGGGAGAGCTTTCACCATTTGATATTGCGTGGGGCTGGGAGATCTCTGGTGGACCAATGTCCTGAACTTGCCTCTCCCACCTCAGAGGCACAGCCCTGATGCCTGGCTGGAGCACCAAGAGCCTGGCATCCACACGGCTCAGAAGAAAAGGGAGGGAGGGAGGGAGGAAGGGAGTGGGGGGAGGGAGGGAGGGAAGAAAGAATAAAATAAAGTTATTAAAATAAAAAATATGTTATTAAAAATAAAAAAGTAATTCAAAAAAAGAAAGAGAGCAACCAAACAAAAAAACAAATCCACCAGTGATAACAAGTGCTAAAAACTATAGTAACAAACAAACAAACAAAATGGATAGACAGAACCCTAGGACAAATGGTAAAGGCTAAGCTATACAGACAAAATCACAGAAAGAAGCATACACATACACACTCACAAAAGGAGAAAAAGGAAAAATATATATATTTTTTAAAAAAAGGAAGAGAGCAACCAAATCAATAAACAAATCTATCAATGATAATAAGCTCTATGTACTAAACTAAGATAAACATAAAACCAGAAACAGATGCAGAAAGCAAACTCCAAGTCTACGGTTGTTCCCAAAGTCCACCCCCTCAATTTTGGGATGATTCTTTGTCTATTCAGGTACTCCACAGATGCAGGGTACATCAGGTTGACTGTGGAGATTTAATCCGCTGCTCCTGAGGCTGCTGGGAGACATTTCCCTTTCTCTTCTTTGTTCGCACAGCTCCTGTGGTTCAGCTTTGGATTTGGCCCTACCTCTGCGTGTAGGTTGTCTGAGGGCGTCTGTTCTTCGCTCAGACAGGACGGGGTTAAAGGAGCAGCTGAATCGGGGGCTCTGGCTCACTCAGGCCGGGAGGAGGGAGGGGTGCGGATGCGGGGCGAGCCTTCATTGGCAGAGGCCGGAGTGACGTTGCAACAGCCTGACGCGCGCTGTGCGTTCTCCTGGGGAAGTTGTCCCTGGGTCATGGGACCCTGACAGTGGCAGCTGCACAGGCTCCAGGAGGGGAGGTGTGGATAGTGACCTGTGCTTGCACACAGGCTTCTTGGTGGCTGCAGCAGCGGTCTTACCGTTTCATGCCCGTCACTGGTGTCCGCACTGGTAGCCGCGGCTCACGCCCGTCTCTGGAGCTCATTTAGGCGTTGCTCTGAATCCCCTCTCCTCGCGCATCCCGAAAGCATGGTCTCTTGCCTCTTAGGCAGGTCCAGACTTTTTCTCGGACTCCCTCCCAGCTAGCTGTGGCGCACTGGCCCCCCTCAGGCTGTGTTCACGCAGCCAACCCCAGTCCTCTCCCTGGGATCCGACCGAAGCCCGAGCCTCAGCTCCCAGCCCCCGCCCACCCTGGCAGGTGAGCAAACAAGCCTGTCGGGCTGGTGAGTGCTGGTTGGCACTGATCCTTCGTGCAGGAATCTCTCCACTTTGCCCTCTGCACCCCTGTTGCTGCACTCTCCTCTGTGGCTCCAAAGCTTCCCTCCCGCCCACCCCCTGTCTCCGCCAGTGAAGGGGCTGCCTACTGTGTGGAAACTTTTCCTCCTTCACAGCTCCCTCCCAGGGAGTTTCTTGCCTTTTGGGAAGTCTGAGGTCTTCTGCTAGCGTTCAGTAGGTGTTCTGTAGGAGCCGTTCCTCATGTAGATGTATTTTTGATGTATTTGTGGGGAGGAAGGTGATCTCCACGTCTCACTCCTCCCCCATCTTGAAGCTATCAAGGTATCAGAGGACCATACAGTCTCTGTCACAACTACTCAACTCTGCCTTTACAGAGTGAAAGCAGCCATAGGCTAACAGATGCATGTGGTTGTGTTCTGATAAAACTGTTTATAAGAAGAGACATGGGCTATTAGTTTGTTGACCCGTGTTCTAGAGAAATAAGACTTAGCAAATGAAACAAGGTGTGAATATATCAAGAATCAGTACAGGTCTTCTGGGAAATGGATTATCAATAGGATTTAGGTTGGTTAAAAACTTCCATTTATAACCCCAGACGTTACACTTAAAAGTCTCAGTGTTGAAATTGTTCTGCTCAGATATTTTATAATAAAACTCTCAGCTACTAGGAACCATCAAAAATAAACATTTCTAGATCCATAAAAGCACTTTAATAGAGAGCACCCTAAAATATACTATTCCTTGCCTTCTTAAAAACAGTATATAAGGGCTTCCCTGGTGGCGCAGTGGTTGAGAGTCCGCCTGCCGATGCAGGGGACGTGGGTTCGTGCCCCGGTCCGGGAAGATCCCACATGCCGTGGAGCAGCTGGGCCTGTGAGCCATGGCCGCTGAGCCTGCGCGTCCGGAGCCTGTGCTCCGCAACGGGAGAGGCCACAGCAGTGAGAGGCCCGCGTACTGCAAAAAAACACAAAAATAGTATATAAAAAAATAATCTTTTTTTAAAAAAGGAAACCTTTTTTATTACATCTTCTGACTTCGTGGGTCAGGAATTTGGGCAGGGCTCAGATGGGTGATTCTTATGCTCCACATGGTGTCACCTGGGGTCCGTCACTAAGTACTTTTCACCTGGTCTGTAAGGTCCAGGATGGCTTCAGTGACATGTCTGGTTTTTGGCAGAGGCAGATGGAAGGCTGGGCTCAGCTGGGACTGTGGACTAGAGGTCCTACACCTGGCTTCTCTAGCATGCTAACCGTTTTTTAAAATTGCTATGACTTTGTCGTTAAACATCTCAGTTCCTGTAGTACTGTGATTCCGTCAGCCTTTGCTGAGGTTTGTGGGGCTGTTACTTGCACTCCCCAGACCACTGTCTTTCAGTCTGCTTTTTTCTTTTTTGGGTTTCATAAGCCAATTCTTAGCTGTGGTCTGGAGCAATGCATTTGCTGGGTAGGTGACATCTTCCTATAGTGGGCACTTAATTTGCTGTGTGAAGGTACCCTTCTGGGCACAGCTAAATGATATTTAAGAAACTTAAAATACTCCTTAAAAGAAGCAGCAAATTCCTGCAATATGCGACAACATGGATGAACCTGGAAGACATGATACTGAGTGAATTAAGCCAATCATAGAAGGACAAATACTGTATGATTCCACTCATATGAGGAATCTAAAATAGTCAAACTCATAGAAGCAGAGAGTAGAATGGTGGCTGCCAGGGGTTTGGGAGTGGGGGAAATGGGGAGTTGCTACTCAGTGGGTAAAAAGTTTTAGTTACGCAGGATGAATAAGTTCCGGAGATCTGCCGTACGACATCATGCCTGTAGTTTACAATGCTGTACTGTACACTTAACAGTTTGTTAAAAGATTATATGTCATGTTAAATATTCTTACCACAGTTTAAAAAAAAATATGACTTAGGAGCTAACACCATTTGAAAAAAAAGGCACTAAAATGTCAGAACTTAAAGTGTTTCTCTTCTGCTTATTTTACTGCTTATTTTCTCTGCCCCATATTCTTGGTAAAACAGTAAATGTTGGGAGGACAGAATATAGGGACAGGCCAGGGACTAGAAAGGGATAAGTTCAATGGTGATTCCAGTTGGAAGAGGGGCTAGTAAGACGTGACTTGAAGGTGTGTTTGCACAATAACCACCCTAGTTTTGTTTTAATGACGTTTACTTGGAGTAACTTACGATGGGGAGGCCAAAGCTCCGCAAGCTATGCTTTGTGCAACTATGCAGGATTAGGGGGGCATGTACACCCCACCCCACCTGCCATTCTCCCATTTGACCAGTCCTTGGAGTCTCTGGAATGGCCTTTTCATTTACTTATATTTCCCGTCGCCTGTTGACAGTTACAGCTCCAAGATGATATTTTTTTAGCCTGGATGTCTTTGTAGCTTTTTAACATATTTACGTTAAATAAAGCTCTCTGACCCTTTACTGGAGATGGGGTAATAGTACCTACCTCAAAGTTTGTGGAAATGCTGTAAAGTGCTCAGAAAACATCAGCTATTATTGTCATCTGATAACCATCTTCCAAACTTCCTGTTTCAGAAACTGATTCAGCAGTACAGAAAGAACATAGAAACCAGACACCTGCTCCATCTGCAGCTCAAACTTCCGCTCCTTCTAAGTACCACCGAAGTCGATCTGGGGGAGCCAGGGATGAACGATACCGATCAGGTGAGAGGGAACTGAAAATTACCAGTGGAACAGTTTTTACTAACTGTAGTGTGAACTGTATATCCTGAGATATATGTTTGTTTTACTTTTTTCCCTTGAAGTGCCAACAGGTGTATATTAACTAGTACCTGTTACGTGCCAGGTGTAGTAGATAACTCTTATTTGCTGGGGATACAGCCCCAAATAAGACATTTCTGCCCTCAAGGGCAGAAGAGGAGCCAGGCAAGTACAAAGGCACTGTGCATAAATAAGAAGGCAGAGGGCTAGGGTCTCATGGGATGGTACTGGGAGAACTCAGTAGGCTCTGTTTGAAGAGACATATCCTTCTGTGTTTGCCAGAGCTGTTGATTAGTCTCTTGACTGAGGGAGCTGGAACAAAAACTCAACAGTGAAATTTCAGATTGGTAAATTCTTAAACTTTATTTCTTCTCACCCAGGAAAAACCCATGGGAAAGGAAAAGGTGATGTGCTGTGGCTGGCAGTGGGGGCATGCTCCTGCCACACCGTGTCCAGCACTGATGAGCAAAAATGAATCATAGACCCTCAGGGGGACGTGTGGCCTAGTGAGCTCATCCCATGCCCACCTGCTGTCCACTGCACTAGGATAGTCTCCGCAGCATGTTTATTGTTTTAAGGACTAGCAGAATTAAGCCAGAAGACTAACTGGAATGTTATTTTACTTTCTCCAGATTTTTGTCTCCCTTATACCAGCCAAGGTTACCTTATCCTTTTCTTGAATTGAAAAACAGGGTTTATATCAACCCTCTCAGAAACTGCTTTAGAGGATGGTTATTTTGTGAGCTGATATTATTAGATATATATTTTCACACACTGGAAGGAAGGAGGGAATGAGAAGTGTTCAGTCAGAAAGATAGAGGTTGCATGCCACAACAGAATCTCCCCTTGTACCAAACCTGGTGTTGAGTGATCAGAGGAGGCTTTCTCAGAGAATAAAACATCTGAACGATGTCATGGCAGCCAGACAGAGTTAGGGAAATAGCATCAGATAGTAAACCTGAAAGTAGTTCATTATGACTGAAACTTAGAAAGCAAGGGCCCAGAACGAGGTGGGAGATGAGGCTAGAAGATGATCAGAGACTTGAGGAATCTTGAATACCGTTGAAGGATTTTCAGCAGAGCAGTAACACAGATTTGTAATCTGTTCTAGTAACTTGCGCCAGCTGCACAGGGCCTAACATACCTAAGAGGTAAATAAATATTTTGGAGAAAGGAAGGAAAAAAAGTAGTATTAGTTAGGGAATGGATTAGAGGGACGTAAAGCTAGATTTGGAAAAACATATCAGGAGCTCCTGTTTGTCACCAAGACCCCAGCCCGATTTCCCAGCACCTGGTGTTGCTTTTAGAGGCTGGGGCTCAGGTGCTGCAGGAGCAGCAGGTTCTAACCAGTCCAGAAGGGCTCTAGCCTGTACAGCTCTCATCCCTGGCCTTCTGGGAAGATTTTTGTTTTTTGTTTTAACTTTGACTTTCTCTTTGGTTTTACAGCAGATAACAAAAGGATTAGTAAGGAACCCCAAAGAGGATTCTCTATACTCTATGTCCAAGCTGATCACATAGAGAAAAAAGGCTTTAGCCAGCTGATTCAATAGTGTAAAACTTTGATGTACACCTACCAAAACCCAACTATCCTTTTTTTCTTTAATATCCTTATTTATTTGTTTGTTTGTTTATTTATTTATTTATGGCTGCATAGGGTCTTCGTTGCTGCGTGCAGGCTTTCTCTAGCTGTGGCGAGCGGGGGCTACTCTTTGTTGCAGTGCGTGGGCTTCTCGTTGTGGTGGCTTCTCTCTTGCGGAGCATGGGCTCTAGGCATGCGGGCTTCGGTAGTTGTGGCTCATGGGCTCTAGAGCACGGGCTCAGTAGTTGTGATGCACAGACTTAGTTGCTCCACAGCATGTGGGATCTTCCCAGACCAGGGATCGAACCCGTGTTCCCTGCATTGGCAGGCGGATTCTTAACCACTGCGCCACCAGGGAAGCCCCAACTATCTTTTATACCAATTCTTTCAGATTTACCCCCAATATTAGAAAGTATACTCTGTGAATCAAACACTGGTTAGCAGACTGTGGTTAGGTGCAGGGGTATTGAAGAGGGTTTAATAGTTGGGTCTCGGTTATTTGTCTCACTAGGACTTTTTTTTTTAGGGTAGTAGCGAGAAGAAGGCCAGAGAGTAGGTAAAGTAGGGAACAGAGGTGATTTTAAAACCCTGAAGATATTGAAAGTTATGAGAGTTCTGCAATACTGTCATGAGCGGGGAACATGAAAGAGGAGGCCTGCAAGCATGAATTTTGGCTAAACATCACATTTTTCCATGTTAGGGTGTGCCCAACTAAATAACAAAGCAAAGCTGAGCACACGACGAGAATTCTAGCTTTGGTGAGTAAGAAGAAACCAATGGTAGCCGCAGAAGTAGAGCAAATAAGTTGTAGAAATCTATGGGACTGGAACTTCGCCTCTTTGCCGCTCCATTCATAGGAAGGGTTACGTTTACATGTCACATGCAAAAATAGCTTAAGAATGGAGGGTATGTTTAGAAAAAATTACAAGCATTCAGATTAAAGTGATGGGTACACAGAAAGGATTTAATATTGATTTCAGTGAATGTAACTTGAAAATCCTCTCTTATTTGGTGGAGGCTTATTAATACCTACCACATTTCAACTAATCATAATCAAATCTAAATAGACTTAGTGTTTCATGTTTCAGACATGGTGTAAAGAGCTTTTATTTATTCAGAGTTTAGATTATCTGCCCTTATTCTGTTCTTTGTGCTTAGCCAAGAGGGTCTGACATTTCAAATACACTAATTTAGTACCTCCTTTACCTGCCCATCAAAGCAGGATACACACATGTGTTATGGTCACAAGTGTAGTCACAGTCAGTGCCTGAGATGGAAGGTCGCTCTGACAACTTCTTTAATGTTAATCTTTTGAGCAGTTAGCTCAAACAAAACAACAAAACAAAAAAAGGCCTTTAAAGGAGCAGTTGTATCACCTTATTCAGCTCAAACGTTCGTGCTGGAAAATGAAACCCAGCTTTCTGGTGCTCCTGGCAGAGATATCCAAAGTCAGCCGCGTCTGGGGACTGAACTTCGGAAGTGATTTCTCTATCAGAGATCAAGATGAATTGTATACTGCTGAATGAGTCAAATCCAGTCACAAGAGCTGCCTGTTCTTATCGATAAAGAGGCTTTGCTAACACAGGAACTGTGAACATCTCCTTTTGACACACGTGTATGGGCCAGGGCTTCTCATGTTAGGAAATAAATGGGTGGTTTGATTTGTTCTGTGGTCGATGCTAAGAATCCTTATGGCAGAGAAGAACATGCTCTTTAATTATTACTTATCCAGATATCATGGGCCTTCTAAAGCTTGACTAATGTGAACAAGTCCCTAGTTTTCGCAGGTTTGCTTTCACATGTTTCATGTCTCGTGCAGCAGTACTTTTGACTAAAAAGTATGAGCATTTAATGTGCCGTCTTTCTGTTGAGAAAGTGCTTTTTCTCAGTATAAGCGATTATTCATTGGTTTTCCAAGACAGCTAAGAACCATAGTTTCATCTAATATAAGAAGGACACTTTTCACATTCTAGCATACCTGAAAGCAGGATATCTTTTAAACATTTTTTTTTTTTGGCTCTGCCATGTGTGTTGTGGGATCTTAGTTCCCTGACCAGGGATTGAACATGGGCTCTCAGCAGTGAGAGCACGGAGTCCTAACCACTGGACCGCCAGGGAATTCCCTCAGGATATCTTTTTTTTTTTTTTTTTTAATCTGGACGATATCTTTTATATAAGGTGGCATCATAGATTCAGTAAAATGACAATCTTGATTCAACTAAGTAAACCTCAGGGACACTAAAATAGTATAATAAATATAAATGCAGTATAAAATTATTTCATTTCAGAGACAAAAGTACGTTGGTACTGTGGTCTTAAAAGTAACAGCACAACAGTTTGGCACTATCTTTTAAACTTTAAGTATTCATACACTTTGACCCAGAAATTCTCCTTCTAAGAATTTGCACCTACGTATGTACACAAAAATATATATATACGAAAATGTTTGTTATCGTATTGTTCATAATAAATACAATGATTAAATAAGTTATAGTAGGTCCACACAATGGAATTCTGTGAAAGCTGGTTTAAAACTTCTGTGAAGGCTCGTGGAAAAACAATGAGGTTATTAGATTTATTTGAGCAGATATGGAGAGATGTACAAAATACATTTTTAAGTAATAAATACAAGACAGTATGTAGCATATGATCTAAATTTTGTAAATATTAATACTAACAGTTACATATATTATTATGTACACAGATACAGAAATCTGGGAAAATATATACCAGACTATTGAGGTGGGATTATTTCTGGGAAGTGATGGGTCTAGGGAAAATTTTCACTGCAGCATTATATGTGTTTAGGTCTTTCCCCAATATGTATATTAATTTTTTCCAGGATTTTTGTTGTTGTGGTAAAATGCAAAATGCATATAACAAAATTTATGTATATTAATTTTAAACAAAAAATAACAAAGATTGTTTTCTTTTTTTAAATCGAGGTATAATTGACATATAACAAGACATTAGTTTCAGGTATATACCATAATGACTTAATATTTGTATGTATTGTGAAGTGATCACCACAATAGGTTTCATTAACATCTGTCGCCTTTCATAGTTACAAAAATTTCTTTTTCTTGTGATGACAACTTTTAAGACGTTCTCTTTTAGCAACTTTCAAATGTGCAATACAGTATTATTAACTATAGTCACCATTCCATCCCATGACTTATTTATTTTCTAACTGGAAGTTTGTAAAAGATAGTTATTAAGGTGATATCCCTGGATAAAATATTTAAAGCCTTACATCAGTTGTTCTTAGTGATTTTTACTCTAAGTGTGGATTTTTCTGACTTAATTCTGTGAGCTAAATGCAACAATAACTACCTCTGTCACCTTGAGAACTTTCTTTCTCTATGCAAATATGATCTCTGATATGGTGACATTTGCCAAGGTGGCTGCCACTGGCACACCAGGACCATTTTATTTCTTTAGTAATACACTTCCTCATACCAAGGAAGATAAATTGAGTTCAGTTCAGTTAAGCAAGCATTTATTATAGACCTCCTATGAGTTGAGCACAGTTGAGATGCTAGAGAAACACAGGACTCCTTTCTTAAACACAGAAATCCTTTATACAAGGTAGAGGCAGCATAGAAGAGGGGGTGACAGGGGAAGGAGCCCCTGGGCACCAGGCACTGTCAGCGGCAGGCTTCGTGGAGGTGGTGAAGTCCGAGCCATTTTGAACAATGAATAACTGTTTGCTATATAGATATTCCAGGCTAAAGAAACATAATTTGTAAAGGCAGGGGAATGTGAAATGCAAAATTAAAATTTCACTGCTCCTCCCCACCAGCAGATAGAGTAGTGCCAAAATTAATGTGATATCCTAATGTTCCAGAAGTTAATAGTTGCTGCCTCTGCCATAATTAAAGATGTGAAAGTGATCAGTACCTTAGAAATCGGTAAAAATTGCATGACTACTAATTGGCTTACAGGTAACTCCTTGAACTCTACTTCTCTACCTAAACGACTCAACCTGCCCACACATCTGCCTTTCAATCTGTCCTCATCTATCTGTCTGTCTGTCTATAAGTAGTGTCCTAGCAGGTAAGGGCACTTGGTGTCTGTTCTGCCCCTGGTCCTTAACGCCCAGCTGTGCCACTTATGTACCATGTCTTAACCACTTCATAACAACAAGCCAAGGATAGGAGCAGCTACTTAAAAAATGTAAAATAACATTTTCCACTTAACTTTTTGGGAAAGATGACAAAACATGGCCCAGTATTGTCCACAGATGTGGGGAAATGGACAGTCTCTCACCTCGTTGGTAGAAGTGTTATTTCTTTTATTACTAATGAGACTGGACATTTTATTTTATTTTATTTTATTTTATTTGCGGTACGCGAGCCTCTCACTGTTGTGGCCTCTCCCGTTGCAGAGCACAGGCTCCGGACGCGCAGGCTCAGCGGCCATGGCTCACGGGCCCAGCCGCTCCATGGCATGTGGGATCCTCCCAGACCAGGGCACGAACCCGTGTCCCCTGCATCGGCAGGCGGACTCTCAACCACTGCGCCACCAGGGAAGCCCCAAGACTGGACATTTTAGAATATGTTTATTTTCCATTTGTGCTGCCTCTGTAAACTACCTGTCCATTGCCTACGCCTATTTTTTTTCTAAGTTGGGTTCTTTTTTTTTTTTCTTATTTGTAAGAGTTTTTCTAATCCTAGGGATGCTAACATTTAAATTAACTAGAGGTATTAACCAACACAAAGAGACAAGAGAAATCAATTAGAGGTGTAAGAATTAGAAAAGAGGTGAAGCTGTATTTGCAGTTGGTATGATAATTCATTTTAAAAACCCAGGAGAATTGATGACAGAATTAATGAAATAATTTAGTCAAGTAGCAAGATCTGAAACTAGTATAGAAACCAGTAGCCTTCATATATGCAAACAATAACTGGTCAAAAGATATAATGGTAGAGCAAACCTCATTTACAAAAGCAATAAAGAAGATAAAACGTATTTAGGAATAAACTTCAGGACTGTGTAAAATCTTTATAAAGGAAACTTTAAAACACTCTGAATGACACAAAGTAGACATGATAAATGGAAAGGCATCCCTTGTTCTTAGATAGGATGATTCAACATCACAAAAATGTTAGGACTCCAAAAATTAGTTTATAAGTTTAATCCAATTCCAATAAAAACACTATCAAATTTATTTATGGAGCTAGAAAAGATATTTTTGAAGTTCATTTGGAACAATAAACACGTAAGGATAGCTAGGAAACACTGAGAAAGAAAACCTAAAAGATATTAAAATATACTCCAAAGACTGTATAATTGAAACAGTGTGGTATGGCATACAAATTGGCAGACAGACCATTGGAATAGAATAACAAGTTCAGAAATAGACCAAAGTACATCTGGGATTTATTATATGATAAAGATAGCATTGTGAATCACTTGGGTGAAAAAGTACTTTTTAGTAAACAATGCTAGGACAACAGGAAAAAGATTAAGTAAATCCATACCTCACACCATATACAAGCAAAAACTTCAAATGGATCAGAGATCTACAAGTAAAAAAGAAACCATATAAATACCTAAAGAAAATATTAGTCAATTTTTTAATAATCTAAGCTTATGGAAAGCCTATGGGAAGGCTTTCTGAGACTCAAAATCGAGATGTGATACAACGACACAAAAATTTTTTTACTGAGGTAAAAACACATAACATAGAATTACCCTCTTAAAATTTTTAAGTGTACATTATATTGTTAACCATATGCACATTGTTGTACAACAGCTCTTTAGAACCTTTTCATCTTGCATGACCGAAACTTTATACTCATTGATCAACAACTCTGTTTCTCCCTCCTGCAGCCAACCACCATTCTACTCCCTACATCTATGAATTTGAGTACTTTAGGTACTTCTTATAAGTGGTATATATTTGTTTTGTGTGTGTGGGTGACTGGCTTATTTCACTTAGCATGTCAGTGTTGTAGCATATGACAGGATTTTCTTCTTTTTTAAAGCTGAGTAATAGTCTATTGTATGTATATACCACATTTTCTTTATTCATTCATCCACTCATGAACATTTAGGTTGCTTCCACATCTTGGCTATTGTAAATATGCTGCAATGAACATGGTTGTGCAAATATCTCTTCAAGACCCTGCTTTCAGTTCTTTTGGATATATACCCCAAAAGTAGGATTGTTTTGGGTAGTTCTATTTTTAATTTTTTTGTGGAACCTCCATACTGTTTTCCATAGCAACTGTAACATTACAGTCGCACCAAGAGTGCACAAAGGTTCCAATTTCTTCACCTCCCTGCCAACATTTGTGATTTTCTGGGTTTTCTTGGTTTTTTTAAAAGTGACCATTTTGTCTTCTTTGGAGAAATATCTGTTCAAGTCCCTTGCCCATTTAAAATTGGGTTATTTGAGATTTTGTTGTTGTTATTGAGTTGTAGGAGTTCTTTACATATTCTACCTATTAACTCCTTATCGAGTATATGGTTTGCAAATATGTTCTCTGATTCAATAGGTTGCCTTTTCACTCTGTTGTTTCCTTTGTTGTGCAGAAGTTTTAAAGTTTGGTGTAGTCCTATTTCTATTTTCTGCTTGGATGTCCAAGCAAATTATTACCCATTCCAAGGTCATGAAGTTTTTTCCCCTGTGTTTTCTTCTAGGGGTTTTATAGTTTCAGGTCTTATGTTTAGGTCTTTAATTCATTTTGATTAATTTTTGTATATGGTGAAAGGTAAGGGTCCAACTTCATTCTTTTACATATGGATATTACAGTTTCTCCAGCACCATTTGTTTCTATCAAGACTATCGTTTCCCTGTTGTATAGTCTTGACACCCTTGTTGAAGACCGTTTGACCATATACACCAAGATAATTTCTGGGCTCTCCGGTCTGTTCCATTGTTCTACATGTCTGTCTTGATGCCAATATCATGGTCTTGGTTACTGTAACTTTGTGATGTGTTTTGAAATCAGGAAGGGTGAAGCCTTTAGCTTTGTTTTTCTTTCTCAAGATTGTTTTGGCTATTTGGAGTCTTTTGAGATTCCATATGCATTTGGGAATTTTGTTTTGTTAATTCTTCAAAAAGTGCCATTGGGATTTTGATAGAAATTACATTAAATCTCTAGATTGCTTTGGGTAATATGGACATTTTAACAATATTAAGTCTTCTAACCCATGAACATAGGATGTCTTTCCATTTATTTTTGTCTCCTATTTCTTTCATCAATGTTTTATAGCGTATACATCTTTCACCTCCTTGGTTATGTTTATTCCTAAGTGTTTTATTCTTTTTGATGCTATTGTAAATAAGATTTTTTTTTTACTTTTCAGATGATTTGTTTTTAGTGTTCAGAAATACAACTGATTCTTGTATGTTGATTTTCTATCCTGCAATTGCTGAATTTGTTTATTAGTTCTAACAGTTTTTTTTTTTTCTAAAAGTTTTATATGTGAGATCTCACGGGTTTCCTACATATAACATCATGTCTTCCACAAACAGAAACAGTTTTACTTCTTCTTTTCCAATTTGGATGCATTTTATTTCTTTTTCTTACCTAATTGTTCTGGCTATGATGTCCAGTACTGTGTTGAAAGAGTGTGAGAGTGGGCATCCTTGCCTTATTCCTTAGGAGGAAAAGCTTTCAGCTTTTCACTGTTGAATATGACTGTGGGTTTTTCATGTATGATCATTATTATCTTGAGCTAATTTCCTTCTGTTCCTGGTTTGTAGCATGTTTTTATCATAAAAGGATGTTAATTTTGTCAGATGCTTTTTCTGCATCTGTTGAGATGATCATATGAGTTTTGACCTTTGTTCTATTAGAGTTTTACAGATATTGAGTTGAATTTGTTCACATTTGTTGAATCAGCTTAGGTATGGTATGTATGGTCTTTTTAATGGTCATGCTGTATGGTCCTTTTAATGTGCTGTTGAATTCGGTTTGTTAGTATTTTGTTCAGGAATTTTGCATTAATAATCAGGGATTTTGGTGTGTAGTTTTCTTTTCTTGTAGTATCTTTGCCAGGCTTTGGTATCAGGATAAGGCTGGCCTTATAAAATGAATTTGGAAATGTTCCCTCCTCTTCAGGTTTTTGGAAGAGTTTGAGAAGAATTGGTGTTAATTCTTCTTAAAGTGTTTTGTAGAATTCTCCAGTGACACCTGGGCTTTTCTTTCTTGGAAGGTTTTTGGTTACAGAGTCAGTCTCCTTATTAGTAATCAGTCTGTTCCAATCTTCTGTTTCTTCATGATTTAATCTTGGTAGGTTATATGTTTTCTAGGGACTTGTCCATTTCTTTTAGGTTATCCAATTTATGGTGCATAATTATTCAGTGTCTTATAATCTTTTTTATTTCTGTGACATCAGTTGAAATATTTCCTCTTTCATTTCTGATTTTAGTTATTTGTCTTTTCTTAATCTAGCTAAAATTTTGTCAACTTCGTTCATCTTTTCAAAAAATTAACTCTTATTTTTGTTGATTGTTTTCAATTGTTTTTTTTATTCTCTATTTTGTTTATTTCTACTCAAATCCTTGTTATTTCCTCCTTTTGCTAACTTTGGTTTTAATTTGGTCTTTTCTGAGTTCCTGCAGTTGTGCATTTAGGTTGCTAATTTGAAATCTTACATAAATTTTTTATTAAAAAACAACGTTTGCGTGGCAATAAACCACTGCAAACAATATCAAATGACAAACTGAAAGAAAATATTTCTAACATATCTCAGAGATAAAGGGCTAATATCCTTTATATATGAAAAACTTTTAAAAATCAAACGAAAATAGGGGCTTCCCTGGTGGTGCAGTGGTTGAGAGTCCACCTGTGGATGCGGGGGACATGGGTTCGTGCCCTGGTCCGGGAGGATCCCACATGCCGCGGAGCGGCTGGGCCCGTGAGCCATGGCCGCTGAGCCTGCATGTCTGGAACCTGTGCTCCGCAATGGGAGAGGCCACAACAGTGAGAGGCCCGTGTACTGAAAAAAAAAAAAAAAAAAAAATCAAGGGAAAATAAACTGAGAATCCCAATGGAAAAATGGTAAAGTGACATGAACATTCACTTCACTTTCAAACAAACAAATATTAAATGGCTCTAAAATCCTCTGTAAAGATGTTTAATCTCACTAATGATAAAAGAGGTGCAAATTTAAAGTATACTGAGGGAATTTCCCTGGCAGTCCAGTGGTTAGGACTCCACGCTTCCACTGCAGGGGGCATGGGTTCGATCCCCGGTTGGGGAACTAAGGTCTTGCATGCCGCACAGTGCAGCCAAAGAAAAACAAAAAATAACATAAAATAGTACCATTTCTCAGCCACTGAACTGGCAACAGTGAAAAGGTAGATAACACACTTTGAAGGTGAGGCTATGGGGAAACAGGCACACCTATACATTGTTGATAGTACTACAATATGACAAAGCTCTTTCAGAGGGGAATTTGGCAAGATGTAACAAAATTTAAAACGTATTCAATTTTTGATTTAGGAGTCTCACTTGTAAGAGGTTATCCTGAAGATATATTGTCATCAGTATAAAAATACATTTGCACAAGGCTGTTTGTTGTATCATTATTTGTAATTGTAAAATATTGGAAACACTTAAATGCCCACACATAGGATAGTAGTAGAATAAACTGTGGTATACAATGGAGTGCTATCTATGCTGCTTTAAAGAATGAAAAAGATCTCTAGTAGCTGATACAGAATGAATTCCAGGATCTATTGTTAAGTGAAAAAAGCATAGTGCAAAACAGTATATATTGTATGCTACCTTTTGTGTATGAAAGACAGGGATATGAGAAAATATGGTTATTTGTTGCAAAAAGAAATATAGGCAGGATAAATCAATAAGGAGATTGATTACCTATAGAGAAGGTAGAATTGGGATAGAAGTGGTTATTGGGGGTAGTGACACATCTTTAAGTTTACCTTTTGGTATAGTTTTGACTTTTGGAACCATGTTAATTAAAGAAAAACTGTATGTTTACTCACAGTATTCCTGACATCTAGTGTGTGGGTTTTCCACACTGAGCAATTCTCCAGTTCTCTGCAGACACCAACTAAGTATCCTACAATTTAATTCAATTTTGACATTAGCTACCTGGAGTTAGTGCAGACCCCAGAGGCTTATTCCCACAAGACTCTCCCCACCTTTAGACGCCAATCACAAGTACAGATTTTCCTCGACTTACAATGGGGTTACATCCCAATAAACCTATCGTAAGTTGAAAATATTGTAAGTTGAAATGCATTTAATACATCTAACCTACCGAACGTCATAGCTTAGCCTGATCTGCCTTAAACGTGCTCAGAGCACTTACATTAGCCTACAGTTGGGCAAATGGAATGGCTGTATGGTTACAGAATTGTTATAAGTGTATCCGTTGTTTACCTTTGTGATCTTGTAGCTTGCTGCCACTGCCTAGCATCACGAGAGAGAATCATACCCAGGAAAAGATAGTTCAGAATTCGAAGTACGGTTTCTATTGCATGCATATTGCTTTTATACCGTTGTAAAGTCAAAAAATCATAAGTTGAATTATCATAAGTTGGGGACTGTTTGTAGTGGGTGCCCACATTACCCATACTTCTGTCCATCTTGGCTACAGATGAAGATTCCCACAACCCCCTCCTCAGGGTTGATTATTTGTTATAATGGCTCACCGAACCCAGGGAAATACTTTGCTTAACGTTACCAGTTTATTATAAAGGATACAAATGATCAGCCAGATAAAGAGGTACATAGGGCAAGGTCCAGAAGGGTCCCAAACCCAAGAGCTTCCATCCCTGTGGAGTTTAGGGTACACCACCCTGGTGGCACGAGGATGTGTTCACCAACCGAGAAGCTCTCCAAACCCCTTACTTCAGGGTTTTTTATGAAGGCTCCATTACCTAGGCATGCTTGACTAAATAATTGGCCATTGGTGATTAGCTCAATCCCAAGTCCCTTTCCCCTCCCCAGAGGATGGAGCATGGGGCTGAAAGTTCTAAGCCTCTAATCATAACGTAGTCTGTCTGGTGACCAGCCCCCACCCAGAAGCGATCCAGGAGCCCACCAAGAGTTGCCTCATTAGAACAAAAGACATTCCTGTCACTCGGGAAATTACAGGGTTTTAGGAGCTCAGTGTCAGGAACCCAGGCAGAGACCAAATGTATGTTTCTTATTGTGTCACATAATGTTTAATCCACACTTTGGAAAGGACCTGTGGAATACAAAGAAAAACAAATGAACCTAACAGTATTACTCAAAGAATAATATAACCACCGAAGGGGGGAGGGGTGAGAACTAACCCAAATAGCTTTTTTTTTTTTTTTTAATATTTATTTATCTTTGGCTGCATTGGGTCTTCGTTGCTGCGCGTGGGCTTTCTCTAGTTGCGGCGAGCGGCGGCTACTCTTCATTGCAGTGTGCGGGCTTCTCATTGCGGTGGCTTCTCTTGTTGCGGAGCACGTACTCTAGGCGCACGGGCTTCAGAAGTTGTGGCTTGCGGGCTCTAGAGCACAGGCTCAGTAGTTGTGGTGCATGGGCTTAGTTGCTCTGCAGCATGTGGGATCTTCCCAGACCAGGGCTCAAACCTGTGTTCCCTGCATTGACAGGTGGATTCTTAACTACTGCATCACCAGGGAAGCCCCCCAAATAGCTTTTTTTTTTCCCCAAATAGCTTTTTGAACACAGTACTTTAATTTAGTCTAAAGACAAAAAGAACTCAAATATTGAACTCTAGTTAGATTTACCTTTCATAGGAATTTTGAAACTTTCTGTGTATTGTGGCATTTAATGAATGAGTAAAATATATTGATTATACTGTGAACCAGGTGTTTTACTGTTAGAGAAGGGAGTTTACAAATGGAAAGGGGAAGATTGGAATGAATTCTGTGGTGTTGAATTGGAATTGTAGGTATTAATATGAACTCATGGTTTTTAATATAGATGAAAATAGATATAGATACATATGTGTGTATATTGGTTTATGTTTATATTCCTTTATCCACTGAAAAGGCTTAGAAGAAAGACCCCAATAGCAGTGAGCACTCCTAGTTCTAGGATCTTGGTTTCTAAATACCATTCTTCACTAAGAGGAGCCAGAGCTCCTTGGAGAAATGTATAATTCCAGTGCTGGAGCAGGGAACATACCAGATGAGCATGGATCATCTTATACCACAAAACAAAGAACATTCAAAGTGACCAGAATACATCAAAAGGATATAAGAAGTGGTTTGAAGGGGCTTCTTTTGGCCAAAGCTGGGATATGTGAGCATCAAAATAAGTAACGATAGTAACAGACTAGTCATGGAATAAAATGAGAATTGATAGGTCCAAATATAAATAAATAAATGGTGATATAAATAAATAAATAGTGGAGAAAGGAAAGCTTTTTCTTAGAAGAGAATACCAACTAATAAATACAGAAGGAATGTTGGAGTTATGAAACCACCATTTTGTAACCATTATAATAATTGATTCAGCCAAGAATTATCAATGGATGCTGAAACTAGTGGGTGAACGTTTAAGGAAGTATGTAACATTTACATAGTCTCAAAAGTATTCACCCATAAATTATTTATTAATTACACAAAGGAAAGAATAGTAACTTACAGTAGATTAATTTAGCAGACACCATCTTAACTAAGTAAAGTCATTATTACCAGTAGCAGGGCAGATGCATCTTGATATCTTGTTTCAGGAAGATACATTACTTCTGTGGTATTCCTGCAAAAATGCATAACCTAAATCCAATTCTGAGGAAATATCAACAAACCAAAATTAAAGGACATTCTACAGTGTAACTAGTCTGTACACAAATGTCAAGGTAATACAAGATAAAAGTTGAGAAACTGTTACAGATTATAGGATGATAAAGAGACATGACAACTAAATGTAATGTGTGATTCTGTATAGTGTCCCGGATCAGGAAAAAAGGGGGAAAATTGTAGATGACATTATTGGGACAGTTGACTAAGTTGGAATATGGGTTGTGGGTTAGATAATAGTTTGTATCAATTTTGAATTTCTGGATTTTGATAAATGCACTGTGGCTATATAAGAAAAAAATCCTCCTTCTTAGGAAATACGTTTCAGCAGTTGTTGGAATTAATCCTAAAGAAATAGGATTAGACATATGTGCTAAAATGAAAATACTGAATTATTCTTGTGGATAGTTGTATGAATAGTAGCAAAAATTTGGAAACACAGTTATTTAAATAAATCATGGCACATTTATACAGTGAAATACTACACAGCCCTTTAAAATTATATTGTAGACCTGCATTTACATAGAAAGATGTTTCTAGTTATGTTAGTGAAGGTTTTTGGGTTGCATGAAATAGGATAACTCAGTCTAGCTTAAATGGCTGGGGTAGTTTATAGAAGCAAAGGAACAGCTGAGAAATCTCCAGGAAGGAGAGACAGCTCTGGGGATCTCAACCTTGAAGTTCAAGAACTTTCCTTCTTTCTAGGGCACTGCCATTCAAGTGACTCCACTCTGGGAGCTGTGGTTTCTTGATTCAGAGTTTCAATTCCCCCCTCTCCCCAAAACAATCCGATTGGTCCAGCTCTTACAAGGGACAGGCCTTTAAAGGTCATTTGCTTATGTAGATTGGGCCCATTCGTTGAGAATAGGAAATCATTGTGATCCAGGAAGCCACCTCAGATGTTATCTACCTCAGTAGGATTTTATAAGAGTTAAAAAAATCAAAGCACAGTACAAAATACTGTGTATAGTATGATCCTATTTTGTACAAGTGTAGATTGAGTTTTGGGATGGGAGTGGAGAATCAGGAGTTCTGCCTGGGTATGCTATTTTGCGATTCCTATTAGACATTCAGGTGGAGAGCTGAATTCTTTTGTGGCCAGAGTGGCAAACAAGTACCATCAGCCCTTATATTTTCTAGATCAAAATCAGCCCTTCTCTTCCTGTGGTATAGAACTGAGGAGTCTCAACCCCTTTCAGACAGCTAAGCAAATCCTAAATTTGAAGAACAGAGAGTGTCCTGTAGGCACCTGCACAGCACGCATTCCGTTCAGAGGTCGGGTCCCCACCGGGCCCAGATCCGCGTTAGACTTTTCCTTTCTCTCCACCCCCATCTCCATCAGCTCCTTCTCTGCTGTGTTAAGCAGTCTCATTATCATTCTCGGCTTCATTTTCCTCCCCTGTAAATTATCCTGGACTACTTCTTTTGTCTCTTTTTCATATTCATTTTTGTTATAACGCAAATGATAAATAAAACTCACCTAAACATCCCTTTTTAACGATTGAGGCAGTGATAGTTCAGCTCACAGAAGTAAACACTTTGAGAACCAGGACCTAATAAATGCAAATGTTTAATCTTTCAGATATCCACACAGAAGCAGTTCAAGCTGCGCTGGCAAAGCATAAAGAACAGAAAATGGCTTTGCCCATGCCAACCAAAAGGCGGTCCACATTTGTCCAGTCTCCCGCGGATGCCTGCACACCTCCCGGTAGGTTTATCAGAAGCTTTCTGTCTGACAGTTACTACTTCGATGTTTCTCAAATGACTTCTGCTTTTTCTTTTCTGAGGCAGGAGCCAGAACTCCTCTCCTGTCATCAGAGGTGTATGAGAGTACACACTGAAGGTGACAGGTTTTGATTGTTGCATCATAAACCACACACAAAGAGAGGCCTCAAGAGTAAAGCTATTTTTTAAAAAAATTTCCTTCTGAGTTTTCAGCATTTCCTTGCTGTAATCTCCAAACTCATGTAGTCATAAATAAATAAAGCCAAAGCTTAGGGTCTAAGAAATATCCTTCTGTAGTTAAATATAATAGTTATTCTCATTGACACCCAAAATATGACCCAGAGTCATATATGTCTTTAACAAATTTATACTCCTAAATCAGATGCTTTTTCTCTGCAACAATCACAGGAATGTGTGGTCTTGGGACAAAATTTTTTTGTGTCATGAGAGAGAGAAGTCATGCAAAGTTATAATAAATCTGGAAGACGTATGTAAGTGTGTTTATATGCGTTAATGTATTTTGTATATGTTTTTAAGAATCCACTTTCTATAATAGGATCAGGAGATCAGCGGGAACCAAGAGGCCCATCCCCATCCCCTAGGCTTGGAAGCCTTACCCCCCACCCCCATAAATTCATATTTGAGGAGCAACTGGAACAACTTCAAGTTGTCTTTTCTATTCAGAATCTTTCCCAAAGCTTTAAAAAAATTGTGAGATGAAATCACAGACAGAATCTCGATGTAGGCCTCTGAGACTAAACATAGTAAATGTATTTCACAGCCTCAGTGTAGTGTCTGTCTCGCTACCGTCATGTTACTGGTAATGAAATCTTCGGGGAAAAATGTTTCCTGTACTGTTTTGGTCTCAGCGACTTACCCTGTCTTTTGGGGGAGATTCCCAGGAAGGTTACATTTGTTGTGGTTGACTTTGATTCACAGCCGTCAGGTTGAGCTGTTCACGCTGATCCTATTCCCTGGCCTGGGTTTATATTAATAGTCTTCTACTAGGTTTTGGCTAACTTCTCAGAGCATTTGGGTGTGCTGTGGGCTCATTAACTGTGTGTGCTTTTTTTTCTTTACATCTGTGGTGTCAATATGTTCAAAAGAGAAATAGCTCTGTGGCTTCAAGTGTTTCTCAAAACGTAACACAGGATACCTCTTGCAGACCATCACAATGAGACATTCTGTGTCTATAGTGGTGCATACTTCCAGCCCACTCATTCAGAATCTTGGATGGCTTCCCTTCCGCATTAGTACAGCACCAGTTGGGTCCTCGTGGACAAAGGGGGCTCTCAGTTTCGTAGCTATTCCTTCCTGGCAGATTCTGCTGCAGCGCAGCTGAGGGTTCAGTTGTAGTAAATGGCAAAGGGTAGGAATCAATGTGACTGGGAGTTCTTAGAAACAGTCCTCTCCAGAACTGTACTAAAGAAATGCAGTTTCACAGTAAATAGTCTGCTCCCATGGCCTCGGGTGAAATGTGAGAGTGCAGCAAAGGATCTTAAGAATGCTCGGAAGGAATGGAAACCTTTTCTATCCCCTTACAAAAGTCATTGCCTGAGGGGAATTTACCAACTCTAAATCACGGCTATTCATTGCTGAATGAGACTATAGTCCTTTGGAATTCACCACAGGCCTCTGTATTTCTAAACAGTAATGTTCTCCTCTGTCTGCAGCCTTAAAGATGTGGCATCATTTTCTTGATCACCTTGTGGTTTTAATAATTTCATGATTGTAAAGATTCAGTCCTCTCTCCTAAGACCTTTTATTCAGCAGAGCAGAGAAATAAAAAGGTTTCCTATCCATTTATGTCCTCTTCCGGGAGCTCTGAATAGTACATGAGAGATGTTAATATGCTCTTAGAGACATCAGTGTTGTCAGATAGAAGAGGAATTCTCTCCCAGCATGAGCATTGAGAGTATCCCACATAGCGGTTTCTAACGTGGCCCCACATAGAGCTGGATCTTGATGCTTTTGTTCAACAATAACGCACGTGTCTGGGACAAACCCTGTGTTCCAGTGTGAGGGAATGTGTGGGAAGGACTGTATCATAAGGCTTCCGTTAGCACCTTTCACGTGGGGGGATAGAATTTGCTCTTCATGGGTTAGGATTTGGATTCCATTCTCTCCAAGCATCTGAGAACCACCGGTTAGAGACTTGGCTGTTGCACTTTAACCCTTTATCGCTATCTCCCAGAACCTGTTACAGCCTAACCCAGGGATGGCAGGTAGGTTTCCTCTTGCATATTTACTCTGATAGCCCCCCAAACCCTGAAGTTTAGAGGAAACGCTGAAGCTGCGCTCAAGGGGTGGGGAGGAAGAGGAGAATTGACATTAATTACTGCTGGTTATAGACTGATTTTCTAGGCAGCTATAAAGGTGACCTTGCTGTGATTTTCTTTCTAGAAAAGTTGTGCCAGTCTTGCAGAGCAAAATTAACCTCAAATTTCACAGTATTTTAGTTGTGTTGTCCTTTGCGCACTGAGAAGCCACACCACACACATCACAAAACATGTTTCCAGTCAGAGCCCTTACTCTGCACGTGCTGTGCCAGGTGAACCTAGTTTCTGGGATACCTGCTAGAGCACGCTGGCCAGTCGGCTTCTTTGGGAGGCACCCAACACATAACTATCGGAATTACTGAACTGATGAAAATTTAGAGCTGTTTTTGGAGAGATTTAACAAAAAGGATTTAAGGAGTAAACTATGTCATAAGTCTTGGCTTTATTCGTGGTATCATATAGTCTGGAAAATATGGTAAACAGCATGAGAAATCATTTGTCTTTTGTTCATAAATCCTTCTCAAACAATAAAATGTCAATCAGCCTAAAATTTGCTTATTGATATGTGCACTGCTTTCTGTCTTGTGGATTGGAAAATTTAAATTCTCCAAGTTGGTAGCAATCTATGGTTCTTTTAGTGCCTGTGGCCTCTTACATAGTCTTTTAGACTGCTTGAATTACTGCCATCCAGTTCCCTTTATGTGCTGAAACCATTTACTAATGTCATGAGGCAATTACCTCAGCTCTTTCTGTGTAGGGGTTCTTTGTGTAACACTGTTACTCATTCATACAGATAAACACAATGCAAAAACTACAGCATATATTTTTTCTCCTCTAAGCTTTTTCTGCACCCGTGTGGACTTACCCTACACTGCGTTCTGAGGGTACACAGATGAACAAATAGACCACGTAATGACCCCAAAACACAGTAAGGTATTTTGACTGACTTGCATAAAATGAAGCTTAAAATGTAGACGTCTGTGTCCACAGGTCTCCGCTTGAAAGTGCCTATAGTAGTGATTCATAGGGCCGGACAAAAGAGAGATTTACCTCTCTGCATTTCTATATGTGAAAATGATGCCCATGAACAGACTGGGAGATTGTTATACTTTTAACACACTTTAATAATGCTTTATAGGATTACACTATGTAAGGGACTTCCATATACCAGTGGCTGCGCTGCCTCATTTGTTCCTCATAACCAACTACTCTGAGAATTGTGAAGTCCAGATTTCTTTAGAGATGAGGAAACAAACAACCTTCTAGTCACTAAGTGATTTGCCCCAGGTCATTCAGCAATTATGTGTCAGGCTCCTTCCTTGATTTTCTTTTTTCTCTACTAAAGTGTCAGGTTTGGAAAGTCCTTTTTTACTTAATAGATACTCCTGTATGCGTGGTCCTGGAATGGGTATTATTCCAAGCAAATTGAATAGCTATTGCCTTCTGAGAGCTTATAGTCCAAAACACATAATAGATGGTTACCAACTTGGAGAGTTTCCCCAGAATATTCTAATTTTATTCAGAACCACAAAGTAAACAGAGATGGCTAATCAGACCTCTATAAACGTGGTCTAATTAATAGAGTTGGATCTTTTAATAACATACTTTCATTATTGGTATGGGTTATGAGCAAAGCTCCGTAATTACTTGGACGATTAGTATTCAATATTCTTTAAGCCAAAGCACAATAAAAACCCACTCTATCAGATTGAATTTGTTTATTTCAATAGGTTATTGTAAAATTTAAGGTTTTCCAAGAAAAGTAATTTCATAGTTACCATTTCTTGAGTACCTCTGTGTACTGGTCAAAGGGCTAAGTGCTTAACATATATATTTTTTATCATTTGTTCTCTCAACAATTCTCTGTACCATTTTACGGATGAGAAAACAGATTTAAAGAGACGCAGTAACTTGCTCCGACATCTGTTTCTAGCTATGTAGTCAATTAGATAACCTGAAAGTTCTCTCCTAGAAAGAGAGGAAAGAAAATTTCTCTTTCGAAATGCTAGATAGAATATAACCAGCTTCCTTTTAAATACACACAGGAGCAAGAGGAAGAGAACGATCACTGAAAATCAGTGTGATGAGATGGAGCTGACTTCGGCTGCCCAGGGAGAGGGGAGACAGTAAACAAGGGGCCTAAATTTTAATTACTATAAGGGTAGAAAATATAAAACCTTGGACCTGTGTAAGGTTGGAAGCTGGAATTGAGACCCCAAGAGGGACTCACATCTTTAGCAGAAGGGGGAACTAGAAAAAATTAACCTGCCAGCAAAAGAAGACCTTGTCGAGAAAGCTTGCCTGTTGCCTGGCCTTAGAATGATGGGGTCAGGGACCTTCCCTAACAATTTGTGGTTAGTAGGTACAAGAATTGAATTTCAGTGGCCTGCCTGGTAAGAACTAATGTTAGAAAGTGGTCCTAGGCTGATGATAACCCGGGGCGCAAATGGTTTCTGGAAGGATACAGCATCAATTCAGGGACTTACGATCCCCACAGACGAAGATCCACTGAATTTTTTTTTCTTTTTCTTTTCTTTTTTTTTTCTTTCTTTAAGATCCACCATGAAAGAGAATCAATAGAAAAAGAACAACAACAGCAAACAGTAGAGTTAAGACCCGTAAGAACTGATTTGCCCAACAGCTATCAGTGGGGCAGAGCTAAGATTGGAATTCAGAGCAGCCTGATTTTAAAAGCCTATTCTCCCACTTGGCATATTGCCTCGCATTCTGCCATACTGTCAAGTAAATGTTTTCTGGTAATTTTGGAGCTCTAACAATTGCTGCATGTTTGGTCTAACTTTTCAAGTAGGTAATAAGTTAAAAAAAAAAACACCTCTCTTCTCACCCCAATATTAATTGTAATATTAGTTCATTTTGTGAGATGTTTTTTCACAGACCTGGGACAATACCTAGAAAAACAGTGGAGATCTCTTATAGGTAGAGTGAGCCAGGAGTAATTATTACTAGTCAGTGCTCCTCCCTCGTAAGTATCCCCGTTTTGATGTTAATGGTCGGGCAATGCATGGGCCTCTGCTGATTAGGCTCTACATAGTGATTTTCAGCCCCAGCCTCCTCTCTGTCCACACAGGTTACTGTGGGATGCTGGAAAATCTCTTGAGTAGCTCTGAACATCTCCCTAAGCCTTGTCTGGTGAATCAGTACTCACCCTTGTTGAGTTTAGTGCTAGATTAATCTGTTCAGAATTTGTAGCCCAACGTAAATTCAGAATGGACTGCTTCCCAAACTAACCTTTTAATCTTCTCTTCCATATATGCTTTTACTCCCGGACTGCCCCTTCTTGGGTCTCTAAAGCTTTTCCCTCCTAAGCTTCAAACTCTATCTTTGCCTACATGGAAACTTCCTTTGCCTCTCTTGAAGGTTCTGGAAGTCCTTAATTCCCCTGACCCACCAACGCAAGCGAACATGACACTTTCCTGCCTGATACCACCCCTTCCCACCTGCCAACCCCAAACACACACAAAAATTTCTTTTCATGGGCTCCAGAGTATTGTACACTAACTGTACAATGGTTAATGGTTGTTTCCTTTATTTGTTCTTTGAAGCTCCCATTTTCTGGCCTAGTGTATGTGGCATATTTTGGAATAGTTGTTAGGATGAGGTCTTTCTTTCAGTGAATCTTGACTTACCTGCTGTTCTAAGCTGGTATCTGGGCCTAGTTTGGGTATCAGCTGTCAGAACCCAGTGGCAAGCGCTGTCTTTCCAGGAACTTTTGCACCTTGCACCATACCCTCAGGTTGTGTAGACTAACCTTCAGATGTTACCATCCTCTCACCAAGGCATCTTTTTCACCCCTACAAACCTATGAAAATCAGATTTGTTGAAGTATAATCGACATACAATAAGTTGCACATATCTAAAGCATATACTTTGCTGTGTTTGACATAGCAAAACTGTGAAACCATCACCACAATTAAGGTAATGAACATATCTATCACCCCCCCAAAAGTTTCCTCATAATTCCCTTGTAATCTCAACTCTCCCCCTCCCCATGAGGTAACTAACCACTGATCTGTTTTTTCTGTCACTATACATTGGTTTGCATTTTCTAGAATTTCATGTTTTTGTATAAATAGAATCACACAGTTGTTCTTCTTTTCGGTGGGTGGAAGGTCTGACTTCCTTAACTCAGCACAATTACATTGAGATTCATCCATGTTGTTGTGTGTATCAGTAGTTCATTCCTTTTTATTGCTGAGTAGTATTCCATCATAAAGATATGCCACAATTTGTTTATCCTTTCAGTTGTTGATGGACATTTGAGTTGTTTCCCATTTTTAGCTATTACAAATAAAGCACCTATGAGCATTCATGTAGAAGTCCTTGTACAGATAGATATATGCTTTCATTTCTCTTGGGTAGATACCCAGGAGTGGGATGGAAAGATAATATGGTAGGTATTTAAAATTTTAAGATAAACATTTTTAGATATAATAGATATATTTTCTACCAAGAATAAGGGAGTCATTTCCACAAATGGCTAAGGAGTGCTACAGCAGTTAGTAAATAAATTCAGGACTTTTCTTCCCTTAAAGTCCACAAACTAATTGTTTATATGTTTCCTAATTGGTTATAAATGGATTTTAGGCTTCTGGTGATCACTATTAAATGATACTGTGTTAAAATCACATCAGTTATAACCTGAAGGTCAAACTGTGTTTCCAAAATAGTTTTCTGTTGTGTAGACCTATTATATTCATAATATACAGGAAGTTAGGCAAGGGCTTTAGTTATGATGGATAAGAGTTGTGAGTTCCTGGGCTTCCCTGGTGGCGCAGTGGTTGAGAGTCCGCCTGCCGATGCAGGGGACACGGGTTCGTGCCCTGATCTGGGAAGATCCCACATGCCGCGGAGCGGCTGGCCCCGTGAGCCATGGCCGCTGAGCCTGCGCGTCCAGAGCCTGTGCTCCGCAACGGGAAAGGCCACAGCAGTGAGAAGCCTGTGTACCGCAAAAAAAAAAAAAAAAAAAAAGAGTTGTGAGTTCCTGTTCAACCAGAGCAGAATCAGTGGGAAAATGATAGCTTTATTTCTATTAATATTCATTTAATCTTGCCCAATTTTCTGCTAATCCATAACAATTTCATGGGCGACAGTTACTTTAAAAAAAAAAGGTACCAAATAAATGTATGAATATTTAAGGGAGCTTGTTTTTATCTTTAAAAAGACATAGTCCTAGAGCAGTGCTTACATTTTGTGTGATCTTAACATGTGATCAGTTGTAAGCATTTCACAGCCACAGTTTTGTGTCTGTGAGGTAACATAGGGTGGGTTTTTCAGGGCAGAAGGGGACTTGATGTTTATTGGCCACCTGCTGTATGCTGGCACTGCTGGTGCTTTCTGTAGCTTGTCTCATTTCGTGGTCTCACACAGCAGTTAGCACAGAGGCGAGTTTCCTCAGCTGATTTATGTGGCCCTTAGCAACCCAGTGCTGTCTACTCGTCCAGCCTCATCTCTCGTCAGTACCAGCTTTGCATCCTGTGCTTCAGCTGGTCTCATTTCTTCCAGATCCACAAATGTGCTTTGTTTCCTGTCCCCTCCCAGGTTTCTTACATGCTGTTCCCTCTACCTGACTCTCCTCTCTCCTCTCATAAGTAATTCCTGCTTACCATTCCACCCTGGTTGAGGTCTCACTTCCTTGGGTGCCTGCCTCGAACTCCTTTAAGACTAAGTCCTGTTAGAGTAGGGACTGTGTCTTCTTGCTTACCATTTTATTCCTACCAACTAGTGTAGTACTTAGAGTATTTGTTGAATGGACAAACAAGCAAACAACCTTCTCAGATGGGTAATCTTGTCCCCAAGTCACATAGCTAGTAAGTGGTGGACCCCAGAGTTCAAATGGAAGGAGGACACCAAAGCCATGTTTTTTCCACTACACTAAGCCTCCCCACAGTTGTAGTCACTAAACACTCTGAGGAGGACTGGCAGGCAAATGAGGTAATTGAATTGAAACAATATACCTAATTACATGTTGATCCAATATAGGAACATAATGAAGCCAATTTTCCATAAACCTAATCATGAAAATACTGGTTTTACTATCTTTTTAAAATTGAGTTATTCTGATTTTAGACTTAACACAGATTACAATAATTGATTCAGTAAAGACAGCCTGCAAATACAGTGGAGGTTGTGGGATCCTGAGAGGTATCACCCCGAAAATACTTTATTCTTAGGGTCAGATTCACCTGTCCTATTCCTCCCACATGTACTTTTTTTTTTTTTTTTTAAGCATATTTGCAAAGACTGAAATCTCTGCCTCCCAAGGTACAGATGAAATGTTAGAATATTTTCTTGGAGATTATGCAAAAATGTTTTCCTTAAGTAAAAGGTTACAGATTCTGTTACTTTTCTTTCTCTGTATTTTCCTTTAATCACCCTCTGTTTAATTATAAATCTCTTTTCCTTTTGAAGAACCTCATCGCTTTATCCCTTTGGAGTCTGGTCACTGTTTACCTCTCCAGCCTCATCTTTTGCCCTTCCTTACCTCCTCAAAGTGTGCTCCATTTACATAGAAGTACTTCAGATCTCTGACTGAGATTGGTGCCCCTCCTGTGAAACCCTTTGCTCACCCCATTTCCTAGCATCTGTTATATTCGTATGAAATAGTCTGAGGAGTTGTGTATCTCCTTTATTAGATGGTAAGCCTTCTTAGGGCATTTACTGTCTCAGAAGAATTCATACATCTCAGAATCCCCAGAACCTGACAGTTCCCAGCACACATTATGTAGCTAAGTAGTACATTGTAATAAATAAATAAGTAAGTAAATAAGTAAGTTTTGGGCCTCAGATCTCCTTCAGTATGAGAGAATGAGTCAGAGGTAGTTCAGAGCAGGAAGCAAGGATGTAGTCATTATTCTAACTTTCTTACTCCGGATCTGCGCAATTTGACTTCTAGATTAAATTAGTCTTTTGTTCGAATTTCCATTGTCAGGTTTTAGCAGTGTTCTAGTCGTGTTAGTTATCTGTTTGGCTCTCTGAACCAAAGTAATAGAATCTGGACCCACAGTTTCACCTGAGTTAGAGGAAAGAGTTCAGCAGGACAAACCACAGAATATTTACTTTTAAAAAAATTGAATAAAATTCAATCCACAGGCCATAGATTATAACCCTCAAAATCATTTAGAAGGGTTTATCTGACATCAGACTAAATGCCACTCTAACTTGTACGACTCGTAAGCTCAGAGCCCTGGAATAAATTCCTGACTTCTGCTTCCCTTGGCTATCCTATATTTGGTTGAATTTTTCTTTCTTTTTTCTTTTTTTCAACATGCTTTTCTAATTTAGACCTTATTTTCCTGAAGTCAGAGCCAGTCTAAATACAGACGTCAGTGAATTTCTCACAGTTCTCTGACTGGGAATCAAGGAGAGAAATACAGATCTGTGACCTCTCCAGTCACGTTTGGAGAGCTCACCTGTGCCCTGTGACCAGCTAGCTTTTCCACTAAAACCATGAATGCCTCCAGGCTGAGCACTGTTTCTTATTCCACATAAGAATAAGTCAGTTCCTCAACACCTAGTTCACTGTTTGGCACTTTAGTTGTTGTTACCAAAAATAAGTGTTTATATTTCCCATCAAGATCATTTTCTTTTAAGTAGACACTAATTAGTAAGTACTTACGAAAATCAGTATAGCAGCCTATCACAAGGTTCTCTAATAAAGAGACTGAAGAAGATATAGAGGCACTTCAGGGTTATTTGAACATAAGAAGATAAGCCAGAAGAATTCAGATACTGATTTAAGCTCAGAACAGAAAAACAGTGAAGTTTAAATGTTCTAAAATGGGTTTTTTTAAATAGCTTAAAATTACCTCTAGATTTTGGCTGCTTTATTTTTGCAGACTTTGGTTCATAAACCTTTCCTTGAGATTCTCAAGAAACTTTACATATTAATCTACCTTAAGAATATAAATGTTTTTTGCTGCTGTCAAAATTGAATGTGTGATCGATGAGAAAGATCTGAAAGCCCTCTGTTCTAGGCAGGATCGAGAACTTCTTTTTTTCTAATTCCACACAGACACGTCTTCGGCCTCTGAGGATGAGGGCTCTCTGAGACGCCAAGCTGCGCTCTCTGCTGCCTTGCAACAGAGCTTACAGAACGCTGAGTCCTGGATCAACCGTTCAATTCAGGGATCGTCCACTTCTTCATCCGCATCTTCTACGCTGTCCCATGGAGAGGTCAAAGGAACCAGTGGGTCTCTAGCTGATGTATTTGCCAATACTCGAATAGGTAGGAGCTGGATCTACCCGAGAAGCCCAAATTATGTTCCATTTGGCTCCCAGTATCCAGGAAATAGGTTATGATTTGTATTAGGTTTTTCAGGGTGGCCTAAAAAAAATAGAAACAGAAAGAACATGACAGTTAATGAGGCAAAGAAGGAAACACGAGCATTAATTACACTTGCAATGATAGAGAGCGTCTGCATTATTGGTACATAGTATTTATTGCCCACCTGAAGCCATAGCTATTTCTATAAGCAATACTCAAGCTGCAAGATATAACACCAGTCTTAGTGTGGTTTATCCCTATTGGAGAATATTCCATCAAGTAAAAGGTGTTAAAAGATGTCATGTATTAGATTTTCCCAGGATTGTTGTCTACATTCTCTCAAACACAAAAAAATTAAACCTGAGCAAATTCTGAACTAAGACAATATCAATAAGACCCTTTTGTCTTTAGCATAAAGACTGGATTTATTGTCGTTGCTGCTGTGCTATTGCTACAACGGAGTGTGCGGGCTGAGAACGTTGGTACTCTGTGAGCTGCTACCTGCTGCCAGTGCTCCTCTATGGAGTATAGCTTTCGCTTGGCTCTGCTTTGTGTGTGTGTGTGTGTGTGTGTGTGTGTGTGTGTGTGTGTGTGTTCTAAGAGTCTGTGACATCTGCAGATAAAGATACAGTTCAGATCTCTGCTTTTGCTTAATTAGTTGGTACACATGGCACTAAGTGATGTATATGAACATCGTGTGTCTGTGATACTTTTCCTTGTTTTTTAACAATCCACTTGCATTTTGGTGTCTTAATTTTTATATCAGTGACCTTCCTGTTTCACCTTATATATATCTTTATTCTATTCATTGATTTCTGAAAAGAATAACTTGGAAACCTTTCAATTTAAGCCTATAATTTTGAAAGAAAATAGCTACCTTGAGGGTATGCTTGCCTACATTAAAAGGCCAAGTGCCAGCAACTGATGGCTTGTCCTGCACTCTTAGCTGTGCCCTTAATTGACTGAACCTCCCAAAGCAGCTACGGATGAGCGTGCTCACCACCTCTTCTATTGGGAGCGTAAGCAACAGAGCCATGGTGGGGTCAGGTTTTATTCCCACATTGTCTAAAAGAGAGCAGTTTCACTTGTTAAAAATATTTTCCTGATACCCAGTTAACTTTACCTGAATTTTTGTTAACAAGATGATTTCATCTGACTTCATAGCTCATATTGCTTCCACTCTGTGAAAAGTTATTGGTTCAGGTACTCACAGGAACCATTTTATCCCACATTATTGCCTTTCGGATGTCTGCTCTAACAGAAGTAATTCATGTTTCTAAAAGAAAAATTTGAAAGTACAGATAAAAGGAAAAATAATCTACAAACCCACTTCTATGGGTAACACTTCAGTGTTATCACTTTCACGTATATCCTTCTAGACCTTATTTGCATATAAATATGTAAGGTTTTGGTTTTGTTTTTACAGAAGTGAAATTGTACTAAATATAATGTTCATAACCTTTTATTAGCAGTGTATCACAGACATCTTTTATATCATTAATATAGAATTATACTTTTTTTTTATGGTTTCAAAATATGCAACTGTATGGCTGTGCCCTAGCTTATTTTAGCCGTTTCCCTATTTTGGACATTTAAGTAGTATCCAGTTTTTTGCTATTATGAAACCGGAATGAACATCCTCGAACACACAACTTTGTGCATTTGTTTGATTATTTCCTCTTAGGATGTATTCCTATAAGTGGAATTGCTGGGTCAAATAAAAATGTCTATTTTTAAAGCTTTGTTATCACATTGTCCTACAGAAAGAATATACTGCAATATACTTGTGCAAAATATTTAAAGCTTTAAAAAATATTAAACTAGTAATTATAGACTTTTGGGGCATGGAAAGCTTACTCCCAAATTGATTTTAGAAATTGTTTATATTATGCTTTTTCCCTTTTCCATAGTTATGAGTGGCCTTTCATCATTCTTACGAATTGTATACTTTGCTTCCTCTAATTTTCGTTTTCTTCTTCTAAGTTTTTGGTAACACATCCCTGTTGAATGGCTCTCTTCCAACTATATCATTATTTCTTTATAGTAAGAATCCCTACGTGAAGCAGAATATAACAACACTGTTTAATCGTGCTTAGAGCAAGGGAAGAACCTTTTCTGTCAAGTAAATCCAAGTAACCTATTGGTTATTTTATAAAAATTAAAAGTGGATTTTATCTGGTTTTCTTCATTTGGGAACTTGAGCGATCTGACTCCCAAGACACAATTTCTGTCTTCAGTGAAAGAAGAAACATAGATAAACCAACGTAAACATGAAGAAATGCTCAGAAGACTAGACTGTTAGTAGCCATAATGATCATACTTTGATTTCATTTTGAAGTCACTTGCAATTTTTATTTTATTATGGTTATTTTTATAACATTGGATTTCTACCAGACTTTCTGTGTAGGAAACAGCATTTTTGAGAAATATTTGATATGCGATTTTATCTTACTAAGGGTGCTCAAGTTCTCAAGAGTAATAATTTTAGAAAGCTGATATGCCCTGGCTTAACCTCTTCCTCTCTCATTATATCTTGCTAGTAAAATGTGATTTTAAAGGTGGTTTTATTGGAGCTAGTGTCCCATTTATGTAGTTTTCTTTCTTCTTAAAAAACAAACCAAAAAAAAAAAAGATTTAAAGATTCTTATTTTTATTGCTAATGTAATATAATTCTAAATCTTGGTTTCTTCCCTCTTAGAGAATTTCTCTGCTCCCCCTGACGTCACTACAACTACCTCTTCTTCGTCATCATCTTCCTCAATACGCCCAGCAAATATTGATCTACCCCCATCGGGGATAGTTAAAGGCATGCACAAAGGATCCAACAGGTCCAGCCTCATGGATACAGCTGATGGTAGGCATCTCTGTTTGATAGCTAAATAGGGCATATTAGTTAAACAGAAAAAATTCAAATTATAAACAGCACTGCCTGATGTCCAGCAGTGGCAGAACTATACTGCGATTGACCTACTGACACAGATCATCTTGAGCTCCCTCTTTTCAACGTCTGCACTGTAGCAGCACTAACACTTGTTCACACTTCGTCTATACTTTCAAAAAGATACTCTGAACAAAAAGTATGGAAAAAGAAAAGAATGCTATGAGAGAAAAGGGATGTTAGATGAAATATTTAAACAGTATTAATAATAGCATATTTTTTCTCTGTTGTCATAAAAATGATAATGTACGTATTTGGCCCAGTTGAAATAGAATGAGACTGTGGACAAAGGCCAAACATCATTAGAAATAAAAGCTCCTAAGAGAATTGAGGAACTGAAATATCCCTAAAATCAATTAATTTTAACTTACCATTTTTTCCCTTATAGGTGTTCCTGTCAGTAGCAGAGTATCCACAAAAATCCAGCAGCTTCTCAACACTCTGAAACGACCCAAAAGGCCTCCCTTAAAAGAATTTTTTGTGGATGACTCTGAAGAAATAGTGGAAGGTAGTGGTAATATTAACAAACATGTATATTCCTTAGAAATTTCGTAAGCAGTTGCTACATGTTAGGTATTATAGGATTTAAGGATGAACAAGGCATCGTTTTTGGTTGAAAGAGTTGATAGCTTTCTGCTCTTTATATTTTAAATCTGAGATGAAAAGTAAAGAGAGAGGGAGGGGAGAGAAAAACAAAGAGATAACTATGGAACACAGAAATATGCTCTTTGAAATTAGGAACAAACACATAATTTTAAAAATTGTTTATATTTGGCATTATCCTAGAACTGGAGTGTCAAATTCGATCTCAAAAGTTTGCCCATTCTTTTTTTTTTTTTGGCTGTGTTGGGTCTTAGTTGCTGCACGCAGGCTTTCTCTAGCTGCGGCGAGCAGGGACTACTCTTCGTTGCAGTGCACAGGCTTCTCATTGTGGTGGCATCTCTTGTTGTGGAGTATGGGTTCTAAGCGCGCAGGCTTTAGTAGTTGCAGCATGCGGGCTCAGTAGTTGCGGCTCGCGGGCTCTAGAGCACAGGCTCAGTAGTTGTGGTGCACAGGCTTAGTTGCTCCAAGGCATGTGGGATCTTCCCAGACCAGGGCTCGAACCCATGTCGCCTGCACTGGCAGGCAGATTCTTAACCACCGTGCCACCAGGGAAGTCCTGCCCATTCTTTTCTAATATAACCCAGTCGTTTTGTTAAATCAACCAGTCAACACATATATGTATCTGCTTTAACGTGGTAGATGGTGAAATAGGTTCACGAAAGTACAGTCACTTCCTTCTTCCTTCATGTTGTTGTTTACAGTTTAGACAAAACATATACTGTAGGTGAAAGCTGAGTTTAGTCAATATGCATGTATCAACTGGTACAGGCAGTTTGGAGAAGGGAAGAACTCCATTTCATCTGTGTGGTTAGGGAAGGCTCCCTAGAGGAAGTGATAAGTGATTTATTCATTCAATAATTTTAAAAATATTTAGGGATAAAATAATATGATGTCTGGAATTTAATAGAAGGATTGGGAGGGGACCATATGGCGGCATAGATGGAATGAGGGTGGCCATTTGATAGTTCTATCTAACAAAAGCTTTCATCCAAAGAACTAAGTCTTGGTAGTTTTGCAGTCCATTTTTACGTCCTGAGGCTAAGAGTAGGCAAACCTTAATGGAACTAGGCATGTTGGTAGACCAGATCCAGTCTTAGCCCACTTTGTACAGCAGGAAGCAACAAGCAACCTGACGTATGAGGTTAAGATGAATTTCTGTTTCTTTAGGAGTCACTAAACTCATTGAACTATGGTAATCTTTCTTGATGGACTGATATTTTCAGGGTGTCTGTGCCAGTAATATCCTCTTCAGTCTTTTTAGTACTGTGTATTGACTAGGCAAGTGAAGGTCAAGGTTTAATAGAGTTATACTTGAGCAATATTCATACTTGAGCTCAATTAGAATAGAGCTAACAGCTTTCCACTAATTTTAAATAGGCAACATTTTTTTATTTGAATGACAATTACCTTTGGAAAAGAAAAATACCTATATGTCTTTGGAAGTCTGGAAGAGTGTGCCCCAGGGTCTGCATTGAGGCCTAATGGATGGCAATAATGTACGGACTTTTATGACCAGAACTATGCCTACCATATATACAATCTGTCCATAAAAAGAAAACTATTTATTTAGAATCACCCATGTTTATTTTTATACTTAATCCAGTGGTTTAGGGTCTGAGAATATGCAAATGTTATTTACCTAGGGCAGTGAGTTGGGAAGAGAAACTGTTAGTTTTGTGTCAGTAGAAAAATGAATGACATTTTAAGTAAGTTTCCCCAACCTGTCATTAAATTGAGCTGTAAAATAAAATTTATTTCACATTTCATTTGCCCTTCTAATACTTGCTGCTCGTTCCATCTGTTCTCTCTTCTATAATGCTTCTCTCATCTCCTACTCACCTGGCTAATCCCTACCCTTCCCCTCCCTTTAAGACTCAGCTCAGGCATTACCTCCTCCAGGTGGGAGACCCCATCCCCTAAGCTGGGTGGCATGGCCCTCTTCTGCCCTCTCTGTACCTGTCTCTGTCACGCACTGGTCATGTTTACTTAGCTCTGTGTATGAGTGTGTCCCCACTGTCTGGATACTCCTAGAGGGCATGGACCCTGTATTCCTTGTACCCGGCATTATTAGAAGCAATAAATGTTTGTTCAAAGAATGATATGTGCAGCGTTTATCTTCTCAATGTTTATCACATCTTGTGCACATAATTGGCACTCAGTGAATACTTGGCCTTTTGTTCCATATGTAAATTATCTTTCCTGCTATGAAAATACAGGATTTTTTTTTTTTTGCTTTTTAATGTTTGAATAATACTTGTTTATTGTAGAAAAATTAAGAGGACTTAAGTTTTGTCTATATGAAAGAATATGAAATATTAGTCACCTCCAGTTTCTGGAATTGCCCATGTTAATGATCCTGGTGCTTTTCTTTTTTGTCCCCCAAGTTCAGTTCAATTTAATTAACATTGATTGAGCAACCATTATGTATTAGGCACTCTAGGCAATAAGAGGAATATGAACCATGTCTTCTCTCAAAAAGCTCTCAGTCAAGGGACTTCGCTGGTGGTCCAGTGGTTAAAACTCCACGCTTCCAATGCAGGGGGCCTGGGTTCGATCCCTGGTTAGGGAACTAGATCCCACATGTCGCAACTAAGGTTCGCACACCGCACCTAAAGAGCCCACGTGCCGCAACGAAGATCCTGTGTGCCGCAACTAAGACCCAGAGCCGCCAAATAAATAAATAAATTTTTTTTTTTTAAAAAAAAAGAGCTCTCAGTCAAAGGGGGAGAAAAAATTATAGAGTAGCAGATGCTCTTGAGCATCGTCAGTACTTTAATAAGGGTGCACTAGCACACAGTGTGGAAGCACTAAGGAAGGGATGGCCCCGGGCGGCTTCCCAGGGAAGGTACCATTAGAGCTGCATCCTGAGAAGGATGAGTGCAAGTTCACCAGGAGGCAAAGGGATTGGCCATATGAGATGTGCACAGAGGTATAGAGACATGGAAGGAACATTGTCATTCATGCCCATTGTCTGCCTGAGTCCAGTATGACCCTGTTGTATCCCCATTTTATAGATGAGGAAAATTGAGGCTGGGGTAACTCCTTTTGCCTCAGGTCACACTAGTAAAAAGTGAATGTAAGCTTGGGTTTTCTGATTCATAGTTCAGTGCTTTATCATTAAACATAACCTGGTGAGGTGGAACCTGGCTTTCTAACATTGGACACAAACTAAAGGTCTAAAAACAAGCTTACTAAAAATTGTAAAATTGCTAAACAGAAATGTATGCTTTGTGTTTTTTTGAACGTTCAGGCATTTGCTTTGTCAAGGTCAGGATTTGTTGTGTAAAATATATTAAATATGATTTTACGATTATGTGGGAAAATGAATTAAGGCCCAGTTTGTGGATTACTATTTCTAACGATGTCCTTTATTTTCTCAGAGTGAGTTCAAGCCAGATAAAGATAAAGGGAAAGGGGAAATGTACTTGAGATTAGAGACCTAAGTTGTGTTACTTGGTATTTGTACTTACTTCAGATCGTATTTTCATAATCTGTTGGGCTTGTTTTGGTACAGTACCTCAGCCAGACCCCAACCAACCCAAGCCTGAGGGACGGCAGATGACCCCTGTGAAGGGAGAGCCACTAGGAGTCATCTGTAACTGGCCTCCTGCTCTTGAGTCTGCCCTGCAGCGCTGGGGCACCACTCAGGCAAAATGCCCCTGTCTGACTGCACTGGACGTAACAGGGAAACCAATTTACACTCTTACTTATGGTGAGTTTCAGGAGTCCAGTTCCTTCCTTTTCTCCTAATAGTTCTTCAGATTATCATGGGTAATGTTTTTATCTTGCTATTTAGCAGTTACTGGTCATTGTGTTTCACTAGATCTTTTAAATTATTTTAATAGGATTCTAAGTTCTAAGTACAGCTGTTGCCAAATATTTTCTTTTGCTAAAGGGACTGTTGCAAGCCAGCTGATATTTAAAAGAAGAAAGAGACTTTTTAGATCCACTGATGTTTAAACATTAGGAGAGGATTTTAGGAAGATATTTGGGCAGGATTAATGGCATATGGTAAAAATCAGGTGGTTTTATCTAAAAATTGAAATTGGTTACTTTTTAGATCTTTGTCATTTACTTCATCCTGCCTCTTGCGTGTAATAGGCACAAAATTCTATAATGAACAAAGAATCAGTAGTTTTCCATTTAGTTTTGTTTTACAAATTTTTAAAATAACTTTATTTTTATTATTTCTTTTTTTAAATAACAAGAAGAATGGATTCAACTTGGGCTGTGAGATTTTGTACTAGTTTATTCAGACAGATTCCTTTTTCAACCTTCACAAGTGGTATACATTGTCCATAGATCTCCATATAGAATACTTTAGAGAAATAGTTTTTATTTAAAGAATTGTACAGATTGACATGAGTTTCCATCTTCAATGCCCCTCTGAACGAGTTGTGTGTAAAACTAACATATCTTTGCAAAATAAAATGATTTTACTTTCTTCATAATCTAAAATAAGAATTTCTAAGGGTGGTCGGGGAAAGGAGCCGGAAGAGGGGAGCAATAGGCTTTTCCCCCTAAAATTGTTTTTAGCATTCATTTCAGAAGCTGTACATTGATCTCATCCATGTACCCTTTAAGAAAGCAGTCAGCTAGCCAAATCTTTACATGTTTATTTAACATCTTTGACTATATCCACATGTTTCACATAGTTAATTTCCATTTTATTGTCTGTTTTCACTGAAATACAGTGGTATGGAATGCTCAGTCATTTGAGGCGTACTTTTGCTTTGCACTTACTTCAGGTATCCAGTATCATATGTGTAAGTGTTTCTTCAGAAAAAGCTTAGAAAGAAGCTGTCTTCTGATTTTCAGTCCTGTGATAAAAACTTGTTTCCTTCCCTTTAAATCTGATCAGCTCACATCAGATTATTTCTAAAGACATTCAGATTACTTCAGAGAAGAATTTGAAATATTATCTAAATCAGAGTGAGCTTTCGGTGATGTTTCATTTTTGCTTGAAGGCAGCACTGGCTTTCGTAAACTAGAGTGACTGTGAAGCAGTTTTTGTGGCGGAGGGCCTCTCTGTGTGTTGAGGGTGATGCTTGTCTAATGTATCATTTGCTAGAGGCCGTTATCTCCTTTGGTGTGCTGATGAACTGAATGCCCTCTTGCTGAAGTAGGCCTGTGTTTTTCTATATGACTGTTTTCTTTTTCCAGGAAAGTTGTGGAGCAGAAGTTTAAAGTTGGCCTACACACTGCTTAATAAACTGGGGACCAAAAATGAACCTGTGTTAAAACCTGGAGACAGGGTAACTGGTTTTTTTGTTTGGTTGGTTGGTTTTTTGGGGGGGTTTTTGTTTGTTTGTTTTAGGGAGGTGATGCTTATTGTTTTCTAGCATGCACATTCTGAATTTTTAATGTACAACAGCACAATTTATATAACTCTTACTCTTAGAAAATGAAAATGGTTTGGTTCCAACCCAGGTTATAATTCTTGCATTTATAGTTTGAAGGATATTCACATGTCTCTTTACTAATGAAAATAAAGAGAAACCTAAGTCTTTCTGTAAATAAATATTTCAATATTTAGACAACAAAAATAGCAATCAAGTTTACTCTTTGATTTTTTTCTTTGAAAAATGCCCCATAAAACTTTCAAAACAATATTCTGGGGTTTTGTGTGGACAGGGAGGGAGACTTATGATACTTCTAAGAAGAAACAAATTGACATCATTAATTTCTTTTTAAATTAGAGGTGACATTAAAATTTTTTTCAATATTTAAAGGTTTTATTCACTTTCTAAATAAAATTACTTCTTATCATCAAATATTACTTTTCATTTGGGCTTGTAGAATGAAACACCAGCTACATACACAACAGAATTCATTTTAGTAGGCTCATGATTACAAAATTTCCTAAACTAGCCTTTTAAAGATATTAATACTTCTGCATTTTGGCAAAGGGCATCTAAAGTATGGCTTTTACTTTTAAGTATGACTTGTGAGTGTATCATAATCTTCACTGAACCCTAAGAAGGTAATTTCGTGTCTTCCTAACAACATGGACACTTGTGTGCAGAAAGGAAATGGGTTGTTTAAATGTCTTGTGCATTTAGTATTTTTTTTAGAACTCTAGAAGGTTCAGAACTGAACTTATCTTGGGAGTAAGTTAAGAGAATTTTTAAGTGAGAGAAAGAAAGGGAGAAACAAAAGTCCAATGACATAATTAAGTTTCAAATGTTAATCTGTGAATATCCAAGCCAAGGAACAAACTCCACAACAATCGTGACTTCTGTGTTTTTGCATTCCTTGAGGAAATTAGGAAGGGTCAGTTATCTCTGATGCATTACAGGTGAGATCACAGGTTTGAACATATTATGGAGGTTTCACTGTTTATCTTTTGTAAATGAATTAACTTTATATTCATAATGGTTTCTGCCAGTATTGCTTATACCTACTACCAAATGCCTTCTTGCTAGTATACTTGCATTGTTGGTTAAGTGAGCATAAGGATTAATGCAATGAATTTGTTAAAAAGTAAGAAACCTTAGGTTTGCCCTAAGGTGGTAATTGAGTCCGTCAATTCTTGTAGGTTCTCTCTGAGAGATACAAGGCGTATTCTTTAATATGTTAGTCTATCTAGAGAGATCCATCACATTAATTTTATTGCTTTAGCCCTGCACTAAAGTAAATTGCCTTAGGTTTTCTAAGTAATTAACTTACTGCTGAAGGTGGGTTGTTTACTGCTAAATCACCAATAGAATTAAATGAAAAATTCTTATGGTGATGATGATGAATTGCATTATAGTCCCCGAATTGTGCCTAGTATAATCATGGGAATGACAGAGATCTTTTTAGATGTGTGCATCCTTCTGAATAAGTTAATTTTCTTTAGGCCATTAAATGGTTTGATGTATTGTGTCCATGCTAAATGTCATATATAAATCTATCACTTAGTGGCATTGAAAGCGTTAGTCTCCTCTTATTCCTCTGTATTGAATGTCATTATGTATTATAGGTAGCCCTGGTTTACCCCAACAATGATCCAGTCATGTTTATGGTGGCTTTTTATGGATGTCTCCTGGCCGAAGTGATTCCAGTGCCTATAGAGGTACCTCTTACCAGAAAGGTAACATTGCTAAATTTAAGAGAAGTGTAGCCTGATGCGACATGGCAGGCATTGGGTTCTTGGATCAGTTGACTCAGTTACAACATTAAAAAACAGTCTGACCATTTTCTTAAGTACTTAGCTTCACTTTCTAAAAACATGAAAGTTGTAGAAAATTTATTTATGAATATTTATAAGTTTCATGAAAATAACCTGTTTTCGACCGAGATAGAATTTTTCTAGTGTTATATATCACGTAAAAGTTATGGGGACACACTTGACTTCTCAACGATTACCATTTATAAAGAGTACCACTCGGGAATTCCCTGGCGGTCCAGTGGTTAAGACTCGGGCTTTCAGTGCCGTGGACCCGGGTTCAATCCCTGGTCGAGGAACCCACAAGCCACGTGGTACAGCCAACAACAACAACAAAAGTACCACTCTCGGGACTTCCCTGGTGGTGCACTGGTTAAGATTTTGCCTTCCAGTGTAGGGGGTGTGGGTTTGATCCCTGGTCGGGGAGCCAAGGTCGCACATGCCTTGGGGCCAAAAAAACAAAACATAAAACAGAAGCGATATTGTAACAAATTCAATAAAGACTTTAAAATGGTCCACATCAAAAAAAAATCTTAAAAAAAGAAGTAGCACTCTTGCTTCAGAGACTATAGATAATCCACATTTACAATAGGTGAAACCTTTCTGTGAAGGGATTTCCCTTAACTGCATCATAACATCTAGGGCCTCCATTAAGTCGAAGGGCAATGCAGTGATGTTGTGTTACTACCTTGGGGTACAGAATTTACTTTGACCACACATCCGTCCTACTAAAATAAGCATATGTGGCAGATGTCAAAGTTTAACTGAATGATTTCTCCATGAGCTGTTTGACCCTAATTTTCTCGTGCAGTTTATTATTGGGAGTTGATGGTGAAGACAAATATGGTGGAGACTGTGGATTTATAAGAAAAAAATTATTTTCTGAAAGGAATAAAAAAATGGGTAGCATCCCTGAAACTCTGGTTGATGGGTATAGTATCTTTAGATTGGTCAGGAAATCATAGGGTTGTTCTTAAATTATTAAGTTGGCAATGTTTATGTGGTTTCATAATGATACTTTTAAGATGAAATTTTAATGGAAATGCTTTAGGCTATCTCTTTTGGTTTCTTCCTCAGCTATTGCTGTAAGGCTTAAATCTACCTCCTTTAAAATAGAATAATAAGGAGTATGTGGACCTGGGTACAACCGTCCATTCACTTTCATTGTAAATTTGTACATTTGATGTCCATTTACATTATTTATTTTGTTCTGACCTGAATTGCTTTGCTTTTGGATTTGGAGGTATGGCTAGGTCAAGACAGCTTAACCATGTTCACTTTTATTTCATTTCCTGAGATTAATCTAAGAGAGGAGTGTTGCTGACCGTTCACTAAAATGGTCACATTTGGCTGGTGGAATTCGTCGTTAGCAACGTCAGATTAATAAAATGTGGTTTGCACTCAGGAAGTCACTGTGTTGTAGAAATTATTTGGAAGAACATATTGTCACTGGATTTTGACAATTGCCAGATATCAGGGGGTTCCACAAATGTGTCACACAAGTGCCAGAGTGTTACTAAGTGTCAGGTTTGGGGCTTCAGTATGCTCACGTTCACTCCCCTGCCTTGCTCATTATCTTTTCTCCACAGGATGCTGGAGGGCAGCAGATTGGCTTCTTGCTGGGAAGCTGTGGTATTGCCTTAGCTCTTACCAGTGAAGTTTGTCTAAAGGGATTGCCAAAAACCCAGAATGGAGAAATTGTACAGTTTAAAGGTTAGTAATATTTGTACCTGAATTATCAGTTAAAAATTAAAGCTGAGTGCTTTAATTAGTGTTTTAATTTAATAATAGCTAAGTACTTAACATATATTTTCTTATTTAATTCTCACAATCTTATGAAGTAGGTACCATTATTATCCCCATTTTACAGGTGAGGAAAGTGAGACACAAAGAGGTTAAGTAAGTTGCCCAAAGTCACAGCTAATATATGGCAGAGCAGCGATTTGAACCCAAATCTGTCTGATTCCACAGCCCACACCCTTAACCTTTATGCTGATGGTTGGAAAAGCTACCACTCTGTTCACTAAAGCTAAATGCTACATGTAGAGACAGAGGATAGACCCTATCCTCAGTGGACTTCCACTGCCAAATGGACCTCCCAGTTGTTGAGGTAATGTCAAGGCCTGGAATTAGCATGTGGAACGATGGTACTTTCGAAAGAAGGTACAATTGTCTGGTGATTTATCACTAAACACTAATAAAGATATTTTACTGATTATAAAATGACCTTGATTTGGTCTCTTGATATTTAAAATGACCAATTCATTGTGAACTCCTTTCCTGATGGCTTAGGCAATTCAATTTTTATTTTGGGTTTGATTTAGGTTGGCCCCGGCTCAAATGGGTTGTAACAGATTCCAAGTACCTTTCAAAGCCACCTAAAGACTGGCAACCCCACATCTCACCTGCTGGTACAGAACCAGCATACATTGAGGTAAGTCCTGAGACTAGGATGTACATTCTGACTTTTCCTTTGGCTTCAATTGCTGTCCCACAAAATTTAAAACTAATTTTTTGTAGTGTTAATGTTAGTAGATCCTCCTGGTTTGTTAGATTTCCATCTTTTGGCTTGTAAAATGCCTTATAGTGACCCTTCTATTCTAATTATTTTGAACATAAATACATATTCAAGAGAAAGACAACAAAGAAATTGATCCTCGTCATATAAGAAAGTTACAAAAGACTTAGAGAAGTTCAGAGGTTTAAGAAATGCTTTACTGGCAGAGATATTTTTCTGCTGCTTTGGGGATGGGAGTGGTGGGGGGTGATGGGAAGCAAGAGACTGGAGAATTGAGGAGGACAAATAGCTGTGCTTTAAAAGAACAAATTTAGGGCTTCCCTGGTGGCGTAGTGGTTGAGAGTCCGCCTGCCGATGCAGGGGACACGGGTTCATGCCCCAGTCTGGGAAGATCCCACATGCCGCGGAGCGGCTGGGCCCGTGAGCCATGGCCGCTGAGACTGCGCGTCCGGAGCCTGTGCTCCGCAACGGGAGAGGCCACAGCAGTGAGAGGCTCGCATACCGAAAAAAAAAAAAAAGAACAAATTTAACAGATAAAGAGCAAGAAGAAACAGATGGCTAGAGGGTTTGGTATTGAATGTTAGTGTAGGAACTTGACTGATTGATAACATAATTCAGTTGAGGGATTAAGTCCTACTGCATACCAGGCACCAGGCCAAGTGCTTTATTTTTTTTTATTTTTACTTTTTTAAAATTTATTTATTTTTGGCTGTGTTGGGTCTTCGTTGCTGCGCGTGGGCTTTCTCTAGTTGCGGCGAGCAGGGGCTCCTCTTTGTTGCAGTGTGCGGGCTTCTCATTGCAGTGGCTTCTCTTGTTGCGGAGCATGGGCTCTAGGCACACAGGCTTCAGTAGTTGCAGCACACGGGCTCAGTAGTTGTGGCTCGCGGGCTCTAGAGCACAGGCTCAGTAGTTGTAGCGCACAGGGCTTAGTTGCTCCGCGGCACGTGGAATCTTCCCAGACCAGGGCTCCAACCCGTGTCCCCTGCATTGGCAGGCGGATTCTAAACGTGCACCACCAGGGAAGCCCAGGCCAAGTGCTTTATATGCATTATCTCAGTCAGTCCTCACAAGTACCCTGTGAGGTGGGGGGCTGTTATTAAACCTGCTTAGTACCTGAGGAGACTAAGACTTTAACTTGAGTAACCAACCAAAGTTTGTCTAAAACCTTTGACTTGAAGTTGACAGAGCTCGGACTCAAACTCATACATGATTCACTCTCAAAGCTATGCCCTTGAGTACTCTGCATCTTGCTTGAGACATATTAGTAAATGCTCACCAACTGTTTGCTAAATTAATGAATAAACATCCATAAATTTTAAAAAAAAGTTTGGGGAAAAAAATCCACCCAGCTTGAGCCCTGTAGTGATAACTTTGGCTATAAAAGGGAAGAGAGTGGGCAGTAGCTTTGAGGCAACGTGGATCGAAGGAGGATTGCTTTTAAAGATGGAAGGGATCTGGGTACATTTAAATGACAGATAAGTAAACAGGCGATTAAAATACCACATTTAGCAGTCAGCTCTCAATCCATATCATCTCCCAGTGATGACATGGTTCACCCCTTCATCCCCCTTAAAACTGCTCACTGGCTTCCCTGACTACTGACTGACCACTCCTTTTCACTCTTCTTTATTGGTTCTTCCTAAAAGGTAAAGTGCCCTTCATTCTGTGGCCCCTGCTTAGCTCTCTGACCTCATGTAGAACTACTGTCCTCTACATTTCTATGCTTCTGCTATTCTGAATTAACTTGCAGTTTTCACTTGGGACCCTCTTATTACCCACAGGACATTGCTAGTGAGTTTCAAGTATCCTGTGGGTAATAAGGAGCTTTTAAAGGGTTGTCAGCAGAAGAGTGACAAGAATAAATATGTTGTTAAAAGATTTATCTGTTTGGTGGAGTTAAGAAGGGAAATGGGGAGCTTTCACAGTTATCCAGGTGAGCCCAAGTTCATGGTGATGGGGATGGAGAAAAGTGGTTGGATGGAATTGAGATACAGTAAGAAATAGAAGAGACAGGACTTAGTGACTAACTCTGGAGAGGGCAGAGGCAAGAAAGACACTTGGGTTTCTGACTTGGGCAGCTGGATAGATGATGGATGGCATCCTTCGCTAAGACAGGAAGTACAGCAAGAAAAGTTTTCATGGGCGAAAGGTAGAGGGGTGGTGTTGGCTGCGTTTCACAGGAGTACGGGTCATTCGAGGGGAAGGGTTGACCCTCTGAGTCTGGATCTCTGGAGAGAGGTCTGGACTGGAAGTAGAGAATTGGGCGTCATCAGGAATGTGGTACCCTGATGAATTAAAGTGAAAAGAGAAGAGGAAGAACAGAACGTTCAGGGAATGCCAACATTCAAGGGATGGGCAGAGAAAGTGGAGGGAAAGGACAGAGAGAGAGAATATTGAATAGGAAGGGGAGTATCACAAAAGCCAAGGAAGGAGAAAGTGTCAAGAAAGGAGGTGTCAGATATTACAGAAAGGTCTGATAAAGTAACGTATGCAATATGTGCTTTTGATTTAACAATTAAAATGTGACTGATCTTGGTAAAAAGCAACTTGAATGGAGCATCGAGGTAAAAGCAAAATTATAGCTGATTGATTTGGAGGAGTGAATAGGCCATTTCCCAGTCTCCCCTCCCAGCCGGGAGCTGCTGATAGACAGGGACCACACTTGCACACCTTTAGCTCTTGCTCTTGCCGTGTATTTGATACTGTGCTTCTGTTAACACGGCTGAAGTCACATGTTTGTTTTAGCTTCTTTAGCAGCCACTTCACACTGACGACTAATTAAACTTTTAAGAATTTTTCACACATACTTTCGCTGAGCTTTGACATTACCCAGTCCTATCTTTGTGCGATTAGAGTTTGGGGCCCAAGTGTGTAGCCTCAGATATTTATATGAAATGTTAAATTCAGCCCATCGTCATGGCTTTTCGGGGTTTCGTTTTTGGATTCTAATTTTGTCATTTGAAATAACCCATTTTGTTGTTTCTTGTGTTTTTGTTTTTGTGTTTTTTTTTCTAGTATAAAACAAGCAAAGAAGGGAGTGTAATGGGAGTTACAGTGTCCCGCCTTGCAATGCTGTCTCACTGCCAAGCTCTGTCGCAGGCCTGCAATTATTCTGAAGGTCAGACTTCACCCCGTGACTGCCTGCACTGTGAGCTCAGATCTGTGTGACTTCGCGCAGAGCGCTCGGCGGCTGGACTCCAGTTAATGACCGCATTCAGAGGGAAATGTTCTAAGACACATTCTTGGCTTGCTTTCTTCTTTTTCACAAATATGCTGTGATTTAAAGAAGCTAGAATTCTGGGCAAACCAAATATGTAAAGCATGATTTCTAGAGTGCAGAAATAGAAAACTAATTAAAACCATGTGCTTATTAGCCGCGGAATGTCAGGTACCTCCATCTCCCCATGCGTTAGAGCTGCCACCAGCTGTATGGAGTTAGAGTCAAAGAAATTCTGCTACCAAAAAACACAAATTAAAACACAAAAATGTATTCTGGGTTGTTGGACTTTAGATGTGTTGATATATATTGTGTAATGACTATTCCCCTTAGAATGTTCTTCACAATATTAATTTTTTTAGTGTTTTATTTTCCTTTCATAGAATGAAACAAGTTAATACATGCTCATTATAGCAGCATTACAGAGCTGCATTCTTGTCTGGTTAAAAATATATATGTGTGTGTAATGAAATCAAAATGCCAACAAATGCAGTTGATTATTATATAATACATTCATATAATGGGTTATACGCTGAGGTATTAAAACTCATGTTCTTGAATATTAAAGATTGTTTCAGTATATCATTAAGTGGAAACAAATTAGATACAGAGCAGTATGTACCAATTTTGTTAGTCAAGTATCTGTCTCTATATAAGCATTATAAGTATATAAGCTTAGAATTATATGTGCATGTATGTAGATATAATATATAGATATATACATACACCAACATTTTTTGTTTTCTCTAGGAAGTATAATTTTTTACATATGCTTGTGAAACTTCCAAAGTTTCTAAAACAAACGTGTTCCTTATATAATTAGGAAAAAATTATTATCTCGAAGACAGTGCCAAAGTCAAGGAATTCCAAACTCATTGTTTCTTCTGTGACCACGTCACCCTGTGATCAGTCCCCCAGCCAATTTGAGGGTACCCTCAAGTAATTAGAAGACCCTGAGAACTTTTAGTGGTTTCTTTAAAAGTACCAAATCAGTTGTTTAATAGAGGCAAGTGACATAATTTTGCTACTTAACACTAAAGATGATTTCCTTGTGTTTTTTCCTATTTTTTTCTATTTTAGGGGAAACAGTAGTAAATGTTTTAGACTTTAAGAAGGATGCGGGGCTGTGGCATGGCATGTTTGCGGTAAGCTACACAGAATCGAGGCCTTTAGTGTAAATTGTGCTTGTGATTCAGGTCACTGTGTATGCTGTGTAACCACAGCATCACTCAGTGCTTGTTTGAAATGTAAGCCCCTAAAAGATCAGTAGTATTTTCCAGGGGAATTTGATTTTGTGATACGAATGGTAATTTTTTTAAAGGAGAATGTAATTCTGTTTTTTCTTCATTGTGTGGTTGGGTATACCTTTCACATAATAGTATATAGGAGAACTTAGGATCAAAAATCCTTTAAATATCTGCTATGATGACTCAAAGCTTAAAAATTTCTACAAATGGCTATATGTTTATTTATAATTTTCAAAAAACTATGAGAGTCACCTCTTCTCTTTTCTGAAGAAAAGATTACTTAAATATATCTGGAACTTTGCAACTGTGTTTAATAATATCTAACCTTTCCATTGGACAAAATGTCTTGAATGAGTCCATGCTGCAATGAAAGAGTAGAATAACAAGGTAGATGAGACTGCTTTCCATAATAGAGGAACAGGTACCATCCTAAGGGAGTTAGAAAAAGGTGACTTCCTCCCAGCTGTGGCCTCAATTTTTATGGAAGAGGTGACAGTTGAGTTGGACTAAAAAATGGGTAAGATGTAGCCATACAGAGATGTTTGGGGGGTGGAAGTAGAAGGGGGGACATTTCAAGTGGGAAAAGCTACATATGGAGCATGCTGATTAGGAGGGGAGAGAGGAGAGATACAGTATCCTACAGTTGAAAGAACCTTTGAGAGTATCTCATCACACATGGCAGGAGTCAGAGAAAGAGTAGGAAATGAAGCATGGGGAAGAGGAGCGGTTTTCCTTTTCTCCCAGGACCCCTCAAATTAGTAAAAAAAAAAAAAAAAAAAAAACCCTTATTCCTTGAGCATACATGCTTTCTTGCTCTTTTCTAAAGTCCTTCCCATTTTCTTTTTTTTTTTATCAGCGGTTAAGAAACCCTTGTGAGGAGTTAGAGGGAATCTTCTCTCTCTGATACACAGAGCAAGATAGGGACACGTGTGAAGAATTAGTTATACACACCATTCTTTCCCTGAAATCCAAAAGTTTGTCACCATAGCTAGAAACTTGGGGGAGGGAGGAAAAAGAGGTTTACAGTGGTATTTTGGTATCTTTGGGCCACTTGGGTGGTAAACAAAATGGCTAGTCTAAGTACCAAGACTTAACTACTCTGTCAGGCTGGGTCTCTGTGGGGACAGGGGGTCCTGGGTATGTTCGGTCTGGGTGGCAGGAGAGACACCAAATTGCATGACCCCCTTAGGTTACTCAGCTTTATCTACCCCAACACCTAACGGGTCTGGGCAGGACCTCCGGTAAGCGACAGGGAAACGTTGATTTCTTGCTTTGTAAGACCCAGCCCTTGGTGGTATGTGGCAAGCATAAACATGATGAAAGCGCTCAGAGGGTTAGAGAGCAGTTTGGCAGTTCTCTGTTCAGTGGTAAAGGCACACATCCTATGACTCAGCAGTACAAATTTTCTGTACCTACCCTAGAGACACACTTACACACGTGCCAGGGAAATGAGTATAAATATGTTCCTTGAAACATTGTTTGTAATTGCAAAAAAAAATCTGTCAATAATAGGGAAATGCCCAAATAAATTGTGGTACAGTCATACTATAGAATACTATGCAGCAGGTCCAAAAAATTGTATAGATCTCTTATACTGATGTACATAGATTTAGCGCTAGAACAATTTAAGTGGAAAAAAAGCAAGTTGGGGCTTCCCTGGTGGCGCAGTGGTTGAGAGTCCACCTGCCAATGCAGGGGACGCTGGTTCGTGCCCCGGTCCAGGAGGATCCCACATGCCATGGAGCAGCTGGGCCCGTGAGCCATAGACGCTGAGCCTGTGCGTCCGGAGCCTGTGCTCCGCGACGGGAGGGGCCACAACAGTGAGAGGCCCACGTACCACCAAAAAAAAAAAAAAAAAAAAAGCAAGTTGTAGATATATGTATAGTATGATGCCTTTTATGTTTCTCTGGGGATGAATATATATGTAAATACATGGGAAAAAGACTGGAAGGATCCATGGCAGATTCATAACAATGATTATCTCTGAGGAGGAAAGAAGGGAACCAGGTTTGAGAATAGATAGCAAAGGAGGCTTCAACCTTATAGTTAATATTTTCAATTTTTTTCAAAGAGCATGTGTTTGAGTATTGTATGGTTAAAATTGTTAACAAAATATCAGTTCAGTTTTAAAATGCTAAGTATGTATTAGGTATTGATTACTTTTTATCTTTCTTTGCTTTTCAGAATGTAATGAATAAGATGCATACAATTAGTGTACCCTACTCTGTTATGAAGACTTGCCCTCTCTCTTGGGTCCAAAGAGTACATGCCCACAAAGGTAGTTAACACACAGCATCTAAGCTTTGATTACGTGACTGTTGGCAATTTCAGGGATTTTCAAATTGCTCTTCTAACGACATAATTCTATGCCTTGGTGCCTTGACAGGTTTTAGAGTTTGGTTATTAAAAAATCAGATATGTTGTCTAGTTCATCTCAGTTGATGTCCATTCTTAAGAATTGTGCCTGAATCCGGGCCCTGAATTAGATTTATTGGGTGCTTTGGTGTTCGAAGCTTCCTTGGCTAGGATACAAGGCCTGCCTGCAGGTCACAGTGAGCGAGGCAGTTGTGTGTCCAGTCAGTTGCCACTGCCTCAGAGCACCTGGAACAATTTCTTTGAAACCGTTTTTATTTTTCTCTAAGTGAAAATCATGATTCCTAAAATAAGTAAAACTGTTTTTATTATAATATATTAATATCTACCAAATTTAACATGTGTGTATTGACTTTATCTCTTTTGCATTTATAGCCAAGGTTGCTTTAGTAAAATGCCGAGACTTGCACTGGGCTATGATGGCACATCGGGACCAACGAGATGTGAGCTTGAGCTCCCTCCGCATGTTGATTGTGACTGACGGAGCTAATCCCTGTGAGTATTTCTAGAGTGTCAGTCTGGGAATATCCTTTCCTTTGGTAGTCTGAGGTTTTCATCCCCTTTCTGTAAGCATTTTTTTTTTTTATATCTGTATTGAGAGATAATTCACATACCATAAAACTTGCCCATTTAAAGTACCCTTCAATGGGGGACTTCCCTGGAGGTCCGGTGGTTAAGAATTTGCCTTCCAATGCAGGGGGTGTGGGTTCGATCCCTGGTCGGGGAGCTAAGATCCCACATGCCTCCTGGCCAAAAAACTAAAACATAAAACAACAGAAGCAATATTGTAGCAAATTCAATAAAGACTTTAAAAATGGTCCACATCAGAAAAAATCTTTTAAAGAATTAAAAAAAATAAAGTACAGTTCAATGGTTTCAGTATATTCACAGAGTTATACGGCTATCACCATTGACCTGAATTTAGAACATCATCCTCCCCAAAAGAGACCCCATACCCATTAGTAGTCACTCCCCATTTCCCATCCTCTGTGCCCTAGCCCTAGGCAACTGCTAATCTACTCCTTGTCTCTGTATGTTTATCTATTCTGGACATTTCGCATAAATGTAGTCATGCTATATGTGGTCCTTTGTGACTGGCTCCTTTCACTTAGCATGTTTTCAAGGTCCCTCCATGTTGTAGCCTGTGTCTGTACTTTATTCCTTTATATTGCCATATAATATTCTATTGTATAGATATACTGTATTTTATTTAGTCATTCATCATTTGATGGATCTGTAAGCTTTTAAAACCACTCCATGCTCACTCATTTAGGTCCTTTCTCTGTCATGTAACTAAAAAGAACTATGAGAAGGTAACTTGATAGAGCCAAGTGTCTGGACTTTATGTAAATTCCCTGTCACCAAATCTAAGGAGTTTGCGAAAGCTTTTAGAGATCTTACTGTGTTGCCTGCTTTTCCTGACAAGCATAAACATCTTGAAGCCTCCACAGGGTAGAATCAGGTAAAGCATTAGATACTACTGTGTTCTTTGTCATCGTGGATTTTTGTCGGTAGTCACAATGATCATCTTGGTATAAAACACAGACCTGGGACTGACCTTAGTAAGAAACAAGTCAGAGAATACATGAACAGGATGGAACTAAGCCAGAGTATTCGTAATGCACTGGCTAAACTGCAGTAGTTACTTCAGGAAGAGTTGCTTGCTTCCGAACTGGCCACCTGTTGCCTGCGGTGCATCTCTGCTATTGATTGGGCAGTTTGGTAGGAGCAGCCTTATTTTAAGTTGTAACTTTCAATAGTGTCACTGACCTTTCATGGGCTAGATGAGCATTTGTTTGTCCTTGAAACCTATCAACCATTTCACAGGCACAGTAAAATATTTGCATGGACTTGATGATGTACAGATGTGTCGGCTTTCTGTTCTTTACCAGTTTCCTGCAATAATGAAAATCATGTTTTCAGTTTTCAAGTTGATCTGTTTCAACTCCTCAGGGTCTGTGTCATCCTGTGATGCCTTCCTGAGTCTGTTCCAAAGCCATGGTCTGAAACCTGAGGCCATCTGTCCGTGTGCTACTTCTGCCGAAGCCATGACTGTTGCAATCCGCAGGTATCGTTCAGAATGTTGGTGCTCTTGATGTATGTTACAACTCTGATCAAATGTGCAGAATGGACCAGGTGATGACAAGGGGTGTGATCTAATTTTCTGCTTCATAATCCTGAAAGTGAAAATGACTTTGTAAAGCAGTTTGAAGCATCTCATTTATTTTTCCCACTCTTGCCCTAAGTGTAACTGGTAAACTGAAATTTTACTTTAGTTATTAACATCTCGTATTTGTGAATTAGTTCTTTTTCTGTCTTGTTTTGCCCTTCAGAATCCTTAGTTAGCATCTTAGACTACAAGTAGACTGTTCTTGATTGTAGCTTATATATGCAAAGTACCTATATAGAGAGTACACAAGCCAGTATATTCCTTTTATTTATTTATTTTTTAATTGAAGTATAGTTGATTTAGTGTTGTGTCAGTCTCTGCTGTACAGCAAAGTGACTTGGTTATACACATATATCCCTTCTTTTTTTTTTTAATACAGTAGGACCTTGTTGTTTATCCATTCTAAATGTAATAGTTTGCATCTACCAACCCCAAACTCCCAGTCCATCCCGCTCCCTCCCCGTCCCCCTTGCAAGCCAGTATATTCTTAACAACTGATTAAAATTTACTTTTTCCATCTGAATGAAAGTTCACCATGCTTTGCACATGTAAATTAGATTAACTTGGCATGTTTTGGGTAGAGAAAAATGCGGATTTTTGTGTGTATGCTATCCAGAGGAAATTTCCTTTCCTACATGTTCATACTTTTCTCTTAGTATCATTTTATTTGCCAAATTTCATGAGTTTATTTTGTTTTCAGGCCTGGAGTCCCAGGGGCCCCTTTGCCGGGAAGAGCCATTCTCTCCATGAATGGATTGAGCTATGGGGTAATACGGGTCAATACTGAAGATAAAAATTCAGCACTGACGGTTCAGGATGTGGGACATGTAATGCCCGGGGGTGAGTTCTCAGGGGCATCATTTGGTGTTTCATGAAGATTCGTCTTTAGAGATAGTGGAGCCTGATAAAATATGAGATCCAAAACCAGGAATCCAAAATCTAATACTAAGTCACTTAATTTCAAAAAGCCTCTCTAAGAGTTAAGCGATTCTAATCATACTTATTTCCGGCAGAAATTGGATGATTTAATTGTGAATGTTTCAGTTACAGTTGTTCACATGGAAAGCTAAGTACTGAGTGATACTAAAGTTGTCCGGTTTTCACTGTAATTGCCAAGACGATGGGCTGGCAGAAAGTTAAGAGTACATTGCTTCCTGCGTGTTTGAATTTGATCTGTGTAAGGGTATTTTAATTTAACCTGTTTCTTTGGACTTTGCAGTCATTTTGAATAAGTCGCTGTCTTTAAAAGCTTCGGTCTGCATCTATTGTATGTTTTTATTTGCTGAATTTAAAAAATTCTTTATTATCGGGTGAAAGGTGGAAATTTCAGATATACCTATGTAGCATCAGGTCTGGTTTTAACATTCCTGTTTGGTATTCTCACTTAATGCCGCTCAGTGAATGTAAAACTTTCGTGGGTTCATAAGGATGAAACTGTTTTTTCGAAGGTTTTCCAGACTGTCCCTTGACTATACTTTCTGTACACTAGGAATGATGTGCATTGTGAGACCCGATGGACCTCCCCAACTCTGCAAAACAGATGAAATTGGAGAAATCTGTGTCAGCTCCAGAACAGGAGGCATGATGTACTTTGGGCTTGCTGGTGTGACGAAAAATACATTTGAGGTACGTGACATTAAAGTTTCATGGGGAACGTGTTGCGTGAGGTCAGTGTCACTAAGGCAGCTGAGCTGGCTGATGGGAAATAGCACAGCGTAGCTGTTGGGAGTGTGTGCTCCAGAGGTAGACTGCCCGAGGTCCAGCCCTGACTGCCATGCACTAGTTGAGCTGCTTAACCTCTCTGTGCCCCAATTTCCTTCTTTTTAAAATGTGAGTAATGATAGTATCTACCATAGGAACGTTGTGAGAACTAAATGAGTTAATGTTTATAGAGTGCTTAGACCAGTACCTGGCACACAGGAAGCGCCCTTGTTTATCTCTTACATATATAAAGAGTAAGAGGCCTCACAGAAATTCACCCTGGTGAATGTGCCATGGTTTGAGCGTATAAGACCCAAAATTTAGTTCTGAGAGTGCAGTGAGAATGGATCCATCTCTCAAGAGTAGGCTCGAGTTAACCACGCTTGTAAAGACTAATGTAAACCAGAATGCCAGCTTCCTAATGAAAAATGAAAACCTGGCTTGTCACGGGGGCAGATTGTTGCCGTTATTCAGTCTTTCAGTGAGAGAAATATTTATTGAGCACCTTCTGCATGTCTGGCACTATTCTCCATACTTGTGGTACATCAGGAAAATACATAAAACTCAAATAGCTCATATTTTCAGTGGAACTAGCACATCGTTTTTCTGAAGGCAGTTCTGCATGTGAAGCCAAATTGTAATGAAAGTTTGCCTGGTGAGCCTGGAAATCAGAACAGGCATAATTAATTGTCTGTATTTCCTAATTGGGATTAACCTGCCTCGAGGTACCTTTTAGGGAAAAGAGAACTCCAGTTTATGGGCCATGTCCCCTTCACACTAGACAGGGCTTATATGACCACTGCCAATTTTCAGTCTTTGAGCTTCCCTTTTCTGTAACCTAGACTAGTGGTTCTCAGTCTCAATATGGCAGGGCACATCTGTCTACCATCCCATTTGAAAATCAGTGCATGTAATTATGTAATAATAGATGTAAATGGCAGGAGAGTGTTATCTATATGTGTGGTGTGATGTGGTGGCTCAAAAAGGCTCCATCATCTATGTTTATACAGCCTAAAATGGCATAATATATATTATTAAACGTCTATTATTACCACCACCACCACCACCATCATCATCATCATCATCATCACTACCATCACCATCACTATCACTACTACATTCTTGGTCTACCTTCAAAAGTTGTGACCAATTCATAAACTCTTAAAGCACATGCTTACTGCCATTCTCTTGGTTTACTTTCACAGGTGACTATCTCTGCTGAGTTTTTATACATTTTACTAATTTTAATCTCACCTTATTTCTCTTTTAAGTGCTTGGACTACATATGTTTCCAATATCTGAGTTTTCTTCATTGCATTTTCCTTATATAAATAAGATCTTCAAGCAGTGTTTGAAGATACTAATAATATTTTATTACGTTGCCTCCCCTGGGAGGGCAAGTGCCTAGCTAAAATTCTCAGATTTGTTACTAAGCTGCTAGGTCCATAGTGATGAAGAAATTTTGAAATCTGCAGGATAAATTTAATGACAGTGAAGTACAATAATAATACTAACCAAAAAAGGAGAAGAAAACTGTTGCACTGGTTTTGCAAATTAAAGTTTCTCATATTTTTCTTACTGGATTCTTATATTTAAACCCTGAGAGAATTTTTCAATGTGGTTAACACTTCACTAGAACAAAAGATCTAAAAATGGCTGCTTAGAAAATAAAAGTGTATTTTAAAAATAAGCTACTGGTAGGGAATTCCCTGGCGGTCCAGTGGTCAGGACTCCTTGCTTTCACTGCTGAGGGCCCAGGTTCATTCCCTGGTTGGGGAACTAAGATCTCACAAGCCGCGTGGTGCAGCTAGGAGAAAAAAAAAAAAGCTTCTGGTGAGAAAAACTTTGCAACACATATGAATGCAAAGAGCTAATTTTCCATCGTCATCTCTTACTAGCTATTTGATATGAGGCAAATGAAACTCTGTGCCTTTGTCATCTGTAAAATGAAAATATTCTGTTTCATAGGGTTTTCTTGAGAATTAACTGTATTTACACCCATGCCTGGTACATGATAACCATTTTATAAATGTTAGCTCTTGTTATAGTTGTTCCCTGTGTAAAAAAAGAAATCTTAAAAATTAAAGGGAAAAATCCAATCAAATAGAAATAATAGACAGGAGACATGACTAGGCTATTCATAAAAGTAATACAAATGGCCGGTAAATTAAGGAAAAGAAATTCATCCATGTTAGTAATAAATAAATGCAGCTAAAATAATAGTGGGATTTCTTTTTTTGCCTACCAGATTGGCAAAGTTTAGAAAAATTGATAACATGTAATATTAGCCAGAGTATGGGAAAAACATTCTAATATGGTATTGGTGGAGTGTAAATTGCTATAATAATTTTGTAGGACAGCCTGTTAAAATTGAAAAGACTCATGCCTTTTGTACAAATGCACAGAAATATGTACAGCAGTATTCAGTAAAGCACTGTTCATATAGTGAAAAATTAGAATGACCTACCTAGCCAGAAAGACTGGTTACATTCTAATAGTGCTGATTCTGATGGTTTCCTGAGTACCGACTCTAGGCCAGGCACTGTGCTTGCATCTACAAATCTATTTATATTCCCTTGATCTTTACCCTAAGCCTGTGATAGGCGTTGAGAGTTCCATTTTATGGCTAAAGAAACTGAGGTATAGAGAAATGCAGGAACCTTTCTAAGGCCCATGTTACTAGTAAGTGGCAAAGACAGACATTGAACTTACATCTGACTCCAAGGGCTATGTTATCTCATTCCCCCATGTGATGGTATATTATAGAACTCTTGTACAAAGAGAGCTAGATTGACTATTACCAACTTGTAAAGGTATCCAAAATACATATACGATACGAAACACATATAATATATGAAAAAGCAAGTTACAAAATAGTATATATAATACGATCCCTTTAAAAAATGCTTAATATGTTACTATGTGAATCTAAAAAAGTCCGGAGAGATAAACAACGAATTATAAATGTTTGTTATGTCTTAAGCAGGTGGGATTACTGGATTCACTATTTTTTATAATTTTAGTTTTCAACAAGCATGTATTACTGTTTTAAATTCTTTTTTTTATTTAAGACTTTTTGAAAATCAAATACTTTTTTTTTAAGCTAACATTTTCACTTTCTTCCGTCTTTTAGGTGATTCCAGTGAATTCCGCAGGCTCTCCTGTTGGGGATGTACCGTTCATCCGGTCGGGATTACTGGGGTTTGTAGGGCCAGTAAGTGACACTTGCATATTTGTTTTGGTGCATCTGATCCAAATATTTGTACTTTAGTTCACAGAACAAATTCTTATTAGTCCAAGAGTATTACAGGGCCGCTTAACTTACATTTAGAGCAGTTCCTGTAAAAATGTCATAAAATGAGTAATGTTTATTGTTCCAGTTACCCAAATTCATTTTATTCCTTCAAACTAAGACATTATCTTTTATTTTCAAAACTCTTTTCACTTATTCTTCCTATGTTGCATTGATTTGATTAATATATTTCAGTAAGTTAGAAGAGTGCTGAAAAAGTTAACCTTCAATAGCAAAGGGAAGCCATAATAGTGTACAGATCATTTTCATACAGATTATCAGTACTACACCAGGTGTAACAGTAAATTCTCTGAATGAAAACAATTTGTTTTTCAGCAGGTGGTATTTAGAGGCATTGGGTTTACAGAGACAATTAGGATATAAAACCTGTTCTCAAAGAGCTCACAGTTAGTTTCATGAGCCGGTGAGGAAGGCAGAGAGGCAGAGCATGAAGGGCTTTGCATGACATAATGGGAAGTTTGGATTTTATCTTGTAAGTAATAGACCTTCATTATCATAGTTGAGCCCACATACCTCCCTCCATCTTAATTACCTCCTTACCCTCTGTTTTTTCTCCTCATAACAGTTCAAGTTCTATAAGAAAAGATCTAATTTTATTTTATTTCTTCCCCACCATTTATGGGTGACGGTGGGGTTGAGGACATACCTCTAAGAAAATCACTCTCCTAGAAAGAGACATCTGCACCTACTGTCTTGACTTCTTCACTCAGCACCAAGAAATTCTCAGAGACCCAACTCCTTTTAGCTTCCACTCCACTATTGAGGTCCAAGATGGAGCTCCAGCCATCACATCTGCATTCCAGGAAACAGGACAGAAGAAAGGATGTAGCCCTACTATCTCTTAAGAGAAATTCCCTGAAGCTGCTGAGCAACACTTCTACTTACATCTCGTTGTTCTGAACTAGTCACCTGGCCACACATAGCTGCAAGGGAGGCTGAAATGCATGCCCAGCTAGAAATTCTACTACTGTGAAAGAAATGGAAAAATAGATGTTGGAGGACCAGCAGAGCCTGTCTTGTTCTCTTTATTCACTTCCACCGTAGGACTTTTCAGACTGTGTTGAAAATGGCTGATTTTCTTCTGTCTTCTGGGATGACAGAAGGATGGGCCAGTAGCTTCTTGAGACTAGAGATTATGTCTTACTTACAAAGCCTAGTCAGTGTATGGCATTACATTGTGCTTAGTAAATCAATTAGTGACATTCAAATGGAGATGACTACTAGATAATTCAATATATGTAAATGGTCCAAAAATTTAGGAATTCTATAATGAATGGGAAAAGTTAATTTATTTCAAATGGGTCTGGGAAAATTATTGATAAAAATTATATGAAATAATAATAGAATTATTTATACAGCGATGCTTTGAGGACATTGACAGCAGACTTTCCTGCAGCTCGGTTATTTTTTTGGAAAGGAGAGGCTCCTACAATTCCTTAGACCTTTCTTTATTAACTTAGTTCTAATATTACCAGATGGAAACATTACCCTTATAAATCTGAGACATTCATTCTCACATTAAAACTGTTTTACTCTCTTCCTAATTCCAGTGTTAAATGGTCTAACAATTTTCTCCTCTGCATCCATCCCATGAATAAGTACAGAAGATGAACTAATACATAATCATGACTGGGAAAATGAACTGTGCTCATTTGGCATCCTAGTTGCTTTCTTATAAAATTCCTCCATGGGACTTCCCTGGTGGTGCAGTGGTTAAGACTCCACACTTCCACTGCAAGGCACACAGGTTCAGTCCCTGGTCGGGGAACTAGGATCCCAACGTGCCTTGCAGTGCGGCAAAAAAATAAAATAAAATTCCTCCCTAAGAATGAATATGGGGCTTCCCTGGTGGTGCAGTGGTTAAGAATCCACCTGCCAATGCAGGAGATACGGGTTTGAGCCCTGGTCCGGGAACATCCCACACGCCACAGAGCAACTAAGCCCGTGAACCACAGTTACTGAGCCTGCGCTCTGGGGCCCGCGAGCCACAACTACTGAGCCTGTGTGCCTCAACTACTGAAGCTCATACGCCTAGAGCCTGTGCTCCGCAGCAAGAGAAGCCACCCCAGTGAGAAGCCTGCACACTGCAACGGAGAGTAGCCCCCACTCGCTCAACTACAGAAAAGCCCGCGCACAGCAACAAAGACCCAGTGCAGTCAAATATTAATTAATTAATTAATTAATTTAAAAAGAATGAATATGAATGGTTTCCCTTCTTATATACTATTAAGACCGCATTAATTGTAAGATGCCACTGATTCTGAGATGTCGAGATGTGAAACACTTTTTTAGAATCCATAAAATACGGTATTTTCTTTCCTACAGTTTTTACGAGATTTATTTCAAGGCAGGAAGTAAAATGTCTGTTTTGCTATTTAAATAATGTAAATCATTGTTACCTTTCAGGGCAGCTTGGTTTTCGTGGTCGGAAAAATGGATGGGTTACTGATGGTTAGTGGTCGAAGACATAATGCTGATGACATTGTTGCTACTGGATTGGCTGTTGAATCAATAAAGACTGTTTATAGAGGAAGGTGAGTAGTACAGAGTTCAAAGGTCAGCACTTCTGGTGGAATCTAAAGATACCTCTGTGGGGTGATTTGAGTTGTATTCTGTAGATGCTGTAGATTAGGTTGTTTTTGATTAAGTGTAGCAGAAACCAGGCTTTGAATATTTATCTTAAAATGTCTGGTTCTTTGGCTGTAATTGAGGGGCTGTAACCATATCCTGTATTTCAGGTTTTAATTACTACTGTTTGTTGAATCCTGAAGACTGAGGAGAGATTTCTGAAACACTGAACTTCCTACATTCCTTCAATACAGAAGTCACCCCATTCAGTCTAATTGAGATAGATGCTACTCTGTAGGAGTTTACATCTAAGAATTGTTCCCTTACTTGACTCTAAATTATTACCATTTTCATGTAGAGATTGACATAGTACATAAGCGCTAATTTCAAATTCCATGGATGAAGTCGACTAGATATCCTCTTTTCTTTGCTTATTAACTCAAGAAAAGATATTTGGCATATATTTGAGTAATTGATGTCCTGTTCAGTAGTTTTCAGTCATGGATATATGTCTTTAAAGCAATCCTGGTGTCCCTTAGTTTTTGAAGCAGTAGAAAAATTAAACCACTAGAGAACCAGTTCCTGAAATGTATAGTTTTTTGTAATGGTGTGGCTTCCTGTGAGATGTAAACTCCATGGGGTACTGGACCTTCTGTCTTTGGTCACGGTCACATCCCCAGCACTCAGCACAGCGCCTGGCACGCAGTAGGTGTTCATTAACTATGTGTGGATGAAAGGAAAGAAGGAAGGGAGGTGGTCAGGCTTGCTGGCGTTCTCAGCCCTCCAGTGCCTTCCCGTTATTTCACACATTCATTCAGCAAGCGTTTATTGGGTGCCAACTGTGTGCCACTGTTCTGGATGCTCAGGGTGTGGCAGTGAACAACACAGGCCACGTCTCTGCCCGCGGGAACTCACATTGTCGTTGGGGGAAGAGCAGGTAACCACATAGGGAAACAGATACTAGGTGAGCTGGTGATGAGTGCTGTGCAGGAAGGACACGCAGGGTGGTGGTGCCTGCGGGTTATACGGGGAGTCTGGGAGTGCCTCACTAGCAGGGGGATGTTTGAGCCGAGACCTCACTCAGAGCAACCCCTCCCCCCGCCTCCAGGTCCTCCGTGAGCACCTGGGCGGGCCTGACCTCTCCCCACCACTCTCTGCTTCACCACCCTGCTCCAGGCACACTGACCTTCTTGCTGTTCCTCAAACCTGCCAAGCTCGTTCCTACCTCAGAACCTTTTCGCTTTCCGTTCCTTCTGCCCGGAAACCTCTTCCTCCAGATCTCCGTGCGGCTCGCGTCCTCACCTCATTCAGGTCTCTGCTCCAATGTCCGCTCCTCAGGGAGGCGCTGCCCGCCCCCCACCACCCCCCGACCCACACACTGCTCCGCCCCCGCCCTGCCTCGGTCCCCCGGTGTGTAGCGCGACGTGACTGTTCTGCCTCTGACACGCAAGCTCCACAAAGACAGGGACTTCAGCTTATTTATCGCTACGTCCCAACCTTCACGACAGTGGCGCTTAGTACGCGTTTTTTGAGTCCTCGTTTTGATGGTAATGATTGTGACGTTTTCTTTTCTAAACTACTCCTTCCTGGGCAGTGCGGTGGGGATGTGTCCTCTCTGTAATTCCAACTGAGCAAAGCAAATAGGACTGGTTGTGAAGGGAGTCCTGATGTGTTTGATCTGTCTCTCTTAGAATTGCTGTGTTTTCTGTGTCTGTATTTTATGATGAGCGCATCGTGGTGGTTGCGGAACAAAGACCTGACGCTTCCGAGGAAGATAGTTTCCAGTGGATGAGCCGTGTGCTACAGGTGAGCGCACCTGGGGTCTCTGTCGGGGAGGTTGACTTTGCTGTCAAAGGCAGCAGAAGCCACTGCTGAAGCATTTTCTTCAGTGGACCAGTTATGTTGCCTTTTTTTTTTTCCTGCCAGTAGCTACTCAAATATTCCAGCTACTGTTAGCAAAAGCAGATAGTACCACGCCTCCTTGTGTACCACAAAGTATTTTTCTGCTCAGGTTGCCAAAAACAATTGAATTTGACCTGCCTCAGCAAGTTCTTTCACTCTTTTGTGCCTGAGTGTTAACTACCCATGAACGTTTTAACTGTCCAAATGTGGAACACATCTTTGACATAATCAGTCCCCATGTCAACAGCTGCAGTCTTACTGCATGCTACAAGTGGTGCCTAGAGTGTGAGGAATCCAATATGAGCTGCTGTTCTTCCTTTGAAGGAGCTTTACTGTGGAGTTAGAGATCTAGGTGAAGTAAACCACTAGGGAAGGAGGAAGATATGGGCTCAGTATAAGGGAAATGTTTCTAGGGGAGCAGGCTAGAATGATGAAGAGAGCCTAGTATTCGTTTAGAATCATACTTTGAATCCCAGCTCCACTACCTACCACATAAGTGCCTTTAGGCAGCTTACTTAACCTCACTGAGTTTATTTTCTCGTCTGTAAAGTGGGGATAAAATTATCTATATTACAGAGCTATTGGAAGGTTAATTGATGGTAATTAGATAATGAATTGAAATATTTAGTGCCTGCCTTCAGTACAAGATGATGGCGATCATTATTAATATAAAAAAGAACAATCATAAGCATATCTCCAATGAGGAGTTTATCTTAAATAACATTCCCTTTCCTCTCGGTCCCCTCACTCTGCTCTATTTTATGCTTAGTATTTATCAGCATATAAGTGTCTTCATATGTATTGTTTTCTACATCCACTATAATAGAAGACCCGTGAAAGCCAAGAGTTACTCTCTCTTGTTCCTGTTAGTCCAGAACCAGATGGCTATGCCAGCACATCATCAGAGTAGGCTCAGCAAATATTTGTTGGATAAATGGATGGTCCAGAGAAAGCATGGACTGTCCTTACCATTCAACTTATATGTATTGGGATTGTTCCCAGTGTCTATAACTTGTCTGCTTGGGGCATTTGGATTTATTTATTGCCAGTTAGTAGTAATGTTGTAGAAATGTTGTAGGCATGAGATGAGTGATGGCACTAGATGACTTTTAAGATTCTTCCTATCTGCAGGGTCTGTGATTTGGAATTATCAGTTGGTATAGCATAGGCTGTTTATAGTGCAAAAATCAGAGAAAGGAAAGAGAATACTGAAGATAGACTAGATAGAAAAAACTGTGAAGAAAGTGGGACTGGGTGATCTCTGAAAGACGGTTAGTAATCAGACCCGCAAAGAGAATTTTTTTATACTGTTCATATTTTCAAACACACTGCTTATTTCATTCAGAAAGAACTTTGGGGGATAGTGGTAGAATCTTGTGGTGGATTATGTATTTTTTCCAGTTACAGGAAGCAAATTTCCCAGGTTGTTATTTTTCCCTGGAAAGCAACTATAGGAATTAAATGCAGTGCTAAACTTACTAATCCAAATTTTTGTTAAAGTCATTTGGGGTCTGATTTGGGTGTGAAATAAGACGGCATTATCTTATATGTAGCTTCTCTGCTTGAGGTACTTGGATCCATAGTAGAACATTAAGAACTCCATGTGTTCTGGTAGGTTAGAGCCCAGAGGTTGTTTAATTCCAGGTCAGTGTATGATATAAACTAAACACCTAACTCAACACCTTCTAAGGAACGTCGTCAGTGGATGACTTACCAGGTGGCATATTTTCAGTGAGGAATCCAAGCTACACATGATACATTTGCTAACTTCCTGTATATTCTAAGATACTCAAGACTTAGGAACTGTTACAGACTTCCCATTTCCTAGTTATCTCTGTTGGTTAGTGGATTAGTCTGAAGAATATGCTTTCAAGTTTATTCCTCTGCCCTTTTAAGTCATTTTAATAAAAGGCCTTGTCTGTCTTTTATGACTCTTGGTCCATTCGTCTTCTCAGGCTGGATCTCCTTTTCAGTAAGATTTGTGGGTAGTACAAAAGAACCCTCTCAACTGGCATGTTTAGAAATGGTATTGATGGTTGGTCAGTTAGTTTTCAAAGGTGATTGAAGCAGAAAACCATAACAATGAGAAATTCTTCAAGTATTAAATTTTAACACAAAACATAACAAGTTTGCCTTTTATTTGACGCAGAGGCGTGAGTGTGAGTTACACCAGTTTGAGTTCCAGGTCAGCTTACTTCCATAAACTACATCCAAAAGCATTGGTTTCTGGTTTCATTTCCTTTAAGTTAGACTAGAACGTGAGTATTTGAAAAGAAACTTACGTTTTAGAATTAACTTGCCCGTTCCTATCAACAGTAGGAGTTCACCTCTAATGAGTCTTTAAAAAGCATAACTCTTCCTATTTTGCATTCATATTTTATCAGTGGATATAATAGTTAATTATATGAGCACAGTAACAAGAACAGCAGCTGTAAAAGGTATAGAAGCAGGCACAGCTGACACTCAGTGAGCACACGGGTGCGTGGCTGGGAACAGGGGTGCGCCGAGGGAGCTGTTGGCCTCCAGGACTCAGTGTGAGGTGGGCCTCACCTGGATGTTTTGCAAAGGGGATGCCTAGTAACCTGGTGAACCACTTAAGCAAGGGCTTACTTACAGAGCTTCTGTTTTGTTCATAATAAAAATACTGGGACTTCCCGGGTGGCGCAGTGGTTAAGAATTCGCCTGCCAAGGCAGGGGACACGGGTTCGAGCCCTGGTCCGGGAAGATCCCACATGCCGCAGAGCAGCTAAGCCCGTGTGCCACAACTACTGAGCCCACGTGCCACAATTACTGAAGCCCACACGCCTAGAGCCCATGCTCCGCAACAAGCCACTGCAATGAGAAGCCCGTGCACCACAACGAAGAGTAGCCCCCGCTCGCCGCAACTAGAGAAAGCCCGCACGCAGCAGCGAAGACCCAGTGCAGCCAAAATTAAATAAACAAAATAAATAAATTTATTAAAAATAAATAAATAAAATTTAAAAATTAAAAAAAAATTAAAAATAAAAATATTTTGCCTCTGTTTAATTGAGCTATGTTGGACAGCTAAAATATTAAACGAACCGAAACAGATTTCTAGGTTTTGGACATTATCAATCAAGAGAGAACATACTGAGGCTTGCAAATCAGTATCCACCTCTGTCCATTTAGATTGTACTGGGTTGGCCAATACCTCACCACTCTGCCATCACTGGAAGGATTAGGTACCTTTAGATGTATGGGATACTAATAATCTACCAGATTCTAGACCTAGAACGGAGAGAGAAAGAAAAACTCTAGGGCTTCCCTGGTGGCGTGGTGGTTAAGAATCCACCTGCTAATGCAGGGGACATGGGTTCAAGCCCTGGTCCGGGAAGATCCCATATGCCGCGGAGCAACTAAGCCTGTGCACCACAACTATTGAGCCTGTGCTCTAGAGCCCGCAAGCCACAACTACTGAAGCCCTCGCGCCTAGAGCCCGTGCTCCGCAACAAGAGAAGCCACCGCAGTGAGAAGCCCGCGCACCGCAACGAAGAGTAGCCCCCGCTCGCCGCAACTAGAGAAAGCCCACGCGCAGCAACGAAGACCCAAGCAGCCAAAAATAAAATAAAACACGAAAAACTCTTAGAGTAGAATAATGCATTGTGTTAGGAGGATGTCAAATGTCATAAAATTAATCTCACTGAGTATTTTTTTTGTTTGTATTTTTCTAGGCAATCGATAGCATTCATCAAGTGGGGGTTTATTGTCTTGCTCTGGTGCCTGCCAATACTCTGCCCAAAACTCCACTGGGAGGGATCCACATATCTCAGACGAAACAGCTCTTTCTGGAGGGATCGCTACATCCTTGTAATATCCTCATGTGCCCACATACATGCGTGACCAATTTGCCAAAACCCCGGCAAAAGCAGCCAGGTAAGAATGCTGGCTTTGAAGCCATGACATTAAAACTGTAACTTGAAGAAGCTGAATTCTCTCAGCGTGATTTTTTTCTCTAGAGTTGGACTTTACAAAGATTAGTAAGTAACATGAGAATCGTATCAGCTGACCAAAAGCAGGAAGGAGTGAGATTTTGTAAAATAGCTTTTCCAGGTTTACTGTTGGCTCAGTCTTCTGAGTAATTCTCAGTAGAGTGCCTCCATTTTCCCTGGAGGTAAGGTATGGGGTCAAGGTGATCAGAATCCCACTGGCGGAGGTAGAATAGAGCAAGTCCCGTAAGGGAAGGTTCTGATAATAAGAATAGCTAGTGTTTATTGAGGCTTACTAAAAGCCAAATATTAGCTATACATTTTACAAATATGATCCTAGAGCTTTGCCCTCAGCTGTGGAAAGTAAAGTTCAGAAAAGTTAAGAATTGTGCCCAAAGTCATATAGCTGGTTAGTGACAGAGATGAGATAAATAGCATGTTTTGCATTTGCCATATTCCTATGAATTCAAGATGCAGATAGAAGTATGTGAATTGCCATGTGAAACAAGGAAAAAACCAAATAGTCAATTTCACCATTTTGCCTAATTTGTGAACAAACCTAGGTTGTAGGGCTAATGAGTAGGAGACTAAAGGCAGGAGTAAGTGATTGATGGTCAGTCATGTTAAAATATCTGCTTAGGGCTTCTCTGGTGGCGCAGTGGTTGGGAGTCCGCCTGCCGATGCAGGGGACACGGGTTCGTGCCCCAGTCCGGGAAGATCCCACATGCCGTGGAGCAGCTAGGCCCGTGAGCCATGGCTGCTGAGCCTGCGCGTCCGGAGCCTGTGCTCCGCAACGGGAGAGGCCACAACAGTGAGAGACCCGCGTACCGCAAAAAAAAAAAAAAAAAAAAATCTATTCAATCCAACATGAAGTCATTAAGTTTTATTGATGCTTTTTCATTTTAATGGAGAAGTTAATGAGAGCCTCCCAGTTTCTTGTACGCCTGGAAACACATGAGAGCCAAAATCTGGCCTTTACAGTTCCCACTGCTACCACATACACTCACACACACATACACATAGTGGGAAGATTAGGAAGTCAAAGGGAAGTATGGCATTTAATTATATTTCCATTAAGACCGCTTTTGCTGAAAGGTAAATATGATGTACAATAATAAAATAAAAGGTAAGCCTCTGACTCTCTAGGATATTTTTATTAGGATATTACAATGTTAATCTGCTCTGCTTTGCAGTAGTTATTACTTCAGTGGTCTGGTGGCTGAAGATCATATCACATTTGGTTATATAGACGTTATTGTCAACTCACCAAGTAACCTTATCTTAGTAACAGTGTATATAGAGCTAAAGTATATATGATATTTATCAGTTTCTGCTAGTGGAAATGACAGTTTATGGAGGCTAATATTCTAAAGGGGCAGTTAGAATCAAGTCTGTACTAATCAAGAAATATATAAAAAGAAGTATTTTCATATTTCCTGCCTACGTATCTGATGGACATGTAAAACATACAAATCCTTCTCCATCTTGTATTCTGTTATACTGAAGTCCTACATTTGTCATATGAGTAAAATCCTATTTTAAATAGCATTTAATCTAGAATTCCTTTAACAAAGCTTTCATTTCAGTAGATGCTTAAAGGATGCAACTCAGAGACATAGTAGTTGCTTAAAACATTGCTTTTGCTAGCCAGATTTCACCCAGTTTTACTAAATGATGAAACCTGTATAAAAGGTTTATTCCTAAGCCCTCATAGGCATAGCATCCACCTGTCTGATGAAAGCATTAGGTTTGGATTCTGTGTTTTTGCTGTCTGTAGTGATGGTCTGCTAAGATCTTAGTGGAATGCGTATGGGTCAGACCAAAGCAGCTTGAAAATGTAGCATAGGTGGAACAGACATGTTGTGGGGATAGCATGAGAGGATGGGGTTTAAGAAGAATACAGGAGCATGGAGATGGTTGGGAGTGAGGTAAAAAAGGAAAGGAGAGGAAAAGGAAGATAGAAACGGTGTTAAGGTAGCCCAGTGACAAAAATCTCATTGAGATGTCTGTTAAGCTGTCGTGTGAAGAATGGGAATGTGTTAGGACTGGTTTCAGCTGCACGTTTCAGATGAACATAACGACTGCTTAAACAAGAGGCAAGTTTTTTCTTTCTCAAGTGAAAGAAATCCAGAGCTAGGCAGTCCAAGGCTAGGATGGAACTGGCTAGGAACCCTCAGTCACCGTTGGTCCAGCTTCCCATCTTATTGCGTTGGCATTGTTATCAGTTAACTGTTGTTATAGATGTGCTGCATAACAAATAATCCTAAAACTCAGTGGTTTAAAGTAAGAAGCATTTATTTTTCACTCGTGGAATGTGGATCTGCTGAACCTGGCTGGGATCCGCTGGCCTTGGCTTGGCTCCAGGCTGTAGGTTGGGTTCAGACCTGTTCCATGTGTGTCCTCATCATGGGACCAGCAGCTACCTGTGCCATATTTTCCTCAAGGCAGATGGCAAAAGCAAGAAGCAAGCCAAACCATACAAGCATACTGAAAGCTTCTGTTTGCTTCATGTTTCCTAACATTTTATTGTCCAGGACAAGTCAGACCAGGCCCAAAGTCAGTGGAGCAGAGAGGTATATACTCCTCTCATGTAATCAGAGCAAGGAAGACTTGTAAGAAAATCAAAGAGTCTGCCACAGCCAGCCTTAGCATACTGCCTCAGGGTTCATTTAAGCTCCTGACCTCCAGCCATCAGTTCTACATTCCAGCTAGCAGGTGGGAGAAAAAGACAAAGAAGGGAATACCCTTCCCCTTTAAACATATCTTCTAGAAATCGCACATATTACTTACTCTTACCTATTATTCTCCCACGCTAAAGAATATAGTCTTTATTCCAGGCATTTGCCCAGCTAAAAACTGGGGGTTGTGTTTTTAAGGAAAAAGAGGAGAATAGGGCTTGATGACTAGCAGTCTTTGCCAGTGGAAATTTACAGAATTTTGTGGAGAAAATAAGAAGACATATTACAGGTACAGCACAGTATCAGCAGTTAGCCTCGTAGATGTTATTGCTTTCAGTAATTTTTCACTCTTTGACTCATAGTCTCAAGAAATACACACAGAAGGACCTCAAGAAATTACTGCTGAATTATTTTTGTCATTTTAAATTACTCTGAAAAATTCACTTTTTAAAACATCACACCTTTATTAACTTTACATTGTGAGTCCAGGAATGGGCAACTTACACAGTCATATATAGTCTGTGTCCTGCCTACATAAAAAAGGCTGTCTCCAACATAATATATCTGTTAACGTATTATGCAGTCTCTTGGGAAAGAATTTTGCATATTGTATTGGATTGGCCAAAAAGTTCCTTCAGTTTTTAAGTAAAAATAAAAGACATTTTTCATTTTCACCAAGAACTTTATTGAACAGCATATTCACCATTTTGTTCCACTACCTTCTGCCATTTTTCAGGCAACTTCATAATTCCATCTTCCCAAACCTTTTTCTTTTTGAGCAAAGAATGGTTCCAGGTGCCTTTTACAGTCTTCCAGGGAATTGAAACTTTTTCCATTAAGAGAATTTTGTTAAGACCGAAATAAATGGAAATCTGAAGGTGCAATGTCTGGTGAATACGGCGGGTGAATCAGAACTTCCCAGCCAAGCTGTAACAGTTTTTGCCTGGTCATCAAAGAAACATGTGTTCTTGCGTTATCCTGATGGAAGATGATGCGTTTTCTGACTAATTCTTCTTTTTGTCGAGTGCTGCTGTCAACTGGTCAAATTGGAAACAGTACTTGTTGGAATTAGTCATTTGATTTTCCAGAAGGAGCTCATAATAGAGGACTCCCTTCCAATCCCACCATATACACATCACCTTTGGATGAAGACTAGCCTGTAGTGTGGTTGGTGGTGGTTCATTTCGCTTGCCCCACAATCTCTTCTGTTCCACATTATTGTACAGTATCCACTTTTCATCTCCTGTCACGATTTGTTTTAAAAACGGAACGTTTTCATGACATTTCAGGAGAGAATCGTGAGCAGAAATACAGTCAAGAAGGTTTTTTTTGCTTAACTTATGTGGAACACAAACATCAAAGCAATTAACGTAACCAAGCTGGTGCAAACGGTTTTCAGCGCTTGATTTGGATATTTTGAGTATGTCAGCTATCTGCCGCATGGTATAATGTTGATTGTTCTCAATGACTCGATTTGATCGCTGTCAACTTCACCTGGTTTACTCAACCATGGAGCATCGTCCAGTGAGAAGTCTCCAGCACTAAACTTTGCAAACCACTTTTGACATATTCAGTCAGTCACAGCACCTTCTTCATACACTGCACAAATCTTTCTATGCGTTTCAGTTGCGTTTTTACCTTTTTTGAAATAATAAAACATTATACGCCGAAAATGTTGTTTTTCCTTCTATCTTCAGTATTAAAATGGCTACACAAAAATTCACCAATTTTGATAAGTTTTTTTTTAAATGCACACTGATATGACAGCTATCATAATACAGTCTAACAAAATTGTTTCGAATGAACTTAAAGACAGCTAAGCACTACTAGAGAGCCATCTTACGGAAAAAAACAAACGAACCTTTTGGCCACCCAGTACTTAAAATTTCAGTGGACATACACTTTGTAGATGAAAGCTGTTTAGCAGAGTATTGGAGTTCTTTACCCTTAGGGTGTGTTTTTTTTTTTTTAGTTTAAAATTTTTCTTTAACTTTTCATTTTGAAGTAATTTCACTTACAAAAAAAGTTGCCAAACAGTAAAAGAATTGCCTTATACTCTTTACCCAGCTTCCCCACATATTTAAAAGTGATTCCATGATTTAAGTGATTTTGTTCCAGCTATTTCAGTACATTCATAATCAACAGATTTTGGCAATAAACGTTATTTAATATTAATCAAAGCATAGCATCAGCATTATTCAAAACTCAGCTGGCAATAAATTTTGTTATGTTTTAGCTGTCTTCTTAGTTTCATATGTTGGAGTCTAATCTTTAAGTGACCATCAGGAAAGGCATATAAAGCCCTAGCATTATTGAGAAAGGGAGAGTTTTCCTTTTTTATCTTGAGAAAGGGAGAGTTTTCACTTTTTTTTCCCCAAGTGTCAAGCCTCTGGAACAGTTGAAAATACCGTAATGAACACCCATATACCTTCCCCTAGATTCAGCAACTGTTATCTTTTTGTTTAACTGAATCCTTTGAAAGGAAATTGCAGACATCATGACACTTCATCCCCAAATATTTCAGCAGTGTATCTCTAGAGAACAAAAACATTCTCCTAAAATTTTCCTAATCAGCCACAATGCCATTATCCTATTAAGAAAGTTAGCATTGAGCTTCCCTGGTGGCGCAGTGGTTGAGAGTCCGCCTGCTGATGCAGGGGACATGGGTTCGTGCCCCGGTCCGGGAAGGTCCCACATGCCGCGGAGTGGCTGGGCCTGTGAGCCATGGCCGCTGAGCCTGCGTGTCCAGAGCCTGTGCTCCGCAACGGGAGAGGCCTGCATACCTCAAAAAAAAAAAGAAAAGAAAAAAGCAAGTTAGCATTAATATAATCCTATCATTTAATAATACACAATCTATGTTCATATTTCTCCACCTGTTTATTATAGTAGCTGGGTTTTTTTTAATCCAGTATCTAAAGTCACACATTGCTTTTGGCTGTCATGTCCTTTAACTTGAAAGCTCCCAAATCTGTTGTGTCTTCAAGACACGGACCTTTTTGAAGAATCCAGGCCAGTTGTCTTGTAGAATGTCCTACAGTCTGGATTTCATTGCTCACTTAAAATAAAGCCCTTCTGATTTTCCTGATGAACTCACCCTCAGTCCTCATAGATGGCAGATTTCTTTTCAGACCAGATATTTATTACTGTTAAGCCCTCGTTAGGGTTTTATCCATGATTGGAACAGATGAAATGTATCAGTAGGAACCAATGCAACCAACTGTCACCTCCTCGGAGTGAAAACTTCCCTCTCTACACAGTCCCTCCACCCCCCAATCCATGTCTCTCCTGTGGTCCTATTTTCTTTTTTTCCAGCACTTCCTGCTACCTGACATTATTTGTGTATGTGTTTATTGGTTGCCTTTCCCCGCTAGAATACAAGCTGTATGTCTTGCTTACTACTTTGTCCCAGTGCCTAGAAGGGTGCTCAGTCGGTATTGGTTGAATGAACGTTTGAACCAGCTTTGGTCAGTCTGGAAATGCTTGGGGCTGGCGTGGCGGTGGTATGTAGCTTGAATCGCCATCTCCAGAGAGCTGATTTTTGCTTTTACTTACAGGCGTAGGCCCTGCTTCTGTGATGGTTGGGAATCTGGTTGCAGGAAAACGCATAGCACAAGCTGCAGGAAGGGATCTTGGGCAAATTGAAGAGAATGATTTAGTGAAGAAGGTAAGTGTTCCAGAAGTGTTGATTTTTACAAACAAGTCAAGGACAGAACCTACGCTTCAGGTAACAGATGGCAGATGCATTGTCCAGCTTCTTAAAAGTTGCTGACCATGATTCTTTTTTCTGCTTTATGACTTCAGCACCAATTTCTGGCGGAGATCTTACAGTGGCGAGCCCAGGCAACTCCTGACCACGTACTCTTCATGCTGTTAAATGCCAAGGTATTAAAAATGCAATTGTATGTCTAATCAGCTGGCTATTGTGAGAGTATCTTAGGCACGCTTGATCTCTTTCTTTCATCAGAAAAGTTCTATTGCCAACTCAGAGGAAGGAGTTGTTGCTTTCTCCTCGTTTTGATATATGAGGATAAATTGTGCAGTTATTTCAAGGTTGAAATGAGACCTCCTGGAGTGTTATTCAATACTGTCTCTTTTTTGTCACAATCAAGTTGTCTTTATTCAGTTCTGATAGGAACCATAGGACAACCATGTAATTACATAATCTACAGATAGACAGAATGCATTGTGGCAATGTAATTTTTAGCCCAGTTTGACTTTTAATTCTTTGATTTCCACCAGAAATAAAATGACTTTAGATCAACATTTTAAAAACCAGTTGTTTCTAGTACATACTTAAATTATTTATTGCTAACATAAAAAGCAAATTGAAAATTATTCAAGAGTATGTTTAACTATTACTTTCTAATGGATGGTTCGCCAGAATATTGTATTTTTTAAGTTATGCATTCCATGGGAGTCTGTTGAGATTTGTTTGTTTTAATGGTTGAGTCCAAAGCTGGTACTGTGACCACAGCATAGAACAGTATTTGTCACCAGCAGGGGGAAGACTGGAGGGCCTATTGGAGTCCCTTAGGGGACTTACCCAGATGGCCCCCTTCTGCCCCAGGCCCTGGATTCTGATAGTCTCTCCCTTCCTCCCTCCCTCCCTCCCTCCCTTCCTCCCTCCCTCCCTCCCTCCCTTCCTCCCTCCCTCCCTCCCTCCCTCCCTCCCTCCCTCCCTCTCCCTCTCTCTCTCTCTCTCTCTCTCTCTCTCTCTCTCTCTCTCACACACACACACACACACACACACACACACACACCCCACACACACACACATACACAGCTTTGAGAATTTATGCAGTGATAGGACCTGAGAGGAATATGCTCTGCATCTTAGTGAAAAGTCAGTTAAAATCTTAAGAACCATTGCTCTATGGTAGAAAACTTTGGGACTTCCTTGCTCCACCTCTGCATGAAGTGGGCTTCTCTTCAAGCCCATGGATTGAGTAGGGTCCTTCCATTTCAGTAAGAAGATGTCAATCCAGCTTGTTCCCCACTCCACTCCCAAGCTTGGCTACAGTTAAACTTATGGCCCTGTCAAATCATACTTCAGATCTATTTGTTAGTGAAAGTAAGTTGAAATTTGCTTCTTGGGTAGAGAAATAATATATATGGATGACTAAAGGACATGTAGTCCATCTGTTCTTCTGCATATTCTAACATTTTACCTTGGATTAGCCCAGGCCACCAGAAAGCTTAGGAACCATACAACATTGTTCCCTTATGCCCAGAAAATGCTTCTTACTGAAGTTTAGGTTACTGCCGTACCAAGGACCAAAAGGAGAGCCATTGTAAGAAATGGCCTTATGAATTTAACCCTGATTTTAGCCAAAGGAATATTCATTTTAGTGTTATAACCTTAATGTCCAACAATAGACAATTGACTAAATAAATTATGGCATATAAACATGAAATACTATGCAGTCATTGAAAATAATGTTATAGAATAGTTGATGACCCAGAAAATAGTCATAATGTGGAAGTAGGAAAAGTAGGATATAAAACTTTAATAATAATTGAGTACTTACTGAAGACCCTGTCCTGGGTGCTTTCCATTTCATAGTTCATTTTAAGGTTAGGGGAACGGAGGCATAGAGACATAAAATCACTTGCCCAAGGTTGCAGGGCCCTAAGTGGTAGGACTAGGAAATTAGCTCCTTCATTTGAACCCAAACTAGCTTCAGAGCCCACATTCTTAGCCAATGCACTATACAGCCTCTGGCATAATATAGTATACCTTTTTTTTTTAATGTTGCATGTGAATTTATATATAATACATACTCATTTGTTAAAAACCAGGAAAATATACAGCAAAAGTTAATAGTGGTTACATCTCATATTTACTAATCTATATTTTCCAAATTTTCTATATTGAACTTGTACTACTTTATATTAATGAAATTTAAAAGTTATTTTTAAAAGAAACAGCTCAGTAAACTTGTTTTTATCATGAGTTTTTTAAAGTTAAGTTACAATAATTAAAACAGTGTGGTATTGGCACGATATAGACAAATAACAGTTTGGTTTTATCTGGTAAAGTTGAAGGTGGGCATACCCATTGACCCAGCAATTCCATTTCTAGGGCTATACCTGACCAAAACTCATATATTTATGCACCAGGATATATGTATTAGAATGAATTGTCCATCAGCAGTAGAATGGATGAATAAATTGTGGTATGTTCATGCAGTTAAATACTGTGCAGCAACAAAAGCAAATGAACTATACACCTAAGCATGAGAGGTTAGATGACGCTTCATAGAATGTTGAGAGAAAGAAGCAAATCACAAAAAAATATATGTACAGTACAACTATGAAAATCAAATATTTCATAGGTGATAAAAATATAAAGAAAAAGAAATTAGCCACTAACATTAAAAAGTCACGATAGTGGTCCCCTATGGAGGGAAAGAGAAGGCACCCATGAGGGTGCTTTTAAGCAGTGGTCTTTTTCACATCAGGCTGGTTCTTACACAGATGCTTGTTTTTTATATATATATATATATATATATATATATATATATATATTTTTTTTTTTTTTTTTTTTTTTTTTTTTTTTGCGTTACGCGGGCCTCTCACTGCTGTGATCTCTCCCGTTGCGGAGCACAGGCTCCGGACGCGCAGGCTCAGCAGCCATGGCTCACGGGCCCAGCCGCTCCGCGGCACGTGGGATCCTCCCGAACCAGGGCACGAACCCGTGTCCCCTGCATCGGCAGGCGGACTCTCAACCACTGCGCCACCAGGGAAGCCCTATAATTTTTTATTAAGCTACACGTTCATATCTTATGTACTTTCACACTCGTGTGTTATATTTTACAAAGGCACAGGGGTTCAAAAAGCCCAGCTTGGTGAAACTTGAATTGGACAATAAGGATATTTATGAAGACCCGCAGGAGAAATTATTCTCAGGCCCAGGAATAATTGGCCATCTCCTAATCTGCTAACCTTTGTTAATTCACTGTTCGTGTTTTTGTTTACATCTCTGCTGTTAGAATACTCAGAGCCAAACTCGTGTTTTACACAAGTGTACTTGACCACATAGCCAGCACCCTGACCTCACTCATGCCCTCGTCCTGCTTTCATTTCTTTTATTTTCCCCTCTTCTCTTATTTCTTCATGTAAATACAAAATTGCTATGTATTTTTAAAGCTACCTTAAATAAGAGAGACTGTAAATCCATACGTTTGATTTAAGTTAATGTTGTTAGTCCCTAAGTACCTTCAAACATTGAGAAAGAAAAGGAGTACCACACACGTCTTTTGGTGCTTGGGGAATTTTCACTGAACTTGATAGCTTGCTGCAGATAATCTAGCAAGGCACAAGCCTTCCATATAATGTCAGATTGGCTCTGTTTGTTACTGTTTTCCTTACTGAGCGTCAACCTGCTTATACTTTCTTCTATTAACAGGGAACTACGGTGTGCACGGCCAGCTGCCTTCAGCTTCATAAGCGAGCAGAGAGGATTGCAGCAGTTCTTGGCGACAAGGGACATCTCAATGCAGGAGACAACGTTGTATTACTCTATCCACCTGGTAAGTGCTGGATTGGTAGACTAGACAAGCTCCATTGCTAGACTACAGACTCTAAGAGGACAGGAGCTCAGGGCTGCTATACATGACCACGTGGGCTGTGCGCACAGGCTCATGCCACGGGAACAGGCCTCTCCTCTCAGGGTTGTGCAGTGTGAGGGCTCTGCCAGGACCGAGTCTGTTGTATTTACTCTTGTATTTCCTGTCTTGTATAATACTCTTGCATTTCCAGGCACTGTCTAGCTCAGTGCCTGGCATTATGGTAAATATTGAATGAGTGAATGACAACTTCTTGACTTTCGGAAACACTCAAAAGAGACTCTTATTTCTAGGAGTGCTCAGGAACGGGACTCTTTCACCCAGTTTTCAAAAGCATGTTGTGTGTGAACTCTGACTTCACATTCTCCACATCGTAATTCGTGCTTACTGTCCCTCGATTATTACTGCATTCATCTTCCACGCTCTAATTCAGCAACCTCTTTACATCAAGAGGGACTCAGGGACTTCCCTGGTGGTGCAGTGGATGGGAATCCGCCTGCCAGCACAAGGGACACGGGTTCAATCCCTGGTCCGGGAAGATCCCACATGCCGTGGAGCAACTAAGCCCATGCACCACAGCTACCGAGCCCTAGTGCCACAACTACTGAAACCCGCATACCTAGAACCCGTGCACCGCTAAGAAGAGTAGCCCCCGCTTGCCACAACTAGAGAAAGCCCACGCGCAGCAACGAAGACCCAGTGCAGCCAAAAATAAAATTAAAGAAAAGAGGGACTCAGAATTACTTGATGAGTTTGGTGTAAATATTAAAAATTTTAGGTGAAATATTTCAGTTGTCCCTTTCTTTAGTCTTCGGCCACCTAACTCATAAATCCAGCCTTCTGTGGTCTTTTATCCCTTTTACCTCATTTTACTGTGATTCTCACTTTGCTTTTTTATTTACATTGATACTAAGATTTCTTAGAAGGTCATCTGGTAAAGGAATTCCTCCTTGTTCCTGGGAGATTGTCTTCCATCTACCAATTAATCATGGTGATGGACCACAGCACTTCCCAAGGAGGCCACCCTTCGAGTCCTGATATTGCAGAGGCTTCGTATCAAGTGATGCCTTGCCTCCCTAAAACCTGCACCCACTGGGGGAGTGACATCTTGGGGGTCCAATTGCTGTTCACATAGCGGCCTTCTAAAGAGTGAAAGAAAGCTCAGGTGTTCCTCATCTCTCCTTTTCCCATTCTTTTATCTTCCAAGTGGAGCAGCCCTAATTCTTGCAGTTATTTCTCCTAGGTAATATTAAGTAATGATGTCAAAATACCTTCGTCAGGTATCTTTCAAGAGCTTACTTCTGAGCTCCTTTCTCGTTATTTATTCTTGGCTTCTCTATATTTTTTTTAAGTTGTTTTATATGCATCCTTCTTTACCTTCTGTTTCTTCTAAATTTAAAAAATTTCTTCCGATAATGTCTCTGTTAAATTACGGTCTAAAGAACCCATCTGGCACATGATTTAATAAACTAGTTTTGGAATAAATAAATAAATTGGTTTTGGAAGCTCTGGCTTTTGCTTTCTCGGTGACAAACCAGGCAGCTAAGTGGCTCTGTCTTGCAGGCATCGAGTTAATCGCTGCGTTCTACGGCTCCCTGTATGCCGGGTGCATACCTGTGACCGTCCGACCTCCTCACGCTCAGAACCTCACAGCCACATTGCCCACCGTCCGCATGATTGTTGATGTAAGTGCCGGGTATAACTTGCCTTGTCCTCATCTCATAAAACCCAGAGTCAGACAGCTAAGTATCCTTACTCATTTTCCAGTCTAATTGAGTCAGGAAGTCGAATCTGTCTCCTGCAAACTACCTCCTTTTCCTTTATCTGATCAAAGTGACCAGCATTTTCCAGTGAAGGAATGTGGGGAAAGCAGTTTTTGGTGAGATACAGGATTGTGTTTTTATCATGAACATTAAGGAAGTGAAGCTGTCATTAGTATTTCTCCATGAAACTTATTTTTTTCCCTCTTCTTAAAAAAGTCCTAATATTTTTTCTGCACAGTAACCAAGGTAATTTTAAATGCCAAACTGAATTCTCCCCATGTCAGGTCACTTTTTGGGGGGTTAGTCTTATAAATTCGCTTGGTATAGTATTAAAGTATACTATAGTAGGAAAGTAAGATAAATCTTATTCTAATCATATCCTAATTTACTTTAAAGCAAAGAGTTACAAAGTTCCAATTTATGTCACATTTGTTTCTCTAAGAACTGCTGCTCCATCCCCAACTGGAGCCTGCAGTATAAAAGGTGCATTTGCCACAGATGATTTTACTACAAAGTTCAGTTTGGCAAAGTGCCCTGGTTATATTCTGCAAAGTAGGCCGGAGCAGCAGGGAGGGGAGTTTCCTTCCACTGACACAGTTTGCGGGGTGAGGGAAGTTGGTCCCCATGCGTTTCCACGTGCGGGTGTGTGGGAGAGCTCGTTCCTCTGAGTGCACAGAGTCCCTCAAGTCCAGGGTATGTTCTAGGTCCGGTGTGTTTCACCATATTCCCTGGACTGTTGCAAACACTACCTCCTTCAGAGATGATCCTCCAACACCTCTCATTCCCTGAGTACTACGAAGTCCATGTTTCTATTTTATTATGGTCTTCATGAAATCAAGAGATCTGGGGATCCATACTGAGGTTATAACCATGGACTATTTGAGAATCACTGTTGTAAACAGTAACTTGTGTTATGAACAAGTCCATCATTCTAATTCAGTGTTACGCATTTTTCAGGACAAATGTAAGGGGAACACTGACCTCCATTGTCCTGTGTGTATTCTTTGAAAAGCTGGTACTGCCCTGTCCCAGTATGATGTGCGAGTTGCTTTTAGCAGCAGCCAGAGCCTATGGTGCTACACGGGGCTAAGCCTCATGGTGCTTATTTTTGTCCATTTGTTTCTAGGTCAGCAAAGCAGCCTGCATTCTCACCACACAGACCCTAATGAGGTTACTGAGGTCCCGAGAGGCAGCAGCAGCTGTGGATGTGAAAACCTGGCCAACTATCATTGACACAGGTGAAAGGGAGATTTCTCCAGAGGCATTGAGGGGGCAAGAACATTCACTCCCCGAGATTTCCTAGGTTCTCATACCAAAGGTGTTTACACAGCTCTTCCGTTGCAGCCCATTCCACCTGCTAAGACAGAGGCAAAACTTAATATCCACTCAGCTTGAGTTACCAAAGGACTGGATACTGCAACATCCAGATCCAGAGAAGCAGATCACAGTGTGCCAGAACTCTGGCGACAAAACGTGACTTGCTGTTACTCTTGGCATCGTCAAACGGTGGTTAGGTGTTTATGCCAGATGTGACCGTAGACATGTTGGGCTACATAAAGTATGGGGAGGATCTGACCCTTGACTTCCAGATGTGATAGAGTTGGAACAGCATTGCACTAGGAGTCAGAAGACCTGGTTCTGGTTCAAGCTTCAGTCCTTATTTTCTGTATAACCTTGTCTGAGATGACCCTTTCCTAAAACACTACCTACCCTGGCCCGACTCACGTATTTATTGAGAATATCAAATGCAACATAATATGAAAATACTTTGAAAACCATAAAGTGTATGAATTTTAGATGGTGTTCATACTAAAGAAGGGGGTAAGACTTTGGGATAGCTGGAGATGGTGGTGGAGGGGAGAGTGTGGGTTTTGGAGTTGGGCAGACAGGTGTAAATCCTCATCCTCTGTTACTCGTAACTACTTCATGGGGTCATGAAGATTAAATGACATAATGTAAAGCACCAGCATACAATCACAGTAATAACAACATCTAACTTTTTATTGAGCCCTTACCATGTGGCAGTCATGTAACATGTGTTACCTAATTTCCTCCTTCTACAACCCTATTAGATAGGTGCCAGTTTTAGCCTCATTTTACAGATAAGAAGACTGAGGCACAGGGAGGTTAAGTAAGTAGCAGAACTGAAATTCAAACCCAGTCAGTTTGGCTCCCCTCCCAGCCCCTTAATCATTATCTCCTCCCTACCAGTTTTCAGTAAGTATCACGTAGTGTCCACTTCAGGGACATTTATGTGGATTTAAATGCAGGGATGACATCTATTTATGGTTATTGTGTCCAGATGCTGAGCTATATTTTTTTACATATGTTACTTAAGGATATACACAAAGTCATTTGTAATATGTAACACAAGTGGATTGTGTTGGTGTTAAATGATGTAGATAGATCTGCTGTGGTTACTGGACTCAGTCATGTTTCAGGAAGACCTGGAATGTGGTCTGTGATACAGACAACAGAAAGGTTTCTTTAGGTATTTGAGTGGCCCTTCCCTACACAGAGGTGGGTTGAAGGTGATAGAGGAAGTCTTTGGTTTGACCAGAGATGAGTGCCCAATGATACAGAGATTGAAAAGTCAGAGTCAGAATCGTTTCTTGATCTGGAAAGCCAAAGGAGCCATTGAGGAGGCATGGCTGGGGCCAGAGACATCCTTGATATCTTTGGATATAACATACTTATAAAGCAAATTTGGAGGGAAGGGAGAGGTTATCATAAAAGAGCAAAGGAAAATAATTCCCAATTCTAGATTATCATTCTTAAAATCAGTCATGTTACCTTGGAGAAAAACTGTCCAACTTTTAAAGCAGTCCATGGTTACTGTGACGTGTACTAAACTGTAAATAATGAACTTTAACTTGAAACCAGCATAACAACAAGTAAAGCTTCTTGAGTTGTCTTAAAGTGCTTTATATGAATTAACTTCCTAACAGTTCTGGGAGGGCAGGTATTATTACCACTTTAGAGATAAGGAAACAGACACAAAGAGGTTAAATAACATCAAGATGACATCACTGAGAAATGGCAGAGCTGGGATTTGAACACTGGCAGTCTGCTTCTTTAGCCTGTGTTTTCAGCTACTATGGTATATTACCCCTCTCTAATCGTCTAGTAAATACATCTGCCTGATGTAGTTTCCTTGCTTATATTGTCTATTGGTGCCCTCAACCCCAGCCCTCCTCTAGGAGTGACATATGTGAGCCGGTTGGTTAAATACGAGAAGCCTCAGCTTTAGCAAATCCCAGAAGCTAAGTGTGGCCATAGCAAAGCCACAGAAGACCGGTTGAAGAGCAATGATTTTCGAGTTCCAACGTGTCTGATTTTTTTTTAATGTTACTGAAGTGTAGTTGATTTACAATGTTGTGTTTAATCTCTGCTGTACAGCGCAGTGACTCAGTTATACATATATATATATTCTTTTTCACATTCTTTTCCATTATGGTTTACCGGAGGATATTGAATATAGTTCCCTGTGCTATACAGTAGGATCTTGTTGTCAACATGTCTGATTGACATCGGGTTTTTTCTTTTCCTTGCAGATGATCTACCCAGGAAAAGGTTACCTCAGCTGTACAAACCACCCACTCCTGAGATGCTGGCGTACCTTGATTTTAGTGTCTCCACAACTGGCATGCTTACGGGAGTGAAGGTAGAGTAGTCGGGATATATTTACTCTCTCACTGGATGCTGGTAAAGTGCCAGGGCTGCAAAAAATAGAGATGACCACTGCCCCAGGGACTTCAGATGGAGAGGCCAGCTGGTCGTACCAGAGACCAGTAGGCAGAGGATCAAGGGCCACTGCTATATTTAAATAAAAGCATTGGCTCTTCCGGAATAAGTTATCCCAAGGAATTTGTGTTATGAAGTGTTCTGAACCTAGCATAGAAGCCAACAGATAACACGAGTTAGTTCAAGCCAGTATGAAGTCATAGATTCGTATTTCATAAAACTCAGTATTGAGAAGTTAACAGATAGACTTACCCTTCAGTTAGACTTCGATTAGGCTTTTTGAAGCAATGAAAAATATACATCATTTTGAGGAGCTGGAGGGAATGTAAGCTTCTCAAAACTCTCGTTAGAGCTGCTTTTCTGCCTGTGGGATGCCAGTTCCATCCTGTTCCATGTTCCTTACCTTCCAGATGTCCCACTCTGCGGTCAATGCTCTCTGTAGAGCCATCAAGCTCCAGTGCGAGTTGTATTCCTCTCGGCAGATCGCCATCTGCCTTGACCCTTACTGTGGACTTGGCTTTGCACTCTGGTGTCTCTGCAGGTAGGCATGGAAGAGCAAAGAAACAGAATGCATGGGAATATCTTTGGGGCTGTGAGCATCTCATCCTTCCGTTTGCTCCCTTAATTTGGTAAAGTTTCAATAAAATGCTGATGCTTTCCAGAATTTGTGCATCTAATGTATCTTCGACGTTTGTCTGGTTTGTTTGTATTCCCTCTATTAGTTTTATGCCTCAGACAAAAGGGCAGTGATCTTACTGCCTCTTCTGTGCTCCATCCTGTCATCCTCATTTTAGAAGCAGAGCCAAGTAGAAGGATGACACTTGGGTGAAATGTCATACTGTGTCAGCCAGAATGCACCCCCTAGGCTTGGCAGGAAGGAATGTAATGAGATGGGTGACAGCATGTGGCTGGAAAGTAGCACATTGGCCACATTGTTCCTTGTGGGATAGCAGATCCCAACTCCTACTCTCCTCCCAGAGGACCTCATCTCAGCCTGCATTTTCACCTCCTTGATGGGCATCTTCATGAATGCTTCACAGATGCCTCAATTCAACATCTTCCTTCTGTGTCCCCATTCTTCTTAGGATGGGCTCATCCACCTAGGTTAGGGGCCCACACTAGGAACTTGGGCTTTATCTTCAACTCTATATCTTTATGTCATACTTCCAATTAAATGTCAGATCCTTTGGCTCCATTATTCTTAAACCTATCTCTACATAAGAATCACCTAGGGGTCTATGAAAAAAAAAATTAATGGGGCTTCCCTAGACATACTAACCTAGATCTCCAGAGGTGGAAACCACAATTCCAGTATTTTTTTTTTTTAATACGGGATTCCTGGGCTCCTAGTTATTCTGGTCTATATTCAAGGTTTAGGAAGTTGAGGATTCACGGCTGGAGATTGTACATACAATACAGGACTCTTTCCTTTTTACAATACAGGATTCCTTCCTTTTTATCCTGGGTGCACTGTCAGGCTTCAAGCTCTCATCCTCTCTCACCTGGATTATTGCAGCCTCTCCTAACTGTCTCTCAGCCTTCAGTGACTCGTGTCTCCAATACCCGCTCCGTGTAACTAGCTTTACCCCAACTTCAAGCTATAGTGACAGCCTGCTGGGTAAATTCTAAACTCCTTGATATAATAATAGATCAGTGATTTCACAGTTTGGCCCTGACCCTTCTGGCTTCAGTTCTCACAACTCCCCAGGCATTCTATGCTTTAGTATTTCACTCTGGAATCCTATTTCTGACAACCTCACACACACCATGTAATTTTATATTGCCGTGCCTTTGCATATGCTCTTCCCTCTGCCTGGAATGCCCTCACCAGCTTCCCCATTTTTCCAGCCACTGTCAAATTCCTACTCATTCTTCAAGCCCGAGCTCAACTGCTGCCGACTCAGTGAAACACCTGCCGCCCCTTGTGTTCCCAGTTTGAATGACTTGCTCGTCATTCTGTGATCGTGATGGCCTTTATTCACATCTCAGTTACCGCCTTCCACAGTCTGCTTTATTCTGTAGTTATTGTATCTTGTGAGTTGCATAGGAACAAGGCTGATTCTTAGACCTTTATATCTAATATGACCCAACCCTGTCCTTCATGCTCAGTAAATATTTGCTGAATTGATGGTGTTCTAGGATGAATTGATAATGTCAGTTCTTGCCTTTTTTCATTGCAGTGTCTATTCAGGTCACCAGTCCATCTTAATTCCTCCTATGGAGTTGGAAAACAACCTTTTCCTCTGGCTCTCCACGGTCAACCAGTACAAAATAAGAGACACTTTCTGCTCCTATTCAGTGATGGAGCTCTGCACCAAGGGGCTTGGAAACCAAGTGGAGGTGCTGAAGGTAAGAAGCAGCTGTAACCAGGAGACAGTCCTGAGGGAAATGGGCCAGGCGAGATGATACCCCACCTTGGGCTGGCCAGACACATCTGCCTGCTTTTTTTCTAGGCAAACAGGTGTTTGTAAACCTCAGGAAGTTTATCTCTTTCAGTTTCTAATTTAATGCACTCTTTCAGAGTTTAATCTGATTCTTACATTGTGGAGAAGAAGGTAAAACTGGTGAGGAGGCTGAACAGAAATGACTTTATGTGAAGATGAACAGAAACTGTGACCTCCAAGAGGATTTTTCCCAGTAGAATTTGCAGCCTGAGAATCTCAGAGATTGGCGACTGTCCCAGAGATAAGGTCGCTCATTCATGAGTGTACCCCACGATCATATGTCTAACTGGCATGTGAGAGTCAAAAAACACTGAATTTTCTTTAGTAGAGAAATGTGACCTTAAGAATGAAAAAAAGAGATAAGAGGTTAGATATCTATGTTGCTAAATTTGTTTTTCTCTCAGTCCCATCTCTGCATTTGAAAGAGAGAGAAATGTAAGGTATAGAAATAAAGAGGGATTAAAAATATATTGCTGAAAACCTAAGATTTTTAGGTGAAAGAGGAAAGAAATAGAGAATGAGCATATTGACCTGTGGATAATGACTTTAGTGGAATTCCTTGGCATTTTCTGAAAAGGCATATGTTTTCTCTGGGTGTCTGAGGTGAGAAAACATAGTTCCTTGGCTTTTCCTGACCATAGAGATAGAGCAGTGGCCCTGCTTGTTCAGCACTTCTGTGATTCTGCTGACCTCGGCTCCTGTGCGTGGTGTCTTACAGACCAGGGGAATCAACCTCTCCTGCATCCGGACGTGTGTGGTGGTGGCTGAGGAGCGGCCCCGCATTACTCTCCAGCAGTCCTTCTCCAAGCTTTTCAAGGACATCGGTCTGTCCCCTCGGGCTGTCAGCACCACTTTTGGATCAAGAGTCAATGTAGCGATATGTTTGCAGGTGACTGTCATGAAATCTTGCTTGTGTGGGGGGCTCAGAGCCCAGGCTACCGCTTAGCTGCTGTAGGCCTCTGGGCTTTTTATTTGGACTTCACTGTACCTTATTTTGCCCATCTGTAGAATGAACATGGTAGCATCGTCCTTCACAGGGTCGTTCTGTAGAACCACTGAGTTTCTAGGTGCCAAGCACTTGGAGCTGTGCCCGGCAGTTGAGCTCTAATGTAAACGTTTACTCTAAGTAGTGGTTTTATGGTCCAAGACGATGAGTCGAGAAGATTTCTGAGTCCTATTTGAATTTTATTTATATGTTACCCTTTGTCTTCTGTCTCCTCCATCTTTTACGCCTTTTTTTTTTTTTTTGCAAAAGAAGTACAAATAAGCCTGCATTCTTTTCTGCAGCCAGATGGCGATTTTGCCATGTTATCTTGGTGGGTAAATAACAGAAAAGAGGCTGAAATAACAGAAAAGAACTGAGTCTGATTTTATGTAGCTTGGAAGCTTGTAAGGCAAATACAGACATGGACAAGAGTGAGAGTCACAGAAGGTGGTGTAAATGGGTGGATACTTTCAGGTCCTCTGTGTCTGTGGTCGGATGACTTTGGAGCAGCAGCATGACGCTTGAACTTTGGAGCCTGTTGTGGACCCCTTGCTGCCAGCTTGGGCCAGTGCTGGTTTTGAGAGTCCCATGCATGCTGGTCTGTCTCATCCCTGCCTTGAGTCCAGGGGTGAGGACCCTCCTCAGCCTGGTAACCTTTCAGTGCTGCTTCGGCCCCCAGCCTACTCTACTCCCCTGGGGGAGGAAAGGAAAGAAAGATGAGAAGAAAGCGGGGCCAGGAGTCTCTTTCGTTATAGCCCTGCCTCATCGTTCAAAATAGAGTTTGGATTTTTCATGTATGTGACTAAATTATCTATTTCTTGATTTGAAAATGTAAAATATGGAAATACCATTCAGTTAATTTTAAATAAACAATACATTTATTTTTCTTTAGGGAACCTCAGGACCTGATCCAACTACTGTGTATGTAGATCTGAAATCATTAAGACATGACAGGTACAGTAGATTGGTTATGCTTACTTTCTGTTAGCGTTCCTAAGCATGAAAAGTTCTGAGCCTTGAGAAAGTCAGCTCTCCCCACTCCTTCCTTCTGTTGGTGTCTTCTGGGGGGATGGGAGAAGGGAAGAAATTCATTTTCATTATTAATACCTAATAAGGTTTTCATTTATAAGAAGAAAGCTTTAATTCTCACAGTTGCTGCACTGTTCTTTAATATTAAAATGTAACACTGGTATTTTGTAACATTTGACATAAATTACACTAAAATGGATAGACTCTTTGCTCTGGAAGTTTAAAAATAACTGAGACAGACAGAATAAATGAGGCAGAGTAGGGTTTTTGAAACAACACTTTATCTGAGCCCCAGGAATAAAAGCCTTCCTCCTCAGCAGCTCACAGGTGAATCGTAGCTATACGCCAAGGGGAGCTCCTGGCGGAGGGCTCTGGGACCTTTTCCTGAGTCCCACTGACTTGGGCTGTGTTCACAGTGTGGCCCGTGGCAGTGACCCAGGCTGCACAGGCAGAGCGTCTCTGGTGCTGTGATTTTCAGCCTGGGGAGAGTTTGTCCTCCAAAGGACATTTGACAGTGTCTGGAGACATATGTATTGTCACAACTAGGGGATGCTACTGACATCTAGTGGGTAGAGGCCTGGGATGTTGCTAAACATCCTACAGTGCACAGGATAGTGTCTCACAAAGAATTATAACAAAATATCTGACTCAAAATGTCAGTAATGCTGAGTTTGAGAAACTGCTCTGATGTGAGGAGAGATAGATTAGAGGTTTGGGGAGGCAGTGTAAATAGCTGTGGTAGATGCGGTGCAGTCATTTTTTTTTTTTAAGGCTCTTATGTTGTAAATATTGTTTTTCTGCAGGGTTCGTCTTGTGGAACGGGGTGCCCCCCAGAGTTTGCTCCTCTCAGAGTCTGGAAAGGTAATTTGTTCTGTTAACCGTTGGGAAGGTGGTCTGTGTGTAGAAGTAGTTAGTTTTTGTTTTCTGTGGGGTGTTTTTTTGTTTGTTTGTTTGTTTGTTTGTTTGGCTGTGTTGGGTTTTCGTTGCTGCACGCAGGCTTTTTCTAGTTGTGGCGAGCGGGGGCTACTCTTCATTCCATTGTGTGGGCTTCAGTAATTCTGGCATGGGCTCTAGAGTGCAGGCTCAGTAGTTGTGGTGCATGGGCTTAGTTGCCCTGAGGCATGGCACATGGGATCTTCCCGGACCAGGGCTCAAACCCGTGTCCCCTACATTGGCAGGTGGATTCTTAACCACTGCGCCACCAGGGAAGTTCCCCCGGTTTATTTTTTATTTATTTTTTATTTTTTTTTTGCGGTACGCGGGCCTCTCACTGTTGTGGCCTCTCCCGTTGCGGAGCACAGGCTCCGGACGCCCAGGCCCGGCGGCCGTGGCTCACGGGCCCAGCCGCTCCGCGGCATGTGGAATCTTCCCGGACCGGGGCACGAACCTGTGTCCCCTGCATCAGCAGGCGGACTCAACCACTGCGCCACCAGGGAAGCCCCCCGGTTTATTTTTGAGGTTGAATCTTGTTATACCTCTGTCTCCACTGAGCACGATCCCGTGAGCACCGTCTCCACTCCTGCCTTTGTACACTCCCTCACCTCACTAAAGAGATGGGGGCGGGGAACTGCATTTCCTAGAGGTCATTAGATTTAATTGAACCCCGTCTTTGTGTTTTCTCTTTGATTCTTAGATTTTACCTGGAGTGAAAGTAGTTATTGTTAATCCAGAGACCAAAGGCCCTGTTGGAGACTCTCACCTGGGAGAGGTATGTATAATATTCCCCTTTACTCTGAAGAGTCAGCAGTGAAAGACTTTAGGGTTCATATTTTAGAAGTCAGGAAACTGTGGATATAGCTTTTCCCTCATGGTGAATTTTTGAAAGTTTTCATCTTTCTCTGTGAGGCTCAAAACTGACATGGACAGAGGGGAAATTGAGACCAAGATGGAGTGAAGATTTAGGCACCGAAACTAGAACTAGTCCCAGATTGGTCCACTGACATACCCTTAACTGAAAAGGAAAATGGGCAAATCCCACCTGTTCCCACCTATTAAGGAGTGGAACTAAAAGGAGCCACGAATTTTAAATTTTTAAAATTTATACAAATTTTATATTTTATTCCAAAATGTATCCATTTTTGTATTAGTATAAAAATATTTAAGACTTAATTTTTCTTCCCCCAAATCCCTGAGAGACACTGATACCTCATCTCATAGCTCACTGGGAGCAATGTTGTGGGTGCACGAGGCAGATGACCCGGGCTCTGCCAGTTACCAGCTTCTTGTGATTGGGCAAGTTACTTAACGTCTCTGTCCTCAGTTTCCTCAACCATAAGTAATAATGGCACCCACCTAGTAGGATTGTGTGACAGTTAAATGCATTAATACCTGTATCTGTCATATATTTGGAACAGTGCCTGTCACACAGTGAATACTAGTTTTGTTACCATCGTCGGCTATTGCTGTGTTTACATTGTAAATTCAAATAGCCTGTAGTATTTTCCCGCGGTCTTCGTAACTTAGTTTCAGAGCATAGAAATGATCCCTTGATGCATTTGTGAGACTCTGAAAGAGGCTGAGAAATGAGCCAGGGAGGGCTTCCCTGGTGGCTCAGTGGTTAAGAATCCGCCTGCCAATGTAGGGAACATGGGTTCAAGCCCTGGTCCGGGAAGATCCCACATGCCGCGGAGCAACTACGCCCATATGCCACAACTACTGAGCCTGTGCTCTAGAGCCCGTGAGCCACAACTGCTGAGCCCACGTGCCACAACTACTGAAGCACGTGCATCTAGAGCCCATGCTCCTCAACAAGAAAAGCCACAGCAATGAGAAGCCCGTGCACCGCAACGAAGAGTAGCACCTGCTCGCTGCAACTAGAGAAAGCCCGTGCGTGGCAACAAAGACCCAACGCAGCCAAGGATAAATAAATAAATAAATTTATTTTTTAAAACAAGAAAGAAAGAAAGAAAGAAAGAAATGAGCCAGGGAGGCAATGTAGCCTCAAGGTTAAGAGCACGGCCTCTGTGGCCACCCAGGCTTGGGTGTAGGTTTCCTTGTTTCTGCATCTTAGGCAAGTTACTTAACTCGTTTTTTTTTTTCATCTGTAAAATGGGAATAACAGTAGTACAAACTGTATTGTCATGTCATATATGTCAGGATTGATGGAGGTAAGGCATATAATACTGTTCAGCACATGGTAAACACTTGATAAGTGACAGCTGCCTTTATTGTTGCAGCTGTGTTGTTACTATAAAAATGAGGTTAAAAAACCAAAATAGGGACTTCCCTGGTGGTCCAGTGGGTAAGACTCCGTGCTCCCTATGCAGGGGGCCCAGGTTCAATCCCTCGTCAGGGATCCCGCATGCTGTAACTAAGATCCCATCCCAACTAAGAGTACGCATGCCACCACTAAAAGATCCCACAACTAAGACCCAGTGCAGCCAAAATTAATTAAATTAAGCCAAAATCATCTGTCCCAGAGAACTGAATTGATTCTGGCGAAATGTGACCAGTGCTTTTTCTTGTTGTAGATTTGGGTGAACAGTCCCCATACAGCCAGTGGCTATTACACCATCTATGACAGTGAGACTCTTCAAGCTGACCATTTCAACACCCGCCTCAGCTTTGGGGATCCTGCTCAGACCCTGTGGGCTCGAACAGGATACCTGGGTTTTGTCCGCCGGACCGAGCTCACAGCAGCCACCGGAGGTATCTTCAGCAGTTCCTCACCCCCGTCCTGCTGCGCGTTGCAGCCCCTAGCACGGGCTGGCCTTCCGCAGCCTGCCTTTGGATGTGGAGTGTGTGTGTTGAATTATTCCCTTCTCCGACTCTTGAACCCATACACGAACTTGTATTCATTTGAAGTAAGACTTTGCCCTCAAAGAGGACCCAGGGAATAAGCACTGGGGCCCCGTGTCAGCATCCCTGACCTGTGGGTTGGCTCGGCCAGGCAGTCATAGAGATGTGCCTGGTGATGGGTAGATGCCTCTGGCAGGACTCGGCCCTCAGCAAGCTCCTGGGACAGGTATTCCACCTTTAGTCCCTTGCTCCTAAGCCTTGCGAGCGGGAGGCAGTGCAGAGGAGCCAACCTGCCGAAGCACTCTGTCCCTTCAGCGGCTCACGTTGGACACGAGCCTGCTTGGCAGGGCTCTTGTGTAAGCAGCCCCCAGCCATCCTCTGCCCACTGGGCAGCCACAGTGAAGCCGTGACTTCAACCTTCCTGACGGCATGAATGGCCATTTTAAAATACCCAGCACCAATTGCATCATCCACACCCAGAACTGACACAGATCACTCACTGGACTTGAGCCGCTGGAACTGAGCCAAGTCACTTCTCCTTCGCCCCTTGCTTGTGTTCCCCACTGACCAGCTCCAGAGTGTCTCCATATTTCACAGGGAAGTAGAATAACATACTGGTGGTGAGGGAAGCATGCCTAGCCAGGTGCCTTGGTTTGGAAGCCTACCTCTGTCATTTGCTGTATGACCTTGAGCACTCACTCAACCTCTCAGTTTCCTACCTGGAAAATGGGAGTGATAACGTTTCCTGCCTTGTGGAAATGATGTGAGATTAAATGACATAATGCCTTCAGGTGCCTGGGACAGTGACTGGCACCCAGAAAACACTCGAGAGTCATTAGCTACTCTTTCCGTTGTTTTTGTTACTACAGTCTTCAGCTCTTGTATGATGGGACTCTGCTGGCCTTCCTCATCCTTCTCTCTCCAACAGCTCCTAGCAGTTTGTTTTGCTAAATTTTTCAGAAATCTTCCTTTTCCTGAAAATACAACATTCTGTAGACCTAGCTAAATCATCTCTCTTCTTCTTTTCAGTATCTATATAGACATAAACCATGTAGCCTTGTGTATGCAGTGTGTGCATAAAATCTTTAAAAAAAGATTTCTGCAACGTCCTGCTGGATTACAAGCCTATTAATAACCAGGACTAGAGTCTCTGTGGAGTCCTTGAAGACGTCTAGGAACAATGACATATGTTCACTTCTTTTCCATCTCAAATCCTCTCCCCTCCTCCCCTCCCCAGCCATCATCTGGCTAATTCCTATTTATCCTTAAAAGCTCAGCATGGCTTCAGCTTTTCCCTTTCTGAACCCTTGAGCTGAGCTCGGGGAGGGGGGGCCCTAGTGCACACTCGGGTCGCTGGGCTGACCTCATCCCACCTGATGTCCATCCATAGGACATCTGTTGTGTGTGTGTTTCCCCCACTAGACAGTAAGTATCTTCAGAGCAGGAATCATGTTATATCATCTTTGTCTCCGCAGCACTAGGCACAATTCCTGGCACGTGGTAATAATAATAATGACGATAGCTAATGTTTTCAGCACTTACAGTGTACCAGGCATCATATTAACTCCCTTAAGTGAATTGAATCCTCACAGCAGCCATTTATTATTACCCCTGTCTCACAGAGGGGAAGCAGGACTCAGAGACTTAAGTTAATTCTCCACGTTACGGAGCTGGTGAGTGGTGGCGCCAGGTGACGTGGCAGGCAGTCTGGACCCTGTGCTCTTAACTCCAACGATGTAGTACACTCAGTGCGTCTGATGAACCAGGTTCCTCTTTCTCTCCCCATCAGAGCGTCACGATGCCTTGTACGTAGTGGGAGCTCTGGACGAGACACTGGAACTGCGAGGCCTGCGGTACCACCCCATCGACATCGAGACCTCGGTGTCTCGGATCCACAGGAGCATGGCCGAATGGTAAATCCCCTGCACAGCATAGGTTCCCCCGCAGCTGCGGTACCAGTTAAAGTTGCTCTGTAGTCAGCCGTCTGTAGCAGACCACCTACGGCTGTGGAACTCCAGGGGAGCCAGAAAATAAACGGACTGATCCTTGTCTGGCAGTGTGCCGTCTGCTAAGACAGGCTCCGTGGACTCGTGGTGGGGCTGGGTCCTTTTTAATGGTAGGCTCTTACCGTTGGAAGGGACCTAACTGATCATCCGCCTCTAGAAAGTTGGTAGAGGGTGGTGGGAAGAACCATGACTTTCAGGTCAAAAGACCCAGCTGGAAGGCCCAGCGCTGCCAGCGTTCCCAAGGAAAGAGGCTGCTTTCCTCATCTGAAAATGCCTCCTCTGCTCCTTCCTGATTATCAGGAGGATCCAGTGAGAATGTGCTTTGTAAGCTATCAAATGGTAAGCAGATGAAAAGGACTGTTATTATTATCTGGTCCAGGTTCCCTCTTAGTGCGGGAATTCCCCCTACATTACCCCTGACAAAGGATCATCCGACCTCAACGTTGACTAAAAATTTCTTAAAATTAGAACTCTGTAGTTTTTACCTATTTGCTTTCATCGTGGATTCTTAACAGTACAGAATCCATCCAGTTTCTTTTTATACATGTTTAAGTCAGTGTGTCCTTCTCAGGTTTTTTTTTTTTTTTTCATGCAAAGTAGCCACAGTTCTTTTAATGGTTTGTTCATGCTTTCCAGATGCTTCTTTGTCTTGCTTTTGTCAGAGTTTCTCCTCTGAACAGACCTGAACAATGCCCATGAGGTGTAAGAACAACGCAGAGAAGTTGGGCGCCATGGTTACCCCCTAATTTTAACCATTTGACTTTTGATGCTACCAGATATTGTGTACATTTTTCTTAAGGACTGAATCTGTTTTTCAAAGCAGTTCAACACTGCAAAACACAAGTCAGGTCATACCTTCTAACCCAGCAAACCCCACTGAATGTAAGGCAACTTTCTACCTTATAGCACAATAGGAGAGAGCGTGTATGGGGCACTGAGTTCAGATGAGGCCAGGCCAACTCCCTTCCCGTTTGGTATTATAATATAGATAATAATCTTAGTCAAAGCTCTTATGTTGCAAATATCAAGAATTCTCTTCAAAACAACTTAAGCAAAAGAGAGTTCATGGACAGAATACCTGGTTATCTCAGAGGTTCCTAGAAGTCTCTGACCAGCTCTGGATCTCAAGAAAGGTAGAAACAAGGAATGGGAAGGCCATCAGGAACCACCGTCTTCTCACTTTCTAGAGCCATGTGGGCATCCACTTCATTCTTTCTCTCCTCCCTGAAGAGCCATTCTCTGTACTTCTCTGCACACCTGCTACCCCAGAACGTTCAGTCCACGTGTCCTCAGTTCAGGTGACCAGCTAACAACTTTCATTCCCACTTCCAAACTCCCAAGAGATTTTAAATGGCTCAGCTAATCAGCTGTGATCATAGGGGCAAGGTCATGTATTAAAGACGTGGCTGAGAGCCTTCTGGTTGGATCCAAGCGAGAAGGCAGTTCTCAGGGAAAATGGGGATAAGTCTTGGGCAGACAGTGTAAGAGATGACATGTTAACTGAATGTCATTGAAATTTCAGTGCCGTGTTCACGTGGACCAACTTGCTCGTGGTGGTTGTGGAACTGTGTGGCTCTGAACAGGAGGCCCTAGATCTGGTTCCTTTAGTGACAAATGTCGTCCTGGAGGAGCATTACCTCATCGTGGGCGTCGTAGTTGTGGTGGACCCAGGCGTTATCCCCATCAACTCCAGAGGAGAGAAGCAGAGGATGCACCTCCGTGACAGCTTCCTCGCTGACCAGCTGGACCCCATCTATGTGGCGTATAACATGTAACCAGCCTTGTGGGGACTGCAGGGGCCATCCTGCAAAACCACAGGACCAAAGACCCGTGACTAGGAGGAAGCTTTCATATGGTGTGAAATAAGCTGAGATGGCTACATTATATCCTTCATCTCATCCTGTGGGATTCTGCAATCACGTGACACACAGGAAAGGGGAATTCTGTGGTAGCAAATGAAAAAAATATTAACAGTCTGTTGGTCATGAGCTTTGACGTAGTGTGAGCAGCACGTTACTAAAGCAATTACATCCATGTTGCATTTTTTTCATCTGTTGTATATAGTTGTATTTTTATCTAATGCTGTTTTAGAATTTTGTAAGGGAGTTTAATGAATTCATGTGATGGGGTAGTCTGAGTTACACAGTTCCCCGCTCTGTACTGTATTTTGCCATTTTACCATAGTTAGACCTTCTGCGGGTTTTGTTAACACAGAACTACTTGGCTTACTTTCAGTTGACCCATAGCAAATCAGATAACCCACTGAATATGAGAATTACTTTATATATAGAAAATTCTTGATGGTAAAACATTTTGACCAGTGTTTTAAACATGTAAATAAGAATACACATAATTCAGCTAAAAATTGAAGAATTGGCTTGTATAGTTGTAACAACTAAAGTAGAAACATTTCTACTTTGAGAGAATCTCAGTATTCTCTGGATGCAGTGTAATTGAATAGGTGACTAAAAAGTGCAAATTGTTCACAGGTTTTGCTGCACATTGTACTGTGTCTCTGTTGGCTGGTGTATTTTATAAACTGAAGCTGCCTATGTTTGTTTTTTAAGCTTGCATTCCCAGAATCAGCTTAAGCTTTTAAGAATTCAGCCTGTTTCTACAAACTGAATAATCTCAGCTGAAAAATCAACATGTTAGGAAAAGCTAAGATTCATTAGATCCCACCCAGTTCTAAGGAACCGGAATAACTCACTCCGGCCCCCAGTGTTGAAACCGTCTTTCACGTTTAGAATGACTGCATAAGAATTTAGAATTTCCTCTTTTCCAGGCCCATTGTATACTGTGTCAGCAGTTATACATCTAGCTTTTCTTTTCTGAGGACTGAAGAGCATCCTCTGTTCTTCCAGTTCACTAGGGCGGGGATTTTAAGAACAAGAGCAATAGGCTGGGAAGGCAGTGGGATCGATAGTCACGCGAAGGCGTAAGGCCTCGTAACTGCATGTCTCAGAACTGACCGATTTGGGTTGCCAAAGTAGCCAGGCTTATGCTGAAATAGGGGAAGTCTGATGTATGCAAGAAACTCTTTTGAAATAACTGTGGTGCCCAGGCCAAGCGGACAGAGCCTGGGACTGAGTTTGGCCTCTGGCTCGGTTTCCTTTCTTTGGTCTGATACTTCACATATTTGAATATAGTTGAATTTTATTATTTTTTTCTTACAGAAATATTTTTTAAAATTAAAAAAAAAAAACTCAAAGTGAACAGAGTTAACTTGTTAAATCAGAATGGTTCTCTTTGACCCACTCTGGTCTATTGTGTAAATATTTATTTAGACTATTTTAATAATACACATTATTTACCCCACTGTAACATCATGTAAACTAAATATGTTTTTAAACAATTTTTTAGACTTGTAATTACCCTGAAAATAAGGTTTATAATGCAAAGACCAGACCCTTCGCCACGGCAGCACTCCTGGGGGGCTGCCCTTATACAGTCTCATGACTCAAAGCCACTTTATTGCCTCCCTTTTACATAACCCTCTTTTCCTCCCAACTCGTTCTCCGCAGAGGGAAGACCTCAAGACATTTTCCAGTTCCAGATCTCTTTTTCAACATTTTGGATGACGTTAACTTACACATGATGGGAGAGGTTCTAGGATGTACAGGAAAAAAGCACTTGCATTGGGGTAAGAAATCCAGTGACTAGCAGAGAAAACAGCCTGCTTATTTGGAAAGTAATTTTCTTAAGACAGTTTTTAATGATTCACTAATCAAAGCAAGGGACCCTGAGGATCTTCTATCTCCGTAATCCACAAGTTCTAAGAAAAAGGTATAAGGCAGAGTCTATCCTATGGGTTGCTTTCATAATTCTCATTACACAAGTTAGGGTGTCTGCTAGAAATATACTGTGAGCCACATCTGTCATTTTAAAATTTCTAGTAACCACATTTTAAAAAGTAAAAAGAAACAGGTGAAATTGATTTTAATATATTATTTAGCACAATATATGAAAAATACTTCAACATGGGATCAATATAAAAAATTATTGAGATATTTTACTTTCTTTTTTTCATATTATGTCTTTGAAATCCAGTGTGTATTAAGCACATCTCAATTCGGACTAGCCATATTTCAAGTTTTCAGTAGCCACACATGGCTGTTGGCTACCATACTGGACTGTGCAGATTATACTCATTCCTTCAAATAAAATATTCCGTTAATCTCATGGTATGGCCAACTCCCAGTTATTTAGGGGCTGATTATCTAGTTTTGAAGTTCCTCAGGCCTCTGATTTATTGTTATTTTTTTTGCTTTCTGCCTTGTGGCTGCTTTATTTATCTTTTGCCTATCCCCCAAAGCCAGAATAAGCTGGTGGAGGAAAGAAAACTAAGATGCTAAGGTGTGTCTTTCGGGAACTTCACCAGTAACTCTGGTAAAGTATCCTCTGGAAGGGGAAGAGAGTCAGTCATTAGTTTAGAGGTGTTTGTGGGATCATCTACAGATCTGATGCCTAGTCTGTTGCAGACTTGGTAAGAAAACTTTCTCTTGGTGACACAACGCTCTTAGTCTTTCCACACTAAGTAGAACCTTTGTGGTAGAACTGACTCTTAAGAGAGGCCCCAAAGGCCATTATTAATAGAAACAGCCTGGCCAAAACTTGGGAACATATTGTGTCTGGGTTTTTATGCCTGTGGGGAGTGGGGGTGGGGGCGGGGGGACTAAAGAATAGCAAGCCCTCATTTCAGATAAGAGAAACCTATTCATCTGAAAGTTTTTGAAACTCTTTCTGCCTCTCAGCAGAAGTAACAAGGTAGATCAGGAAGGGGCTTCCTCAGAACAAATGCCATCTCCTGCATCAGTGAGACCTTGGGAATGACCAGCATGCTAATGGGCATCAGTGAATCCACACTCTTTATTTCCTTCCTGCCTCATAAAGGGCCCCTGCTTTCCCCGTACCAGGTCCTCCTGAAGTTGTGCTGCCTCAGGCTGTTTAGGGACCATTGCCTGTCTATTGGTCATAGGAGTGTCTCCTTAACTTTAGTCCCTGGGCAATGCTTGCTTAATGCTTTTGTTGAATCAACAAAGGGCCCGAGGCCTTAGGCTTTTTTGTTAAGGTCTGTGCCCCAGGCATGGTGCTCAATATCTTGGCCAAATAAATTACTTTCCTTGAATATCCAGGAATCTTTAGACTGAAGCAATGAGGAGTTATCACCTCACCCTCAAACTACAACATGATCTATGCCTTAGAGTTGTTTTTGTTGTCTGCTTTCGTGTAAAAACAAGAGTATTTGGAGCAAGCTGCAGTACTCCAAATACAAAATAGGCCTTTTCTTTATCATTCATTCAACATTTCTGGTTTAGGTCTATGTAGATGGGCCATGTTATTTGTCCAGAGGAAGAGAGTGTAAAGATATAAGAATAATTTTTTAGTCCTAAATGCTGTTTTGTTTATTTTTTGTCAAGATATTTACCAGTGTCAGATTCAAACTATAGTACTGTGTAATTATGTATAAAGTTTTTTTTATTTATTTGAAATTAGACTAGATATACATTTTTAAATTTAACATCTGGCTGGACAGTGTTCTATTAACTCATTGAATGTGTTTCCTTTGTCTTGTGTTAATAAATATTGATGCCTGATTATGTTTAATGCTTCACACATCGGGAGAATTGATAAATTGGAATTAATAAATTTTAAATTTAACTTCAGATGGTAAGACCCAAAGATACCTGGAGAGGTCTAAGGAAAATGAACACAGAGATCCGAAGTTATAGCAAATCAGTTCTATAAAAGGAGGCCAGATTGAGGAACAATAGAGAGTCATTTTGAAAACTAATAAGCCTTTTGTCCAGACCAATTATAACTTAGTTTTCCTCCTACCCTGTAGCATTTGGTAGTTTTTAACTATTGATCATACATGTTGTTATTATTTTTTAAAATCTGTAATTGGACTGGGTTTCAGCTTTTCTAGGGTAATATCTCATTTGCTCTCCCATTTCCTGGTTTCAAGAAACTTGATGGGAGTTTTTATCAAATTGAGCATATTCTCAGACACTGAAACTGGTCCTTGAATTACAGTCCAAGCTATTCAGGCAGCTGAGAACTTTTCTTTAACTTAATACACATTTATTGAGTGCCTGCCCACTAGGCACAAGTCACTGTGATAACAACTGAAGCTAGAGAGAGAGAAACTCAAGTCACTGCCCTCAAGAAGATACAGGAAAACAATACACTATATTAAGGGTTGCGAGTAGAGGTGGACTGTGGGAGCAGGTAGGATAGGCACCCAATCCAGTGATGAAGGAGGATAATGAGGAATTCGGGCTGGAGGAGGTAACATCTGAACTGAGTCTTGAAGGATAAGCTATAGCCAAATAAAGGCAGCAAGTGGGGAGGCAGAGTTGTCTATTCTGGAAACTGCAATTTATTATTAGGATGTAGGGTTTAAAGGGAGAAAAGTAAAAGATAACTATCTGTGGAGGTCTGAGCCAAGGACAGATCACTAAGGGCCTTGATGTGTCAAGCTAAGAATTTTGGACTTTTATCCAGAAGGCCAGAGAGAGCCAATGAGGTGTTTATAGCAAGGAAATAACATGCTCAGATTTGCAACATAGGAGATTATTCTGGTAGTCATGTAGAAAATGGATTGGTGCAGGTAGGGAAAGAAAGGTAAAACCTGGGACAGGGAGATCAGTTGAGAGGCCTTTGCAGAAACTGCAGTGATAGAGCAAAGCACTTTAACCAACGCAGTGACAGGATGGAGACCAGAGACAATGCATGTAAACTTGGGAGAGAGTAAGATGTCAATCGATAAGGAAGGAGGAATCCAAAATAACTCGTAGATTTCTGACGTCGGGAGTTAGGTAGATGTGGAGTCATTTACCAAGATAGGGAAAAAGGAGGAATGGATTTGGGAAAGAAGATGCTGTGTTCCATGTTGGTCACGTTCATTTGAGGTGCTGTGGAGGTCCAACAGGCTGCTAAATATTTAGGTCTCTGCCTCGAGAGCTCTGGCCCAGAAATACACATTTGGGAGACATTCTTTTAAAAGTGGTAGTTAAAGCCATGGAACGGATGATAGTGCCAAGAAAGATCACGTAGAGTGAGAAAAGGCCCAATGATGGAGCCGTAGGGAACACGGGCATTCAAAGCCTGAGGGAGGAAGAAGAATCCACAAAAGGGAGAAGGAATGACTGGAGAGATAGCGTCAAAACCAAGAAGGAGCTTGGGCATAGAAATCAAAGGACGAGTTTTAAAGAGGAGGGAGTGCCCAGCAGTGCCGAAGGCTACAATGAAGCTGAGAAAACAGGGACTGGCTAGCGTCTGTGGTATCTGGCAACCAGGCAGTCACTGGTAACCTTGGTCAGAGCAGAAGCAGTGGCAGCTATGGGGGCAGGAGGCAGAAGACTGGTTCCGGAGAGGTGTGATGGGAAGTGTGACCGAACAGAGGCTACTCTTTTTAGAAGCTGTATCTACACATAGAAAGGAAAGAGATGGGATAGTAGTTAAACGAGGGATGTAGAATTGAGGGAGACTATTTTTAAGACAGAAGAAATAAAATATTCCTGAGTAGAGGGAAAGTTTCCAAATAAAGCAATGAGGGATAATGGACAAAACAAGGTCACTGAGAAAGTAAGAGGGGTGGGGATCCAGAGAACAGGTGGAACGATTAGCCTTTTAGGGGAGGAAGCACATTTTTTCAAATAAAACTGAGAAGAGGCAAGATCCTGATAGTAGGAAGTTAGTAGAGGCCTACTACTGATGACCTCCTTCACTTCTCTGAATCTCCATTCTCAGTCTACAGAGATGAATATTCATTTCTGAGATAATCTCTAAAATAAATATGATAGAGCTGACAAAAAATAACATGGAATCTGCAAATAATGGGAATTCCTAAAAAGCAGATGTAAGAGGGAAATTTACATGAAACTCATAGAAACAAAGACTAAAAATAAAATAGTTGTATTCAACTAAAAAAAGAAAAAAAGGGCCCTCTACAAAAGTAGAAGGAAGGAAATAATGAAAGGCAGAAATTAATAAATACAAATAAAGGAAATGTAAAAGGTTCAACAAAACCAGAAGCTGATTTCTTAAAAATAACCTAATCTCTAGTAAAACTTGTGTATGCACATGCACACACACACACACAAAAAAAAAAACTAGTAGGAAACACAAAGGAGAATATAACTACAGCTACAGTATTTTTTTAATCTTGAGGGATTATTATAATATTGCAGTAAATTTGAATTTTAAATGAAACATAATTTTCTAGAAACTATGCGATTTGAAAATTTCACTCAAGAAGTAGAAAAATCTGATTTTTACCAAACTCACAAGGAACAGGTAATCCTTTTTTCATATATAAAATAAAAAGCCACCCAATTCATCGTACAAAGTTAGTATAACCTTGATACCAAAATCAGACTAAGGCAGTGTTTTAAAATTCTAAATAATCTCACTTGTGAAAAGATGCAAAATTATAAAATCTAGCTGTTTTGGTTATCTGCTATGTAGTACACTGCCCCAACTTGGTGGCATAAAACAAAGTCATGCATATATACATTCTGTGCATCATGAATTAGGGCACAGTGGGAACGTCTTATATCTGTCCCAAAATGTCTGGCCTCAGCTATGAGGACTCTTAGGTCTGGGGGGGATGATTTGAAAAGCTTGGGGCCAGAATCATCTAGACTTCTTTGCTCACATATCTGAAGCCCAGGCTGGGATAACTGGAAGACTGGACTCAACTGGGACTGTTGACCGAAGCACTTTAATGTAGCCTTTCCTCATAGCTAGGACTTCTTACAGCATGGCAATTGGGTTCTGAAAAGGAGCATCAGAAGAGGATCATGTTAAGCTGTAAATGTCTCATCCACTCTTGGAAGGCATGCATGTTCCTTCTGTTGCATTCTACTGCTCAGCCCAGATGCAAGAGAGATGACTCTACATCTTGATGAGAGAGAAGCAAAGTCACATTGCAAAGGAGCATGTGGTTTGGCAGATACCTCTGTGCATATGTCTGAAGATATTATATTGGAAAATTCAATCTTCCACACTAGCAAACCAAACCCAGTAGTGTATAAGAAATAATACATGAAAATCAAAGAGGGTCAAATCAAGGATGGTTCAATATTAGAGAAATCTCTTTATATAATACCTCTTATCAACAGCTTAAAAGAGAAAGCCATATGATTATCTCATCTCAACAGATTCAGGGGGGAAAAAAGGTAAACTTCAACATTGACTAATGGAAAAAATTCAAACAGCAAGGAATAGAAGAAGACTTTAAAAATTTTTTATTGAAGTATAGTGGATTTACAATGTGTTAGTTTCAGGTGTACAGCAAAGTGATTAAGTTACATATATATGTATATATTCTTTTTTAGATTCTTTTCCATTATAGGTTATTATAAGATATTGAGTATAGTTCCCTGTGCTATATAGCTATACAGTAGAGGTCCTTGTTGGTTATCAATTTTTTATATATAGTAGTGTGTATATTTTAATCCTAAACTCCTAATTTATCCCTACCTGCCCCTTCACCTTTGGTAACCAAAAGTTTGTTTTCTATGTCTGTGAGTCTGTTTTTGTTTTGTAAATAAGCTCATTTGTATTATATTTTTAGATTCCACATACAAGCAATATTATATATTTTTCTTTCTCTCTCTGACTTACTTCACTCAGTATGATAATCTCTAGGTCCATCCATGTTGCTGCAAATGGAATGTTTTCATTTTCTTTGTGGCTGAGTAATATTCCATTATACATATGTATATATGTGCCATATCTTCTTTATCCATTCATCTGTCGATGGAGACTTAGGTTGCTTCCATGTCTTGGCTATTGTAAATAGTGCTGCTATGGCGCATGTATCTTTTCAAATTATAGTTTTCTCTGGATATATATGCCCAGGAGTGGGATCACTGAATCATATGGTAACTATATTTTTAGTTTTTTAAGGAACCTCCATAGTGTTCTCCATAGTGGTTGTACCAATTTACATTCCCACCAACCATGTAGGAAGGTTCCACACCCTCTCCAGCATTTATTATTTGTAGACTTCTTGATAATGGCCATTATGGCTGGTGTGAGGTGGTACCTCTTTGGAGTTTTGATTTGCATTTCTCTAATAATTAGAAATGTTGAACATCTTCTTATTTGCCTATTAACCATCTGTATGTCTTTGGAGAAATGTCTATTTAGATATTCTGCCCAATTTTTAATTGGGTTGGTCTTTTTTTGTTTTTTTTTAAATATTGGGCTGTGTGAGCTGTTTGTGTATTTTGGAAATTAATCCCTTGTGGGTCACATCGTTTGCAAATATTTTCTCCCATTCTGAGGGTTGTCTTTTCATCTTGTTTATGGTTTCCTTTGCTGTGCAAAAGCTTTTAAGTTTAATTAGATCCCATTTGTTTATTTTTGTTTTTATATCCATTACTCTAGGAGACAGATCCAAAAAAAATTTCTGTGATTTACATCAAAGAGTGTTGTGACTACGTTTTCCTCTAGGAGTTTCATAGTATCCATTCTTACATTTAGGTCTTTAATCCATTCTGAGTTTATTTTTGTATATGGTGTTAGAAAACATTCTAATTTCATTCTTTTACATGTAGCTGTCCAGTTTTCCCAGCATCACTTATTGAGGAGACTGTCTTTTCTCCATTATATATTCTTGCCTCCTTTGTTGTAGATTAATTGACCATAGGTGCTTGGGTCTATTTTCTGGGCTTTCTATCCTGTTCCATTGATCTATATGTCTGCTTTTGTGCCAGTACCATACTGTTTTGATTACTGTAGCTTTGTAGTATAGTCTGAAGTCAGGGAGCCTGATTCCTCTAGCTTCATTTTTCTTTCTCAAGATTGCTTTGGCTATTTGGGGTCTTTTGTGTTTCCATACAAATTTTTTTAACTTTGGGGAATTTCCCTGGCAGTCTAGTGGTTAGGACTCAGCGCTTTCACTGAAGTGGGCCTGGGTTCAATCCCTGGTCAGGGAACTAAGATCCAGCAAGCTGCATGGCGTGGCCAAAAAAAATTTTTTTTAATTAAAAAAAAATAATAAACATTTTTTTGTTTTAGTTCTGTGGAAAATGCCTTTGGAATTTGATACGGATTGCACTGAATCTATAGATTGCCTTGGTAGTATGGTCATTTCAATAGTATTGATTCTTCCAATCCAAGAACATGGTATATATTTCCGTCTGTTTGTGTTGTCTTCAATTTCTTTAAGCAGCGTCTTCTAGTTTTCAGAGTACAGGACTTTTGCCTCCTTAGGTAGGTTTATTCTTCGGTGTTTTATTCTTTTTGATGTGATGGTAAATAGGATAGTTTCCTGTTTGCAGATGACATGATACTATACATAGAAAATCCTAAAGACTCTACCAGAAAACTACTACATCTCATCAATGAATTCGGTAAAGTTTCAGGATACAAAATTAATATACAGAAATCTGTTGCATTTCTATAAACTAACAGTGGAATAGCAGAAAGAGAAATTAAGGCTTCTTTGATAGATAGATCATCTGTTACAAAACTACAATAAAAAATACTTAATGGTGATACTTTAGAAGCACTACCATGAAAGTCAAGATTATGATGAGGATGCTTACTGTCTATCACTGTTTCTATTCAGCATTGTACTTACTATTATAGCTAGCATAATTAGGGGAAAGAGAATGAGCTATATGAATTGCATACAAAGGAAGAAAAACATTAATATTTGTAGACAGTATGATAGTCTGTGTTGAAAATACAAGAGAATCTACAAATTTAAACAAATAGGAATTTAGCAAGATTGCTGAATACAGGATAAACATATAAATATCAATAGCATATGTCTCTAGTTTATGATAATGGTGGAGTTAACTTGGTCAGATTAACCCTCCCAAAGATAGAAATAACTACATTTGAAAAATGAAATGCAATAGGTGACATTTGTGTGTTTGTGACTTTGTGTCTGAGGACATCCCCATAACTCCAAATAGCTTAAGTGGTAGAGAGCCACACCCTATTGGCTTAAGGTGTAAAAGGACAGAGTCTCAGGTTGGCAGAGCAGCCAGAGAGTAGTTAGGTGAGAAATCTATGCAGGGAGAAAGCCTCAGAAGATGTAAGTCCCCAAATCTGCATATAGAATCTGTCAGAATCTTTGACTAATAGCTAAACTAAATTATGTGGAGAAAAACCCAGAGTTCCTGGTGAAACAGAGCATCAGCTAGAAGCTGAAAGAGTTAAGCAGAGATTTCAGCCATTGTCCATGACAGAGGAAAACGAGATGGGAAGTTAAGCCCTCTCAAATTAACTGCCTTCTGGAATAAAAATCACTCTGTAAAAGAGTATAATCCATCCCAATGATAAAACTACTAGAAACCTGAAGAAACAGAAAAATATGACTCATACCTAAGGAAAAAGAAAATCAGTCGATAGATACCAACTGCAAGATCACTCAGATGTTACAATTGGTAGTCAAGAGCTTTAAATCAGCCATTTTATATATATATATATATATATATATATATATATACACACACACACACACACACACACACACACACATACATACATACATACTGGGACTTAAAGGGAAATATACACAAATGGATAAACAGATAGGGAATCTAGCAGAGAAATAGGAACTATAAAAAAGAATCAAATGGAAATTCTAGGACTGAAAAGTACAATATTGAAATGAAAAATTGAGGAACTTAATGAGCTTAACAACAGATTGAAGATGGTATAATAAAGAATAAATGGGGCTTCCCTGGGTGGCGCAGTGGTTGAGAATCTGCCTGCCAATGCAGGGGACACAGGTTCAAGCCCTGGTCCGGGAAGATCCCACATGCCGTGGAGCAACTAAGCCCATGCGCCACAACTACTGAGCCCACATGCCACAACTTCTGAAGCCCACGCTCCTAGAGCCTGTGCTCTGCAGCAAAAGCCACTGCAATAAGAAGCCCATGCACCGCAACAAAGAGTAGCCCCTGCTCTCCACAACTAGAGAAAGGCTGCGTGCAGCAACAAAGACCCAACACAGCCAAAAATAAATAAATAAAATAAATTTATTTTTTTAAAAAAAGAATAAGTGGACTTGATGACTGATTATCAGTCTGAAGAACAAAGAGAAAAAAGACTGAAGAAAAAAATAATGAAGAAAGCTTTAGAGTCCTTTGGAGTTCCAGGTGGGAAAGAGAATGGGACATAAAAAAATATGTGCAGAGGACTTCCCTGGCAGTCTAGTGGTTAAGACTCTGTGCTCCCAATGCAGGAGGCATGGGTTCACTCCCTGGTCAGGGAAATAAGATCCCGCATGCCACATGGTGCGGCCAAAAAAATAAAATTAAAAAATGTGCAGAAATAGTGGCAAAGCTCCCCATATTTGGAAAGACGTATATTTACAAACTGAAGAAACTCCAGGAACCCCAAGTGGTATATAGAAAACCACACTTAAACATGATCAAGGGCAAACAGCTAAACTTCAATAAAGCAAAAGTCTTAAAAGTAGCCAAGGGGAAGTGACACATTATATACAGGAGAACAATGATACAATTAATAGCCAACTTCTCATTAGTAATAACAGAAGCCACAAGAACAAACACAGAATGATATATTTAGAGTGCTGGAAGGAAAAAAAAAAGCTATCCAGTTCTATAACTCATCAGACTATCCTTCAAACATGAAGGTGAAACCTCAATCCGATAAAGACCGTCTATAAAAACAAATTCACTGCTTACACCACACTTAATAGTGAAAAACAGGATGATTTCTCCCTAAGGTTGGGAACAAGGCAAGAAAGTCTGTTCTTACCACTTTTATTCAACATTGAATAAAAGGCAGTTAGGCAAGGAAAAGAAACAAAAGGCATCCAGATTGAACAAGAAAAATTAAGGCTATCTCTAGTCCCAGATGAAATGACTTGTATATATGAAATCCTAAGGAATACACACACCCAAACTATTAAACAAGTTCAGCAAGGTTGCAGAATACAAGATCAATAAAAAAGATATTATTTCTATTTACTAGCCACGAACATTCCAAAAATGAAATTTAAAAACCAATTCTAGGACTTCACTGATGGCTCAGTGGTTAAGAATCTGCCTGCCAATGAAGGGGACATGGGTTCGAGCCCTGGTCTGGGAAGATCCCACATGCCGTGGAGGAACGAAGCCCATGCACCACGACCACTGAGCCTGCACTCTAGAGCCCGCGAGCCACAACTACTGGAGCCTACATGCCACAACTACTGGAGCCTACATGCCACAACTACTGGAGCGCACATGCCTAGAGCCCGTGCTCCACAACAAGAGATGCCAGCAAGATGAGAAGCCTGCACACTGCAACGAAGAGTGGCCCCTGCTCGCTGCAACTAGAGAAAGCCCACGCGCAGCAATGAAGACCCAACGCAGCCAAAAATAAATAAATAAAATTTTTTAAAAATTCTATTTAAAATAGCATCAAAAGGAATAAAATATTACTTATTATAACCAAAGTACAAACTTGTATACTAAAAACTATGAAATCATTGATAGAAACTAAAGACCTAAACAAACGGAAGTTCATCCCCATGTTCATGGATTGGAAGATTTAATATTGTTAGGATGGCAATATTCCCCAAATTGATCTACAGATTCAATGCAATCTCTATCAAAATCCCAGCTGACTATTTTGCAGAAATGGATAGAGTGATCCTAGAATTCATCTGGAAATGTAAGGGACTCAGAGTAGTCAAAACAATCTTGGAAAAGAACAATTAAGTTGGAGTACTTACACATCCATATTTCAAAACTTACTACAAAGCTATAATAAGGAGAGTGTGATACTGGCATAAGGATAGACCTATCAATCAGTGGAATAGAATTGAAAGTCCAGAAATGGGAAAACCTCTGAAACTGTCCCCAACCCAGCCAAGTTAATAAAACAATAACAATATTAATATTGCATCTCAGGGGGGAATGGTGGAGATTAGTGCCATTCATAAGAATGTCAGATTCAGAGGCGTTGGTCCTTGTTTAAATTCACCAGTCTGGTCCCTGCAGAAATTCTTGGATCCTGGGGGATGGCAGTGCACTACTGCAAATTCAACCAGATAGTAGACCCAATTATAGCTGTTGTACTTGTATCTTTGCTAGATCAGATTAATAAGGTCTCAGGTACATGGTATGTAGCCATTGATTTGACAAATGTGTCTTTTTGTATTCCAATGAAGAAAGAAAATCAGTTCTCATAACAAGGAAAATAATTTGCAACTATGTGTGGTGATGGATAGTAACTAGACTTATTGTGGTGATCATTTTGTAATATACACATATATTGAATCTGAAAACTAACATAATGCTATATGTCAATTATATCTAATTTTTTTTTAATTTTTTAAAGAATCAGAAGTAGTTCACATTCACATAGAAGGGACAGGAACATACATTTATAGCTTTGCCCCAGAATTACATTACCTGACATCACTCTGATCAGACAGACAGAACAAGAAGTGGTTAGTACGCTGAAGGTCTTGGTAAGCTGCACGCAATCCAGAGGATGGGAAATAAACTCTATGAAAGATTCAGAGGTCTAGTGGTCAGGGGCGTGCTGACATATCCCCTAAGACAGAAAAAAAACAAATGACTGCATCTTGCATCCCCTTTCTCAAAGAAGGAAGCACACTCTTTGGTAAGCAGGCCTCTTCAGGTTCTGGGGACAGTACATTCTATGCCTAGTAATAATGCCCATGAAAAAGTAATACCAGGTGACAGCTTTAAGTCAGGCGTGGAGTCATATGATATTGCAGATTCCGTGGAGGTGACAGTCATGGAAAAAGAAGCAGTGGGAAGTTTATGGCAAGACCCAGCAGGAGAATCACAATGCAAGCTATTGAAATCCAGGAGCAAGAATATGCCAGTTGTAGTAGAGAATTGTAAGCCTTTTGAAAATAGCGACTGGTGTGCTACTGGGCCATGATAGAGATGGAAAACTTGACCAGGGGACCCCAAGTGACTATGCATCTGGAACTGGCCATCATTGGCTGGATTCTGTCAAATGCACCAAGTCGTAAAGTCAGATGGGCCCAACACCAAGACGACATAAGACAGGAACATTACACCTAGGACCAAGCCTAAGCAGAATCAGAGGACACAAGCACTATGCGTGCAGAGACAACCCAGAACCCACTGTTACCCACTGCAGTTACACCTAAGTGTTCTTCACTCAGCTCACACCTATGGCCATAGTGGTGCATGGGGGTGGCTCCAGCTGAAGCAGGTGTAAAAAGCCTGTTTGGCTATGGGTGGGTTCTGACCATTTTCAGGGGTAACTTTGAAAGGCAGTTGCAGTGGAAATCTTCCCAATTGGCAGATATTAATGTGATCACCCATTTTGTGTGGAAGGAGAAGTGGCTCAAAGTGAGAATATATATGAACTCATGGGCAGTGGCAAATGGCCTGGCCAGTTGGTCAGTGTCTTAAAAGGAAAAAGACTGGAAGATTGGCTGCAACACGGTCTGCAGTAGAGGTATATGGATGGATATAGGGGAGGGAAGACAGATGATGAAGATCTTTGCTTCATATATCAATGCCCATGAAAAAGAATTCACCATGGAAGAGACACTGAACATCCTAATAGACAGAATGACTTGGCTGGCTGATGTCAGCCACATACTGGCCATCTCAGTATCGGCACGATAAGCACATGAATGGAATAGATACAGTGGTAGAGATGGAGGCTATGCAGAGGCCCAATGGCACGGACTCCCACTTACCAAGGCTGACGTAGCTACTGCTGTCTCTGAATCTTCAAGTAAATATTGACAGAGACCAACACTGAGCTCCCAAGGTGGCACTATTTATTTAGGAGACTAATTGGCCACTTGATAGTAAGTTGACAACACTAGGCTTCCTCCATCCTAGAAGGGCTAGTGATTTGTTCTCATGTGAATAGACTTACCTTTTCTGGATAAGAATTTGACCATCCTGCCCTCTGAGCCTCCCTCAGCATCACTACCTGGGGGCTCACAAAGGGGCATGATACTTGCAGGCTGCTCTGACCAACATAAAGAAGTTTCCTCCAGGAAGCCAAATTTCATTTCCAAGCTGTCTTGCTACAACTCTGTCATCATAATCTTGAAGGTAAATAACTTGATTGCATACACTCCAACTAGCACAATAACTAGTACTTGTCCATTGCAGGATTTTTCTAGTGGAACCAGCTAGGAGTCTACTGCAGTTCACAATGCAAGAAATAGTGATAGGTTGGATTTAGGGGATAGTGGTGAGGTACACAGAAAGGGAGGAGGTCACATGGAAATAATTTCTCCTGTATCCAGGTGTATTAGTTAGGATTCTAGAAATAATAGCAATCAAAGTAAGCCAGTTTAAATAGAAAAGTGCTATTCATTAGAATGACAAAGGGTGGCTCATGGAACCTAAGGGCTGAGGCAGGCAGCAGGTTCTAGAACTGGGGCCTACAAAGCCACTGGGTAGCTCTCAGCTCATCTGCGTCATTCACAGATGGAAGAGGCTCATTACAAAGCTCCTAAGCTTTAGGATCATTTAACTAGAGAAAGACTAATTTTTGTCCAAAGACAAATTTCCATAGGGGAGACTCTGATGGCCCAGCTTGGGTCAGGTGCCTGCTGTTGGTAAGATATGGATGACTGTGAGAAGTTTCCATAAAAAGGAGGAGGGATAGATGGACAGCCCTGTAGTTGTCCACTACTCCAAGGGCCTCACAGACTAGCTCTAGGAGTTCAATTCAAGCATAGTTAAGATGAAGCAGCAAAGTTTCAGAGCTAAGTTATCTGGGACAACTCTGTTTTAGGAGTGTTAGCTGAAACAGTACGATTGTAGTTCATACAATTCCTGCAGGCATTTAGGACCTATCCGTATTTAGGTTTTTAATTTTTGTATTTATTTTTTAATTTTTGGCTGCATTGGGTCTTTGTTGCTGCACGTGGGCTTTCTCTAGTTGCGGTAAGCGGGGGCTACTCTTCATTGCAGTGCACGGGCTTCTCACTGTGGTGGCTTCTCTTGTTGCTGAGCATAGGCTCTAGGCGGCATGGGCTTCAGTAGTTGTGGCACGCAGGCCCTGGAGCGTACGGGCTTCAGTAGCTGGGGCTCGCGGGCTGTAGAGCACAGGCTCAGTAGTTGTGGTGCACAGGCTTAGTTGCTCCGTGGCACATGGGAACTTCCCAGACCAGGGACTGAACCCATGTCCCCTGCATTGGCAGGCAGATTCTTAACAACTGCGCCACCAGGGAAGTCCCCTTAGTTAGGTTTTCCTGCGAGTTTAGACTTGAGTATTGAAAAAGGACAAAACAACAACAAAAAAATTAAGCCTATTTTTAGACCACAAAGCCTACATTTACTAGCTTTAAATAATTTCTGCCTTTTGAGAGCTACCCTGTTCCAGATACTGTTTCACAGCTCTCAAGTCCTCCACTCCAGTTCAGTCCTCTTGTTAACCCATGAGGCTTCTCAGGGTGTGCAGCCAATTCATGTTTTTAGCTAAGTTTCCAGCAGTTATATTGCAGTATCTTCCATACTAATATCCAACATTTATTTAGTGCTTACTCTGTGTCAGGCATTGGCTCTAACTTTACAGGTGTTAAACTCATTCAATCTACAAAACTCCATGGGATAGGTAGTATTGTTAAACCCATTTCATTATAATGTCCCTCTCTCCTAACTAGAAAACAGTACTGCAGGAGAGCCCATGAGGTGTCACCACTGGCTTGACCAGTTTATTTTAAAAGTTACCTTTGAAAGGTAATTGAAAGTTAAATTTCTTTGTTTCACTCTACTTCCTCCCTTCTGAAGTCAAAGAACTGTCCATCTGGTTTTTAAAACTCTTACTATTTGGATAGAACTATGTGCATCATAACCAATACTTTTTTTTTCCTTCATCTTCAGTTATTCCTCAAGTTGCAGAAGAGTAGTAGGTACAGCTTGTGACACTTCTATGAGAAACAAGGCCAGTGGAAATACTTGTGAGTGGCAGTGTTGCACAGCATAATATTTGATTTAGACTTAAGATACTTTATGGGTGGAAGAGGAACTAAAGAAGGAGCAGTCCATTAACATTTTGAAGGTTTCAGTAATTTAGTTTCTTTTGATGGTTGACGTTTTTCAGTCTCCCCATCCCTCTTGTCCTGATCAACATTTGTTAAGCATTCTGTCTTCTAAGGAAGAAACAACTGAACAAGAAAAGAACAATAAACTTAGAACCAGCCTCCCAGCCATTAATATTCTGGATTCTAGAACGACTGTCGCTGGACTTTGTTAATCATGAAAGGCCGACGTCTGAGAATCTCTTCTCCACACCTTACTTTTATAGGGCTCTTTGCTTTTCTGTAATATATGACATTTTGATTCTATAAATAATGTTGGGATATGGGATGAGTATTACACTTTTCCCAACTTTGATAAGAAGAGACACTTAAGAGAGGCTGGGTGATTTGCCTAATCAAAAATGTAAAGTAAGGGCAGTTGCCTATTGTAGGTTTTAATAGGTAGTCAATGAACGACAACTGATAAACATTAGTGAGTTCTTAGGACAGTCGGGCAGAGTAACTCTTGAGCTTTAAATCACATCATCTGGCCCTAAAGGTCAAACCAGGAACGGCTCTATCCACTCAATCAGTTTTACTTGGAGATCTCAAACTAGTAAAATTTCAGAAAAATTCTTGAACTTTCTATCAAGAGCAAACTGAAAGGTTTATCATTTGTTGTTTATTATCACTAGAAAGCCATCAAAGATTTTGCAATGAAATGAATAAAGAAAAAAAATCAGAATAATGCATAATCCCTTCTCCATAAAGGTAGACACACATTAAAAAATATTTTTTTAAGTTTCTGTAATGTATTAAAATGACGGTGTGATTTTATTTTACGACACTCGATCGTACGTAACTTTTTTCTAGTTTAAAAGCTGGGGTAAATCTGTGCTTCAGCGTGACACACTTAAGTCCCACTAACACACTAACCCTACGAGTACCATGTGGGTGTGGCTTTTTAATCCTTTCACGTGTGTTAAAAGATACAACTCTTAACGCAGATTTCCGGGATTAACATTAGTCTGGGTGGTAAGAAAAGCTGAGGACAAGCCTTCAAGCTTCAAGTCACTCTGTCTACAAGAGGCGGGCAGGTCAGGCGTGGGTCAAGGCCGGGGAGGACTACACCTCTAGGCCACAGCAAGTAGGGGCTGAGCGCGACGCCCCAACCGAAGAAAACTGCCCCACACCGAGCGGTCTCCTGACACCCCGAGCAGGTGCCGGCCTCCGAAAACACGTGTGGGAGCAGTGAGGACAGAGCTCCTGAAGTAAAAACGAACCGCAGGTAACTGTTACGCCCCGCTCTCGCCAGAATAACACCTCCGCGATACTAACTCGCCACACCGGAGTGCCCCGGCACAAGATGGCGGCGCGTCACGTGCGCAACGCGGTGACGTAGGACGGCGGCTCGCAAGGAGGGACGGCCCTAACCTCACCCCCCACGCTTAGTTACTCAGTTTTGCCCCCCTTCCCTCCCCCGCCCCCGGCCTGGTGTAGATCATGCCGCCAGTGGCGGCCCTGACTGCCGAGGAAACGGTAGCCTAGGACAGTTAGCTGTTACGTGACACTGATTCTCCCCGCCCCGCCTGACCCCCGAGAAAGAGGCACGTCCCCGCCAAGTGAGGGGGTGGGGAAGTGGGTAGTGAATTCGGATCCACCTGGGAGGGGGGAGTGGAAGTTCCCACCCCGGACTGCGGCGAGGCGGCAGCCACAGGTAAGCAGGGGGCGGGGGTGGGACGGGCTCCCGTGTCCCCGGGCAAGGGGAGGGCGCGGGGGCGCAGCGCCGGCGGGGACGCCAAGCCGGGTTGCCCGCCTGGTGGGGGTCGCGCGGGGCGGCCAAGGTGGGGGAGGGGCGCGGAGGGCGCGCGGCGGAAGGGGGAGGGGCTGCTCGCGGTTCCGGTTCTCCTGCCTTGGCGCCCGGTGCCCCTTCAGTCGACGGTCTCCTCCTTCCTCCCTCTCGCCTGCTGCCCCCCCCAATGAAAAATAAACCGAAGACCTCCTGCCGCAGGGTGGCTTTCGCCTCTGAAGCCGCCGCTCTGTGGCCCAAGGCGAGCGCCCTCCGTCGAAGGTCTCGGGGTTGGGGCGGGAGCCGCGGGGAGGGCGGCGTGGCCTTGGCCTCCGCGCGTCTTCCGCCGAGCGCGGCCCGCGACCGGTTATGTCCGCCCGGGACCCCGCAGAGCGCGCCGGGCGCCCTCGGGGTGCGGGGCCCAGGACGCTCGCTGTGTGGGCAGAGCCAGCCCTTATCCGCTGGGAGCTTCCAGTCGAGTGGGGAGACGTAGAATAATCACACACACCCTAAATAATCACGGAAAGGTGCAGCCGGCAGGCGAGGAAGGGGAGTGTGGAGTGACAGAGCTCGTCTGTTTACCCCCGGACAGACGATCAAACTGAGCAAACGTTCTCTTTGATTTTCTCCTGTATCACGAAAGTAAGCATGGTATTTCATAGCGTCAACTACGCCGTGGAGCGTCCCCCTTGATCTCTTTACAGTTATTGTAGATGTTAATCACTAGTTGTTTTGTCAGCTTTTGAGGCGTAATGGGCTAAAATAGTCATTGGGAGCCTTTACGTTTCTGAGGCTTATTCAGCATAGATTTGGCAAGCATCTGTCAAACTGGCCTCGTTTGTGGTTAAGAGTTTGTACACTATGTTTGCTTATGTTCGCAAAATTCGTTTTATCCTGAAAATTTCATTACCAACAGAAATATGCAGTTTTATTAAAATGCTGTTTTTCCTATAGACTTTATAATATGCAGTTTACTCGGTGTCTCAATTAGAATCACTACTGTGTTGCTAAGACGAGTATGTTAGGTCTGTTATTTGCAGTTGTCCTTTAAGGTTCGGCTTCGTCTGTGCTACATCTGTGCAGTACTACGTATCACCAGTAGGTGGTAGTACCTTCAAAAAATGCTTTTTTTTTTTTCACATGTCATCCCATTTATTTATACTAATGAATTTTCAGCTCTAAAGTAGGGTGTTGTGCCTGAATTTTCCTGTTCCTAAAGCTAGGCTGGAGTAATTGTCTAAAGATATTTTGTTAACCATTATTTCTATCAGTTTTAAGTAGGTAAACCCAACTAAACACATTGATTTATTCAGCAGTAGTTAAGTGCAAGGTATTATATTGGGAACAGGAAGTGGTCTTTGACTCCCTAGAGCTTGCATTCTGGTAGAGAGACAGAAAACAGGCCATTACTATACTGTGATAATAAGTGCCATGAAAGGTGGGGGAAGCATGTGCTGTGGGGATACAGCCAAAGCTTCTAGACCAGTCTAAAGGAGTCATGAAAATTTGCCTGGAACTATAACTTATAGGAATAGGCCGCTTGAAGAGGAATAGTGTTTCTGGCAGACGGAATAGCATACATGAAAGCCTGAAGGTGAGAGAAAGCAGCGCAGGCACATTTGAAGATCTGAAACAAATTCAGTATGACTAATAGCAATTTTGAGGGGAGATTGTGAGTTAAGTTGTGGAAATGTTGAGCAAGAGACTTCTTGCCCACAGGCTTCTACATCATCTGTAGGTGGAGAAACTTAAGACCCTCTTCATTCATCAGATGAGAAAACTATATTTGTTGATGTTTACTATTTTACTGCATACGTGACAGTCTGCTGGGCACAGAGCATACATTCACAAGATAGAGGCCCTGTTCTTAGGCACCTTAAGACTGGCAAAAACAGACATGCCTATAAACACAGTTCAGAATGTTAAGTAACCTCATTAGAAATATCTGCAAGGCACAGTGGAACAAGCATTAAGGAAGGAAGGACCTAGAGCAGTTGGGAACATAATGTTTGGGATGAAACTTTGAAAATGAGGAGTTTGCCAGGTGGACGAGTTGGGGATGTGAAGGTATTCTTGGAAGAGGGACAGTGTGGAATGAAAGAACATGGATTTTGGCTTAAAACAGTTCTGGCTTCAGATCTTGCATTCACATCTTACTGTGAGATCCACAGAAATGGCAATTCCTTTGATCCTCAGTTTACACATCTCTAAAATAGGGAATCCAAAAACATAATAATAAAGAATCCAGGTGATGATATATAAAGAACTCTTAGTTTAGTGCCTAGCATATGTTCCTTTCTTAACAAGCTTTCTTAAAGTGCCATGCCTTTACTTTAACATTCTTCATATGTCAGCAGGATCGCAGCCTGCTGTGATTTAGCTCCCCAAATTCATTCCCATTGATGGTACTTTTTTTTTCTTCTTTCAGTCTGTTTATTTTATTCATTTGAAATCCAGTTCGATTCTCTTTTTTTTTTTTTTTGCCACGCTGCGTGGCTTGCAAGATTTTAGTTCCCCAAACAGGGATTGAACCCTGGGGCCACGGCGGTGAAAGCACCGAGTCCTAACCACTGGACTGCCAGGGAACTACCCCATTGATGGTACTTTTGAAGCTGTGTTTCACTGCCCACTTGTGATTCTGCCCAACTTGGGATTGTTTCATGTTAAGCTTCCATCTGCTGCCTTGGGCTTACTTTATTTTTACAGAAAATGTATGCATAAAATTCTGTGTTGAGCAAGTTTTTAACAGATTGTTAATCTTAACCTTAATTTTAGGAATAATAGCTTTAAAAAGTAAGCAAATAAAGGTTACACATTCTGATAACGTCACTAAAAAACTATGTATGTATTGTTAATAATGAGCCGAAGGTATAAAGGCTGCTTTCATTTTGGAAAAAAAACTGATTGGTTAATTCCTCTTTTAAAAAATCATAGAGGGCTTCCCTGGTGGCGCAGTGGTTGAGAGTCCGCCTGCCGATGCAGGGGACGCGGGTTCGTGCCCCGGTCCGGGAAGATCCCACATGCCACGGAGCGGCTGGGCCCGTGAGCCATGGCTGCTGAGCCTGCGCGTCCGGAGCCTGTGCTCCGCAACGGGAGAGGCCACAACAGTGGGAGGCCCGAGTACCGCAAAAAAAAAAAACAAAACAGAAAATAGACTGTCTTCTTTCCTGTAGGAAATATAGTTGTAGTAATTGTCCAAAGTGTTATTTGCTGACTGTAGTGGCTTTTACTATGAAATGTCAGATGTTTTGTTGATGATGTTAGTTTCCATTAGATATAAAATTTCTTAATAATATTCTTATGGGGGAAAATCAGTGAGTCACAGTGAAACAAAAGTATCATTTTCAGTAATTTAACAAGGTATTATAAAATCTTCTATAGTTTCTTTCAGTACTTTAGCACTACATCTTTTTTTTTTTCTCTCTGCTCTATATTCTTATGTCTTCTGAAATGGAGTGTTTAAAAAGGCATTTTCAGGGCTTCCCTGGTGGCACAGTGGTTGAGAGTCCGCCTGCCGGCGCAGGGGACACGGGTTCATACCCCGGTCCGGGAAGATCCCACATGCCGCGGAGCGGCTGGGCCCGTGATCCATGGCCGCTGAGCCTGTGCTCCGCAACGGGAGAGGCCACAACAGTGAGAGGCCCGCGTACCGCAAAAAAAAAAAAAAAAAAAAAAAAAAAAAAAAAAAAAAAGGCATTTTCAGTAGCGATAGTATGTAGAAAGTATAAAATTCCATCTTTGATGCTGTCTGTATGTTCAGTCTTTGGAATTACACTTCTCTTAGTGTAGATTAAAAATCACTGCACTCTTCCTAAAGAAGGGACTATATATAGCTTAAAAGCAGTTCAAGCAGTTCCCTTAAAAGCAGTTCAAACAAGGGGAACACTAGATGAACTTGTCAAAATTTAAAGTTTTAAAATCATAGTTACTGGAAACATTTGTATCAAAATGAAAGAAATAAAATTTATATGAAGAAATAATATAGGGTAATAAGGAAAACACAAGATCTGATAGATGGATGGACAACTAATATGAACAGAGAGCTCACATAACTAATAGAGAATTAAAGAAATGTAAAACAATGTACCATTTTCCATCTATCAGGTTAGTCATGACTAAAAAATTCACTGGACTTCCCTGGCGGTCCAGCGGTTAAGACTTCACCTTCCAATGCAATGGGTGCAGGTTCGATCCCTGGTCAGGGACCTAAGATCCCATATACCTCGGGGCCAAAAAACCAAAACATAAGAAGCAATACTGTAACAAATTCAATAAAGACTTTTAAAAAAACCCCTGAATTCTTAAAAAAAAAAAAAAAAAATTCCCATTGCTTTCTCATGTGCTTCTGGTGGACTGTAATTCTTTCAGAAAACCTTAAATATTCATTCTCCTTAACCAAGTAATTCTCATTTTTAGAATATATCCTGTGGAAATAATTTTAATTACAGAAAAAGCTTTATATGCTAAACATATTAATCTCAGTATTGTTTTGTTTGGTAAAAAAGTGTGAATTATGTACATTCACTGGATGGAATATTATGTAGCATTTAAATATGTTTCTATTTGAAACCTAGAAAATATTTGTGATAAATGAAAACAGGATACAAAATTGTACGTACAGTATGTTTATGATTTTTTAAAAGTTGTGGAAAGAGAAGACTGAAAAGAAATTAGACAATATTATAATTAAGTTTTTATCATCCTTTCTCTTTCTGTTCTATATTTTCCATGTTAGAAAAAAAGGCTCATGACATATTTAGAGGGAAAAGCATTAGAAGCACTTTATGTTTGAGGTGATTTTATACCTTTTCTCAATGGCTAAAAACAGTAGCATCAATCCAGAGTTAAGAATGAATTTATTTTCTGCTGTCCAAAATGGGAAAAAAAAAGAGAAGAAAGAATATGCAGGCTTAAACTTCACAATTATTAAATTAATGATGCTAAGGGCTAAGTACCTAGTTGCCCCCTCTCTCTCTAAAAATTCTTTGAATTGTGGTAAAATACACATAAAATAAAATTTACTATCATAACCATTTTGAAGTATATAATTCAGTAGTGTTAAGTACATTACATTATTGTGGTGCCAATATACAGAACTTTTTCATACCCATTAAACAACTACCCATCTCCCCTCCCTCCAGTCCCTATTAAGCACCATTCTACTGTTTCTATCGGTTTGACTACTAAGTACCTTAAATAAGTGAAAGCATTCAGAATTTGTCTTTTTGTGACTGGTTTATTTTACTTAACGTATGTCCACAAAGTTCATTCATGTTGTCACATGTGTCACAATTTCCTTTCCTTTCTTTTTAAAGCTGAATAATATGCCATTGTATATGTATATCACATTTTGTTTATTCATCCACTGATGAATATTTGAGTTGCTTCCACCTTTTGGCTATTGTTAATAATTCTCCTATGCACATAGGTGTACGAATATCTCTGTAAGACCCTGCTTTCAATTCTTTTGGATATACACCCCAAAATGGGATTGCTGGATCGTATAGTAATTCTATCTTTAATTTTTTGGGTTACCACCATATTGTTCTCCATAGTGACCGCACCATTCTACACTCCCAACCAACAGTGCACAAATGTTTCAGTTTCTCCACATCGTTGCTAACACTTACTTTCTGTTTTTTTTTAAAAAAATATTAGCCATTCTAATGGGTGTGAGGTGATATCTTAATGTAGTTTTGATTTGCATTTCCCTAATAATTAGTGAAATTGAGCATCTTTTCATTTGTTTGCTGGCCGGCCCTCTCTCTTTTTATGTCTTTTCACATAATTAGAAAAACCTTAAATTCTACCCAAATCTTTTACCAGCCTCTTTCTACGTAGTTCTCCTATTTGACATATTCCATCTCTCATAACCCATTTATTCTCATTCTTACCCAGCCTACATGTCCTGCAGTTGATTATCTAGATCATCTAGATCTTCAGAAACTCCTTAGTTATGGTTTCATTTATTTATTTATTCTGTTCAACCTTTGCTCAATAAGTTCTCTATATTAAACTATGTATGCAATTAGAAACTGTTCCCTAGGGGACTTCCCTGGCAGTCCAGTGGTTAAGACTCCGCACTTCCACTGCAGGGGGCACAGGTTCAATCCCTGGTCGGGAACTAAGATCCCACATGTTGCAGGCCAAAGAAAGAAAAGAAAAGAAAAACTGTTCCGTAGACTGTAGAAAAGAATGCTTGGGCTTCCCTGGTGGTTAAGAATCCGCCTGCCAATGCAGGGGACACAGGTTCGAGCCCTGGTCCGGGAAGATCCCACATGCCATGGAGCAACTAAACCCGTGCGCCACAACTACTGAGCCTGCGCTCTAGAGCCTGTGCTCCGCAACAAGAGAAGCCACCACAATGAGAAGCTCGCGCACCGCAACGAAGAGTAGCACCCGCTTGCTGCAACTAGAGAAAGCCCGCACGCAGCAACGAAGACCCAAGAAAGCCAAAAATAAATTAAAAAATTTTTATTTTAATTTAAAGGAAAGAAAAAAGAAAAGAATGCTTGTGTTCCTGCACAGAAGACTATCTTATGTATACCATTTATTAAATTTAAACATGTTCATGTGGATCAAAATTCAAAAAATTTAAAGGAAAATCTCTTTTCTCTCTCTGTACCGTAGCTACCAATTCTCTTCCGTGGAGGTAACCAAGTTACCAATTTTTAAGCAACTATAGAGTATACTATCCATATTCTGTAGCACTTTTTATTTTCCATTTTAAAAGCTCTTATCATAGGTCACTACACACCCAGAGCGAAGGTGTGGAAACATGAGTCTGGATAAATTGAGCTCAGCCCTTAGTATAGAAAAGCCTGTTTTGTTCCTCTTAAAAAGTATGCATGTTAAGAAAAGAAATGTCTTAAGATTTTTTGAAAATGAAGTTAGAAAGCATCTTTTAACTTTTTTTTTCCCCTTACAGTTGATTATGGAAGATTCTCACAAGAATAACGCTTCAGAGACAGCACCTCAGTCTGGTTCAACAGTTCAGGGAGCTCATATTTCTCATATTCCTCAACAGGTAAGGCAGGAACGAGCCAAAATATTGAACCAGTTAGGAATATTTGTTATGCAGATTAAGCTGTTGTTGCAGATCACCAATTACTAACGTTCAAAAAAAGAACCAAGCAAAAGAGAAAAAAACCCCTGTAAAATGTTGAAATGTATGGAAGGAAGGAATTATCTGATTTAAATATCTTGTCAAGATCATTCAGTTTTATTTTCTGTTATAACATATTTAGTGTTTTAACATGTATATACTTCTCAAAACTTGGGGAGGTAGAGTTCATTTTATGCGGTACATGATTATTTTAGGTTTTTTTTCAGACTAATTTTGTTGCTGCATAAGACAAATGAAAAATTATTTGGCCCTTTGGGCTGACTTGAAATAGAGACTAATAGTTTCAGGAGGCAGACCATCTTCAATTCAACAGATGTATTGTGGATATAAAAGAAATATTTTTGCTGAACTGGAAAATAGGCATATTCATTAGAGAATTTAAATTGACAGACATGCATATTGCAGAACTGATGATATTTTTAAAATTTCAAGTTGTCTGATCCATGCACCTGACCCACTTCAGGGAAAACAACTGAAACTATGTATTGCCAGTGACAGGATTTGAACTTTCAAGTAAAATTAGAATTTTGGATAACTTGTATTCACCATCATGAACTTGACAGCTTCCCAGTAGCTACCAACTTTTTCGTTACAAAATTGTGTTACAAAATCACGCATGGTATAAGATCCATTCAGAATGCGAGATACACCAATGGATTTTAATGTTAACAGAATACACAGAGTTCAAATTGTACATTGCAGACAACCTTTAAGAAACTGCAACCTGTCAAGTTTTAATGTGGTTTCAAAGGAGAATATCCATAGTTATCTGGAAAAACAATTAAAACACGCCCCCCCTTTTCTGACTACATACCTGAGTGAGGCCAGACTTTCTTCATATACCTCAACAAAACCACATATGGCAAATATTTAATGTAGAAGCAGATAAGAGAAATCAGCTGTTTTCTATTAACTCAAACATTAAGGAGATTTGCAGAAATGTAAAACTGTCATTTCTGTCACGAATTTGGGGGGGTATATTTAGTCATATTAGTGAAAATATATCATTTATGTTAACATGTAATGGATTTATGATTGTTGTTTTTATTTTTTTATTTTTTATACATTTATTTTATTTTATTTTTGGCTGTGTTGGGTCTTTGTTGCTGTGCGCGGGCTTTCTCTAGTTGCTGTTTTTAAATGAACTGTTAAATAGTTTTAAAATTTCTGTTTAAATTTTAAATGTAAGTATTAGATTAAAAACTGACATAAATGAAATTTCTTTGGGGTCCTTAGTAATTTTTAAGAGTATAAAAGGGTCTTGAGATGAAAAAGTTAGAGAACCAAGCAACTAAAGGATTAATCCTTCAAGCTTGAGGTATCCTTCTCTTATTTGGCTATATCTGTGAAGAATAATGATATCTTCCCTAGATGGTACTGGAAAAACAATGATAGAGTCTTTCATTTACCTTCTGTTAACAGGGCCCTTCACAGAAATGTTTTAATTCAGTTGGCTTACATACACATTTCAGTTATGTTGGTTAGATGTGAATGTTTTACAGGTTTCCTCAGAAGCATATTTACAGAGATAGAATAAGTACCTTTCTAGGCGGTAAATAATTTTATAGTGATTTTAAAAAATAATGTCACTGACTTGCTATCCAAATTCTTGTGGCTTGGCTGCTTTATTAGACGCTAACTTCTGTAAGGAAGAAGTATCTAATAACAGTAGTATTTATTCAGTCATTCAGTATAAGGTGGGGATATAACAGTGAACAAAAGTTTCAGCTCTCATGGAACATACATTCTAGTGTTGGGGAGAATAAAATGTATCAGTTCGTAGTATGTGCTGTGGAGGCTGATAAAGCAGGGTAGGAGGAATAGGGGGTTGTTGATGGGGATGGGGACTTGCCTTTTTATGTAAGGTGGTCTGAGAAGTCGTATCTGTGGAAATACCTCTTCAATCATATGGACCAACAGCTGTAAACTCTGAGACTGATATGTGCTTGGCATGGTTAAGGAACAGCAGGGCAGCCAGTGTGGTAGGAGAGGGATAAATGAGGGGAGAGGGATACAAGATGAGGCAGAGAGGTTTGGGATGGCAGAGGAGAGTGCCAGGTAATGTAGGCCTTGTATGCCACTGTAAGATTTCTGGCTTTTAATCTGGGTGAGATAAGGAACCTTGGGAGTGGTTTTTGAGTAAAAACCTGATTTGACTGATATTTTACAGAGAAAGCACTTTGATATTTTAATAGGATTCCTCTGGCTGCTTTGTGGAGTGGAAGTAGGAAAACCAGTTAGGAAGCTGTTACATTGATTGTGCATGAGACAGTAGTGGCTTGGACCAAGGTGGTATTAGTGGTGGTGGTGAGATAAAGTTAGATTCTGGGGCTTCCCTGGTGGCACAGTGGTTGAGAGTCCGCCTGCCGATGCAGGGGACACAGGTTCGTGCCCCGGTCCGGGAGGATCCCACGTGCCGCGGAGCGGCTGGGCCCGCGAGCCATGGCTGCTGGGCCTGCGCGTCCGGAGCCTGTGCTCCGCAACGGGAGAGGCCACAACAGTGAGAGGCCCACGTAACGCAAAAAAAAAAAAAAAAAGTTAGATTCTGGATATAATTTGGTTGTGAGGCCAACAGTGTTTGCTTTTTAAAAAAAAAAAAAAATTTATTTATTTATTTGGTTTCACCGGGTCTTAGTTGCGGCAGGTGGGTTCCTTAGTTGTGGCATGCGAACTCTTAGTTGCAGCATGCATGTGGGATGATCTAGTTCCCTGACCAGTGATCGAACCTGTGTCCCCTGCACTGGGAGCACAGAGTCTTATCCACTGCACCACCAAGGAAGTCCCCCAGTGTTTGCTTTTGGATTGGATGTAGGTGTAGAGGGAAAAAGGAGTCAAGATTGACTCTACAGTTTTTGACTTGAATAACAGTAAGAATGGAGTTGCTGTTTACTGAGATGGACAACATTGGCACATTTTTTTTTTTCTTTTTGGGGAGATGTTGGCAATCAGGAATTTAGCTTTTGGGCATGTTAAATTTATGATACTATTTGTTAGTTTTCTTTGCTGCAAAACAAATTACCACAAATTTAGTGGCTTAAAACAATACAACACACATTTATTATCCTAAAATTTCTCTTAGTTGGGTTCTGTGCTTCAGAGTTTCACAAGCTGCAGTCAAGATGTTGGCTAGGGCTGGCTTCTTACCTGGAGACTAGAATGGAGAAGAATTCACTTCTAAGCTCACTCAGGTTGTTGGCAGAATTCATTTTATTGCAGCTGTAGGACTGAGAACTTTAATTTTTTTAGCTGGAGGCCACCCTCAGCTCTTAAGAGGTCGCCTGCAATTCGCTGCCACCTGGCCCTCTCCAATAAGTAGTTCACAACATGGCAGCCTCCTACTTTAAGTTCAGCAGGAGAGTGAGAGTGAGTCTGCTGACAAGACAGAGTCTTATATAATATAATCAAGGGAATGATATCCCATTCCTTAGCCATAAAATGTGACATAATCACAGCGATGACGTCCCATCATCTTTGCCTTATTCTGTTGGTTAGAAGCAAGCCACAGATCCCTCCCACACTCAAGGGGAGAGGATTACACAAAGGCATGAACACCAGAAGGTGGGGACCATAGGGGCCGCCTTAGAATTTGTCTGCCAAACCATACAAGTAGGTTTGTCCAATAGGTAGTTGGATATATATGGTCTGGAGTCCAGGGGAGAGGTCCAGACTGGAAATGTAAATTTAGGCATTGTAGATATATAGGTGGTATTTAAACTCATTGGGTGATTTCTGGCTTCTCTTTAGGACGTAGAAAGCTGGAAAGCATGTTGCTCCCACTGTAAAACAAGAGTAAGCTATAATATACAAAAATCATAACTTCTTTCAACACATTAGTAGTGGCATGTGGGCATGGCTCACCTGTAGCAGTAGCAGAGTACAGGAAGAAGGCAGGGCTGTCATACAGGAGGAAATAAGAATTTAGCTAAATTGAGGCTTCGCCGGTGGCACAGTGGTTAAGAATCCACCTGCCAATGCAGGGGACACGGGTTCAAGCCCTGGTCTGGGAAGATCCCACATGCCGCGGAGCAACTAAGCCTGTGTGCCACAACTACTGAGCCTGCGCTCTAGAGCCCGAGAGCCACAACTACTGGAGCCCACGCGCCTAGAGCCCATGTTCCACAACAAGAGAAGCTACCGCAATGAGAAGCCTGCACACCATAATGAAGAGTAGCCCCCGCTCACCGCAACTAGAGAAAGTCCGTGGGCAGCAACGAAGACCCAATGCAGCCAAGAATAAAAATAAATAAAGTAGATACAACATTAAAGAAATTAAAAATGGTCAAAAAAAGAGAAGAATTTAGCTAAATTTTTATTGAATTGCTAAAGTCTAAGTGTAGGCTAGTATGAGAACATAGAACCCTTAGGAGCTGCAGACACAGGGTAGGTAACACCCACTCCAGGGATCCCCAAGAGTTGCTCATGAGAAAGATTAGGGGAAGCAAGGGAGACAAGAGAAAGCCTCTCTAGGTGGTACAGGCCTGCCTGGACCCTTCTTCCCTGTGGAAAAGAGCTTTAAGCCACTGGGGGAAGGGAATAAACCCCATTTTCCAGTGTGGGTAGAAGTGAAAAGAAAAAGAAAATAGATAAACCCTGAGGGAAGGGCAGAAAATTTTCCTGGGTTCAGACCATTAGTTTTCCTACTACTTGGAGAAAGCCCTACCCCCTGAGACTGAGACTAGGCCAGGATAACAGAGCAACTTCTCAGTCTCCCCTTAGCTCCTCCAGCAAGTAAAGCAATAGCAGTTTATCCCTGGGGAGGATTAAGAGTATGGAGAGACACTCTGGGTCAGGTGCACAGAGAAAGCCTAAAGCTGAGGGTGGAGCAGGATCACTGAGAAAAACCCTCTGGCAAACCAGGCCCCACCCTAAGCAGAAGGTCACACTAGAGGAATTTAGAGCTGGTTGTGTACTTAAGGTAATCATAACAAAACCCAAACCCTGCTCAATTCTTGGATAGATTGACTCATCCCTCCCCCAGCCACCACCTGCACTAAAAGCCTAGTAGAAGAAGTACTGAAGAACTACCACGCCATTTTTAGGCATGAATACTGTTTCCTCAGTCTCTACTATCTTACTACACATGATGTCCATCATTCAGGCAAAAATTATGAAGCACATACAAAAAAGCAAGGAAATAATCACCCTCTGTCAGAAGTAAAAATGATCAGTAGACTCAGGATGACTAGTTGTTAGAAGTATCAGATAGTGAATTTAAAATAATAATAATATATTAAAGGCTATAGTGGAAAAAGTGGACAACATGTATGAACGGGAGGTAAATTTCAGCAGAGGAATAGAAACTGTATGAAAGAGTCAAATGGAAATGCTAGAAATAAAAATTGTGACATAGATGAATTATGTTTTTGGGCTTATTAGTAGATTTGACACAGCTGAGGAAAGAATCAGTGAACTTGAAGATAGGCCAACAAAAATTATCCAAACTGAAAAAAGAAAAAAAAGTGGGGAGAAAAACAGAACAGAGCATCTGAGAGCTGTGGGACAATATCTAAATATTTAACATAAGTGTAATTAAAGTCATGGGACTACATGACATTACTGGGGGTGAGTGTAGTCAGAGATGAGGTCAATGGATTTGACTCTGGGACTTTCCAACATTTGGGGGTTGGGGAGATTGAAGAGGGATGGCCAAAGCAGTAAAAAGAAAATCAAGAGAAATGGGGATCGTGGAAATTAGGAACGAGGTGATGATCAACTATGTAAAATGCTGCTGGTAGGTCAAATGAGGAGTAACAGTAACTGTTATATAGTCTATCTTCATTATTCAAGGATTTTTTTTTTTTTTTATTGGCTGCACCTTGTGGCATGCAGGATCCTAGTTCCCTGACCAGGGTTCAGACTTGCACCCCCTGCAGTGGAAATGTGCAGTCTTAACCACTGGACTGCCAGGGAAGTCCCTCAAGGATTCTGTATTTGCAAATTCACCTACTTGATAAAATTCATTTGTAACCCCAAAATCAGTATGCACTCTTGTGGTCATTAGTGGACATGTGTGGAGTAGTGAAAAATTTAAGTCACTTTCTCAGTTGAGCTCGAACAATGCAATACTCTGTCTTACAATTTTACGTCTCATACTATAAACAACTCTCCTTTTTGTGGTCTAGTTAGTGCTGTGTTTTTCACATTATTGTGCTTTTTGTTGGTGATGTTGCTGTTTAAAATGGCCTCTAAGCATAGGGCTTAAGTGTTAAGTGCAAGAAGGCTGTGATGTACCTTATGTAGAAAATACATGTGTTAGATAAGTTTCATTCAGGTGTGACTTGTAGTGCTGTTGACCATAAGTTCAATGTTAATGAATTAACAGTACTATATTCCAGACTACCAAAATAAAGCTAATATTGCAATAAAACAAGTCACACAAATTTTTTGTTTTCCACTACATATAAAAGTTATGTTTATACTATATTGTAGTCTATTAAAATGTGCCATAGGGCTTCCCTGGTGGCGCAGTGGTTGAGAATCTGCCTGCCAATGCAGGGGACATGGGTTCGCGCCCTGGTCTGGGAAGATCCCACATGCTACAGAGCAGCTAGGCCCGTGAGCCACAACTACTGAGCCTGCACGTCTGGAGCTTGTGCTCCGCAACAAGAGAGGCCACGACAGTGAGAGGCCTGCACACCACGATGAAGAGTGGCCCCCCCATTAGCCACAACTAGAGAAAGCCCTTGCACGGAAACGAAGACCCAACACAGCAATCAATCAATCAATAAAAAAAATGTGCCACAGCATTCTGTCTAAACAATGTACATACTTTAATTAGAAAATACTTTATTGCTGGAATTTCCTGGTGGTCCAGCTTTCACTGCCGAGGGCCTGGGTTCAATACCTGGTCAGGGAACTAAGATCCCACAAGCCATGCGGCCAAGGGAAAAAAAAAACCTTTATTCCTAAAAAGTGCTAACTTTTTGTGCCTTCAGTGAGACTTGCTCTAAGCAAGGTTGCCGCGGACCTTCAATTTGTAAAAAATGCAGTATCTGCAAAGCACAATAAAGTGAAGTGCGATAAAACAAGGTATGCCTGTATTAAATAAGGTGTCTTTAAACAGAAACACACTTAAAACCAGGTTATACGTTAACCGGTTGATGAAAATATTGTGCCCAGAGGCTTGCAGCAACCTAACCCTGTATTTCCCCTAGGAACAATGGTTCAGCATTTGCTAATTCAGTGTACATGGCAGCTTCATAGAACATAACCACAAATAACAAGAGTTGACTGTATTTGGCAACATGGAGTTCATTGACAACCTTGACAAGAACTGTTTTCAGTCGAAGTGGGGATAAAAATCTAATTAGATCTAAGAGAACATGGGAAAAAGAAAAGAGGGGAGAAAATGAGTAGAGAGGAGTTTTGCTGCAAAGGGATCTACAAAATGAAGTGCTGGAGGGGGTTTTATAAGTCATGGAAGTTTTATTTTTATTATTACTTTTTATGATGGGAGGAATTAACAGCCTGTCTATATACCAGTGGGAGTGATGCAATAATATTTGATGACACAGGACATATAGAAAGGACAATCTGGGATGATGTCCTTCAGGAGGGGCGGGGATGAGCATTAGTCTGCAAGTGGAAAATTTATTTTACATGAGCATAGGTACCTCATTCATAATAAGAAAGCAATCAAATACAGGTTAGGTAGGTAGATTGGGAATGAGGTACTCTGAAAGTTTCCTTTTGATAACTTCTTTGTTTTTCAGTCAGATAAAATGTTTTGAGAACGTAAGTGGACTAGGGATATATAGTAGGATTGTTGGAGAGCATTAACAGTCCACTTGAGGTTACTGATCATGAACTTGAAGTGTGACCATTAAGTTCAGTTGTGTGTCTTTCTCCAGTCAGATTCAGGTACTTGCATACAGGTTACAGGCATAGAGTATGTGAGTTAACAGGTTGCTGTTTAGTCCAGGGACTACAGCAAAGCAAAAAAAGACAAGGACATTGAAGGTTATGTGATACAGTGATTATAATGCTGTACCATGAAATTTAAGCTGTATAAGGAAGAAGTGGGGACTTGATGGGGTCAAGAGCAGGGAAAAGATAGTAGACTCGATGGATTATAAGTTCCTGTGGAGTCCAAGAATTGTTGAGAGTCCAAATAGTAGAGGTAGTGAGTTGGAAGTAGGTGGTACTCAGAGAGAGGGATACTTGAATTTGAGATTATAGGAGGGGTTATTGGTAATGATAAGGTTTAGGTAAGTAGTTCTCAACTGGAGTGGTACTGCTTCCCCACTGAGATGTCTAGAAATATGTAGGGGGTTAGGGATGGTGGTTGCCACTGGCATTTAATGGGCAATTTAGAGATGCTAAATGTTTTTCATTGTGCAGGATATTCCTGCACGTGGAAGAATTGTCCTACCCCAAATGCCTGTTCAGAAACCCTGTAGGGTATGACAATGGGAGTGGGTGGCCAAGAAGGGTAGAAGACAGGGCTTTGGAGGAGAGGAATCAAAAACTGGCCCAGACATGGAAGGATACTGGATGTTGCATACTGAAATCACCACAAATTACATCAGGAATAGTATTGGAGAGAACAGAGTGATCCTGGGGCTAAAGTCTTAAAGAAATGAGGGGACATGACTGCCACAGGGACAGTCTACTGCTCTGAGCCTCAAACTTGGGAGTTTTCAGGTAGAACTTGGGACAGTGGCCTGGAAGTAGCAATGAAGAGCAAAGGAAATACCAACTCTGTCTGTAGGCTCATGGTATGAGTGCAGGAGAGAGGCAGTGTTCTCCAGAGGAGAGCAGAGGTTCAATTATGGCAAGAAGGTGAAGGGGAGGGACTCAGTACTTGATGAATTTCATTTAATTGCAAAGTATATATAGATTGAGAGGCAACCTTGCTTAAGACCTGGTCTGAATCCTGGTTTTGTCACTTAGTGACTCTGGAACATTGACTAAGTCACTTAACTTATTTATTAAATCACTTTTTTAAAAAAATTCATTTTATTTATTTATTTTTGGCTGCGTTGGGTCTTCGTTGCTGCACACAGGCTTTTCTCTAGTTGCGGCGATTGGGGGCTACTCTTCCTTGCGGTGCACAGGCTTCTTATTACAGTGGCTTCTCTTGTTGCAGAATATGGCCTCTAGGTGTGTGGGCTTCAGTAGTTGTGGCACGTGGGCTCAGTAGTTGCGGCTCGTAGGCTCTAGGACGCAGGCTCAGTAGTTGTGGCGCACGGGCTTAGTTGCTCCGAGGCATGTGGGATCTTCTCAGACCAGGGATTGAACCAGTGTCCCCTACATTGGCAGGCGGATTCTTTTTTTTTTTTTTTTTGGCAGGCGGATTCTTAACCACTGCGCCACCAGGGAAGTCCCCACTTAACTTATTTAGACTTGATGTTCAGCATCTGGAAATAAAGGCATCGGACTTGGTGATCTGTAAAGTCTTTTCCAGCTCCTAACTTTCAGTAATTCTCATACCGTAGAGAAATTTGTGTACTTTAACTATGTGTGAATGGGGAAAACAATGTTGATAGTAATAGGTAACATTTATTGAGTATCCACTGTGTGCCAAGTGTATTGTAAGCATTTTACATGTTTTAATGCCTTCAAACCTCTTACCAACCTACTGTGCTTTTCTAATCCCCATTTTAGAGGTCACACAACTAGTAAGGCTAGAGACATGATTTGAATTCCAGCAGTTTGACTTCTCTTACAGCTTGGGTTTCCTGAGAAGCAGACAATGCGATGGACATTAGCATGCAGGAGGTTTATTAGGAGGTCCTCTTGGGATTGCCACCTGTGGAAGGGAAAGAAAGGAATAGAGGAAGCAGGATTGAACAGAGGGAAAAGTTGGACTTTGATTCAGTCTCAATGAAGACCTCAGCTGACCCTATAGGGAGATTAGAAGCTGAGATAGCTCTTCAGAATTGGGGTAAGGGACCAGCCAGGCCTTTATATTCCTGCATGCACCAGGCATTGGATCTTGACTGACCCGGGAAGGGGTACGTGTGACCTCAGACAGAGTGACTCTCATCAGCCAGGGCAATTCCAAAGAGGGCTGACAACTGAACACTGTCAGCAGCTGTCTTCCAGCAGCTGGGGAATAAGTCTTTTACCAGAGAAAAGGGGATCTGGCTGTTGCATCATGGTGTCCACTACAACTGCAGACTTTATAATCACCACAGTCCTTTGTTGCCTCCAGGCAGTGGATGATGATAAATGAGGATAATTTAAGAAATTAACAAACAGGCTTGGCTCCAGAACACTTTTAAAACAGATTGATTTTCATTCCATTCATATTTTTGACATGAGAATTTAGCCCAAGGGTTTGTCCAGGGATAAGCTAAGAATGTGTGTGCCCGTGCGTGCGCACCAGTGTTTTTGGTAATCCTTTCTTACCTGGCGATTATCTAATGTTTTGGATGTGCTTGGTCATATTGATTTTACTTTTTAGAAAAGAAAGATTCTTCTATAGAGAGTTAGAAATCTAGGTGAATTTATTTCGATGTTTCCAGTATGAATCGTATGGGGAATAGAAGAATAATTTTTCTTTTTCATTTGCTTAATAGGGTCTTTCACAGAGCTAAAGGTTTTAAATTTTGATTAGGTCCAATTTATAAATTTTTCCTTTTATGGATTGTGCTGATGTTATCTAAGAGCTCTTTGCCTAGAACTAAATTTCAAAGATTTTTTTTCCCTGTTTCTTCCTAAAAGTTTTATGTTTTACATTTAAGTCCACAATTCATTTTAAGGTATTTTTTGTATAGATTTGAGGGGTTTTGTTATGTATGTACAATTGCTACAGCACCATTTGTTGAAAAGAGTATCTCTCCTCCACTGAATTGCTTTTGCACCTTTGTCAGGATCATTTGGGCATATTTGTCTGTTTCTGAGTTTTCTATTATGTTCCATTGATCTATATGTCTGTTCCTCTGTCAGTGCCACACTGTCTTACCATGTTATAGTAAGCCCTAACATCAGGAAGATGATTCCTCACATTTTATTCTTCTTTTTCAAAATTGTTTTGGCTATTTTAGGTCTTCTTCCTTTCCATATAAATTTTGGAATAAGCTTGTCTGTGTCTGCAAACCTGTAGATCAGTTTGGGGAGAACTGACATCTTGTTGACTCTTCCAGTCCTCAAATATAGTAAATCTCTCCAGTTATTCAATCTCCTTTGATTTCTTTCCATAGCATATTGTCATTTTCAACATACAGATCCCATACATGTTTTGTTAGACTTACACCTAAGTATTTCATTTTCTTTGGAGCAGTTGTAAATAATATTGCATATTTTCTTTGGAGCTATTGTAGATGATATTGTATTAATTTTGATTTCACTTGTTTGTTGTAAGGACATAGAAATGCAGTTGATTTTTGTTTATTGATCTTGTACCTTGCAACATTGCTGAACTCACTTATTAGTTCTAGGAGGGATGATTTGGGGGTTTTGTTTGTTTTTAATATTCCTTAGGATTTTTTATGTATAGTCGTGTCATCTGCAAATAAGAGTTGGTTTTATTTCTTTTCCAATCTGTATGCATTTTCTTTCTTTTTCTTGCCTTATTGCACTGGCTAGAACTTCCAGAATTATCTTGAATAAAGTGGTGAAAATGGACATCCTTTCATTGTTCCCAGTTTCAAAGGGAAAGCATTCATTTTTTCATCATTAAACCTGACATTAGCTGTAAGTCTTTTATAGATGCTCTTTTTGAGTTTGAGGAAGTTCCCTTCTATTCCTAGTTTTCTGAGAGGTTTTTTGTTTTTTTATTTTTCCCATGAAATGATGTTAGATTATCAGATGCTTTTTCTGTATCAGTTGGTGTGATCATATGATTTTATAACTGGAAGTTTGTACCTCTTGATCCCCTTCACCTATTTTGCCCAACCTTTCATTCCCCTCCCTGTGGCAAACCTGTTTGTTCTCCTCTATGAGTCTGTATCTTTTGTTTGTTCATTTTATTTGTTTTTATAGATTCCACATATAAGTAAAATCATATAGTATTTGTTTTTCTGTCTCACTTCACTTAGCATAATACCCTCTAGATCCATCCACGTTGTTGCAAATGGCAAGATTTCATTCTTTTTTGTGGCTAATATTCCTGTGTGTGTGTGTGTGTGTGTGTGTGTGTACACGTACGTACCTCATCTTCTCTATCCATTCATCTATCAAAGGACACTTAGGTTGCTTCCATATCTTGGCTGTTGTAAATAATGCTGCCATCAACATAGGGGTGCATATTTCTTTTTGAACTAGTGTTTTTGTTCTCTTTGGGTAAATACCCAGAAGTGGAATTGCTGGGCCATATGGTAGTCCTATTTTTAATTTTTTGAGGAACCTCCATACTGCTTTCCATTGTGTTTGTACCAATTTACATTCTCAACAACAGTGCATGAGGGTTTCTCCTTTCCTTACATCCTTGCCAACACTTGTTATTTGTTGTCTTTTTGATGATAGCCATTCTGATAGATGTGAGGTGATATCTCATTGTGGTTTTGGTTTGCATCTCCCTAATGATTAGTGATATTGAGCATCTTTTCATGTGTCTGTTGGCGATCCTGTATGTCTTTTTGGGGAAATGTCTATTCTGGTCTTCTGCCTATTTTAAAATTTGGATTGTTTGGGTTTTTTTTGGTATTGAGTTGTATGAGTTCTTACTATATTTTGGATATTAACTCCTTATTGGATATATCATTTGCAAATATCTTCTCCCATTTAGTAGGTTGCCTTTTTTTTTTAGTTAATTTATATTTGGCTGCACTGGGTCTTCATTGCTGCATGCAGGATTTCTCTAGTTGTGGATAGTGGGGGGCTACTCTTCGTTGTGGTGCATGGGCTTCTCATTGCAGTGGCTTCTCTCGTTGTGGAGCACAGGCTCTAGGCACACGGGCTTCAGTAGTTGTGCACACAGGCTCAGTAGTTGTGGCTCACAGGCTTTAGAGCTCAGGTTCAGTAGTTGTGGCGCACTGGTTTAGTTGCTCCACAGCATGTGGGATCTTCCCAGACCAGGGCTTGAACCCGTGTCCCCTGCATTGGCAGGTGGATTCTTAACCACTGTGCACCAGGGAAGTCCGGCCTTTTTGTCTTGATGATATTGTCTTTCGCTGTGCAAAAGTATTTAAGTTTGATGAAGTACCATTTATTTAATTTTTGCTTTTGTTGCCCGTGACTGAGGAGACAGATCCAAAAAAATATTACTAAGACCAGTGTCAAAGAGTTTACTCTAGGAGTTTTATGGTTTCAGATCTGGCACTTAGGTCTAATCTGTTTTTTTTTTTTTTTTTTTTTTGCGGTACGCGGGCCTCTCACTGTTGCGGCCTCTCCCGTTGTGGAGCACAGGCTCCGGACGCGCAGGCTCAGCGGCCATGGCTCACGGGCCCAGCCGCTCCGCGGCATGTGGGATCTTCCCGGACCGGGGCACGAACCTGTGTCCCCTGCATCGGCAGGCGGACTCTCAACCGCTGCGCCACCAGGGAAGCCCTAATCTGTTTTTTTATTTTTGTATATGGTGTAAGAAAGTGGTTCACTTGCATTCTTTCATTTTGAAAGCAGATTAAGAGTTATGAACAGCTTAGATTTTCTCTTCATCTATCCATTTATTTTGCAGACAGTGTGAAATGAGATATTTTGTTATAATGGAATGACTCTTAGCTTGAGAAAGTATGAGAAAATGTATTTATAAGGAATAGCTAATTTCTTCAGTGGGATGTGAGAGTACATATAATTTACAAATATCATGCTATAATAAAAATTTTACCTATAGTAGACATTAGATACATCACAGTTATTATAATAACTGTGTCTGTAGTGTTAATAATACTCTGGACTTGGCCTATGGAACTATTAGATTACAGCCCCAAATTACGGAAAGTAATGACTGAACTAATAGACCAAAAGGTTCTTAATTTTAAGTTAATCAGTATATATGGAGGGGTTTAACATGAGAGGTCTCACTTAACAGTCTGTGGTAAGAGATGAATGTTCCGCAGAATATAGAGTGAATGTTCTAATCTACAACTGAAGTATAGTACGTAGTAGCAAAATAGTATTGTAATGTGTTGATAGACTTAGTGAGGTCACTGAAAATGTCTGAATGTTGGAAACCCAAGAGGTCTTGAGTATACATGAGCTTTTTCAAAGCAAATATGAGTACACACAGTAGCATTCTCTGTTGATGAAGGAGGTTTTTGTGGTAAAAGGACTAAGAAGAACGATTAAACCTTAGAAGAAACTTTGGTACATTATATCACATACAACTATTTGGAGGAAGCATGACCAGCAAGTTTCTATCATTAAGGGTAGTAAGACTCCATCTTTGATGAATTTGTTAAAAAAAATACTGAGTTTCAGGGAATTCCCTGGCAGTCCAGTGGTTAGGACTCTGCGCTTCCACTGTAGGGGGCATGGGTTCAATCCCTGGTCGGGGAACTAAGATCCCACATGCCATGTAGTGCAGCCAAAAAAAAAAAAGAAAACTGAGTTTGTATCTCAGAATTTTCATACTAAGTGCATTTTTCTAAGTAATGATATAATTTTGAGTACTTTTTTTCTTTTTGGCTGCGCCATACAGCTTGCAGGATCTTAGTTCCCCAACCAGGGATTGAATCCAGGCCCCGGCAGTGAAAACACCGAGTCCTAGTCACTGGACTGCCAGGCAATTCCCTGTTTTTTTCTTGAGAAGCAATTTTGTGGTTTCTTGATATCTCTTCCCATGAAATAATAGAATGTATGTGATTTTGGTCATAAAGTTAATAAATTAGAAACTAATTTGCAATACAACTTTGCTATCATAGAATCTATGATAATTTTTAAAAAATGTTTAGTGTGCTCTTGAAAAGAAGGTATATTCTGCATTTAGATGCAGAGTTCTGTGTATTTATTAGTTCAGCTTTGTTGGTCATGTTGTTAAATATTCTGCGTCTTTATCACTTTTTGTCTGTTTGTTCTATGACTAATTTGAGAGCATTGCATTAATCTTCCATTATAATTGTGGACTGATTTTGCCTAGTGGTCCTTCAATTTATGCTGTGTGATTGAAAGTGTGCTATGAGGCTATGTTATTAAATGAATGCAGATTTTATGTATTTATTTTTAAAGAGTTCTACTGGGTTTGTTTGTTTTTTGGCTGTGTTGGGTCTTTGTTGCTGCGTACGGGCTTTCTCTAGTTGTGGCAAGCAAGGGCCACTCTTCGTTGCGGTGCGCATGCTTATTGCGGTGGCTTCTCTTGTTGTGGAGCACAGGCTCTAGTCTCATGGGCTTCAGTAGTTGCAGCGCACGGGCTTAGTTGCTCCACGGCATGTGGGATCTTCCCAGACCAGGGCTTGAACCTGTGTCCCCTGCATTGGCAGGAGGATTCTTAACCACTGCGCCACCAGGGAAGTCCCTAGATTTTAAAATTGTATATTCCTGGAGAATTGTCCCTTTTGTGTCTTTATTTCTAGAAATGCTTTTTACTTTAGAGTCTAATTTGATACTAATTTGGCTTTAATTTAGTATGTTAATGGCATCTTTTTTTCCTGTGCTTTTATTTTCAAACTTTCTGTGTCCTTAGGTTATGTTTTAGGTGTATCTCTTGTTAACAGTATATAACTAGATTTAAAAAAAAAAAAGATCTAGTTTCCTAGACTTTTTTCCCCTCAGTTTTTACATATTGTGAATTGTGCTTAGTGCACACACTTGTACATGTCTGTGCTGCCCATGAATTGGTCATAGGATATGCAAATGTTCAGTTATAGTAGATACTGCCAACAATTTTATAAACTTACACCAATTTACAACACCACCAGAAGTATATGAGAGCGCTGTTGATACATTTAAGTACCCAAAATTGGTATTGTGAGTTTCTTTAAGTTGTAACCATTCTGATGAATGTGTTGCAGTATCTCATTGTGGTTTTTGTTTTGTTGTGTTTGTTTCAGGTATAATTAACATATAACATTGTATTAATTTCATGTGTACAATATAATGATTTAATATTTGTGTACATTGGGAAATGATCACCACAGTAAGTCCAGTTAACATCCCTCACCACACATAGTTAGAAATACTTTTCTCCTTCTGATGAGGAGTTTTAAAAGGTACTCTGAGCAAGTTTCAAATAGGCAGTACAGTAATTGTTTTTATAAGTGGAAGTTTGTGCTTTTTGCTCACCCCCTGCCTTTGGCAGACACCAGTCTCTCTGTGAGGTGGTGGTTGTTGTTGTTTATACCACATATAAATGAAATCATGTGGTGTTTGTCTTTCTGTGTCTGACTTATTTCACTTAGCATAATGCCCTCAAGATCATCCATGTTGTCACAGATGGCAAGATTTTATTCTTTTTTATGGCTGAATAGTATTCCATTGTAGTCTTCTAGACTTTTAACAGAGCTTTGATACATATACAGTTGACATAATTACTCATACATATAAATTTAGACCTACCATCTTATTTTTTACTTTTTGATCCACGTGTTCCATGTTTCTTTTTCTCTCCTTTCTTGTCTTCTTTTGAGTTATTTCTTCTCATTCCATCCTGCCATCACTTGTATCAATTTGGACTGTACATAAACTCAGCTACTACTAATTATAGCATGCCTACTTAGTAAAGTCCAAAGTTAATACGTTTCCTCTCAGACATTCCAGTAACTTTAAAACATTTATTTCCCATTTATCCTCTCACTTGTCACTGTTGTTAGGATTTAATTTTATCTTTTTCTCTTTTAATCCCATAAAACATCATAATTCTTTTATGTATTCATCATTATTTGCTTTTTTCCCACGTACTTATCATTTCTTTGCTCTTCATTCCTTCTTACATGTCTCAGCTTCCATTTAAGATTACTTTTCTTTTACTTTAAGTATTTGCTTTAGAAAAACCTTAGCACTGCAGGCATTTTGGGCTGCATAATTCTTTGTTGTGGTGGACTGTGCATTGTTGGCTATTTAGCAGCACCCCTGGCCTCTGCCCACTAGATGTCAGTACCAACCACCCCACCCCATTATGACAACCCGAAATGTCCCCAGGTGTTGCCAGATGTCCCTGGGGGGCAAAAATCATTCCTGGTTGAGAACCACTGCTTTGGAATTTACTTTGATGTAGGTCTGCTGCTCTATTTTTATTTGTTGAAAATACCTATTTCATTTTCATTTTTAAAAAGTATTTTCACTGGGCATAGAATTCTAAGTTATATTTTAGCACATTCAAAATATTCTGCTGGCTTCTGTCTTCCATTGTTGCTTTTGAGAAGTAAGCTTAAAACAGGACTGTTGCTATTTTAAATATAATCTGTTTTTTTTCTTTTGGGTGCTTTTATAGTCTTCTTTTTACCTTTCGTTGTTTTGTAGGTTCCACTGTGTTGTGTTTAGGTGTAGACTTTTCTTTTTTTTTTTTTTGGTTGTGTTGGGTCTTCATTGCTGCACACGAGCTTTCTCTAGTTGCAGCGAGTGGGGGCTGCTCTTTGTTGCAGTGGCTTCTCTTGTTGTGAGCCCGGGCTCTAGGCATGTGGGCTTCAGTAGTTATGGCACTCGGGCTCAGTAGTTGTGGCGCACAGGCTCTGTAATTGTGGTGCACGGGCTTAATTGCTCCGCAGCATGTGGGATCTTCCTGGACCAGGGATCGAACCCGTGTCTACTGCATTGGCAGGTGGATTCTTAACCACTGCGCCACCAGGGAAGTCCCAAGGTGTAGAATTCTTTTTATTTATTCCACATGGGAGTTACTAGGATTCTTGAATGTATGGATTGGTGTCTGTCATGAGTTTTATAACACTTTCAGGCATTATATCTTCAGATTTTGCCTGTATCCTACTCTTTGTTCTTCTCACTCTATTCTCTGTATTTCTTAACCTCTCTTATATTTTCCATCTGTTTGTCTCTCTGTATTGCAGTTCAGATAATTTCTTCTTACCTGTCATCCAGCTCACTAAGTTTCCCTTTAGCTTTGTTTGGTATATCTGAACAATGACTTTTTTGGGGGGCGGAGGGCTGTGTTGGGTCTTCGTTGCTGCACACGGGCTTTCTCTAGTTGTGGCGAGTGGGGGCTGCTCTTCGTTGCAGTGCACAGGCTTCTCATTGCAGTGGCTTCTCTTGTTGCGGAGCATGGGCTCTAGGCACGTGGGCTTTGGTAGTTGTGGCTCACGGGCTCTAGAGCACAGGCTCAGTAGTTGGGGCGCACGGTTTTAGTTGCTCCGCGGCATGTGGGATCTTCCCAGACCAGGGCTCGAACCCATGTCCCCTGCATTGGCAGGCGGATTCTTAACCACTGCGCCACCAGGGAAGCCCTGAACAATGATATTTAAAATTTCAAGTATTATATCTTTATTTTTAGAAAATCTGGTTCTTTTTCAAATCGACCGTAGTTTTCTATTTACTGAAGACATTTTCAAGCTTGTCTTGAAACATAATCTGCTGTTTCTTTAAACATAGTAAGCATAATTGCTTTATAATGTCTGATAATGTCAATATCTAAAAATCACTTGGGTCTGCTTGTGCTGTCTGCTGTTTTTGCATCTTGCTCCTGGTGCCTTGTTGTTATTTTTTATTCTTTACTGTCCATTAATCTTGACAAACTGTGGGAATTTTTTGTGGCCAAGGATGAGTGTGCCTTTCTCCAGAAAGAATTTACTATTGCCAGGTGCCTGGGGAACCGCCTTCAGGGTTTGAGGCTCTTTTTGTCTTTTTGTACCACCTAGGTGATGTTAATTGGGCTCTGAGTCTGCTGGAGAGCTAGTTACATCTTCTTCAGCCCTTCCCTCCTCCATACCTAGGCAACTTTCCTTCTGTTACCTTACCCTGATGATGTGGCCCTTTGAAAGTCCCAGCTTAATAGGAGGTCCCCTATCTTTACCTAGAGAAAAATCTGGCCTCTTATTCCCGCCTCTCCTTTGAGAGCAGTTCAAATCTACCTTGATAGGTGATTTTGTTTACTCTTTTATTTGTTCTCACTGTACTTCAGATTTTGGCTTGGTGATTTAGAATCTGTAGAGTCTTTAGAATATGAGAAGCAGAGGACAGAGAAGTGTCAAGAAATATGAAGCATCTAAAATTTTACCCTGTTTTTAAGTTAAAAATATATTTAGTAACAGCATTGTTTTCATTATATTTATTTTTATAGTTACCATATACTTACAGCAAGTGATACTAGTTTCTATTTATCATAGTGAAATAAGGTTTTCTTTTTCTTTTTTTTTTTTTTTAATGCAGTACGCAGGCCTCTCACTGTTGTGGCCTCTGCCGTTGCGGAGCACAGGCTCCGGATGCACAGGCTCAGGGGCCATGGCTCACGGGCCCAGCCGCTCCGCGGCATGTGGGATCTTCCCAGACCGGGGCACGAACCCACGTCCCCTGCATCGGCAGGCAGACTCTCAACTGCTGTGCCACCAGGGAAGCCCTAAGGTTTTCTTTTTAAGTACTTTGAGTTTACAAAAGCAGATATATACTTTAAAGAAAAATAAGAAGTAAATAATAGTATAGGAGATACACTTTCCTGAAAGCATGCTGTTGAGTATGAATTCTTTACTTTGGTCAGTTTACCATGTATAAATCCTCTCTGTCCAAGGATCATTTGAATCTTTTGAGACCTAGGAAGTAGTGACATTTTGGGGCAAGTACAGCGTAGGCTTAACTATGGGGCAAAAAAATTAAAACCACAAAATTACAGTTAAATTATCTTTACATGAAATAATAAACTAAAAGATGTACAGCTCTGGTTCATTTTATTTTTCATTTGTATTTTGAAATAACGGCTCCAGTCCATTAATAACTGTGCAGGATACCCTGGGCTTAAGGGTTTGCCATAGTTGATACTGAAGTAAGTAAAAAATCATTATTCCAAATGTCAAAACAGTCTGTTCTTCCTTTTTCCTTGAAATGAAAAGGCAAAACAAATAAACTTGTTGTGTAGAAAGCAAATTGAGAACATACAGAGTGTGAGAGGTTTTAAAAGTCAGTGGTACCAGGAGGGATAAGATGTCTTGGAAAGAGCACTGGGCTCTGGAGCGACACAGAACCACCCATTATTGTGTTCAGTATTTTACTTTTCAAAATACTTAATACAGAAAATTTCAAACATATTCAGAAGAAGAGATGATTAGGTTAAGCCATCATGGTTCCCGTCACCCTGTTTCAGCACGGCTCCTTGTCCCCCCTAACCCACCACCAACTGGATTATACTGAAGCAAATCTAGGTATCATTAAAGCCTTCAATATTTCAGTATGTATCTCTAAAATATAAGAACTCCTTTAAAGAACATAACTACAATACTATTAACACACCTAAAAAAATTATTCCTTAATATTATCAAATGACCATTCAGTGTTTAAATTTTCTAAATTGTTATTTATTGTATGTGTGTACACAATTTTTTTAACACACCTTTTGTTTTTAACTTATTATTTAATTTTCACTGTAACTCTGAAAAAGGTATTATTAGTTCTATTTACAAAGGAGGAATCTGAGGTCCTGGGAAGTTAAGTAATTTGTTTAGCATCACAGAGCAGCAAATGATTGCCTTAAGCTAAAAATCAGCCCAAGCCTGTCTGACTCCAAAATCTGTATGTCTTTCTGGATTTAGAAGACTTTGGATTCAAACTCTGTTAAATAGAGGTTTCTTTTCCCATGCCACTCTACTAACTTCCCACCCTCCCTCACCCAAGTGTTTGTGGTCCAGGGATCCCCTAATTAGGGAGCTAAGGAGAATGCTAATTTTTGCCCAGTCACTTGAATAAGAGTGAGCTCAGCTATGCTGTGGAGTGAGAGGCAATCAAGGGGCCTTAGTCCTACAGCTCCCAATTTAATCAGAGCAGCTCCAAAAAAAATCCTTTTCTACTTCTTCTAACATCTCCTAAGAGGGGTTCTGAGGTTGGTGCTATAGTGTACTAGCACGTGCTACAGCTCTAAGATCTCAGACTGCACTGTTCAGTATGGCAGCCACAAGTGGATATTTCAATTTTAATTTGAATTACTTACAGTTAAACAAAATTAAAAATCAGTCTTTCAGTCATACTAGCCACATTTCAAATGCTTGATACTGACTACTATATTGGATAGTGCAGATTTAGAACATTTCTATCATTGCAGAAGGCTCAGACAGCACTGAAAAGTAACAGGTGAAGGCAATCATCTGTGTTTCAACTGCAGATTAAAATTGGGGGGTGGGGAACAGCAGGTCCCTCTTTTCCTTCTTTGAGAAAGATCTCAGGATTTAGATGATCACATTTGAGAGTGGCAGTGGGAAGACACCAGGCTTTGGGACCCTGAGTGATGAGCATTTTGTGAGGTTAGAACAGTGATAATAAGGGGAAGTGATGACTGCTAGCTAAAACAAAATCTGGTGCTGTTTTTCCTTTTCTGCCTGCCAGATCCTCAGTCTGCACAAAATCACAAGGATTGCCAGAAACTCTGGAGGAATGATTGCTTTTATCCCTTTAGAAACGTAAATTAACCCCCTCACAAGCTCTCCTCATTATTTGAGTGAGTGGCTTTAGTTAGGGTCTGAAAAGTAAGGGGACCTCTGAGTGTAATGATGACTCTAGAGCTGGACTCTTCAGATTCATGAATTCTGTTTATTTTTACTCATTAATTTCTGTGTCCCCATATTGGGATACTGTCAGTGAGAAACAGAGCCAGACACCTGTTAAAGGCAGCAAGATAGATTTCATTCAGACTAGTGCAGTAGGGAAGAGAGACTCCAGCATAAATTGAGCTCAACTCTGCTGAAACAAAAGGTGGGTCCCTTTTGAAATGCTGGAGTGTGCTAAAGGAAAAGTACTGAAGATGTTAGGTGGAGAGGTTGGTCACTGTGATTCAGCCATTTGTGTCCACTTGCTAATTGGTGCTTATCAAATTTAGGCTCCCATCCTCCAACAGAGACTGGTAGACAAAGGCCCTATCCTTCTTGATGACTACATTGCGAAGGGATGACTCCCAGGTCCTTGAGAAAGACATTTCTGGGTTGTACAAGATTTGTTTATCTCCAGGGTCAGAGATTGACAACTGCAAGTTTTCTAAAGTAAGTGCTCTAAGAAAAGTGAGGTCAAAGGCCTATAGTCAGGTTTTGGCTAGAACAAACAGTTAATTATTTTGGCAGCATTGAGCTTTCTCTAGGAGGCATTTTAAGGAGGCTGGGTCATCCTAGGGACTCAGCCTTGAACTGATAGAAGCTGTGGTAGAGTTTGGTCATGTCTCTTAGTGTGTGTGAGGGAGGTTGAATGGAGTTGTTTGTGCTGAAAGTCTGCAGTTTTCAGTACCTGGATAAAGGTTGGTTTGTTTTGTTATTTGTTTTGTTTTGTTTTTTTAAATTGAAGTATAGTTAATTTACAGTGTTGTTAATTACTGCTGTACAGCCAAGTGATTCAGTTATACATATATATATATATATACATTTTTTTATATATTCTTTTCCATTATGGTTTGGCATAGGATATTGAATATAGTTCTCTGTGCTGTACTGTATACCTTGTTGTTTATCCATTCTATATAGAAAAGCTTATATCTGCTAACCACAACCTCCCATTCCATCCCTCCCACAGCCCCTCCCCTTGGCAGCCACCAGTCTGTTCTCTCTGTTTGCAATTCTGTTTGTTTCATAGGTTCATTTGTGTCATATTTCCACATATAAGCAACATCATATGGTATTTGTCTTTTTCTGATTTACTTCACTTAGTATGATAATCCATTTGCATCCATGTTGCTGCAAATGGCATTATTTTGTTCTTTTTTATGGCTGAGTAGTATTCCATTGTCTATATGTACCACATCTCTTTACCATTCATCTGTCAATGGACACTTAGGTTCTTTCCATGTCTTGGCTATTGTGAATAGTGCTGCTATGAACATAGGGGTGCATGTATCTTTTTGAATTAAAGTTTTGTCTGGATATATGCCCAGGAGTGGGATTGCAGAACCATATGCTAATTCTATTTTTTAGTTTTGAGGAACCTCCATATTGTTTTCCACAGTGGCTGCACCAACTTACATTCCCATCAACAGTGTAGGAGGGTTCCCTTTTCTCCACACCCTGTCCAGCATTTGTTATTTGTAGACTTTTAAATGATGGCCATTCTGACTGGTGTGAGCTGCTACCTCATTGTAGGTTTTTTTTGGCCACACCATGTGGCATGTGGGATCTTAGTTCCCCAACCAGGGATCAAACCCATGTCCCCTGCAGTGGAAGCACAGAGTCCTAACCACTGGGCAGCCAGGGAATTCCCCTTCATTGTAATTTTGATTTGCATGTCTCTCTTACCAATGTTGAGCATCTTTTCATGTGCCTATTGGCCATCTGTGTTTTTTCTTTGGAGAAATGTGTATTTAGGTCTTCTGCCCATTTTCAGTTAGGTTGTTTGTTTTTTTGTTGTTCAGTTGTATGAGCTGTTTGTATATTTTGGAAAGTAAACCTTTGTCAGTCACATCATTTGCAAATATTTTCTGCCATTCCTTAGGTTGTCTTTTCGTTTTGCTTATGGTTTCCTTTGCTGTGCAAAAGCTTGTAAGTGTGATTAGGTCCCATTTGTTTATTTTTGTTTTTATTTTTATTGCCTTGGGAGACTGACCTAAGAAAACATTGGTACAGTTTATATCAGAGAATGTTTTGCCTATGTTCTCATGGAGTTTTACCGTGTCATGTGTTATGTTTAAGTCTTTAAGCCATTTTGAGTTTATTTTTGTGTATGGTGAGAGAGGGTGTGTTCTAACTTCATTGATTTATATGTGGCTGTCCAGCCTTCCTAGCACTACTTGCTGAAGAGACTGTCTTTCCCATTGTATATTCTTGCCTCCTTTGTCAAAGATTTTTCTTTTTAATATTTATTTATTTGGCTGCACCAGGTTTTTTTTTTAATTAATTTATTTATTTATGGCTGCGTTGGGTCGTCATTGCTGCGTGCAGGCTTCCTCTAGTTGCAGAGAGCGGGGGCTGCTCTTTGTTGAGGTGCATGGGCTTCTCATTGTGGTGGCTTCTCTTGTTGCAGAGCACAGGCTCTAGGCGCATGGGCTTCAGTAGTTGTGGCGCACGGGCTTAGTTGCTCCACAGCATGTGGGATCTTCCCGGACCAGGGCTCAAACCCATGTCCTCTGCATTGGCAGGAGGATTCTTAACCACTGCGCCACCAGGGAAGTCCTGCGCCAGGTCTTAGTTGCAGGGGATCTTTGTTGCCACATGCAGGATCTTTAGTTGCCGTATGTGGTATCTAGTTCCCTGACCAGGGATCGAACTCAGGCCTCCTGCATTGGGAGCCTGGAGTCTTAACCACTGGACCACCAGGGAAGTCCCTTTTATCAAAGATTAATTGACCATAGGTGTGTGGGTTTACTTCTGGGCTCTCTATTCTGTTCCATTGATCCATATGGCTGACTTTGTGCCAATACCACACTCTTGATTACTGTAGCTTTGTAGTACTGTCTGAAGCCTGGAGGGTTATGCCTCCTGCTCTGTTCTTTTTCTTCAGGATTGCTTTGGCAATTCTGGGTCTTTTATGGTTCCATATGAATTTTAGAATTATTTGTTCTAGTTCTGTGAAAAATGTCATGGGTAATTTGATAGGGGTCGCATTAGATTGCTTTCGGTCGTATGGCCATTTTAACAAATTAATTCTTCATTTCCAAGAGCATGGGATATCTTTCCATTTCTTTGAATCATCTTCAGTTTCCTTTATTAATGTTTTATAGTTCTCAGAGTATAAGTCTTTCACCTCCTTGGTCAGGTTTATTCCTAAGTAATTTTATTTTGGGGAGGTGTGATTTTAAAAGGTACTGTTTTTTTACATTTCCTTTCTGATATTTGGATAAAGTTTTATATACATATTTCCCTGACCTGGGCATTTGGGAGATAATGAGACTGGAATTTAATCCAGTCTTGGGAAAGGGTAAAGAACCTTCAATGAAACAGAATAAGGCATTGTTCTGGGGGCCTGATGCAAACACAGAAAAGAGTCATAAAGGTGTTTTTCAGGACTTGAGAAGCAGCCTTGGATTTTATTTTGTGATTTAAGCCCAAGATGGATGGTATGAACCAGGATAGTGTAGAGGAAGGTGAGAGATCTGAAAATATCTGGGAAAGCTTCTTGGAATAGGTAGAACCTGAGCTGAGTCTTGAAGGATGACGGGTGGGCTTTTCTTGGTTTAGCATTTTATTGTGGTATTTCCATGAAACCCCATCTACTTTCCACAGAAATAAAATATTTCAAGTAAATAATTGAATCATGAAATTATAATTTATTTTTCTTTGAAGATACTGCCCAAAGTTGGTATTTCGCTCACTTTTTGATTCTTGATTTCTTAATTGTTTTTTAACCAGATATCTTCAGAATGACATGTTCTGAAGAGCCACCATGTTTTTACACAATCAGTTCCTCTGCCCCAAATACCTTCCAACCCTATCCCCCAAGCACACCTTCAGGGAATTGTATATCTTTCAAGGCCTAGCTGAAGTAGCACCCTTTCTTTGCTCCCACAGTACAGTGCTGTCTACTTCTCTGCTTATATTATAGCTCTTATTGTTTGTTTAGTTTGTACTCTCAACCCCCTAATGCAGTCTCCTGCCCACAGAAGATACCTAATATGTGATTAATAGATGTGGTTAAATATAATAAGCTCTGAAATGTATTTTCCAGTATTAAGAACTCAGCTTTCTTACGTGCACAGGTATAATTATATTATGTTAATTGAATTTTTATTTGTTCTTAGATGTCATTAAGAGGATCTGCGCCAGTGACAATTGTACCTCTTCCTGGAGAGCAAGTACAGGTTCAGGGGGTCATCCAGACAGCTCAGTCTTCTGTAATTCACCCACCACACGTGCAAACGGTACAGAAATTCAAAGACTTAGTGGTTGAGAGAGGGGACTTTTGAACCCTGAGTCTCTGGACACACTGAAGTTGCTATAGTTATAATATTGTAAAACAAGATAATAAAGTTGTCTTAGAAATTAGATTTTAGAACTTCTAGCTTCATGTATATACTACCCGGTAAAAATATAAGGCAATTTTGGGAAGAAGTTATTGCTTAGAATTTAAGGAAATGAAAAATTTTCTGAAGGGAAAGCACCTTTTTATCCTAGTGGTATCCTTCATGAAAAAGAGAATTCTGAAGAAAGGGTGATGATGTGAGCATTTTAGCAAACTAAGAAAGTACCTACCTTATGCTTTATGGCGATCAAATAAAAGAAGTTCTCTCATAGTGAAGTTCTTATTTATATCTATCTACCTTCATATTTACACCTGACAACAGTAGGGAGGAAAAGGCCATCCTGGGTTCCTTTTCTTTTTACTCTTTCTCCCCATTTTATCTTCTGGCTCCTGTGAGTCTCAGAATGCCTTTGGTCATCTCTCATTTTTAGAAGCAGCTATCCTGGAAGAAAAGCTGTATAACTCATTTTTTCCTCTTGAATGTATACAGTGTCTGGCAGTGTTGTCAGCTCTAGAGCTGCATCTTTATGTGTTTTTTGTTTTTGTCTTTGTTTTTGGTTTTTTTCCTATAGGAAAGGTGACTGCTGCATGGATTTTTGAGGTTTTATATGAAGATTTTACTCTTATTAGTGCTGTTATTAAAGAGAAATACTTGATCTTAGTTATAAGGAATCTCTTAGTTTTAGAAGTGATTTTCTTACTTGAGTTCAGTGGGAGGCTTTGGAGTAAATTTAGGGTCAGACAGGGAAAACAGCTAATATTTAGATTAGAAATGGCGTATCTGTGGTGCATGAGGAAATATAGAAGTGACAGATCTTCCTTAATTATTACTTTATTATTCATTACTGCGATTATTTCTTAATTATTACAGATTGTGATCTTTCTTTCCTATCTAAAGACAAAGATTTAAGATACAAAAAAGTAGAAGTACACTAGACCTTGTTTTTGAAGGAGACTATAGAATGTAAAACAAGCTTCTCTGGAAATTTAAGATCTGAGTCTACATAGTTCAGGGGAAGGCCTTCTGTAGACAGTAAGTAAGGTAGAGAATTTATGTCCGTTCTAGAAGCCTGTTTTGTTTATTTTTTTTAATGAAGATGAAGTCAGGTGTCACAATGCAACTTCAGAAAAATGCTGAGAAATTTAATACATTTTAAAAATTGAAAATAAGTCGTTTCCTCAATTGTAAGATATCATAACTTAAAACTTGCATATGGTTATTGTAGTAACTAGTTTTAATAGGTTTATTATTAATAAGAGTTAACATTTACTGTGTGCTTGCGCTGTGCCGTGCACTAAGTGCTTTACATGTATTAACTCATTCAACTGTGAAGTGAGATACAGCTAATTATTACAGATATTTAAGTTGCATGTGTTTGTACCTGCCCTTGCCAGTGACCTCCACTTTGCCAAATCTAATGCTTGTTCTCAGTCCTTGTTTTACTTCACCTGCTAGCAGAATTTGACATGGTTGATTATTCTTTTTTCCTCAATACACTGTCTTCGCTAGTTTTCCAAGGACACTTTGCTCATTTAGTTATTCCTCATGGTGGCTTGTTCTTGGTCTCATTTGCTGGTTCCTCCCATTCTTTCCAACCTCTTACTGCTAGAGTGTCCCTGGGTTTTGTCCTATAATTATCCCCTTATTGAGCTCACTGAGTCTTGTGGCTTTCAGGACTATCTAAAGAACTGTGACTTCCAATATATGTCTCACCCAGACCCCTTCCCTGACTCACAGGCTTGTATATTCAGCAGTCTCCTCAATTTCATTATCTAATAATTAGATATTGGTTGGATATCTGATAACATTTCAAAGTTAGCATGTCCAAAGTCCAAATCAGACAGCATTAATGATTAAAAAAAAACTTTGAATAATGTGCATCAGTGTAGAGACTGATCTTTACAACTCTAGTGAAGTAGTAGTGCTTTATTTGGGGGATAGACTTTCTTCTTAGTTCTAAGCCTGCTGTGTTGTATGTTCCTTTAGTTTGGGCTCCTGAAATAAACTTTCTCTTTTCCTTTTATTTCTTTCTTTTCGACCTTAGATTTAATGACAAAGGAATTTGGGTGGCAGAAGACAGATCATTTTTTCTGAAAGTAAAAATTAAATTTAATTCTTTTTCTACCTGCTTTGTTCATCATAGTAAAACCAGTTCTGTTTTTCAGGTATCATCTTTATCAGAAAGTGAAGAGTCTCAGGACTCATCTGACAGCATAGGCTCCTCACAGAAAACCCACGGGATCCTAGCACGGCGCCCATCTTACAGGTGACTACTCGTGTCAAACCCTGCATGTGTTATATTACCATATGAGTTGGAATGGTGCTGGCAAAGCAAATTATATCAAGAAGGAGCATGTGTTTGTATAGGAAGGGAAGTGTTAAGAGAGACAGGGCAAGATTTTGAAGGGCCCAAGTTGCTGTGCTGAAGAGGAATTTAGACTCATCTTCTGGCAAAGTATTAGATATCCATATTTACTAACTTTAATAGTAATATGAAAGAATTAAACTACTTTGTGTTCCCTTTCTTAGCTTCCTAGCTCTGAGCCTTTGTCTTTCCCTTGTGTGTGTGTCCCTTTGCTAAAACACATTCTTCTACATTCTGCACATACTTTAGGCCTCATTTCCTCCTGGAAACCTTCTCTGTTTACTTTTTCTTCAGCCTCCCAAGACCAGGTTAGGTCTTTCTTCTGTGGCATCTTTTTACTAACCCCTATTATAGTACTTACCTCATGCTACTGGAATTCCAGTTTATTTATGGGCATGGCCAGTGCTTTATTATTTTTTGTCACCTCAGGGCCTAGCAGAATGACCAGATGAGAGTAGATGCTTAATAATTACTTGTTGAATGAAGAGAAAGCTGAAGTAGTACAACTAACTGACAGAAAGCTTTTGAAATAATCTGGGTGATTTCATATAGGTAGTGTGGTATCTTTGGCATGGCTGGATCTGAGACACTTCTGTGGTAGAACTGACCAAACCTGATGACTAGATGGTAGGAGGAAAGGGAGACAGAAAAGGATGAAATGCTCTTTTGAAACACATAGACAAATGCAGTAAGGTTTTCGATGTTACGAGAGAACTTTTTATAGGGTGTATTCATTCCTGCCTGACGGAAGAAGTAGGAAAGACTTCATAAAAGATGTAATTTAGGGCTTCCCTGGTGGCGCAGTGGTTGAGAGTCCGCCTGCCGATGCAGGGGACCACGGGTTCATGCCCCGGTCTGGGAAGATCCCACATGCCGCGGAGTGGCTGGGCCCGTGAGCCATGGCCGCTGAGCCTGCGCGGCCGGAGCCTGTACTCCGCAACGGGAGAGGCCACAACAGTGAGAGGCCCGCGTACCGCAAAAAAAAAAAAAAAGATGTAATTTAGTTCATCATCAATCTGATAAATTCTGGAAGCAGGGAGGGGTTTTGTAAGGCAGGAAGAGAGCTTCTTAGGCTGAGGGAACAGTGTGTAATGAAAGGTAGATTGTATGATATCAAAGAGGTTGGCCTGTTCTGGGAATTGGCAATTTTAAGGTACAAGGAAGAAGGGGTGGTTTAGCAAGAAAAGGTAAACAGGAGCCACATTACTTAGAACCTTGTTACCATGTTAAGGAATTGGGACTCTACTGAATACACAAAAAATTTTGTCTGTGAATTTTTGGGGGAGTGAAAAATAAGCCTACTAAAATGAGTTCAATTTGAAACTATAAAAAAATAATCCAGGGACTTACCTGGCTGTCCAGTGGTTAAAACTCCGTCCTTCCACTGCAGGGAGCATGGGTTCAATCCCTGGTCAGGGAACTAAGATCCCACATACCACGCGGTGTGGCCAAAAAAAAAAGTAATCCATTATGAATTTCTCAGCCTTAGAAAGCAAGGTTCCAACCATGTAAGTTAATCTAAACCTACATCTAGATATATCTTATGAAGCAAAATTGGAGGGCACCAAAGATAAAAATAAGATCTTAAAAGCTTCCACAGAGAAAAGACAAATTACCTAGAAAGGAGTGACCATTAGGCTGACAACAGATTTTTGAATGGTAATATTAGAAGACAATGGACTAAAATCTTTAAATGCCAAGAGAAAGTAACAGTTGGCCTTGGAATTATATACCCACCTGAACAATCACTCATAAATAATGGTGAAGTTAAAATCATTTCAAACTGATTTAAGAAATTACTAAAGGGTACATGTCAGGAAGAAGAAAATGAAACCAAACAAAAGGAACGTGAATATAAGAAAGAATGGTGAACCAAGACATTCATTTAAGTTACCATTGACTTTTTAGAATAATACTAATAATGATTGATTAATTTGGGTAGTTTAAAAACAAATGGAAAGAAATATATCAGGCAGAAATATATAAGACAGGAATGGTCTACTATAGTCTTACATCGACTACCTTTAGACTTACCTTAGACTGTTAGAGGTAACTGGCAAAAGAATACAGATAAAAAGTTTAATTTCCAAATAGTGGGGCTCTTTTGGCACAAAACAGTTATTTAGCTCCTAGATAAATACTTGTTAATGAATTGTGCATTTATAGGAAATAACAGAAATGTCTTATCAGCCTACTCTAATAAACATAAAACCATATACATACAAATACATGAGCTGAAACTAGAATGGGAAGCAGAAGCAAGCATGAAGACCAAGGTACACCCATTACTTTAGGTCTACTGCAGGAAGGGACTACGAACCTGAGATTTTTGTGTTAAGCTGAGATCCCTACAGCAGGCTAGAGCACCTGAAACAAAGTTTCCCCAAGTTAAGCTTTCCGAATTACCAAAGATAGGATCAACCAAATATGAATTTACAGTCACAAATCATCAAGCATACAAAGAAATAAACCATTATAAGTGAGAATCAGCAGAAACAATATACAATGAACTCAATAAATGCAGAAAAGTATTTGATAAAATTCAGCACCCACTCAAATTTTTAGCAAATAGGAATAAAAATGGACTTTCCTAGCATATACAGACTTTGAGAACTGAACTATACATAGGACAGATCATAGCTCAAGTTCCAAACATGGTACACACGTGGACCAAATCTGAATAGCACTGCATAGTCTTTGAAAACTAAATTGATGGAACCACGACCCACAGAAGGCTGGTCAGAACTTGCAGCTTGGACACAACCAGGCTGATAGCCTGCTAAAACAAGAATATCAAGAATTCTCCATAGGATTTAAACAGGAGTCTAATATAATATTGAAAATGTCTACCATTACATGGCATACAAAGAACTTGGAAGAATCTTAACTTGTAAGGGAAAAGATTATAAGCAAATGCCATCTCCTACATGACCCAGATGTTGGAATTATATGACAAAAACTTTAAAAGAGCTATTACTGAAATGTTCTAACTAACAAGTAAGGGTGAATTCTCTTGAAATGAATGGAAAGATAGGAACTCTTAGCAAAATACAGAAGATATAAAGAGAACAAAATAGAAATTTAAGAGCTGAATACACTAACAGAAACAAAACCTCACTGGACGGATTCAATAGGAGAACAGAGATAAAGAGTTAGTCAGCTTCAAAGATAGTTCATTGGAGATTATCCAATCTGAAGAATAGAGATTGGAAAAATTAACTAGTTCTCAGGGACTTGTGAGACAATATCCAAAGATCTAAACTGTGTCATTTGAGTTACAGAACAGAAAAATGTTGCAGAAAAAATACTTGTAGAAATAATAGCTGAAATGTTCCCAAATTCGGTGAAACCTACAAATTGAAAAAGCTTAGCAAATCTTAAAATAGATAAAATGCAAAGAAATCCCTGCCCAGACATATATCATAATCAAACTGCTGAAAAATGCATAAATATTGTGAGCAGCCAGAGAAAAATGACACTACTTATAAGGGCATGATGTGAATGATTATAGATTTCTCATCAAAAACTGTGCAAGCTAGAAGAAATGAAATAGCATTTTTAAAGTGCTAAAGAAAACTGTTAATCCAGAATTCTCTATCTAGTGAAAATAACCTCAGAAATGGAGGTGAACTAAGTATTCTCAGATAAAGGAAAACTAAGAGAAATCATTGACAGCAGACTTGCTCTAAAATAACTGCTAAGAAAGTTAAGACCAAAAGAAACTTGGAAGGTTAGGAATGAATAAAGGCAACAGCAAGATCTGGGCAAATATAATGGACTACTCTCCTATTAAATTCTTTAAAATATGTTTGATGGTTGAAAAAAATGACACTGTCTGATGGGGTTTCCAGTGTAGGCAGTTTTAATATGTAAGACAACTACAACATAAATGGGGGAGGATAAAGAGATTTAATATGGTGGTAAAGTTTCTAACGTTCACTTGAAGGGATAAAATAGTGACTATAAGTAGACTAGGCATCTATACTGTAACACCTAGAACAACTACTAAAGAAACTACAAAGAGATTTAGTCAAATACACAATAGATATATTAGAGTTTTGAAAAATCTTAACCCAAAAGAATGCAGAATTTTTTTAAAAGATAGCAAATAATAAAATGGTAGATCAACCAATATCAGTAGTTATATTAAGACAGCATGACTTAAACTCACTAAAAGATTATAAATAGACACAAAAATCCTCAAGAAAATATTAGTAAACCAAGTACAACAACATATAGATGGTATTATACACCATAATTGAGTAAGATTTATCCCAGAGTGCAAAATTGGTTTAACATCTGAAAATCAATTAATGTAATACATCGTATTTATAGAATAAAAACAAAAAACTTATAGTCATCTGGACAGAGACACAAAAAAGCATTTGATGAAATCCAGTACCCTTTAATGATAAAAATTCTCATCAAACAAATTGATGGGAGTTTCCTCAGCCTGATAAAGTGCATCTACAAAAGCCCAGAGCTAACATCATATTTAATGGTGGAAGACTGAATGTTTTCCCCCCTAAGGTCAGGCACAAGACAAGGCTGTGGATGTCTGCTCTCACTATTTTTACTTAACGTTTTACTCAGGAAATCAGGTAAGAAAATGAAATGAAAGGCATATTGGAAAAGAAGAAATAAAAGTTAGCAGATAACAATGATCTCATATATAGAAAATCCCAAAGGATCCACTAAAATAGAACTAATAAATAAGTTCAGCAGGGTTGTGGGATACAAAATCAACTGGTTTTCTACACACTAGCAATAAACAATCCAAAAATAAAATTAAGAAAACAGTCCTACTTAAAATAACATAAAATGTATAAAATACTTTAATACTTGAAATTAAATTTATAAATTCAAATTATATAAAACAGAAGTATAATACTTGTGTATTGAAAACTACAAAACCTTGTTGAGAGACATTTTTTAAAAATCTAAACAAAAAGACATCACATGTTCATCAGTTGGAAGACTAAATATTGTTAAGACAAATAACCCAGTTAAACAATGAAGAAAAGATTTGAATAAACATTTCTCCAAAGAAGATATACAAATGGTCAATAAGTATGTGAAAAACTGATCAACATCATTTGTCATTAGGTTAATGCAAATCAAAATAATGAGATATGACTTCAAACCTAGTAGGATGCCTAAAAAACAAACAAAAAACCCATAACAGGTGTTGGTAAGGGGGGCAGTGGCTGTGGAAACAATCTGGCAGTTCTTCAAAATACTGAACATACATACCTTATAAGCCATTACTACTATTGCTATATATATAAGCAAGAGAAATAAAAACATAATCAAAAGAAAATTGGCTATATTAATATCATACAAAACAAGACTTAAGGGCTTCCCTGGTGGCGCAGTGGTTGAGAGTCCGCCTGCAGATGCAGGAGACACAGGTTCGTGCCCCGGTCCAGGAAGATCCCACATGCCGCGGAGCGGCTAGGCCGGTGAGCCATGGCCGCTGGGCCTGCGCGTCTGGAGCCTGTGCTCCACAACGGGAGAGGCCACGACAGTGAGAAGCGCGTGTACTGAAAAAAAAAAAAAGAAAAGAAAAGGAAAAGAAAGCAAACAAAATAAGACTTAAGAGCAAAGATGATTATCAGAGATAAAGAGGGAGTCAGTTCACCAAGAAGACATAACAATCCTAAATAGGTACGCATCTAACAACAGAGCTTCATAATACATGTATCAAAAACTTACAGAACTGGAAAGCAAAATAAATCCACAGTTATAGCTGAAAATTTGAGTACACCTACCTCAGTATCCGACAGAACTTGTAGCCAGAAATTCAGCAAGATTATAGAACAACTGAACAATGCAATCAATCAGTCGTATCTAATTGACATTTTTAGAACACTTTACCCACGTGCACAAAGAACATTCACCAAGAAACACCACATCCTGGATCATAACAAACCTTAACAAATTTAGAAGAATTGAAATTGTGCAAAGTTCTTTTATATTTGAATTAGACTAGAAGCCAGTAAAAGAAAGATAACAGGAAAATCTCCAAACATACAGAAATTAACACACTTAGAAATAATCCATGGACCAAACAGAAAATCTTAAGGGAAATTAGAAAGCACTGTGAACTTAATGAAAAATGAAAATATCAAAATCTGGAGCTGTAACCAGTGGGAAATAATTAGAGGAAAATTTACCTTATTAAATAAAAACTTATAAAAGAAGGAAAGTCTCAAATCAACAAGTTTCCACTTTAAGAAACTAGGGGAAAAACAAAATAAGGTCAAAGCAAGCAGGAGAAATGAAATTATAGAGATTAAGCGCAGAAATCAGGGAATTCCCTGGTGGTCCAGTGGTTACGACTCTGCACTTCCATTGCCAGGGGCCCGGGTTTGATCCCTGGCGGGGGAACTAAGATCCTGCAAGATGCATGGCACGGCCAGGGGAGAAAAATAGAGCAGAAGTCAATGAACTTGAAAAGAGAAAACTAATAGAGATAATATAACTGAAAGGTGGTTCTTTGGGGGAAAAAGAATTAGTAAAATTGATAATCCGGTAGCAAGATGGGGGGAATGGTGACTATAAAGGGGAGAGTGGTCAGAGATGAGGTTGGGGAGGTCACAGGGACAAGTTATGGCCTTGTAGACTGTGTCATTTATTCTGATAGGGAGCCACTGCAGATGAGTGACTTGATCTGACTGACATTTTAAAAAGATGACTGGTTGTTGATGATTGGTGTGGAGAATGGAATGTAGCAAGAGAAGGGTAGACTAAAGGAGGACCTGTTAGAGGCTACTACTATTCAGTCAAGAGGGCGGTGGCATGGACTGGGGTGTAGCAGTGGAGGTGATGAGGGTGGGTAAGATTCTGGATATATTTTCAAGATACGGACAATGGGATTTGTTTATGAATTGGATAAAGGTTGTGAGAAAGAGAGAATGACTCCAAAATTTTTGAAAAACAGTCGATATTTACTGACGTGGGTAAGACTGCAAGTGGTGGAAGGATATCTGACATTAGATTTGGATGTATTAAGTTTGAGGTGCTATTGAGTGGAAGTATTCAATACACAATTGGATATAGGAGTTTCGAGTTAAGGAGAGAAGTTGAGGAAATATCATTTGAGGGGTCATCAGTATACACAAGGTATTCAAGCCTATGGGACAGATGAGCTCATTAGAAAGAATACAGATAAAGAGAAGTCCAAAAGACTAAGGTTCTCCAAGAATGAGGCAGGAGGATGAGGAAGAATGCAAAACAGTGGCAAATAATATCTCAAAATATAGTAAAAATAAAGTAATATATATGGGAATGGTAAACAACAATTTAGATAATGGTACTCTTTAAGGGGGGAGAAGAGCAGGGAAAGGAATTGGTAGTGACATTTTGGTGTATCTGTAAGTTAATTCCTATTAAAAATGAGATATCTAAAGCAAACATGGCAAAATACCATCTAATGGTTCTTGGTACATGGTGCATTGGTGTTTTATTTTCTGTACTTCTCTTTATGCTCAAAATGTTTCGTAACTTAAAATTGAAAAAGAAATGGCCACAGCGTTCCACAGTCTCATGCGAGGCTGGCTACTTAAGACCATGCAGGCAGCTTGTTAAATGGATTCTGGAGCTCTGTCCACTCAATCATTAGGGTTACCAGTTGGGAATCTGAATTCAGTAAACCTCTCCAGCTGATTCTGGTACATAAGCAGGTTTAGGAACCACTGTGACAATTCTACAGATGGCTAACACAGAGTCCTATAGGACTGCCACCTCTCTTGCTCTCTGTGTGGGACTTCTGTTAGTACAGTCTACACTTGCAGGTCTTTGTGGGAAGACTGTCCAGAGTAAAGAGACCAAGCTGGAGAAGGATCTTCAATGTGTGGTAAGAGAACAGCTGAAGGATCTAAAATTATTTGGCCTCCAATAAAGAAGACCTGTAGCAGTTGTCAAATATTGCAAAGAAGGACATGGATATATTGGGTCGGCCAAAAAGTTCATTCGGGTTTTCCTGTGAGATGTTATGGAAAAACCCGAATGAACTTTTTGGCCAAGCCAATTAGGGTAAAGCTTAACTTTCTCTAGCTTCATTGGGTGGAATTAGCTTTGAGTCTAAATAAGGATGAGCTCTAACCATCCAAAAATTGAATAGTTTGCTTTTTGGAAGTTGTAGATGAATTATTCCTGGAAATAGAGGCTGTTAGCAATGCTAGAGAATTCCTCCACTGGCTGGAGGGTTAGCATAGATAACATGAAAGATCCCTTTTAATGCTGAGGGGTTTTTTTTTTCCTTTGTGATTCTTTTTTATTATTGTTTCCACACAGGTAGTTTAGGTTTTCTGATTTTTCTACAATAAACACAGAATTCTTGAGTAAACATTTTTTTCCTTTTCTTTTTTTCCCCAGAAACAAAATTATGCTCCTTCCATCCCCAGCTGTGTTTTGGAAGACCTTTCTTTTCAGCAAGGCATCTTTTTCCATCCCCTTATTCTTGCCATGAGTCCCTTTTTTTTTTTAACCAAGTCTGAGGGATGCCTGTGGAATCAAATGTACTTCTCGTTAAAATAAGCAATTTTATTTATCACTGATAACTGCATTTTTATAGTAGTTTTTTTTTTGTACTTTCCATCAAAGTTAGGAAAATGGGGTTTTCCCCCCAGTTATACATACATATATACCTTCTTTTTCATATTCTTTTCCATTATGGTCTATCACAGGATATTGAATATAGTTTCCTGTGCTATACAGTAGGACCTTGTTGTTTATCCATTCCATATATACCAGTTTGCATCTGCTAACCCCAAACTCCCAATCCATCCCTCTCCCACCTCACTCCCCCTTGACAACCACCAGTCTTTATAGTAGTATTTTTTTTTATTTTCATTTTAATTTTTTGGCCACACCACGTGGCATGCAGGATCTTAGTTCCCCAACCAGGGATCGAACTGTGCCCTCTGTAGTGGAAGCGCGGATTGTTCTACTGGAACTACTGGACCCGCCAGGGAAGTCCAAAATTTAATCTTTTTAATAAAGGTCACTGACACTATTTAGAAAATGAATAGTACTTTGTTAATTAATGAAATACCTCACAATGGAGCCATCTCTCCTGTAGGGGAAGGAGACATTTTATACCTCTACAAGGGCCTTGTATATTGAAAGGCACTCTGTATGGGTATTTGCTCAGTGTCTCTTTTCATGTCGTCATAAACTAAAATATAACCAGCCTGCTAATAAACAAAGTCTAGTTTGTGCTAAAACACAGTATGTGCTAAACAAAGGATTCCTTGACATAAGAGTTTAGGTGTCTACCAGATTACTGAGATTTAAAAGGTTTAGTAATTTCTTTGTAAAGCTGTCCTCATCACCAACAGTAATAATAGAGTTCTATTTTTCACAGAAAAATTTTGAAAGACCTATCTTCTGAAGATACACGGGGCAGAAAAGGAGACGGAGAAAATCCTGGAGTTTCTGCTGTCACTTCTATGTCTGTTCCAACTCCCATCTATCAGACTAGCACCGGACAGTACAGTACGTATAGGAATAAATTTCCCACCCGATAGACACACAAAAACTAACCTTTCTGTTTGAAGAAGTGGTGTGTAAACTGTCATACTTTATAGTGATGATTATTAAAGGATAACATTTTGAGCCAGAAATAATGCAAAGTTCTTTTTCAGTATTATCTCATTTATTCCTTACAACTTTGTTGTGAGGTGGGCAGTTATCAATTTATGAGGGAACCGAGGCTTAGAGAGTCAGATAATATCCCTGAAGTCATACAGCCTGTAAGTGATACATGGCTTGTAAATGATATACTTACTTTAGGGTATAAGTCTGTGAGTTTTGACAAATGCATGGAGCTGTCTTAAGCACCACCACAATCAAGACACTCCATCACCCCAAGAAATTCACTTGTGCTGTGTCCGTTTGTAGATAATCTCTCCCTCCTCTCCTAACCCCTGTTCTTCAAGTTTTATTGGCGTCCCATCTGACCACCTGTCACCATCTCCAGTCATCCTCTCCACCACCTCAGTCTACACTCTCATCTGAATTACTGCAGTATCCGATTGGTCATCTTGCTTCCATTCTTGCTCTAATACTTTTCCGTATCTCAGCCAAAGCAGTTTATTTAAAATGTCAATTAGATCACACCATTCTTGCTCAGAATCTTCCAGTGACTTTAGAATAGGTCCCACAAAGCATTACATTCAGGATCTGGCTTTGCCTGCCACTCTGATCTCATCTCCTACCACTTGATGCCATTCTGGCCACACAGACTTTCTTGCTGTTCCTTAACACATGAAGCTTGTTTCTACCTCAGGATCTTTGGAGGTGTCATCCCTACTACCTGCGCGTTCTTCATCAGATCCTCACATGCCTTACATCCTCACTTTTTATAATTACGTATAAATGCCATAAAATATAGTAGCTTAATTACAGAATGTATATAATTATAGATTAGCTTATTTATGATCTGTTCTCAAGGAATGTAAGTTCACAACTATGACCTTGGCATACAGGGCCTGGCGCATGTAGGCTTTCATTAAAATGTGTTATGAATATATGATTTTAAGAATATATGTAGAATATTTCTGTGAGGACACATAAGAAACTGGGAATAGCAGTTGCAAGGAAGGAAACTTAGGAGCAGAGATCAGAGGCAATTGGGAGGTTCACTTTTCATTTTAAACAAAACTGAATTTTTTTTTTAATCATATACATGTATTGCTATTTCCAAAAAAATTTTTTTAAGGCAGCATATTAGCAAGTTAAAAGTTATGATATATTAAATGGTTTATTATTCTAAACCCATTAAAAATTAGAATTATGAAAACTACAAAGAAACTTGGGCTAATATTTCATATGTTACAACTGAAGTAAGTACAGTACAAGTCATATTTAGGGCAGCATGATCCAGTAGAACTTGATGATGCAAACGTTCTGTATTTGCATTGTCTAGTACAGTAGCTGCTAAACTATCTGAATACTGAGCACGTGACATGTGGCTGGTGAGACTGAGGAACTGAATTTTTTATTTTAATTTTAGTTAACTTAAATAGCCACGCATGGCTCATGGCTACTGTATTGAACAGTACAGTTGAGTTCTTCAAAGAAGTAAATTCAACCAGGTAAATATACATTTGTTAAGCAAGTACAGGAAGATATGTTGCAAAAATGAAAATATTCTGTATTAACATATATATTTAACATCAAAAGATGTGTATCTATAATGTGTGTAAATAAACCTATTTCGATATTTATATATCAATCTGTGTGAGCATAGGAAAAGATTAGGAAGGTTGTGCACCAAAATAATGTTTACCTCAGGAGGGGGGTGGGGAGTGGACAGTGGAATAAATAGGGATAATGGGACTTTTTATATATATATTTATATATGTATGTAATGTGTGTTGCAGGGAAGGAGATTGAAAGTAATTCCTAGTATAAGTTTAAAACGAATCTCTGAATCTAAAAAATGTTTTGTTTTTTTTTTTTGCGGTACACGGGCCTCTCACTGCTGTGGCCTCTCCCGTTGTGGAGCACAGGCTCCGGATGCGCAGGCTCAGCGGCCATGGCTCACGGGCCCAGCCGCACCGCGGCATGTGGGATCTTCCCAGACCGGGGCACAAACCCGTGTCCCCTGCATTGGCAGGCAGACTCTCAACCACTGCGCCACCAGGGAAGCCCCTAAAAAATTTTAATGTCTTTACTTCTAAAGTCATTTTATAAATTAAAGTATATGGGAATATTTGTTGTGTGGTAGTAGGGAAAGGATAAGGGTAATCAGAAACAGTGGTCACCACTAGAGAGTGGAGCTAAGAAAGAGTATGAGGATTTACTTTTTCATTATGTAACCTTTTATCCTTTTTGAATTTTCTTCCATAGGCACACTTATCTATTCAAAAATACTTTAAAATACAATCTTTTTAATGCTTTTAAATAAAAATTACAAACTATGTTAATATTTCCTACTACTTATTTTTCCTTTAAAAGTTTGTCATCGGTGGTACCCTCTTCTAATGGCCCAAAATTGCTGTGACAACATTAACAGCATGGAATGCTCTATAGAGCCCCAAATGGGTTTTGACCAGTCAGTTATTGTACAGTTTGAGACTAAATTTAAGATTAGTGCATCTGAAATACAATATTTTCTGAAGAAATGCTGTTTTACTTGTTTTACATATAGCTCACCCAAAGTAGTCAACAGTTATCAAGTGGAATTGCATTTAAACCTGTTTTAATAAATAGCAAATTTTTTTTTTTTGCCAATCCTTTGTCATTAGTGTGTTGTACAGCCTTATATTAGCTATGTTCTCTCTTTGGTTTAAGTTGCCATTGCCCCAAATGGAGCCTTACAGCTGGCCAGTCCAGGCACAGATGGAGTACAGGGGCTTCAGACATTAACCATGACAAATTCAGGCAGTACTCAACAAGGTACAACAATTCTCCAGTATGCACAGACCTCTGATGGACAGCAAATACTTGTGCCCAGCAACCAGGTGGTTGTACAAAGTAAGTTTGCTTAAGTATCTATGGAAAGCATCACAAAGTACTTTCAAAGACACTTACAAATTAACTAATTCTTTTGACCACACAGCTGCATCAGGAGATATGCAGACATATCAGATCCGTACCACACCTTCAGCTACTTCGCTACCACAAACCGTGGTGATGACATCTCCCGTAACCCTTACATCTCAGACAACTAAGACAGATGACCCCCAACTGAAAAGAGAAATAAGGTTGATGAAAAATAGGTAGGTAGTAAAATTATACTATCAGAATGGGTAATGTTTTTATAAACCTCAAAATATAACCAGATATTAACTGAGATTGTATATTAGAAACAAGGAGAGGGGATTATATCAACATTATTTTAAGAGTTTTAGATTATGTCTAGTACATTTCCAGTGGATCAGTGAGTCCCTTTGCATAGTTTCTTTATTTAATATATAACCTAGAGTTCTTCTATTTTTATTGTGTCCTTTGAATAGCACTGTTAAGCAAAACTTTTCAAACAATATATTTTGTTCTTATTCAGATGACAAAGTTAAGTGAAAATAATAATTTGCTGCTTGCTGTTGACCAGAGTAAGAATAGGCAAGAATTAGTAGGATTCTGCATAATACCTAATATACTTCTGGATACAGAATTGCTCTTAAAAATGAATTTTGATCATGAAATATAGTAGTCATTTAACCCCCAGAAACATTTGTTTGTTTTAAATGTATTTTAAACATTGCTATATGCACTACATATACATCAGGCATTAAAAATCACTAGTTCTTTGAGAAAAAGAATATGATGGGTAGCCTTCTGCAGTGTGTTCAAGGGAAAAGAAAAGACACCAGTAAACTATATTAGAAACAAAAAAGGGTAAATAGCCACAGATACAACAAATTTTTAAAATTATAATAAGGTTCTATTTTCAGGTCCTCTCCAGTAAGTTAGAAAATTAGAATAAAGGATAATTTTCTAGAGCAATAAAAATTACCATAAAAGGACCAGATGGATACATTTAATTACTTCAAGATAAAATGTTTCTTTACTAAAAACAAGAGGAAGCATCACTGTAAATGACTTGGTAACAAGGCAGGGACCATCTGTTGTTTTGGAGGTTCCAACAAATACAAGTAAATGAAGTAAGTTATGTAAATTATTAGAAAAGAATTGTATCTTGTTGCTGATGATATGACTGTGTACCTAGGAAACCCAAAAGACTTGTTAAAAATTACTAGAGTGTGACTTCTCTTTCTGACAATGTAACGTCAGCTACATAATAAAAGCTTGATGAAATATAAAAACCATCCTTTTAAATGACTGGATGAGCATGCAGAAAGTAAGAGAAATCTATTGAGGTTAGATGTGCGAACCAGAAGCCCAGGACCATGATGTTAAATAAGCACTTAAGCAGCCCCTGTATATCCTAGGGATAAATTCAGATCTTTGTGATTGGTATAGCTTTGGTATGCAGAGGGGACTCGGGACAGAGCCTGGGGCCTTTGCAGGCTGGAGAACTGGATCACAGATTATTTTTCATGAGGTCAAGACCCAAGAAGTACTACATCCATAAGCTGAGAATTGTAATTTTAAAAATTAGTGCCCCCAGTTGGAGAAAGCAACTTCAACACAGGCTCTAATGAATTCCCATACATTGAGTTCTAACAAATATAAGTTGAAAAATCAGACTACCCAAGGAATTAGGCTTCCATTATATGTGCCAACCCCTTAGGCAACTGTCACAAAAAATTATTTCCATTTTTTTGAGATGAGGAAACTGAGGCCTAGAGAAGTTAAGTTACTTGACCAAGGTTACACTGCTTAGTAACTGATAGAGGTAGGGTTTAAATTCATGGGTCCAAGTTTTAGAGTCCAAAGTCTTAGGGAATCCCACACTGCCTTTCAGGAGCAAGAGTCAGCAGAAAGAGCAGACGACAGAATGAGTTTTGTGAAGTCTTAGTAATCGAGTGGAGAGAGGGAAAGAAGTATGTCTTTTGTATTTAAAAAAAAGGATGTCATTGTAAATCATCAAAGCTCAAGAGACTATAAAAATGATAAAAATTGGAGAGGAAAAATAAAACTATTATTATTAGCAAAGATATATTCATCTGCTTAGAATATCCAGGAAGATCTGTCTGCAAACTATTTGAAATTGAAAATCAACATTTGTACCAGAAGCCCTTGCCAGTTTAGTAAAACAGGAAAAGGGAGGGGAAATTACAAGGATTTAAATGAAAAAAATAGAAACTATTACTATCTTTTATACGATTGCTTGATTTAAAAAAAAAACAAACCAAATGGACTTAGAGAAAAATTATTGTAAGTAATGAGTTTACTAGATGTAAAATCAGTTTAGAGAAAAATTATTGTAAGTAATGAGTTTACTAGATACAAAATCAGTTTTCAAAAATCAACTGTAGGGCTTCCCTGGTGGTGCAGTGGTTGAGAGTCTGCCTGCCGATGCAGGGGACGCGGGTTCATGCCCCAGTCTGGGAAGATCCCACATGCTGTGGAGCGGCTGGGCCCGTGAGCCACGGCTGCTGAGCCTGCGCGTCCGGAGCCTGTGCTCCGCGGCAGGAGAGGCCACAACAGTGAGAGGCCCGCATACCGCAAAAAAAAAAATCAACTGTATTTCTTCACATCATCAATAAAGAGTTTGGTAAATAATTATTTAAAAGATATCATTTATATTATCAATAAATAAAATATGTGAGAATAAATCTAACAAAAGCTGTCCAGGACATTTACAGAAAACATTGTAAAATGTTTTTGAAAGACATTAAGGAAGATCTAAATAAATGGAGAAATATACTATGTCCATAGATATGGAAACTCAGTATTATAAAGATGACTATTTTTCCCCCCAATTGATCCATAGATTCAATGCAGTTCCAATCAAAACCCAAACAGGTTGTTTGAAGAACTTGACAAGTTGATACTAAAATTTGTAGAAGAGTAAAGGGCCAAGAGCAGCCAAAATATTCCAGACAAGAATAAGGTGAGGAGATATCAAGTTTTGTTTAAAGCTGTGGTAATTCAAATCATGTTATATTGGCATTGAGATAAACAAAATCACCAGTGAAATAGAGTAGGGAGCTCAGAAACAGATCTGTGAATACATGAAACCCTGGTAGGGCAGATTATTGGGGGAAGGAGGGACTCCAATAAATGGTGCTAAGATAGTTATTTATATGTGAAAAAATATATTGGATTTCTTCCTCACACCATACACAAAAATCATACTAAATGGATTAAAAACATATATGTGAAAGGTGAAATTTTAAAAACTTTTAGGTGAAAATGTATAACCTCATGGTTTCAAGTATAAGGAAGATTCCTTAAAACAACACACATAAACACACAATAATTAACATGAAAAATTGATGAATCCTCATTAAAATGAGTAACTTTTCATCAAAAGACAAAGTGAATGAAAATATAAGCTTCAAACCTATAGAAGATATTTGCAACATGTCTAACCAAAAACAACAGATTTGTTTGAAAAAATATAAAGATCTTCTGAATTAATCAGAAGTACAACCCAACTGAAAAAATGTTGAATATATTTTTGAAATGATACTGACACAACTCCACATCTGGAGGAAAATTAAATTGGACCCCTATTTTATACCATATACAGAAGTAATTGCAGATGGATTAAAGACTTAACTGTGAAAATTAAGCAATAAAATCTTTAACATAAAATTTAGAGAGAAATACATAGTGTATCACATTTTAATTTAAGCCAAGAAAGAGTTTAAAAAAGAGCATTTATTGCATTAAGAAATAAAAATATCAGAAATCAAGTGGTAGATTAGAAAATAATGTAGAAACAGATAAAGGGTTACTGTGTATAATGCACTGAGAGTTCTTAGGTTGTTCATCTTTCAAATAATTTCTAATTGTAAAATGGGCAAAATGTATGAATGGAAAAGGGTATGAATAGGCAAATTATGTAAGAGCAGATCTGAAAGACCGTTAAATTTTTGAGAATATGCTCAATCACACTAGTAGTTAGGGAAGTGAAAATTAACAATGAAATGTCCACGTGCAAAGAACTGTGTACCAGTATATCAATAGAAACATCATTAAAATAGTATGTGTAAAAAAAGCAAGTTGCAGATAATATCTACAGTCCGTAGTATAAAAAATACTCAAAGTAATACTTTTTACTTCTATATGTATGTAAAACTTGAATGTAAATCCATAGAAATATTCTAACAGGACATGTACAAAACTGAGAATGAAATCACTGTTTGTAATTAAAACTCAATAAATAAAAATTAGAGAGTCTATGTGCCAAAAGTTAATAAGAGGACCCATAAATTTCATTTCTTGGTATTTATCCAAGAGAAATGGGACATATGTTTACAAAGAGACTGGCACAAGAACATGCATAGCAGCTAAAACTAGAAAACAGCCCAAGAGAATGGATCAGCAAATTGTAATGATGTTCATACAGTGGAATATGCCCAACAATATAAAGGAGCAAACCACTGCACAGTAACACAGATAAACCTCAAAAATATACTGAGTGAAAGGAGATGAGACACAAGAGTACATTCTGTATGACTCTGGTATCTGAAGTTCTAGAATAGGAAAAATTTCATCTGTGGTGATAAAAATCAAACCAGTAGTTGCTTGGGGAGATGAACGGGCATGAGGGAACTTTCTGGGGCAATAAAAATGTATGTCTTGATGAGTGGGTGGGTTATACAGGTATATGCATTTGCCAAAACTGATTGAATTCTGCACTGAAGATCATTGTGTTTCACTGTATATAGATTATACCTTAATTTTTTTTAATGAGGAAAATGACCAGGGAAGATTACTGAAGTGCATTTACCATTTAAGGAATGTGAACTTTTTTCTAACATTGGTTTTTTTAATGCTTACATTTAGAGAAGCTGCTCGAGAATGTCGCAGAAAGAAGAAAGAATATGTGAAATGTCTGGAAAATCGAGTTGCAGTCCTGGAAAATCAAAATAAAACTCTAATAGAAGAGTTGAAAACTTTGAAGGATCTTTATTCTAATAAAAGTGTTTGATGCTTAAGAAAGAAAATATTTTTGTGGACTTGCCTAAAAATTAGACGGAATTTCTTTTCTTTTTTAGTGGAGTTTTATGAATTAAAAGGTCAAAAATGAAGCTTTTTATTTAGGCTTTTGCAACTTAAAGATAAATATCTTATGCAAGAGATCTGGTGACAGAGGATAAAGTGGAAAAAGACCTCAAGGAGGTTACTGGCACAACTGGAAACTCTGTAAAAATTAAACATACTCAAGAAACAAGAAATAAACTTTCACAAATTCGAATTTTCTAAATAACAATAGTTGTCATATTCCAAAAATGGCAGATAAGATGAAATTTGATAAATCAGATTTTTAAAAATAAATCAATTTACCCTATAGGTTTGCATTTCTTACCATTTCCTAAAATTTACCTTTTTCAATTGTGTGTGTGTGCAACTTCTGCCAATAAATTCTAAATTACAAATAGAAAAAAGCTAATATACAACTAAATATATAAACTATGTGTTCTGATTATGTATACTTGCTCTATCATCAGGTCTTAAATGGGTGTTTAAAAGTTTGTTTATTGAACTTGAGAGGATTTTTGAGACTGGGTTAACTATTTTTGAGGCCTTGTCCTAAAAGGCATCTAAGGTACATGAATGGAGTGTGGTGATTTTTGTAACATTTTTTTTATCAGAATGGAAAGAGAATTGTTTAAAAGTTTGATACTTTTAAATCGTTTGTTTTTTGGTTACTCTGGGAATGGTGATTTTCTACAAATATTTAATAAATTGTTTTTTGATTCTATATTCTGTATGCAGTTAAATATACATTACTTATTCTGTTGTGCTTTAATAGAATGGAATGTTTACAGGCCCTTGAGATGTTAGAGTATTTTAAAAACCTTCTGAAGATGCATACCAAAGTTTTCCAAGAGGATTTTATAATTGGTTTAATGTAAGGTTTATCAGATTCTAAAATAGTACAGTTACTAAGGCAATTTTATGTGAGAGACTATTTTGTAATGTAGTGAATGGTACATTTATAAGAAATGTGACTGCCAATATATTTTTATAGCTAATCTTTATAAATTCTAAAGTTGAGTTTTTAATGATTATTTTAAATGTTTATATAGTTTGTTAGTAAAAAATATTTTGCATCTCAAAGTATCATTTTTATATTATAGGAAGTAAAGTTTCCAGGTTGGCTAATATTTGAATTGTAAGTTTTGTATGCAGTTTATCCAGAGTTCAAAAATGCTGTCAGCACACCAGTGTTTAACCTCTGTATTCCAATTTGTATACACTTTGAAATTGTACTGCAAAACTATTGTGTGCTTCTTATACAATATGTATCATATTGTTGTCTATGAAATTAAAGGACATTTGATAAAAATTAAGTTTGCCGAATGTAAAATATATTGCTTGATATACGAATGACAAGCTTCCTGATAGCCATTGTGTTAATTATACTAACTATAGTGCATTTCTAGTTTTAAAATGAGGATAAATTTAAAAATCTGGGCTACACTACCTATTTTAAGAAGGGGATATGTTTATATGTTTTGATTCAGTCAGAACCAATTATAACAAACTGAAGATAGCTAAATATTTTGTTCTACAAGTGGCTAAAGGCTAAAGAATATTAGCCTTTAGGCTAATATTTAGCCATTAGGCTAAAGAATATTAGGAGGTATGGGGTCAGTGGATTATATCCAGAGTGTTTTAAAAGATAATATATTGGGTACGTGTTGTGTTTGGCTCCAGTAGCCTAAGGTGGAGCTGAAGCGGAGATACTAGCGCTGGGGAGTGGCTGCAAATACAGATTATCATTAGCAGAGAGGTTTGACTGCACACAGACCATGATCAATTGCTTGCAGACTCATATCAAAACGGTATCAGTGAGTGGCAAATGAAAACAAGCTCAGGGCTCCCACTGATTCTGCATTATGGTGAGTTGTATAATTATTTCATGTATTACAATGTATTAATAATAGAAATACAGTGCACAATAAATGTAATGTGCTTGAATCATCCCAAAACCATCCCCCCCAGGGTCTGTGGAAAAATTGTCTTCCACGAAACCAGTCCCTGAGGCCAGAAAGGTTGGGGACCACTGGAATAGAGCATAAAGAATGGGCATGTTTTAGAGCTTTGGAAATCTTACCATATACATTTAGTCATTCAGCAGTTATTATATTGAAGTTACTAGTTAAACCTGTGTTTTTCTCCAATTAAAATGTATTATGCCTTGGACACTACATAATGATTAAGACATAACAATTGTAGATATTTATGCACCCAACATAGGAGCACATCAATACATAAGGGAAATGCTAACAGCCATAAAAGGGGAAATCAACAGTAACACAATAACAGTGGGGGACTTTAACAGCCCACTTACACCAATGGGCAGATCATCCAGACAGAAAATTAATAAGGAAACACAGCCTTCAATGACACACTAGACCAGATGGACTTAACTGGTATCTTCAGGACATTATATCCAAAAGTAGCAGAATACATTTTCTTCTCAAGTGCACACGGAACATTCTCTAGGATAGATCACATCTTGGGTCACAAATCAAGCCTTGGTAAATTTAAGAAAATTGAAATATCAAGCATTGTTTCCAACCACAACACTATGAGATTAGATATCAACTACAGGAAAATAAAGTGAAAAAACACAAACACATAGAGGCTAAGCAATACGCTACTAAGTAACCAAGAGATCACTGAAGAAATCGAAGAGGAAATCGAAAAATACCTAGAAACAAATGACAACGAAAACACACGACCCAAAACCTACAGGATGCAGCAAAAGCAGTTCTAAGAGGGAAGTTTATAGCAATTCAATCCTACCTCAAGAAACAAGAAAAATCTCAACCTAACCTGACACCTAAAGCAATTAGAGAAAGAACAAAAAACAAAGCAAAAAAAAAAAAACACCCCCAAAACAAAACAAAAAAAACCCCACACAGTTAGTATAGCAGGAAAGGAATCCAAAAGATGAGAGCAGAAATAAGTGAAAAAGAAATGTAGAAAACAACGGCAAAGATCAGTAAAACTAAAAGCTCATTCTTTGAGAAGATAAACTAAGTTGATAAACCATTAGCCAGAATCATCAAGAAAAAAAGGGAGAAGACTCAAATCAATAAAATTAGAAATGAAAAAGGAGAAGTTACAGGGCTTCCCTGGTGGCGCAGTGGTTGAGAGTCCACCTGCCGATGCAGGGGACACGGGTTCGTGCCCCGGTCCAGGAAGATCCCACATGCCACGGAGCAGCTGGGCCCATGAGCCATGGCCGCTGAGCCTGTGCGTCTGGAGCCTGTGCTCCGCAACAGGAGAGGCCACAGCAGTGAGAGGCCCGTGTACCGCAAAAAAAAAAATGAGAAGTTACAATGGACATCACAGAAATACAAAGGATCATAAGAGACTGCTAGAAGCAACTATATGCCAATAAAATGGACAACATGGAAGAAATGGACAAATTCTTAGAAAAGTACAACCTTCCAAGACTGAACCAGAAAGAAAGAGAAAATATGAACAGACCAACCGCAAGCACTGAAACTGAAACTGTGATTAAAAATCTTCCAACGTGGGCTTCCCTGGTGGCGCAGTGGTTGGGAGTCCGCCTGCCGATGCAGGGGACATGGGTTCGTGCTCCGGTCCGGGAAGATCCCACATGCCACGGAGCAGCTGCACCCGTGAGCCATGGCCACTGAGCCTGCGCGTCTGGAGCCTGTGCTCCGCAACGGGAGAGGCCACAACAGTGAGAGGCCCGCGTACCGCAAAAAAAAAATTAAAAATTTTCCAACAGGGGGCTTCCCTGGTGGCGCAGTGGTTGAGAGTCCACCTGCCGATGCAGGGGACACGGGTTCGTGCCCCGGTCCAGGAAGATCCCACATGCCGCGGAGCAGCTAGGCCCATGAGCCATGACCACTAAGCCTGCGCATCCGGACCCTGTGCTCTGCAACGGGAGAGGCCACAACAGTGAGATGCCCACATACCGCAAAAAAAAAAAAAAAATCTTCCAACAAACAAAAGCCCAGGGCCAGATGGCTTCACAGGAGAAGTCTGTTAAACATTTAGAGAAGAGCTAACACCGATGCTTCTCAAACTCTTCCAAAAAACTGCAGACAGGAAAACTCCCAAACTCATTCTACGAGGTCACCATCACCTTGATACCAAAACCAGACAAAGATACTACAAAAAAAGAAAATTACAGACCAATATCACTGATGAACACAGATGCAAAAATCCTCAACAAAATACTAGCAAACAGAATCCAACAACACAGTAAAAGGATCATACACCATGATCAAGTGGGATTTATCCCAGGGATGTAAGGATTCTTCAATATATGCAAATCAATTAATGTGATACACCATATTAACAAATTGAAGGAGAAAAACCATATGATAATCTCAAAAGATGCAGAAAAAGCTTTCAACAAAATTCAACACGCATTTATGATAAAAACTCCAGAAAATAGGCATAGAGGGAACCTACCTCAACATAATAAAGGCCATATATGACAAACCGACAGCAAACCTTATTCTCAATGGTAAAAAAACTGAAAGCAAGTCATCTAAGATCAGGAAGAGGACAAGGATGTCCACTCTCACTGCTATTATTCAACATAGTTTTGGAACTCCTAGCCACAGAAATCAGAAGAAGAAGAAATAAAAGGAATCCAAATTGGAAAAGAAGAAGTAAAACTGTCACTGTTTGCAGATGACATGATACTATACACAGAAAATCCTAAAGATGCCACCAGAAAACTACTACAGCTAATCAATGAATTTAGTAAAGTCACAGGATACAAAATTAATACACAGAAATCTCTTGAATTCCTATACACTAACAACAAAAAAAATCAGAAAGAGAAATTAAGGAAACAATCCCATTTACCATTGCAACAAAAAGAATAAAATACATAGGAATAAACCTAACTAATGAGGCAAAGGACCTGTATGCAGAAAACTGTAAGACACTGATGAAAAATATCAAAGATGACACAAACAGATGGAGAGATATATCATGTTCTTGGAGTGGAAGAATCAACACTGTGAAAATGACTATACTACCCAAAGCAATCTACAGATTCAATGCAATCCCTATCGAATTACCAATGGCATTTTTCACAGAACTAGAACAAAAATTTTTACAATTTGTATGGAAACACAGAAGACCCTGAATAGCCAAAGCAATCTTGAGAAAGAAAAATGGAGCTGAAGGAATCAGGCTCTCTGACTTCAGACTATACTGCAAAGCTACAGTGATCAAGACAGTATGGTACTGGCACAAAAACAGAAATATAGATCAATGGAACTGGATAGAAAAGCTGAGAGATAAACCCAAGCATCTACGGTGACCTAATATATGAAAAAGGAGGCAAGAATATACAATGGAGAAAAGACAATCTCTTCAATAAGTGGTGCTGGGAAAACTGGACAGCTACATGTAAAAGAATGAAATTAGAACGCTCCCTAACACCATACACAAAAATAAACTCAAAATGGATTAAAAGACCTAAATGTAAGGCCAGACACGATAAAACTCTTAGAAGAAAACATGAGGACTTCCTTGGTGGCACAGTGGTTAAGAATCCGCCTGCCAATGCAAGGGACACGGGTTTGAGCCCTGGTCCGGGAAGATCCCACATGCTGCAGAGAAACTAAGCCCATGTGCCAAAACTACAGAGCCTCTGCTCTAGAGCCCACAAGCCACAACTGCTGAAGCCCACACGCATAAAGCCCGTGCTCCACAACAAGAGAAGCCACTGCAATGAGAAGGCCAAACACCGCAAAGAGTAGCCCCTGCTCACTACAACTAGAGAAAGCCTGCGCGCAGCAGTGAAGACCCAACACAGCCAAAAATAAATAAATTATTTTTTTTTAAAAAGAAGAAAACATAGAACACTATTTGACATAAATTGCAGCAAGATCCTTTTTGACCCACCACCTAGAGTAATGAAAATAAAAACAAAAATAAATAAATGGGACCTAATTAAACTTAAAAGCTTTTGCACAGCAAAGGAAACCATAAACAAGATGAAAAGACAACTCTCAGAAAGGGCGAAAATATTTGCAAATGAATCAAACGACAAAGGATTAATCTCTAAAATATACAAGCAGCTCATGCAGCTCAATACCAAAAACTCAAACAACCCAATCGAAAGATGGGCAGAAGACCTAAATAGACATTTCTCCAAAGAAGACACATAGATGGCCAAGAGGCACATGAAAAGATGCTCAACATCACTGATTATTAAAAAAAATGCAAAACAAAACTACAATTAGGTATCACCTCACATCATCAGTAAGTCTACAAACAATAAATGCTGGAGTGGGTGTGGAGAAAAGGGAATCCTCTGGCCCTGTAGATGGGAATGTAAATTGATACAGCCACTATGGAGAACAGTATAGAGGGTGCTTAAAAATCTAAAAACAATTACCATATGACCCAGCAATCCCTCAGGGCATATACCCTGAGAAAACCAAAATTCAAAAAGACACATGCACCCCAATGTTCATTGCAGCTCTATTTACAATAGCCAGGACATGGAAATAACCTAAATGTCCATCGAAAGACGAATAGATTAAAAAAAAGTGGTACATACATACAATGGAATATTACTCGGCCATAAGAAGGAATGAAATTGGGTCATTTGCAGAGACATGGACAGACCTAGAGACTGTCATACAGAGTGAAGTAAGTCAGAGAGAGAAAAACAAATATCGTATATTAATGCATATATTTGGAATGTAGAAAAATGGTACAGATGAACCAGTTTGCAAGGCAGAAATAGAGACACAGATGTAGAGAACAAATGTATGGACACCAAGGGGGGAAGGGGGTGGTGAATTGGGAGATTGGGATTAACATTTATACACTAATACAGGGGTCCCCAACCCCTGGGTCATGGACCAGTACCGATCTGCAGCCTGTTAGGAACTGGGCCACACAGCAGGAGGTGAGCAGTCGGTGAGCGAGCAAACCTTCATCTGCCGCTCCCCACTGTGCACATTACTGCCTGAACCATCCCCCCTGCCCTGTGGAAAAATTGTCTTCCACGAAATCGGTCCCTGGTGCCAGAAAGGTTGGGGACTGATGCACTGATATGTATAAAATAGATAACTAATGAGAACCTGCTGTATAGCATAGGGAACTCCACTTCGCTGTACAATAAAAACTAACACAACATTGTAAAACAACTATACCCCAATTAAAAACAAAAAACAGAACCACGATGAGGTATCACCTCACACCGGTCAGAATGGCCATCATCAAAAAATCTACAAACAATAAACGCTGGAGAGGGCACTTCCCTGGTGGCGCAGTGGTTAAGAATTCACCTGCCAATGCAGGGGACATGGGTTCGGCCCCTGGTCCAGGAAGATCCCACATGCTGCGGAGCAACTAAGCCCGTGTGTCACAACTACTGAGCCTGCACTCTAGAGCCCACGAGCCACACTACTGAGCCCCCGTGCCACAACTACTGAAGCCTGTGTGCCTAGAGCCCATGCTCTGCAACAAGAGAAGCCACCTCAATGAGAAGCCCACACACCACAACCAAGAGTAGCCCCCGCTGGAGCCAACTAGAGAAAGCCTGTAGGCAGCAACAAAGACCCAATGCAGCCATAAATAAATAAATAAAAATTTAAAAAGAAAACAATAAATGCTGGAGAGGGTGTGGAGAAAAGGGAACCCTCTGGCACCGTTTGTGGGAATGTAAATTGATACAGCCACTATGGAGAACAGTATGGAGGTTCCTTCCTTAAAAAACTAAAAACAGAACTACCATATGACCCAGCAATCCCACTACTGGGCATATACCCTGAGAAAACCATTATTCAAAAAGATACATGTACCCCAATGTTCACTGCAGCTCAGGACATGCAAACAACATAAATGTCCATCAACAGATGAATGGATGAAGAAGATGTGGTACATATATACAATGGAATATTACTAAGCCATAAAAAGTAACAAAATTGGGTCATTTGTAGTGATGTGGATGAACCTAGAATCAGTCATACGGAGTGAAGTAAGTCAGAAAGAGAAAAACAAATACTGTATATTAACGCATATATATGGAATCTAGAAAAATGGTACTGATGAACCTATTTGCAGGGCTGGAAAAGAGACACAGATGTAGAGAATGGACTTGCAGACATGGGAGTGTGGGGAAGGGGAGGGTGGGACAAACTGAGAGAGCAGCAGTGACATATATACACTACTGTGTGTAAAATAGCTAGTGGGAAGGTGCTATATATAGCACAGGGAGCTCAGCTCGGTGCTCTGTGATGACCTAGAGCGGTGGGATGCAGGAGGTGAGAGGGAGGCTCAAGAGGGAGGGGATATTGTATCCATATAGCTGATTCACTTTGTTGTACAGCAGAAACTAACCCAACATTGTAAAGTAATTATACTCCAATAAAAAAATATGTATTATAGGGCTTCCCTGGTGGCGCAGTGGTTGAGAGTCCGCCTGCTGATGCAGGGGACACGGATTCGTGCCCTGGTCCGGGAAGATCCCACGTGCCGCGGAGCGGCTGTGTCCATGAGCCATGGCCGCTGGGCCTGCGCGTCCAGAGCCTGTGCTCCGCAGTGGGAGGGACCGCAACAGTGAGAGGCCCGAGTACCACCAAAAAAAAAAAAAATTAAATAATTAAATAAAGTAACAACAGATATTTTAAAAAATGTATTATGCTTTGGAATATAAAGTTGTCGTAAATGCAGTTCAAATTCCCAGAAAAGATGCTGAAATGATATAAAGTGAGTGAATTTGACCAGGGACTTGATAGCTAAGTTAAAGGAAAAGTCACAGGTTATAGTGAAATGAAATAATGTCAAAGTATACCACAATCTAATTGCAGTAATCATATAACATTATTTACTCTGTTATACAAAGTAGGTTTTTATTTTTACTAAATACTGCTTGTTTTTTTGCTATAAAACAAAGTAAAGGAACACTTATATCAAGGTTGTAGAATTCAGGAGGCCACTCTAGGGAGTGTTTGGCAAGTCTTTTTTTTTTTTTTTAATCAAACCCTCATCCCTTGCAGTGGAAGGGTGGAGTCTTAACCATTGGACCGCCAGGGAAGTCCCTGGCAGAAGTCTTTGAGGGAGTCAGTTGGAGGAGGTTTAGGCCATTTAACTTTTTTTTTTTTTAAGAGAGATTCTGATAACTCAATCCCCTTTTATCAGTGTAAATTTCTTTATAGCAAACATAGATAGGCATTAGAGGCCAAGTCTTTGCCCTTTCATGGTTGAAATCCTTTTCCTCAAAATTGACTGGATATATTTAATAGTTTGCTGCCTTCAATAAGTATATATGTTTTTAACTTAGGTAAATATTTGTCAATTTAATTTATTATAAAATCTAGGGTTGGACTTCCCTTGTGGCACAGTGTTTAAGAATCTACCTGCCAATACAGGGGACATGGGTTCGAGCCCTGGTCCAGGAACATTCCACATGCCACAGAGCAACTAAGCCTGTGTGCCACAGCTACTAAGCCTGCGCTCTAGAGCCTGCGAGCCACAACTACTAAGCCCACGTTCTGCAACTACTGAAGCCCACGCGCTCTAGGGCTCACGTGCCGCAACTACTGAGCCCGCGTGCTGCAACTACTGAAGCCCACAAGCTTAGAGCCTGTGCTCCGCAACAAGAGAAGCCACTGCAATGAGAAGTCCATGCACCGCAACGAAGAGTAGCCCCTGTTCACCACAACTAGAGAAAGCCCGCACTCAGCAATGAAGACCCAGTGCAGCCAGAAAAAGAAAAATCTAGGGTTATCTATGTACATAACATACACAGCCTTACTGTTTCCTTAATATCTACTATTTATTGAGTATCTACTATGCATAAGAAACTGTAAAAGTAATGACATTCATTCATTCAGCAAATATTTATCGAAGGCCTTTTATATGCCAAGCATTACTAGGAGGAGTGACAAGGCAGAGTTATATCTCTTGTGGAACTTGGATATTAATGTCATCCTGTGAGATTGGTACTTACCTAAAGTTATATGAGTATTAATAACTAGGGATCTCAGATATAAACCTAACGTATAACCATTCAATATGAAATAGTAGCACATCCCCGCCCAACACACTCCTTTATCAAACGTGAAGGGGAGACTCTGTCTCTTTCGTGCTTTTCTGTATCCCCACAGTCTAGGGCAGTGCTCACCTGGTTTAAAGGAGTGCTCTATAATGTTTGTTAAAATGAATGAGGGTCTGGGGTTCAAACTCACTAAGGCACAGAGAGGTTTGATACTTTGCCTAAGGTTAAATGGTAAATAACAAAACTAGGGTTCGGACCTAGGTCTGATCAACTCCAAAGTTTGTGGTCTTAGCCACCAGAGTGTACCTTCTGTCTTGCATGTGTTACAAAGTCTGAAAAGCTTTTTTCATTGAATCCTTCTGCACTCAACATCAAAGGTTTAAAAAGTTCTATTTAGGGCTTCCCTGGTGGCACAGTGGTTGAGAGTCCGCCTACCGATGCAGGGGACACGGGTTCGTGCCCCAGTCCGGGAAGATTCCACATGCCGCGGAGCGGCTGGGCCCGTGAGCCATGGCTGCTGAGCCTGCGCATATGGAGCCTGTGCGCCGCAGCGGGAGAGGCCACAACAGTGAGAGGCCCGCGTACCGCAAAAAAAAAAAAAAAAAAAAAAAAGTCCTATTTAAATGTGTCCACTAGATGGCAACCTCCATTTCAAAATCACGGAAGTTTTACAAACTTTTTAAAATAAATATATAGAAAACTACAGAAGTTAACATATCAAATCCTGTACATGCACAATCCATAATTAATAACTGTTAACATTTTGTTGCCTTTACTTCAGATCATTTTCTGAAGAGGAAGGATGTACAGATAAATTCCTCACCTTTCTTTCCCTAGTCCAATTTCCCTCCCTGATGGAAACCACTATCATGAATTTAGGATGGAACCAGTCCATGTTTTTATATTTATTGTATGAATACATAAATAACACATATCAGACTGTAGTACCTTTTTTACAAGCTTATAAATGGTACCTTAATTCAGACCAAAGAAAATTTAGGATTTTAGCTATGGTAACAATACTTTGTTTTGGAAAAAACCTGAGCATCAGAGCATTATTTTTTCCAACTGACAACTCTTAGAATTTAATATCACATCTGGAAAAAATGCTTGCCAAAAAATTTTTTTTAATTAATAAACACTCATCAATCCAAAAGATAAGAAAGGAGAGAAAAGAAACAGGCAGGACAAATTGCCCAAAATAAAATTATAGAAATCTATGTGTATTAGTAATGATAATAAATAAAAATGCACTGGATATTAGTTAAATATTAAAAATTGTCACAATGGATTAGAAAACAAAATCCAGCTATATGTTGTTTATATAAGGGGTAAATCTAAAATATAAGGACACAGCAAGGTTGAAAGTAAAGGCATGGAAGAAGTTATACCAGCCAAATATTAGCCAAAAGAAAGCATCGGTATAGCTATATTTATATTGAACAAAATAGACTTTAAAGGAAAAAATTATTACTTGGGACAAAGATGGTCACTATAAAATGAAAAAAGATTTAACTCACTTGGAAGATAAAACACATCTAAACTTGGATACACCCAATAATACAGGATCAAGATGTTAAGCAAAATGCAGAAATATAATGAGAAAGAAAAATTCACAATCTTAGTAGAATTTAGCATACCTCTCTCATAATTGATACAAAAAGCAGGAAAATCATCAGTACAAAGACTTGAACAATAAAAAAACTTGACCTAACATACTAAATTTCATCAACTGTAAGCCACCGCTGATTGTAAAGCAAGCTATATCTTAAGTACCACTAAGAAAGAAAAGCCACTGCCAGTTAAACTACGCCATGCCATGGATGGCCAGATGCATACTGATTTCAGAGATGTTTAAATGTGAAAAACAGACATCTTTTAATCAGTGAAATTTGATGTAGAAAATACAACTGTAAATAACACATAAGAGTATTTATGAAAATAGAACCATATAATTTAGGCAGTAAAGTCTCAACAAATTTTCAAAGGACTGGTTTTATCCGGACTATGTTCCATTGATCTATGTGTGTCTCTCCTTTCACCAAAACCACACTGTCTTGATTACTGTAGCTTCATAGTAAGTCTTGAAATCAGGTGGTATGAATTCTTCAAGTTTTATTTTTTATTTTTCCCCTAAAATTGTTTTGGCCATTCCAGTTTCTTTGCTTTTCTATATGAATTTTAGAATCAGCTGGTCTGTATCTATAAAAGAAGATCCTGCTGGGATTTTGACTGGGGTTGTGTTAAAACTATACACAGATCAACTGGGGAAGAACTGACATTTAACAATATTCATCCAATTCATAAACACAATATATTTCCACTTATTTAGTGTTTGATTTTTTTCTTCAGTGTTTTGTAGTTTTTGGCAGAGACCATGCACATATTTTGTTAGATTTATACCTAATTACTACTTCTTTTTCTTTTTTCTTATAGGTATTTTAAATGTTTAAATTTCAGTTTCCAACTGTTGGCTAATATATAAAAAGAGGAATTTTGTCCTGTAACATTATAAATTGACTTATAAGTTTGAGGAGTTTTTAAAATAGATTTTCTTGGGGGGGAGGGGTTCTATTGAGATAGTGGCATTTGTGAATAGAGAGCTTTATATCTTTCTTTAAAGTCTGTATGCCTTTAGTTTTTTAATAAATTTATTTTATTTATTTATTTTTGGCTGTGTTGGGTCTTCATTGCTGCACGTGTGCTTTCTCTAGTTGCAGCAAGCAGGGGCTACTCTTCGTTGTGGTGTGCAGGCTTCTCATTGTCTTCTCTTGTTGCGGAGCATGGGCTATATAGGCACATGGGTTTCAGTAGTTGTGGCGCATGGGCTCAGTAGTTGTGGCTCGCGGGCTCTAGAGCACAGACTCAGTAGCTGTGGCGCACGGGCTTAGTTGCTCTGTGGCATGTGGGATCTTCCCGGACCAGGGCTCGAACCCGTGTCCCCTGCATCGGCAGGCGGATTCTTAACCACTGCGCCACCAGGGAAGCCCTGTATGCCTTTATCTTGCTTTACTGTACTGCCTAGGATTTCTAGTATAATGTTAAAGAGAATTGGAAAGAGTGGACTTTTTTTTTCTTTGCTGCACCGTGCAGCTTGTGGGATCTTAGTTCCCCAACCAGGGATTGAACCCAGGCCCTGGCAGTGAAAGCACCAAGTCCTAACCATGGACTGCCAGGGAATTCCCACCACTGCTTTTCAACATCATACTGTTAAGTCCTAATGCAATAAGATAAGAAAAGGAATTAAAGGTATACAGATTGAGAAGGAAGAAATAAAATCGTCTTTGTTCACAGATGATATGTTACTCTATTAGAAAATCCAAAAGATTTGACAAAGAAACTCCTGGAACTAATAAGTGATTACAGCAGGGTTGCAGGATACAAGGTTAATATACAAGAGTCAATCTCATTAGAATATACCAGCAATGAACAACTGGAATTTGAAATTAAAAATACAATACTTTTTACATTAGCACCCCCCAAAATGAAATACTTAGGTATAAATCTAACAAAATATGTACAAGATCTATATGAGGAAAATTACAAAACTGATAAAAGAAATCAAACAAGAACTAAATAAATGGACAGGTATTCCATGTTAATGGATAGAAAGACAACACTGTCAGGATGGCAGTTCTTCCAACTTGTTCTACAGATTCAATACAAGCCCAATCAAAATCCCAGCAAGTTATTTTGTGGACATCAACAAACTGCTTCTAAAGGTTATACACAGTGAAAAAAGACTCAGAATAGACAACACAATATTGAAGGAGAAGAACAAACCTGGAGAGCTGACAGTACCTGACTTCAAGACATACCATAGTGGGACTTCCCTGGTGGTCCAGTGGTTAAGACACCACACTTCCACTGCAGGGGCCACAGGTTCGACCCCTGGTCAGGGAACTACGATCCCACATGCCGAGTGGCCAAAAAGAAAAAAAACAGTTAAGAAAAAAGACATAACACAGAGCTACAGTAATCAAGACAGAGTGATATTCGCAAAAGAACAGACAAATAGATCAATGGAACAGTACAGAGAGCCCAGAAATAGACCCACAGGGATACAGTCAACTGATCTTCAACAAAGGAGCAAAGGCAATACAATGGAGCAAAGACAGTATTTTAAATAAGTGGTGCTGGAACAACTAGACATCCACATTAAAAAAAAAAAAAAGAATCTAGACACAGACTTTATATCCTCCACAAAAATTAACTCAAAATGGACCACAGACCTAAATGTAAAACACAAAAGTATAAAACTCTTAGAAGATAACATAGGAGAAAATCTAAATGACCTTGGGTTTGTCGATGACTCCAAAAGTATGATCCATAAAAAAAAGAATTGATAAATTGGACTTCATTAAAACTAAAAGTTTCTGCTCTGTGAAAGACAAAGAAAAAGGCAAGCCACAGACTGGGAGAAAATATTTGCAAAAGACATATCTAATAGAGGACTGTTATCCAAAAAATACAAAGAGCTCTTAAAACTCAACAATAAGAACCTGATTAAAAGATGGGCCAGGGCTTCCCTGGTGGCGCAGTGGTTTCCCTGGTGGCGCAGTGGTTGGGGGTCCGCCTGCCAATGCAGGGGACGCGGGTTCATGCCCAGGTCCGGGAGGATCCAGCGTGCCGCGGAGCAGCTGGGCCGGTGAGCCATGGCCGCTGAGCCTGCGCGTCCGGAGCCTGTGCTCCACAACGGGAGAGGCCACAACAGTGAGAGACCCACGTACCGCAAAAAATAATAATAATAATAAAAAAAATAAGATCCCACATGCTGCGGGGCAACTAAGCCCGCACACCACAACTACTGAGCTCACGTGCCTCAACAAGAGAGCCCACGTGCTGCAAACTACAGAGCCCAGGCACTCTGGAACCCGCACGCCACAACTAGAGAGAGAAAAAAACCCACGCCACAACTAGAGAAAAGCCCGAGCGCCACAACGAAGACCCCGCGTGCCGCAACTAAGACCCGACACAGCCAAAAAAATAAATAAAGTAAATAAATAAAATAAATATTAAAACAAGAAAAGACATGGAGAATGTTAAATGCATATTACTAAGTAAAAGAAACCAATCTGCAAAGGCTACATACTGTAGGTATGTATTATACGGTATTCTGAAAAAGGCAAAACTATGGAAACAGTAAAAGATGAGTGGCTGCATTAATGAAATGCATAAGACAAAGATAAACCCATAAAAGACCTAAGTAGGTAATATATGAAAAGATATTCAAATACTCAAACTCATTTAAAGTCAGGAAAATGCAGATTGAAACCATGAGTTCTCAATTCATACCAACAAGATTCGTAAAAAATTAAAAAGCATCGATGATAATATAAATAATGGGAACGTTTATGTGCTGCTAGTTGGACAGTATGTTGTTATAACATTTCAGAAAACTATTTGGCATTATTTAGAGAAGGTGATGGTGTATATTCTGTAAGAGTCAGCAGTCCTATATAGTCCAGAGAAACTCATGCTCACATCCATAACAGTATCAGTTGTAAGAGCAAAACTCTGGAAACAGTTCAAATGTTCATCAGTAATAGATTCCAATGTAGATAAATACATCATGGCATATTCACACCATGCATATGGTAAAAATAAATGAGTTACAGTTATAAATAACCACATGAATGAATGCTGAGCACGCAATACTGAATGAAACAAAACTAGCTGCAAAAGAAAATAAATTGCATGATTCAACTGATATAAAGTTTAAAAACACGCAAAACTAAACATGCTGTCCAATATGGTAACCACTAGCTATAGGGCTAACATGACTGAGGAACTAAATTTTAATTTAATTTAAATTTAAACTTAAATTGTCACCTGTCACTAGTGACCACCATACTGTACAGTCAGGTTTATAAAGAGAATCAATGGAATACTAAGTACAAAATTCAGAATATTGGTTTTTTCTAAGGGAAAGGGAAAGGGACAGGGACAGGGACACGGGGGATTTCCAAAGTAACAATGATGTTCTTTTTCTTAAATAGGTATCCTTATATTGTTTTTAATTCTTTAAACTGTACATAAACTGTACTATAAACATTCCTTCAAAAGGATTAAATATTTAACAAAACAAAAATAGTGAATGAGGTTGTGGGTACACAGAAGTTTATTTTGTTGTTATTATTTAAAGTCTACATAATAAAATATTTTTATTAAAAAGATTTCTAGGTAAGACAGGAATAAAGATACAGACCTACTGGAGAACAGACTTGAGGATATGGGGAGGGGAAAGGGTGAGCTGTGACAAAGCGAGAGAGAGGCATGGACGTATATACACAACCAAACGTAAGGTAGATAGCTAGTGGGAAGCAGCCGCATAGCACAGGAATATCAGCTCGGTGCTTTGTGACCGCCTGGAGGGGTGGGATAGGGAGGGTGGGAGGGAGGGAGACGCAAGAGGGAAGAGATATGGGAACATATGTATATGTATAACTGATTCACTTTGTTATAAAGCAGAAACTAACACACCATTGTAAAGCAATTATACCCCAAAAAGATGTTAAAAAACAACAACAACAAAAAAACCCTAAAAGGGTCCTCTCATGGCTTAAGATATAAATCGCGAGACGTTGAGCTCAAGACCCTGAACTAAAAATCAGGACGCAAGTTCTGAAAAATAGTAATTTCTACCATCTACTTAGGTTCTTTCCTCTCTTAAGGTTTGCTCCCATGAGTTAGGTATCAGATCCCCCTTTTCAGCTGAAAAAAATAGAGCCTGAGAGAGGTTAAACCAAGTCACATACCTCTTCTTTCATTTTTGTTTACTCATTTGTTAGACGTCCATATTTGCACATATTTGTTTGGCATTCACTAAATACTTGGGGGCACATTTATTGACTATCCACATATTTATCAGACATCCAGTAAATTTATTGTTCATCCACTATCCAAAAAAAAGATTTCTAGCACTAACTCAAGTGGAGCAAGGGACAACCAAGAAGAATAAAATCTCCCCTAACTCCAGACCCAATCAACCCTACCATCCTACATCCCCCCCCCCACACCCTACCCCAGGCCCCAGGCTCAGCACTAATGCCCTCATCCTTCTTCAAAGATAAGAGAAACAAGATGCATTATCTACTGCTATGTTACAAATTATTCCAAAACTTAGCAGCTTAAAACAACAAAATTTTGTTATCTCACAATTTCTGTGGGTCAAGAATTTTGAGTGTGGCTTGGGGGATGTCTCTGGCTTCAGGCCTCTCATGAGGTTGCATTTAGGATCTTAGCCAGAACTGTGGTCTCATCTGAAGGTCTGACCTGGGAAAGGTCTGCTTCCTAGCTCACTCATGTGGTGTGGTTTGCTTCTTCATAGGCCGTTAGATTTACTATGACTGCAAGCTACTCCATAGGGCCATAGGGCAGCTCATAATATGGCAGCCGACTTCCCTCAGAGCAAGAGAGCTAGAAAAAATGTTCAAGACAAGTCACAATCTTTTTATAATCTAGTCTTGGAAGGGATAGCCCATCCCCTCTGCCACCATCTGTTTGCTACAAGCATGTCACTAAATCTAGCCAACTTAGAGTTGCCAACTTAGCGGAGGGGGCTAACAAAGGGTATGAATACCAGAAGACAAGGCTAATTAAAGGCCATCGTGGTGGCTGCCTACCACACCAGAGAACATCTGTCTGCGGACTGGAGTGATCCCACAAAACAAGGAAGTAGCAATGCAGGAGAGAAGAGTGAAGACCTAGAGAAGGCAGAGGAAATCCAGGCCTAGGACCTTTGCATGTACCGGTCCACTGCATTTTTCATTGCTCTTTCATGACTTGGCTGCATGCACCTGTTTTTGATCAGGATGTGGAAAAGAAATCTGTTGAATGTCTGCCATCTGCCACAGCAAGACCAGTCATCTTGCCCTGCTTACAATGCCATCCCCAATCTGATCACATCCCTCCCCCACAGAAACACACCCCAACTGTGTCTCCCCCCTTTCAAGTATCATCTTTCACTCAACTATTTGGGGAAAAGTCAATTTGTTTCCTGTTCTGCCCCTGGGTTAGGTCAGTTCATGCTGCCACTTGTTTATCCAACACCACCTGCTTCCCTCCCACTGATTTCAGCTCAGCCCAGGAGCTTCTGTTCTCTTTCCACTTGTTACCACCTGTAAGGCTCAACTAATAGGCTCCTTTGATTTAATGCAGCCAACCATGACAAACTAGGAGGATGATATGAGCACAGCGCTGTCCTTTTGCTGACCCCTACTTTCATTCCCCACCATGTGACCAGCCTCCCAGACTACCACAAGCCCACACTGTGCCCTTGTTACTGAAGGAGTCAGGTTAACTGAGGAAACCTTTAGCACAGCTCAAGACAGCAATGATAAAACAATTTAAAACCAAACATTACACATCATTGTTCTTAAAAACCATGGGTCAACCCACCACAGTGAAACTCTCACAGATATCTTTTTGGCTTGGGCCTGGCCTTCTGCCATGTTGTTGGGCGGCCTGCCTCTTTCCTCTCTCTCCTCCTTTGCACACTGAAAAATTTCTCTTCATTATGCTGAGCATACTTATACCCCTAAGTACAAAGCAGGGTCCAAGCCTACTACTGCATATCCAAAACCATAGTAAATGGTTCTGCTAAAGGGAAGAAGGGTCATACACAATCCTGGACTCCAAAAAGAATCAAATCAAATACAAAACCAGGAAGAAGCCTTTAACTTAGTTTTTTCTCTTATATATCCTGATCAAAAATTTTAAGGCATGGCTTCTCTCTTCAGTCTCTGAAAGATAACAGAAAACAGTAAAAAAAAAAAAAAACCCAAAAAACTAAAATTATACACACATTGTATTATTATTACTATGGTGGTTAATTTTATGTGTCAACTTGATAGGGCTAAGGGACGCCCAGATCACTGGTAAAATATTACTTCTGGGTGTGTCTGTGAGGGTGTTTCTGAAGGATTACCATTTGAACTAGTAGACTGAGTAAAGAAGATCTGCCGTCACCAATGTTGGATGGGTATCATTCACTCCAATCCACTGAGGGCCCACACAGAACAAAAAGGTGCACAAAGGGCAATTTCTCCTTTCTTCTTGAGTTGGGACATCCATCTTTCCTGCCCTCCCACATCAGAGCTCCTGGTTCTCCAGGCTTTCGTTTGGGACTGAATTATACCACTGGTTTTCCAGCTTGCAGATGGCATATCATGAGACTTCTCGGCCTCCATAATTGTGAGAGCCAATTCCCATAAATAATCTCCTCTTATATATCTCTATATATCCTATCGGTTCTGTTTCTCTGGAGAAACACAAATACATATCCATACCTTTGCTTAGTCTGTCTTCACTACATCTCCTTCCTCTTCTCGATATTCCCCCTCTACCTAGGTCCAGCTCACATTCCCCTCTTGCAGGGAGCCTTCCCAGACTGCCACAGCCCACACCAATCCCTTGTGTCTGAATTCATATTAGGCTTGGGTGTCATGGCTTCCTTCTTTGTTCTCCAAGTGAATTACCCCTGATTTTCTCTTCTAGCCAAGTTATAAAGTTCTCTGGGTCAGAGGGCCAGGTCTTAACACACCTCCCATGATATGATACTTATTTTGGTGTATGGTACGTAGTATGAGGTTAATACCTACGTGTTCAGTGGATCGATTAACTGGAGCCACTTATCTGTGCTCTTTTCCCACAGTGTTTGTAATGTCAAGGGGCATCTTGGGGGTTCTGATGGTGCAAGGAATAATGTACCTCTCAGGCTGGGGACTGGTGTGTGTGTGTGTGTGTGTGTGTGTGTGTGTGTGTGTGTGTGTGTGTGTGTGTGTGTGTGTGTGTGTGTGTGTGTGTGTGTGTGTGTGTGTGTGTGTGTGTGTGTGTGTGTTTGGGGTGGGGGTGGGTGCAGTGACCTTTAGTCAGGCTTTGTCCTCAACTTCCAGGCAGGTTCTTAAATTCTGGGGTGGAGGGGGTGCGCTTGGAGGCATGAACCCGCGCCCCCTGTAGTGGAAGCATGGAGTCTTAACCACTGGACCACCAGGGATGTCCCTGCAGGTCCTTACATTTGATTTAATCAGCTCACCATGAGGTGACCAGTCGAAGGTAAACTACTACAGAACAATTAATGATGAGATCAATGTGCATTACAGAAATTGGGCTCCCCCAACGCCCACATTGTCTCAAATCCCAACCTCTACACTTGCTTTGCCTTCTGCTTTACGTCTCCCTTCCCCAGCTTACCCACTTCAGTTTAGGTGCTCTTACTTCAGGAAGCCTTCCTGGCCTTGAAGTCTGAGCTGCTCCAGAGGTTCCAGCAGCTCCCCTCTCACCACAACAGTCCTACTGTACCATCTAAGTGTGTAGATCTGGCTCAGGAAGGTCTCGCCAGTTAGCGAATCCCCAGATCCTGGCTGAGGGCGAGACATTTCGTTGGTCGCGTAACCAGAACACCGGCTGAGGCCTTGACTCATCCGGGCACTTCCGCAGCCTCACAGGCCTCAGCCCCCATCAAAACCCCTCGCCTACTTCGGTTGTGTGACGTCGCCCCCCACCCCGCCCCTGCACCTACCCAGCCGCACAGCTCCCGCGTCGCCCACCTCGCCCACCTCCTCTGCCGGGCTGCTCAGGCCGAGGGCCCACAGGCTCGCGGGCTGGGGGAAGGGGGCAGGGGGGGCGGGCAGGAAATGCCTGCCGCCATCTTGCCCACCAGGAGTTCCGACATGGGGCTGGGACTCCTGAGCGCAGCACTGTTGTTTCTGGGCGGCGCTCTCATATGCTCAGAACACTACCCACTCTCTGAAAGGAGTGGGCATGGCTCCTCGCAGGAACAGGCCGGAGGTCGGAGGTGGCCCGAAGCCATGAGTGGGAGGCCCAGGGCGCAGGAGCCCCAGGCCCCGGAAGAGGAAGGGTTGAATGCAAAGGGCAGTATCTGTTCGTTCTTCTCTTTGGACAGTAGTCCTTGCCTTTTCCCCACTTAAGTAGTATTTGAATTTGGGGCCCTCCTTTTCTGTTTTTCCAGCTGCCTTTAACTAAAAATTTACGGATCCAAGCAGCCCGATTTTAATGACTGGAGTAGTAGTACTAATAGTAAAAATGCCATACACTTCTGCGTCTGTATATGCGCCTCAAAACATTCTGGGCTTTGTCATTCCCATTTTACAGACTAATAATTCATTGGAATTCAAAGATGAAAGGGCTGTTAGGTGACTTTTTCATACTACAGTTAAGAAGAATTAACCCAACAAGTTAAATGGCAAGTATTAGAACTTGTAGCTCTTGGTTGACCAGTCCCAGGCTCTTTTAGTGGCCGTTTCACACGGGGGAAAAATACGATACCTGGCCAGAGAAACTTGCCTCATGGTTATACTTCTCAGGAGAAGAGTTTTAAAATGGATGAATTGTGCTGATTTAATGTCTTTCTATTTGTGAGTAAGCAATTAAGACATGTTTGTCTTAGCTCTCTCAGATCTTTTTTCAAAATATGGGCATGGCTTAGGTATCCAGCTTGCTTTATGCGTTTTTTAAATAGGATTTCAAATATTACATTAACGTGTTAAGATTATAAAGTAATACATATAATAATATGTTCAGTCCAAATAATGTATCATTTTTATTTTTAGATTGTGGAACAGCACCACTTGCAAGTATGTTCCAGGGGTCTCGGATTGTAGGGGGCACAGAAGCTCAAATTGGCGCATGGCCATGGCTAGTTAGCCTACAGATTCAATCTGGCAGATATCGTGCTCATGTATGTGCGGGAAGCTTAGTGAAAAATAGATGGGTCCTCACGGCTGCCCACTGCACTAATAAGGACACTAGGTATGTATTCAGAACAGAACTCTTATTTTATGCTCTTGGGGGATATTTTGAAGTGGCGGAGGACCACTTGACTTCAGCCATGTTCAGTTAAGCGATATGTTTCCAGGTAGCCATAATGCCTTACACTGAATAGTACACTGAATATTTGTTGAAATAAATCCTTTAAGTCAGAGGTCAACAAACGTTTTCTGTAAAGACAGTAAATATTTTAGGCTTTGCAGGCCAGACTCAACTCTGTCACAGTAGAACCAAAGTGGTCATAGATGATACATCACTGAATGAGTGTGCTGTGATGCAATAAAACTATTTATGAACACTGAAATCTGAACAAAATCCTATTTTGTCATTTTGGGTTTTCCCCAACCATTTAAAAGTGTAAAAAACATTCTTTGTTTATGGGCTATATTAAAATAGGAGACAGGCCAGATTTGGCCTGTGGGTTGTAGTTTGTTGGACCTTGCTTTAAATAATAAATAGCATTTCTTTTAGCTTTAAAAATTACTGTATTGTAATCATGTATTTGTCTTTCTCACCATTAGATCATGGTGAGACAAGTCCATGAAGACAAGGACTACATGTTTTATTTTGTATTTCTGGTACTAATACAGGAGTTGGCCTGCTTTACAGGAGACATAATAAATATTTATTGAGTCTATGGATGATGTCAGTCTTGGAGAAATAGATTTACCACAGTTGTAATAGAACTTTATGACCCTCCTAACATTTAAAATGAAGCTCTAAGATAAATACTGTGGAAAACCGTGGTACCTGTCATACAGTCTCTCTTTAGTCTCTAATTTTTATGAGCTATCTGGGAGAAGAATGAAAAGTCTCTAAGAAAAACTAACAACAACTTCAAAATTCAACTGAGGGTAACTGGCCTGATGGGGTTCCTAAGGTTTTAATCTTTTAATCTGTTTACCACATTTAAAAAACATGCACTTCAGTTCCATAAGTTGGCCTCTTGAGGACTAGAGATCAGAAAAATGGGAAGCTATTGAGGTATAAACCCAAGAGTATAGAAAAAGATGTAGAAAACAGCTTCAGAGTTAGAAATCAATTCTGGTCTTTCAGGTGTGGGTGTCTTACAACTCTTTCCTAAAATGCTGTCTTTAAAAACTGCTTTTCAACAGCTTTCAAACCTTAAACCAAGGGAGGAAAAGCCTGCTTGGTATGATTTGAAGATTCTTGGAAAAGCTCTTCTCACCTATTAAGTCCTGATATTGGGCCTTTACTAGTCTGTTCCTTTTTTTTTTTTGCGGTACGCGGGCCTCTCACTGCTGTGGCTTCTCCCGTTGTGGAGCACAGGCTCCGGACACGCAGGATCAGCGGCCATGGCTCACGGGCCCAGCTGCTCCGCGGCATGTGGGATCTTCCCGGACCGGGGCACGAACCCACGTCCCCTGCATCGGCAGGCGGACTCTCAACCACTGCGCCACCAGGGAAGCCCTAGTCTGTTCCTTTGACACGTGGGGAGAACAATGCATTTGGAGAGGGGCGACCTGTATACTAGTCCTCCTCTGACACTTTGTGGTACAGTGGCTTTAAGTAAGATTCCAGAACCTACTAGATATACCACCTTGGTCAAATAATATAGCTTTGTTATATTGTCATAAAATCTTAGAGTTCAAAGAGGTATTATAAAGGTGTGGTTCAATTCTCTGTCCTGTATATGAATCCTTCTTAAAATATTGAAGTAAAGGGTTCTCTAGTCTGAAATAACTATTGCTTTAATGCATTGAGTCAGGCATATTTTCAGACACAATTTCCACTACTCTTCACAACCACTCTTTACTGTAGGGAGACCCTGACTGGAAAACAGTGAAATCAGGGATCAAATCCAGGTGTGTCATAATGAAAATCCACACACATAACCATAACTATATCATTTGGCTCTCTACTTGAAACATCTCTTGTGATGATGAACTGCTACCTTGGAAAGAATTTCATTTAAGTTTTGTGCAGCTTTATTTCTTAGAAAGCCTTTCCTTATGTTGAACTAAGTGTCTTGATTTTCATTCTGCCTTCTGAAGCCATATATATTAAACCTCATTACTCTTCCAAGCATTTGAAGATAATATTAATATTCCACTTAACAATTCTCAAGGCTAAATCTTATTGATATTTTTACCCCTTTACTCAACAAACATTTACTAAATGTATATTATATGCTAGGGACTGGGCTAGGTGCTGAGGAAGTCGACATTACTGAGGCATAGTCTGTATTTTTCAGGAGTACCTCCTGTCTCAGAAGACTCTGCCACTTCTATTCCTGTTCCCCCTCATTTCCTAAACCTTGCACCATCAGTTATCCCTTATTCCTTCTTATAACATGAAAGACCCGCTCTGAGATTAGGTACTGTTTAAGAATGTTACATATAACTCTGTATTTCAAAAAAGCCCTCCCAGTAGCCCTCTGAGATAGCTGTTATCTCCATTTCACACCTGAGGAGTCAGAGATCAGAGATATTTGGTAATTTTCCCAAGACCACATTGCTGTAAAGTGGCAACCTATTGATTTAAACCTAGTCTCAAGTCTATAGCTGTTTCATTACACCTCATTGTCTCTTTAGTATTTTTCAGTATTTTCCTCTTGCTTCTTCCCTACAGCCTTCAAACATGTTTAGGTCACCTCATCGTTATTTAGCAAACAAACAAACCCTACCTGTTTCTATTCTTCCTTTCACTACTAGACTCCTTGAAAGAAAGACTCCCTTTTGCTTCACCTGCATTGACTCATAAAATCCCAATTGCAGTCTGATTTTTGTAGCCAGAACACACTATTAAAGACCCACTTCTATGCCAAATCCAATGACCTCTACTCAATCCCCATCCTATTTCATCTGTATAACATTTGGCAAAGTTGACTGCTGTTCTACATCTTTTTTTTTTTTTTTTTTTTTTGGCCATGCCGCACGGCTTGTGGGATCTTAGTTCGCCAACCAGGAATTGAACCCGGGCCCTCAGCAGTGAAAGCTCGGATTCCTAGCCACTGGACTGCCAGGGAATTCCCTCTGATCTCTTTTCTTGATTTTTAAGACACCACTATTCTCTACCTTAAAAAAATTTTTTTCCTTATTCCTTGAGTCTTTGTCTTCTTTTAAGTGGCAGTATTTTCAAGAGTTCCACCTTCTATCCTCTTGCCTTATCATCTGTACTCTTCCCTAGAGATGTCTCATCTACTTCTGTTTTAGGAGTCACCATGTCCTGGCAACTCCCAAGTCTCTCCAGCTGAGTCGTATTTCCAGCTCCCTACTATACGTATATACTGGAGTCACATTCCCAACAAGTCCAAACATGAACTTTTAAACTCTTTCCTCTAGAGAACAGTCTCAGCAGCCCTGAAGGCTTTCAGGTTGTTAATAAGTCCTCAGGCCCCTGCTAGCACAGGGAGCTTCATGGACCTGTCAGCAATTAAGGAACAAAAGTCATGAAGATTTACATAAACTTTGGTATGTTCTCCTGAAAGAAACATGCTCCTAACTCTAGAGCAGGAGGCTAAGCAGCAGAGATTGCCAATGCCAAGTCTGAAGCAGTTAGAAAAGGTAGTAGATTCCATGGATACATTAGATAAAGTTGTCCAGGAAAGGGAAGATGCCCTCAGAATTCTTGAGACTGGTCAAGAAAAAGCTAGACCTGGTTCTTGGAGAAGAGACATCTTTCGAAGAATCATCTGGCACAAGTTCAAGCAGTGGCCTATACCTTGGTACCTAAATAAAGAAAACAATAGAAAACGATTCTTTGCAGTGCCCTAGGTGAAACGTTTTGTCAGATTGAGAATTGAGAAACAAGCCTGCATCAAAGCAAGGAAGACAAGTTTAGCAAGCAAGAAAGAAAATTTTCTTCAGGAAAAGTTTCCACATCTTTCTGAAGCCCAGAAATCAAGTCTTATCTAAGACATCTGAACTTTTAATTTACCATTTTGTTTTTCTTGGATTACAATCTATATACAAAAGTGAATACATACTAAGTGGTTTATAAATAACTTGTGTTTTTAGTCAAATGACTATCAACTGGGACTACCCTGGTGGCGTAGAGGTTAAGAATCCGCCTGCCAATGCAGGGGACATGGGTTCGAGCCCTGGTCCAGGAAGATCCCACATGCCGCAGAGCAACTAAGCCCGTGTGCCACAACTACCGATCCTGTTCTCTAGAGCCTAAGAGCCACAACTACTGAGCCTGCCTAGAGCCCGTGCTCCATTGAGAAGCCATCGCAATGAGAAGCCCACACATCGCAACAAAGAGTAGCCCCTGCTCGCTGCAACTAGAGAAAGCCTGCGCACAGAACGAAGACCCAACACGGGCAAAAATAATTAATTTTTAAAAACTGACTATCAACTGTTCTAAGTGTTATTATGGCATGCTAAATCTGGAAGTGGTCAAAATCAGGTATAAAGTTTAAATTCCCATCTTATTAAAAAAAAAATCTTCCCTCTAATTCTATCCCTTCTCTATTTTCTCAGATAACAGCCTCACCAACAGTCCCATTACCTCAACAGTTAGCTGACTCTCTCTGTGCGGTATCTCTTAAATTTGCTTCTTTTTGTCCCCCAATACTCCCCACTGATGAGAAGTAGATTCAGAATACCAGTCTCCATATCCCTAGTTCATTACTTACACTATTACTATGGTAACTATCTGAATGAGCATGAAGTGGTATCTCATTGTGGTTCTGTTGTTTTAATTAATTTATTTATTTATTTTTGGCTGCGTTGGGTCTTCATTGCTGCGCGCAGGCTTTCTCTAGTTGCGGCGAGTGGGGGCTACTTTTCGTTGCGGTTCATGGGCTTCTCATTGCGGTGCTTCTCTCGCTGCGGAGCATGGGCTCTAGGCGCTCCGGCTCAGTAGTTGTGGCTCACAGGCTCTACAGCACAGGCTCAGTAGTTGTGGCGCATGGTCTTAGGTGCTCCACAGCATGTGGGATCTTCCCGGACCAGGGCTTGAACCCATGGTCCCCTGCATTGGCAGGTGGATTCTTAACCACTGCGCCACCAGGGAAGTCCCTCATTGTGGTTTTGAGTCACATTTCCCTAATGATTAGTGATGTTGAGCATCTTTCCATGTGATTTCTGGCCATTTGTATTTCTTCTGTTTTTTTAAGGTTTATTTTATTTTTGGCCACACCATGTGGCATGCAGGATCTTAGCTCCTGGACCAGGGATCGAACCCGTGCCCCCTGCAGTGGAAGCACGGATTCTTAACTACTGGACCAACAGGGCAGTCCTATATTTCTTCTGTGGAGAAACGTCTATTCAAGTCCTTTGCCCATTTTTGAACTCGGCTGTCTGGATTTTTTGTGGATGTTGAGCTGTAGGAGTGCTTTATATATCCTAGATATTAATCCCTTGTCAAATATATGATATACAAATATTTTCTCCAATTCTGTGGGTTGTCTTTTCACTCTCTTGAAAGTGTCCTTTGATGCACAAGTTTTTAATTTTGATCAAGTCCAATTTATCTATTTTTTTCTTTTGTTGCCTGTGCTTTTGGTGTCATACCCAAGAATCACTGCCAAATCCAATATCATGAAGCTTTTCTGTGTTTTCTTCTAAGAGTTTTATAGCTTTGTTCTTATATTTTGGTCTTTGATCTATTTTGAGTTAACTTTTGCATATGGTATAAGGGTCCAATTTCATTCTTTTGTATGTAGATATCCAATTCTCCCAGCACCATTTGTTGAAAAGCCTTTCCTTTCTCCATTGAATTATCTTGGCACTCTTGTTGAAAATCAATTGGCCACATATGCAAGGGTGTATTTCTGGGCTCTCTATTTTCCATTGGTATATATATCTGCCCTTATGCTAGTATCACACTGTTTCAGTTATTGTAGCTTTTCAGTAAGTTTTGAAATCAGGAAGTATGGTCCTCCAACTTTATTCTTCTTTTTCAAGATTATTTTGGCTATTTGGGGTCTTTTGATATTCCATATGAATCTTAGGATGGGTTTCTTATTTCTGCAAAAGCATCACTGGGATTTTTATAGGTATTTCATTGAATCTATAGATCATTCTGGGTAGTACTGTCATTTTAACAATATTAAGTCTTCCAATACATGAACAAGGGATGTCTTTCCATTTATTTGTCTTCTTTAATTTCTTTCAGCAATGTTTTGTACTTTTCAGTGTATATAACCTGTTTTTTAATCTCACGGTCTGAATATAAATTGAAATAGGTAAGTAATATAAGTTGATTTAGCCATTCTATGTCTTTTGATTGGAGAATTTAATCTGTTTACATTTAAAGTAATTATTGCTAGGTAAGGACTTACTATCACCATTTATTAATTGTTTTCTGGTTGTTTTCTAGATCCACTGTTCCCTGTTTCTTAGCCTGCTGTCTTTTTTGTGTTTTGATGTCTTTTGGTATCAGTATGCTTTGATTTCTTTATCAAGTCCTTTTGTGTAATTCCTACAGGTTTTTACCTTGAGGTTATCAAGAAGCTTACATAAACTATCTTAAAATTATAACACACTATTTTAAGCTGTTAGCAACTTAACTTCAATAGAATTCCTAAGCTTTACACTTTTGCTTCTCCTCCACCTTACATTTTAGGTTATTGCTGTTATGATTTACATATTTTTTATAATGTGTAACTAATAGATTAGTGTTGTTATAGTTATTTTTACTATATTAATTCCTTTAACTTTTAAAGTTGTAAGTAAATTATGCACCACTATTACCAAATTACAGAATCTAAGTTTGGCTATATATTTACCATTACCAGTGAGTTTTGCACTACCTTTTAATGTCTTTATGATGTTAATTAGTGTCCTTTTACTTTCAGTCAAAGAACTTCCTTTAGCATTTCTTGTAAGGCTAGTCTAGTGGTAATGAACTCTCTCAGCTTTTGTCTGTTCAGAAAAGTCTTTGTCCAACAATATGCTGCCTACAAGGGACTCACTTTAGCTTTAAAGGCACACATAGACTGAGAGTGAAGGGATAGAAAAAGACATTCAAGCAAATGGTAACCCCCAAAAAGCAGGGGTAGTTGTACTTATATTAGACAAAATAGACTTTAAATGTAAATGGTAAAAAGAAACAAAAAAAGGTCACCACACAACGGTAAAGGGGTCAATCCATCAAGAAGATATAACAATTGTAAATATTTATGCATCCAACGTTGGAGCACCTAGCTATATAAAGCAAAAACTAACAGAGTTAAAGGGAGAAATAAACAGCAATTTGATAATAGTTGGGGACTTTAATATCCCACTCTCAACAACGGACAGATCATCCAGATAGAGAATCAGTAAGGAAATAGCAGATTTAAATAACACTGTAGACCAAGGTGGACTTAAGAGACATACGCAGAACATTCCAACCAACAGCAGCAGAGTATTTCTCAAGTACACATAGAACATTTTCAAGGACAGACCATATGTTAGGCCACAAAACAAGTCTTAGCAACTTCAAGAAGATTGAAACCATACCAAGGATCTTCTCTGACCACAATGGCATGAAAGTAGAAATCAATAAAAGAGGAAAACTGGAAAATTCATGACTACATGGAAATTAAACAACACTCTCTCCTAAAAAAAAAGAACCAGTGGATCAAAGAAGAAATTAAAAAGTATCTTGAGACAAAAATGGAAACACAACTTATGCAGCAAAAGCAGTTTTAAGAGGGAAGTTCAGAGCAATAAATGCATACATTAAGAAGCAAGACAGGGCTTCCCTGGTGGCGCAGTGGTTGAGAGTCTGCCTGCCGATGCAGGGGACGCGGGTTCGTGCCCCGGTCTGGGAAGATCCCACATGCCACGGAGCGGCTGGGCCCGTGAGCCATGGCCGCTGACCCTGCACATCCGGAGCCTGTGCTCCGCAATGGGAGAGGCCACAACAGCGAGAGGCCCGCGTACCGCAAAAAATAAAGGAAAAAAGAAGCAAGACGATCCCAAATAAACGACCTACCTCTACACCTTAAAGAACTAGAAAAAGATGACCCTAAAATTAGAAGGAAGGAAATAATAAAGATTAGAGCAGTAATAAATTAAATAGATAACAAAAAAACAATATAAAAGATTAACCAGGGACTTCCCTGGTGGCACAGTGGTTGAGAATCCACCTGCGAATGCAGGGGACATGGGCTCGATCCCTGGTCTGGGAAGATTCCACATGCCACAGAGCAACTAAGCCTGTGCGCCACAACTACAGAGCCCACACACCCTAGAGCCTGTGCACTGCAACTACTGAGCCCATACGCCACAACTACTGAAGCCTGCGTGCTCTAGGGCCTGCGTGCCGCAACTACTGAGCCCGCGTGCTGCAACTACTGAAGTCTGTGTGCCTACAACCTGTGCTCCACAAGAGAAGCCACTGCAATGAGAAGCCTGTGCACTGCAACGAAGAGTAGCCCCCGCTCGCCACAACTAGAGAAAGCCCGCACGCAGCAACGAAGACCCAATGCAGCCAAAAATAAATAAAATAATAATAAAAATAAAAGATTAACCGAAATAACAGTTGGTTCTTTGAAAAGATAGACAAAACTGACAAACCCTTAGCTAGCTTTACCAAGGAAAAGAAGAGGGAGGACCCAAATCAACAAACTTATAAATGAAAAAGGAGACATTACAACTTATACCACAGAAATACAAAGGGTCGTAAGAGGCTACTGTAAACAACCAGATGCCAACAAACTGGATAACCTAGAAGTAATGAAAAAAATCTTAGAAACATACAACCTACCAAGACTGAATCAGAAAGAAACAGAAAATCTAAATAGATCAATTACTAGTAAGGAGTTGAGTCAGTAATCAAAAATTTCCCAAAGAAGAAAACCCCAGGACCAGACGGCTCATTGGTGAATTTTATCAAATGTTTAAAGAAGAATTAACACCAGTCCTTCTCAAACTCTTCCAAAAAATTGAAGAGGAAGGAACCTCCCAAAACTCATTTTACAAGGTCCAGCATTACAAATACCAAAGACAGATAAGGACATTACTAGAAAAGAAAACTACAGAACAATATCCTTGATGATATATATGCAGCATTCTCAACAAAACACTAGCAAACCAAATTCAGCAGCACATTAAAAGGATGCATTGTTCACCATGATCAAGTGGGATTTCTCCCTGGGAGGCAAGGATAGTTCAACATGTGCAAATCAATCAATGTGATACATTACATTAATAGAATGAAAGAAAAGAATCATATGATCATCTCAATAGCCACAGAAAAAGCATTTGACAAAATTCAACATCCATTCATGATAAAATACTTAGGAAATTAGGCATAGAAGGAACATATCTCAACATAAGAAAGACCATACATGACAAGCCCACAGCTAACATCATACTCAATGCTGAAAGGTTGCAAGCTTTTCCTCTAAGATCAGGAACAAGACAAGGCTGCCCACTCTCGCACTCCCATTCAACATAGTACTGGAAGTCCTAGCTAGAGCAATAAGGTAAGTAAAAGAGGGACTTCTCTGGTGGTCCAGTGGGTAAGACTCCACACTCCCAATGCAGGGGGCCTGGGTTCGACCCCTGGTCAGGGGACTAGATCCCACAGGCATGCCGCAACTAAGAGCCCACATTTCACAACTAAAGATCCCGCATGCCACAACTAAGACCTGGCACAGCCAAAATAAATAAATAAATAAATATTTTTTTAAAAAATAAGGCAAGTAGGGCTTCCCTGGTGGCGCAGTGGTTGAGAGTCCGCCTGCTGATGCAGGGGACACGGGTTCATGCCCTGGTCCAGGAAGATCCCACACGCCACAGAGCAGCTGGGCCCATGAGCCATGGCCGCTGAGCCTGCGCGTCCGGAGCCTGTGCTCCGCAACAGGAGAGTCCACAACAGTGAGAGGCCCGCGTACCACAAAAAAATAATAATAATAAGGCAAGTAAAAGAAATAAAAGGTATGAGAACTGGAAAAGAAGTAAAATTGTTTCTATTTGCAAGTGACATGATTTTATATATAGAAAATCCCAAGACACAACCAAAAAACCATTAGAACTAATCCAAGAATTCAGTTGCAGGGTACAAAATTAGCACGCAAAAATCAATAGCATTTCTATACACTAACAATGAATTCTCTGAAAAAGAAATAAAAGAATTGATTACATTTACAACAGCATCAGAAACAATAAAATACTTAGGAATAAAGAAGACACTAGCAAATGGAAAGGTATGTTCACGGATTGGAAGAATTAATATTATTCAACTGTCAGTACTACCAAAAGCCATCTATAGGTTCAGTGCAATCCCTATCAAGATTCCAATGGCACTTTTTGCAGAAATAGACAAAACACCCTTAAAAATTATGTGAAATCAAAAAAGACCCTGAATAGCCAAAGAAATCCTGAATCCAAAGAACAAAAAAAACAGAGGCATCGCACTTCCTGATTTCAAGATATACTATAAAGCTATAGTAATTAGAACAGTATGGTGCTGGCATAAAAACAAATAGACCATGGAACAGAATTGATAGCCCAGAAAAAAACCCCAAGCACATACAGTCAACTAATAATTGACAAGAGAGCCAAGCATACTCAGTGGAGAAAAGAATGTCTCTTCAATAAATGGTGCTGGGAAAATTGGATATTCACATGGAAAAGAATGAAACTTGACCCCATTAACAAAAATTAACTCAAAATGGATTAACGACTTAAATGTAGGACCTGAAACCATGAAATTCCTAGAAGAAAACACAGGAAAAAGACCTCCTTGACATAGGTCTTGGTAATGATTTTTTGGAAATCACACCTAAAGCACAAGCAACAAAATAAAAAATAAACAAGTGGGACTACATCAAACTAAAAAAACCACACAGAAAACGAAAATATGAACAAAGTGAAAAGATAACCTATGGGAAAAATATTTGCACATCATCTATTTGATAAGGCGTTAATATCCAAAATATATAAAGAACTCATACAACTCAATAGCAAAAAAATAAATAATCCAATTTTAAAAATGGGTAAAGGATCTGAATCGACATTTTTCCAAAGAAGATATATGAATGGCCAACAGGTAAGTGAAAAGATGCTCAACTCACTAGTCATTAGGGAAATGCAAATTAAAACTGCAATGAAATATCACCTCACAGTGGCCATCATCAAGGGGAGGATGTGGAGGAAAGGGAACACTTGTGCACCACTGATGTGAGTGTGTAAATTGGTATATCCACTATGGAAAACAGTATGGAGGTTCCTCAAAAACTTAAAAATAGTACTATCACAAGATCCAGCAATTCTACTTCTGGGAATATATCCAAAAGAAATGAAAACACTAACTTGAAAAAATATCTGCACCCCATTTCATAGCAGCATTATTTACAACAGCTAAGACACGGAAATAATCTAAGTGTCCACTGATAGATGAATGGATAAAGAAGACGTGGGGTGTGTGTGTGTGTGTGTGTGTGTGTGTGTGTGTGTGTGTGTGTGTAATTCAGCCATAAATAATGAGGAAATCCTACCATCTGCGACATTGAGGATGGACCGTGAAGGCATCATGCTAAGTGAAATAAGTCAGACAAAAAAAGACAAATAAATACTGCAGGATCTCAGTTATAAGTAGAAACAAATAAAAATAAACAAAAATTCCCCACCAAATTTAGAGAAAGAGATGGGATTTGTGGTTGGTTACCAGAGGCAGGATGTGGGGGGAGGGGATATTGGAGGAAGGTGGTCAAATGGTACAAACTTCCCTTATAAGAGAAATAAGGTCTAGGAATGTAATGTACAACATGATGACTATACTTAACACTGCTGTATGATATAGGAAAATTGTTAAGAGAGTAGATCCTAAGAGTTTTCATCACCAGCTTTCCTTTTTATTGTATCTATATGAGATAATGGATGTTAACTAAACCTATTGTGGTAATCGCTTTACAATATATGTAAATCAAACCAACATGCAGTACACGTTAAACTTAGTGATGTATGTCAATTATTTCTCAATAAAACGGGAAAAAATTTTAATTCAAGAAAGATAAATTGTATACATTTGGAAAAGAAACATTTTTTTTTTTTTTTTTTTTTTTTTTGCGGTACGTGGGCCTCTCACTGTTGTGGCCTCTCCCGTTGTGGAGCACAGGCTCCGGACGCACAGGCTCAGCAGCCATGGCTCACGGGCCCAGCCGCTCTGCGGCACGTGGGATCCTCCTGGACCGGGGCACGAACCCGCGTCCCCTGCATCGGCAGATGGACTCCCAACCACTGCGCCACCAGGGAAGCCCAAACATCATTTTTTTAAAGCAGCTTAAAGCATTTAAGCTACAATTTCTTTTTAAACACAATAGAACTAGGACTGTATAAACATTTTTACAAACTTTTTAGAGGTTACCTAGTCCAATTTTAAGATAGCTAATTATCTTCTATTTCCTTGGAATAAATTCTAGGAAGTAGAATTGCAGTGTCAAAATCAATGCAACTTTTATAGGCTATTGGTACATGCTGCCAGAGTGCCTATCTATTTATATATTCCTCAGTGAATAAGAGTAACTTTGTTCCTCTGACTCTTGTCTGCACTGAGCATAATCATTAAATACACACACTCTGCCAATTTGAAGGGTGAAAGGAATTTTGGCATTTGTAAATTTCACATGCAATAAGTATTAACCACTTGGGGTTTTAATTGTTGATTTTTGACCTACAGAAGACTTTTTTGGTTTGGTTTGATTTCTGCTTGCTTTTTGCTTTTAAAGACGTCAAGATCCATTAGTTGCTTCTTTTATATTTAGTGTCATGCTTTATAAAGTCCTTTCTCACTGAGATATAGTCCAGTGGAATGTTCCAACTTGCTCAAATAGAATTACAAAAAGGCAAATTTGGGCTTCCCTGGTGGCATCCTTTCCATAACAATGTTATGTATTCATCTATATTTTCTTTCTGGTTTAATTTTTAAACTTCTCATCCTAATTTAACATCCAAATGTTTCATTCTAAAATTTCAAAAATTTGTAAAAGTAAATAGTTTAATGAATTCCCATATGCATAATATGCAGCTTCAGTTTATCAACTCATGGCTGATCTTGTTTCATCTTTATTCTTGCCAACTCCCCCTCTAATTATTTTGAAAGAAATCTCAGACATACCACTTTACGTATCTCTAAAAGATAGGAAGTCTTTATTTAAAAGATTCGTGCATTTAAATATTTAATCCATTTGGAGTTTATTTTAGTGTTTAATAATTTTTCAGGGATTTAATTTTATTTCACTTTTCAAACTAGTTTGTTAGTTAGCTAGTTGTCCCAATACCATTTATTGAATAATTCATCCATTTGTCCATTGGTAAGAATTGCTACCATATATTAAATTCTCATGTACTTGAATCCGTTTGGGACTTTCTGTCCCATTGATCTTTTTCTCTTTTCCTACATCACAATATTTAGGTTTTTACTTGCTATGACTTTGTCACATGAAAGTAGGATTAATTTTTTTGTTATTAATCTAACATGAGAAAAACAAAAACTAGTGGGAGATTAAGAATATTTACTTAGTTAAATACCTGTTTAAGATAAGAACATTTACTTTCTTTCAGAGATCCTGTAATGTGGAGAGTTGTGATTGGAACTAATAATATAGGTGGGCGTCAGCCACACTCCAAGATGATGAAAGTTAAAGCAATCATTATCCATCCAGACTTCGATGTGGAATCTTATGAAAATGATATTGCGCTTTTTCATTTAAAAAAAGCAGTGAGATATAATGATTATATTCAGCCTATCTGTCTACCTTTTGGTGTTTTCCAAAGACTGAACCGAAACACGAAGTGTTTTATAAGTGGATGGGGAAGAACAACAGAAAAAGGTAATTATGATCTGAATTTTGTTGATACAGATTTTCCTGATGATTGGCAGAGGGTGAATATGTATGTCTTTATCTCTTTATATCATGAGTTTGAACAACAGGTCTTTATAAACCAGTGAAAAGGAAATGTCTTTTTAAATTTTCTGTGTTTTTTTTCTTGCTTGTGGGAGAGAGAAAATTATCTTCCAAAGCAGAAATAGAGACTTCTTTTGTTATACATGCCAAGATACTTAAACCTTTAGACATTCTCAGAGAGAATGATGGTTCCAAGTATTTCTGTAGTTTCTGAGACTCTTAGGTGATGAAGCAAGCCCTGTAGCAGATTTGCTTATCTTAAATAATAAGCTTCTGGCTATAAGGAATCAAATTTAGTATACTTTTTATTTAGTGCACTGTTTAGTATCAAACAGGTTGATTGCCATGTATTTTCTTTAGTGCACAAAGAGGCACAAATCGTTGACTGACTGAACTAATGGGAGGAATGAAAAATGTAGAAAACAGTCTCTGCCTTTGGTAATAACAGCAGCTACCATTTGGGAGCATTTACCATGTTTTAGGCCCTGTTCTAAATATATTACTTTATTTTATCTTATCCTCCCAATATTCCTATTAGGGAGTTAATGTTGTTATTCCCATTTAACAGACCAGGAATTGTGAATCTTAGAGGTTGAGAAGCTGGGACTCAAGTTTAAGTTTTTTCTTTATTCTAAAGCCTGAATATTTAAGTAGTACATTAAATACAATCTGCTCCTGAGGGAATTGAAGTCTGTTTAGCAATATATGAGATCAAGTGCTGAGACTCTTTTTTTTCTATTCTCTACCAAACCTAGCCATTTAAATATTTGTGGATTATTTAGATAGGATAGAAATAAATGTATGAAAAGTCTGTGAATTATTATTTTTCTTTTTTTCTCTGTGAATATTTTCTAAGGAAGATAAGGAAAGTGACATGGTGCAGGAAAAAGAGCATGGGCTTTAGAATCACAGACCTAAGTCTGAATCTCAGCCTGGCCATGTACTAGCTGAATTACCACGGGCAGGTTATTGAATCTTTTACAACAGTTAGAACAATGATGATAGGAGCAACTACTATTTATTCAGGGCTAGGTACTAAATAAAATACTAAGCATTTTAATGTATTTCTCATTTAATGCCCCAACAACACTATAAGAAATATTATAATATGGGTGAATAAACTGAGTTTTAAAGAGATTAAATAAATTGCCCAAAGTTACACAGCTAACTGAGGAGTCAAAAATTCAAGCCTAGGTCGGCCTGCCTCAAAACTCATGTGTTTCCATTATATTATATCATGTCTCACAATGTCATACATTTTCATGATCTGTAAGATGAGAGCAATAATACCTTATCAGAGAGTTGTTTTGAGGATTATATTGGCTCTCCAGCAACATGGCAGATTACATGCACACACCAACCTTCCCACTGAAAATTATTAAAGAGAGAAAATGCATAGGTCAAGGACTGAGTGTGAAGACAGGAACTTAGATAACTGGAGCACAAAAGCTGCCTTTCATCTTAAGGGTATTTGTCAAATTGGTAACATTCAATATTGATTTCTGTGGTTTCATAGGCCTTCAGAGGCTTGAAGAACAAAGCCTGCTTGAGTGTGTGTGGGGAGACACTCATAAAGCTGGAGCTTCAGGGCTGTACTCTAAAATTGAGTCAGACTCAAGACCTAGCTGCATAGTTCATATATACATAGTTCATTTCAAATATGATATAGGTAGATTGAAAGTAAAAGGATGGGGACTTCCCTGGTGGCACAGTGGTTAAGACTCTGTGCTACCAGTGCAGGGGGCCTGGGTTCAATCCCTGGTCAGGGAACTGACCCCACATGCATGCCACAACTAAGAGTTCGCATGCCAGAACTAAGGAGCTGGCGAGCCGCAACTAAGGAGCACACCTGCTGCAACTAAGACCTGGCACAACCAAATAAATAAATAAATATTAAAAAAAAAAAGTAAGTAAAAGGATGGCAAAAGACATACCATGGTAACATTAATCAAAAGAAAAGCTGGAATGGGGGGGGAAAAAGGAAAAGAAAGCAGAACTGGCTACATTAATATCAGATAAAGTAGACTTAAGAGCAAAGAAAATTACCAGGGACAGTGAAGAACATAACATAATTATAAGGGTAAATCCACCAAGGAGACACAGCAATTCTAAGTGTGTAACCATGGAACAGCAGAGATACAGTTTCTTAAAAACATATGTGAACATACATACACTTACGATATAACCCAGCAATCACACTCCTAGGCATTTATCCCAGAGAAATGAAAACATAAGTCCACACAAAAACCTGTTCATAGATGTTCATAAAAGCTTTACTTGTAATATCCCCAAACTAGAAAAACCTAAACGTCCTTCAATAAGTGAATGATTAAATACACTGCAGTATATCCTTAATATGAAACATTACTAAGCAGTTAATAGGAATTTACTATTGATATACACAACAACTTAGATGGGTCACAAGTGCATTATGCTTAGTGAAAAGAAGCAATTTTCAAAAGGTCACATACTGTGTGATTCCATTTATACAACATTCACAAAAGGACAAAATTATAAAGATGGAGAAGAGATTACTGATCGCTGTGGGGTAAGAAGGTTAGATAGCATGGAGATCTTTGTGACGATGGAATAGTTCTGTATCTTGATTGTGGTGGTGATTACATGAATCTACATATGCCATAAAATGGTGTAGAACGACACACACACACACACACACACACACACACACACACACACACACACACACACATTGTTCCAGTGTCAATTTCTTGGTTTTGATATTGTACTTCAATAATACAGATAGAACCATTATAGGAAACTGGGTAAAGATTACACTGACCCTCACTGTACTTGCTTTGCAACTTCCTGTTAACTATAATTATTAGTAAATAAAGTTTTTTTAAAATATGAATCATATATAACAAAAGCATCCTCAACCCCCACCCCACCCCCAGGATTGCTAGGAAAACTGCTTAATGGAAGGCAAAAAATGAAGAAATTTTCCCAGAAAATATGTAACTACAAATACCACTCATATGCCCCAAATCACTCTGAGTAGACTAGAAAGCCTCAAGGTTAGAATTTAGTTTAAGTAGTTCCTAGACTGTTAATGTTCTCTAGGTGCCTGAGAGAATCAAATGCCAATAATTTGTGTAGAAACCCAATGTCACCTGAAACCTCAAAGAACTTCACCAAAGTTTCAAAGAAAATGGATTATAATTTTTTAAATTGCTAAACATCAAAGGAAACAAGGCACAACAGACATCAGAATAAGACCTACAAAGATTTCAGATACCAGAATCATCAGATAATATATTTTAATGTTTAATGGGACTTCCCTCGTGGTCCAGTGGCTAAGGCTCTGTGCTCCCAATACAGGGGGCCAAGGTTTGACCCCTGGCCAGGGAACTAGATCCCACATGCCGCAACTAAGAGTTCTCATGCTGCAACTAAAGTTCCAGAATGCCACAACTAAAGATCCTGCATGCAGCAGCAAAGATCCCACATGCTGCAACTAAGACCTGGTGTAGCCAAATAAATACATAAATATTTTTTTAAATGTTTAATATATTGATATTACAAGAATAAAAGATGTGCTTAAAAAATGAAAAGAGATGTGAAAAAGAACCACGTAACTGTGACAATTAAAAAATACAATAATTGAAATAAATTCAATGGCTAAAGTAGTACCAAGTCAGAAGGAACTTAGGATTCCCAGATTAAAATCAGCTAAATATCAGTTCACAGTCAAAGATCACTAAACACATAAGGAAACAAATCATAATTATGAAAGTCAACAGAAATTAAATAACTGATAAAGCCCCCCCGAAGATCTCAGATATTAATATTTTAGGTATAGAATATAAAATTAGTATATGTGAATTGTTTAAAGAAATAAAAGAGTAGAATTAAAAATGAGCGATAGATGATCTAGAGTGATCAGGCAGATTTAAAAGAGAACCAAATAGAATCTTTATAAATGAAAAACGTAATTGCCTAAGTTTAAAACTCACTGGATGAAATAAACATCCTATTAGACTCATCTGAAGAGAGAATCTGTGAATCAGAGATGTATCTGAAGAAGTGCCTAGACTGTGGCACAGAGAAAATAAAGAGAAAGAGCTTTTGGCTCTTGGCTTGGAGGAGGCCAAGGTGCAACTTTCTTCAGTCATCCTGAATCTGGTTTCATCCAACACCAGAGGCCTCCACCATGCCGCCTAAGTTCGACCCCAGCGAGATCAAAGCCGTATACCTGAGGTGCACCAGTGGGGAGATTGGTGCCACATCTGCCCTGGCCCCCAAGATCGGCCCCCTGGGTCTCTCTCCAAAAAAGGTTGGTGATGACATCCAAGGCATCCAAGTTGCTCCACGGCAACTGGTGATTGGAAGGGTCTGAGGATTACAATGAAACTGACCATTCAAAATAGACAGGCCCAGATTGAGGTGATACCTTCTGCCTCTTCCCTGATCATCAAAGCCCTTGAGGAACCGCCAAGAGACAGAAAGAAGCAGAAAAACATTAAGCATAGTGGAAACATCACTTTTGATTAGATTGTCAACAATGCCTGACAGATGAGGCATTGATCTTTAGCTAGAGAACTCTCTGGAACCATTCAAGAGATCCTGGGAACTGCCCAGTCTGTGGGCTGCAATGTTGATGGCCACCACCCTTACGACATCACAGATGACATCAACAGTGGTGTGATGGAATGTCCAGCTAGTTAAGAACTGCAAAGAAAAATAATTTAATAAAGGGTTATTTGACAACCAAAAATAAAAAGAGAGAGAGAGAGAAAGTCAAGTAAAAGAAAGTCAAATATACACCTAATGAGAGCACTAGAGAGAACAAATGAAGAGAATAGAGGAGAGGCAATATTCAATGGATTTGGGTTGAAATTTTTCTATCACTGATGAAAGACAACATGAATCTAGATACTACAGTAAGCACAACATGAGCCAAAACAAAATGTAATCCCTTTTCATACAGTGTAATGAAACTGTAGAAGGGAAAAAACAAAGAGAAGAGCTGAATACAGCCAGAGATAAAAGAGAAATCCTTATACAATAACTAGAGATTGGCTTTCAGAAAACTTCTCAATAGCAATAATGACAGTCAAACTACAATAAGATATCATGATCAAATTACTGAGAGGACAGAACTATGAACCTACAATTGTGTATCTAATAAAATTATCATTCAAAAATAAGAGTGAACAAAACTATTTACTACCAATAATTTTTCACAGAGGAAATAAGAAATATATCAGAGAGAAAGAAAACGATGCCAATGCTGCCAAAAGGGAGGTATGAAATGAAAGAAGCGAGCAAAATGATTCCGGGCTTTCACTGCCGTGGCCTGGGTTCAATTCCTGGTCAGGGAACTGAGATCCCACAAGCCGCATGGTGCAGCCAAATTAATTAATTAATTAATTAAAATAAAAATTAAAAAAGAGAAGTGAGCAAAGAAATAGCTAAAATCATAGGTAATTGTAAGTAAACATTGTCTGTATACAACATTGGTTCTCAACTGAGGGCACTTTTGCCCCCAGGGAACATTTGGTAATGTCTGTAGAAAATTCTGGTTTTACCGTTGGGCAGGGGATAAGCATGCTACTGGTTCTTAGTGGGTAGAAGCCAGAGATGCTGCTCATCATCCTTCAATACCCAGGAGAGTACTCGTACCTTCCAGAACAAAGCGTTATCTGGCCTAAACTGTCAATAGTGCCAAAACGGAGAAACCTTGGAATAAAATAAAAACAATGCATATTCTGTGGAATTTTAAAAAAGATATTTAAATAATTGGAAAAAAGCATGTACTTCAGAATGGGTAACCAGAGTTAAAGTGGTCTCAGGTCCTTGTATTATTCAGGAAAAGTGTTAAAATACTGATTAACATTAGATTTTAAGCATGAATGGTCAAATTTCAATAACAGAAATAGAGGATACAGCTTGTAAACCAGTAGAAAGAAACAAAAGGAATAAGAACATAAAGGCAAATAAAATCTCAATAAAAAACTCAAGAAAGGAGAAATAAGAAGCATAAGAAAAATAAAACTATATAAGGCATTAGAAACAAGCCCAAATACATCCATAATCACAATAAATGTTAATGGACCACATCACTAGTTAAAATAAAGATAATCAGATTAGGAAGCAGGAAGTTCAGCTTACTTTAGCAAGCCATACTTAAAATGTAACAATATGGAAGGATTGAAGTAAAACAATAGGGAAGAAATATACCAAGCAAATTCTAATTAAAAGAAAGCTGGTATTGCTATACAAACAGCAGACAAAATAGACTTTAAGATAAAAGAATTATTAGGGGTGAAGAAGGTCATTATATGTTTAGAAATGATTCAACTCACCAGGAAGATAGCACAGTTCTAGACTTGTGAGGCTAATAACTAGGACCCAGATAACAGTAAAGAGAAATAGATAGAACTGTATGGCAAACATTATAACTTCCCTATGATAGGAGGGAATTTTAACACAACTCTCTTTTTTATTATTGGCATATTAAGCAGATGAAAAATTAGTAAAGATTTATAATGCTTGAAGTAGGAGGCTTGATTTAATAGCCAAATCAGAAAATTCTGCATCCCAAAATCAGAGAATTTCATCCTCTCAAGTACAGGTGGAAACTTTATAAAAATTGACCACTTACTAGGCCATATAGCAAATCTCAAAATTCAAAGAATAGGTAATGTACAGACTATATACTCTGATTACAATTATTTTAGCAATAAGAGAGATGGGAATTTTGGCTATGATGGAATAAGGAGTTGGAAAATCCTCTTCCCCCAATGTAAGTATAAAATGGACAAAAATTGTCAAAAGCAACCATTTCAGAGCCCTGGAAATCAACCAAAATGCACAATAAATTGAAGAGTATTTGTTTATTATAAGCAGCTAGAAATTTGGGTAAAAAGAGGAATTTGTAGTTTTCTTGCTTGTGGCTGCTCCTAACTCCCCTCTCAGATCAATCAGTGCAACAGTTTTACCAGGATCATGAGGAAAAAGGATCTTGGTACCAGAGGAGATGGACTTGATTTAGAGCAGTAGTTGATAATCCAGTCTAGCAGCACTGTCAATAAAAGTAGTAGACTCAAAAAACTAAATAAAATTTTTAAAAATAAATTTAGGGCTTCCCTGGTGGCGCAGTGGTTGAGAATCCACCTGCCGATGCAGGGGACATGGGTTCGTGCCCCAGTCCGGGAAGATCCCACATGCTGCGGAGTGGCTGGGCCCGTGAGCCATGGCCGCTGAGCCTACGCGTCCGGAGCCTGTGCTCCGCAACGGGAGAAGCCACAGCAGTAAGAGGCCCAGGTATCGAAAAAATAAATAAATAAATTTTTAAAAAAGTATTAGACTCAGCAAGAGATGAATGGGGGAAACCCACAGCTCTGCTGTTCTGGGATTGAGGTCCTAGATGCAGCCAGGAGTGGAACAGTCAGAAATCTGACAGGAAGAACCTGAAAATGAGACAGCTATAGAATGGCTAGATAAGCTCTCCAAACATCCTTGGCTTACTGGGAAACATACATGTATACATGTGTGGGAAAAAATCTGAGACAGCTTACCATAAAGTGAAAACCAAGATAGATTTGAAATCTGACTGAACTTTGAATGCACTCCCCAACCCACACACAGATCCATCAGCAGAGGATGAAAGTTTAAATCATTAACTGACCAGTAAACTATGCAGACACATGGGAAAGCTCTATGAAGCCAGGTTAAAAGGTAAAAATCAGAATTAAAAGGGACTTCCCTGGCAGTCCAGTGGTTAAGACTCTGCGCTTCCAATGCAGGGGACATGGGTTTGATCCCTGGTCGGGGAACTAAGATCCCACATGCTGCAAGCCATGGCCAAAAGAAGTTAAAAAAAAAAAAAATCAGAATTAAAAAACTGAGCAGAGACATCAACAATCACGCAATGTGGGGGAGACAGATTACACAATTTAGGTCCAGGCAAGTTATTTTAAAAATTACAACAATATTGTTGAAAAGGGAATCAAAACCCAGAGTTGTTGTAATACATTAATCTAAAATGTCCAGTTTAACAAAAATATTGTAAGACATCATAAAAAACAAACAAACAAAAAAAACCCCACTGACATATACTCAGGGGAAAATAGTAGTCAATAGAAACTGACTCTGAATAGGTTTAGATGTTGCATACAGCAGACGAAGATTTCAAAGAAGCTCTTTAAATATGTTCAACAAGTTAAAAGAAATTATTGTTCAAGGAATTAAAGAAAAATGTGATGACAATGACTTACCAAATGGGGAATGTCTGTGGAGAAATAGACAATTTTAAAAAGAACCAAATGGAAATTCTAGAGATTTGAGATGGCACAAGAAAGAATCTGTGAACTTAAACTACAGCAATAGAAATAATCTCATCTGGAGAAAACAGAGAAAATATTTTTGAAAAAAAAACAGACACTCAGAGACCTGTGGCACAACACCAAATGTACCAACATACATATAATGAGATTTCTGGAAAGGGAGGAAAGGAAAAATGGGGAAGAAAAAATATTTGAAGAAAATATGGCCCCAAACTGCCTAAATTTCATGAAAAAAACCCTTAATTTATAAAAGAAGCTCAATAAACCCCAATTAAGATTAAAAAAAGAGATCCACACCTAGACTCATTGTAGTCAATAAAAGATGTGCAAGACCTGTATACTGAAAGCTACAAAACATTACATACAGAAATCAAAGAAGACCTAATAAATGGAAAGACATACCACATCCATGGATTCGAAGACTCAATATTGTTAATATGGCAATTATCCCCAGATTGACCTACATATTCAATGCACTCTCTATCAAAATCCCAGCAAGGTTTTTCATACAATTTGACAAGCTGATCCTAAAATGTATATGGAAAGGCAAAGAACCTAGAATAGCCAAAAATTTTTGAAGAACAACAAAGCTGAAAGAGTTACTCTACCTAATTTCAAAATATACTAAAAACTATAGCCATCAAGACTGTATGGTATTGGTTTGTTTTCTGGTAGCATCTTTAGAATGTTCTATATATAGTATCATGCCACCTACAGACAATGACAGTTTTACTTCTTCCTTTCCAATTTGGATTCCTTTTATTTTTTCTTTAATTGCTGTGGCTAGGATTTCCAAAACTATGGTGAATAAAAGTGGCAAGAGTGGGCATCCTTGTCTTGTTCTTGATCTTAGAGGGAATGCTTTTAGCATTTCACCATTGAGTATGATGTTAGTTGTGGGTTTGTCATATATGGTCTTTATTATATTGAGGTATGTTCCCTCTATGACCACTTTCTGGAGAGTCCTTATTGTAAATTGATGTTGAATTTTATCAAAAGCTTTTTCTGCATCTATTGAGATGATCATATTGTTTTTATTCTTCAGTTTGTTACTGTGGTGTATCACATTGATTTGTGGATACTGAAAAATCCTTGCATTCCTGGGATAAATCCCACTTGGTCATGGTGTATAACCCTCTTAATGTATTGTTGGATTCTGTTTGCTAGTATTTTGTTGAGGATTTTTGTATCTATGTTCATCAGTGATACTGGCCTGTAATTTTCTTTTTTTGTGATATCTTCATCTGGTTTTGGTATTAGGGTGATGGAGCCTCACAGAGTGAGTTTGGAAGTGTTCCTTCCTCTGCAAGTTCCTGGAATAGTTTCAGAAGGACAGATGTTAACTCTTCTTTAAATGTTTGGTAGCATTCACCTGTGAAGCCATCTGGTCCTGTACTTTGGTTTGTTGGGAGTTTTAAAATTACTGATTCAATTTCAGTACGGTAATTCAGATTTTCTATTTCTTTTTGGTTCAGTCTTGGGAGATTGTACCTTTCTAAGAATTTGTCCATTTCTTCTACGTTGTCCATTTTATTGGTGTATAGTTGCCTGTAGTAGTCTCTTATGATCCTTTGTATTTCTGCTGTGCTGGTTGTTTAAAAATAGCACAGAGATCAATGGAACACAATACAGAGTCCAAAACAAAACCCAACTTATATTTATGACCAACTGATTTATTTACACAAAATTTCTAGAAAAGGCAAACCTACACAGACAGAAATCATAACCATCATTTCCTGAGTGTGGGGCTGGAGGTGAGAACTGACTGCAAATGGGCACGGGAGGAGGACTCTTTGGAGTGAAGGAAGTATCCTAAAATTAGATGTGGGGCTTGTATAAATTTACAAAAATCTTTGAACTGCGTGCTTACACTGTGAGAATTTTATGCTATGTAAATTAAACATCAATAAAGCTTTTTAAAAAATGAGAAAAAAACTTTTTCAAACCACACATTTGGAAAATTCAACATATACTGCTAAATAACTCCTATATCAAAGAAGAACTCATAATCATCTAAAATCCTTATAACTGAATAGTAATGTATATACCACATAGCAAAACTTCAGTGCTGCAAGTAAGGTACTACATAAAGGGACACTTAAAGCTTTAGGGACTTCCCTCGTGGTCCAGTGGTAAAGAATCCGCCTTCCAATGCAGGGGACACGGGTTCGATACCTGGTTGGGGAACTAAGCCCACGCGCCACAACTACCGAGCCAGTACACCTCAACTAGAGAGCCCACGTGCTGCAAATACAGAGCCCACGTGCTCTGGAGCCCACCTGCCACAGCTAGAGAGAGAAAACACGCACACCACAACTAGAGAGAAGCCTGTGCGCCACAACAGAAAATCCCACATGCCTCAACAAAGATCCCGCATGCCACAACTAAGACCTGATGCAGCCAAAAATAATAAATAAATAAAATAAAAATAATAAAGCTTTAAAACTTTTAGGTTCAGCCATACGGAAGAGCAAATATTTGACCTAGAATATTCAGCCTAATAAAGAAGAAAGGCTGAATGTTATACATTAAATGTCCACCTTTATAAAGGTTAAAAGAATATTACATGACCCATAGAAAGCAGAAGAAAAGAAATAAAGATAAGCACAACAATTAATGAAAATAAAATAAAATCAGAAAAAAAGAGGACCAACAAGGCCAAAATCTAGATCTTTGAAAAAACCACAAACCCCTGGTAAGATTGATGAGAAAAGGAGAGAAGGCACAAATATAAATAATATTATGAATTAAAAAATAACACTTTAGGGACTTCCCTGGTGGTCCAGTGGGTAAGAATCCACACTCCCAATGCAGGGGGCCTGGGTTTGATCCCTGGTCAGACAACTAGATCCCGCATGCCACAACTAAGAGTCCACATGCCACAACTAATAAGTCCACATGCTGCAACTAAAAGATTCCACATGCCGCAAGGAAGATCCCACACGCCACAACTAAGACCTGGCACAGCCTAAATAAATAAATAAATAATTTTTTAAAATAATACTTTAAACAATGTTATGCTCTCAATTTGAATACTTAAACAAAATGGATAAATTCCTAGAAAATTCTAACTAACCCAAACTGACTAACTAAATAAGAATAGTCCTTTAAACAGTAAAAGAACTTAATCCGTAATTAAATTTTTTTCAAAAATAAAACACCAGAACTCAGAACAAGTGAGTCAACCATAATTACCAGCAATTATTTAAGTATTATATAAATATCTTCATAAAGAATCCAAAAAAAGAGAACATACCCCGACTCAGTGTATGAGGATAATAATCATCTTGATGCCCAAATTAAGTAAGTATAGTACAAGAAATGCCAGTATCATAAATGTGGACATTCCAAATTATTAGCACACCAAATCTATCAAGAATAGTATAAACAAAAAATTTAATTAATTAATTAATTTTAAAAAAGAATAGTATAAACAGAATTCCACATAACCAAGGTGAGTTTAACTAAGGCAGGGGTCCCCTACCCCGGGCCACAGGCTGGTGCCGGTCCGTGGCCTGTTAGGAACCGGGCTGCACAGCAGGAGGTGAGCGGCGGGTAAGCGAGCCAAGCTTCATCTGTATTTACAGCTGCTCCGCATCACTCACATTACTACCTGAGCTCCGCCTCCTGTCAGATCAGCGGTGGCATTAGATTCTCATAGGAGTGCAAACCCTACCGTGAACTGCGCATGCTGAGGGATCTAGGCTGCGTGCTCCTTATGAGAATCTAACGTTTGATGATCTGAGGTGGAGCTGAGGCGGTGATGCTAGCGCTGGGGAGCGGCTGCAAATACAGATTAGCAGAGAGGTTTTAACTGCACAGAGACCATAATAAATCAATTGCTTGCAGACTCATATCAAAACCCTATCATGAATGGCAAGTGAAAACAAGCGTAGGGCTCCCACTGATTCTGCATTATTGTCAGTTGTATAATTATTTCATTATATATTACAATGTGATAATAATAGAAATAAAGTGCACAATAAATGTAATGCACTTGAATCATCCCGAAACCATTCCCCCCACTGCTTCCGGTCCATGGAAAAACTGTCTTCCACAAAACCGGTGGTCCCTGGTGCCAAAAAGTTTGGGGACCACTGATCTAAGGAATTCAGGGTGGTTTAATATTAGAAGTTTCTTAATGTAATTCACCATATTAACTGATTAAAGGATTAAAAAATACCCCATGATTATCTCAATAGTGCTGAAGAAACACTGTTAAAAACTCTTAAGTCTGGACATGGAAACTTTCTTAACCTGATAAAGGTTATCTACCTCTACAGCAAACATCATTACTACAGAAAAACATTTCCTTTAAAATCAGCAGTGATTTCCCCCACTATCACCACTTTTATTCCATATTTAGTAGAGCTTCTACCAGGTACAGAAACACGAGAAAAAGATGCAGAAGACATATGACTTAGAAAGGTAATAACAAAACATTCATTATTCGCAGATGATGTCATTATATTAAAAAAGAATTTATAATCCACTGGAATTAAGAGAGTCTAGTAAAGTGGCCAGATATAAAAGCAATATACCAAAATCTATTTCATTTCTATACACTATCAGTAGTTAGAAAATGTAATTTTAAAAGTAACAGATGTCACACCCACAAGGATGACTTATCAAAAAGTTAGACAAAAAAAAAAAAAAAGTTAGACAAGTGTTGATGAGGTTGTGAAGAAATTAGAACTCTCATACATTGCTAGTAAGAATATAAAATGGTGCAGCTGCCTTGGAATACATTTTGGCAGTTTTTCAAAAATTTAAACATGTAAATTACCTTATGACTCAGCAATTCCACTCCTAGGTAGATACCCAAGAGAAATGAAAACATATGTCCACACAAAAACCTGTATTTGAATGTTCACAGTAGCATTATTCATAATAGCAAAAAAAAGAATACTATCTAAATGTCCATCAACTGATAAATGGGTAAACGAAATGTGATATATTCATACAATGAAATATCATCCAGCCATAAAAAGGAATGAAGTACTGATACCTGCTACAATCTTATGCTAAGTGAAATGAGCCAGACACAAAAGCCCACATATTGTGTAATTCCATTTATATGATGCCATGTCCAGAATAGGCAAATCATAGAGACAGAAAGCAAAGCAATGGTTAGAAATAAACTATAAACAATGAAATTAAACTATAAATCAATAACAGAAAGATAGCTGGAAAATTTTAAAATACATGGAGATTAAACTGGATAATAGTATTGGACCAGTGTTAAATTTCCTGATCTTGATAAATGTACTGTTGTTATATAAAAGAATGTCCTTGTTCTTAAGCAGTACACACTGAAGTATTTAAGGGTATAGGGGCACAATGTCAGCCATTCACTCTTAAATGATTCAGAAAAATTTATACACATACACATAAAAATGATAGTGCAGTGTGACAAAAAGTAAACAATTGGTGAATCTGAATAAAGGGTATTTGACAATTCTTGGTAACAAAAGATAATGGAAGTCAACAAATACAATAATACCAAAATGATTAGGTAGCTAAAAACAAATCTAACAAAAGATTGCAGGCCTTTTATAGAAAAAAATCCTGAAACGTTTAAAAAAGACATTAAAGAATATCTAAGTAAACGAAATGGTATAGTTTATGCCACAATAGGAGGACTCAGTTATCAGAAAGATGTCAATCTATATTCCCTAACACCATATACAAAAAATAAACTCAAAATGGATTCGAGACCTAAATGTAAGACTGGACACTATAAAACTCTTAGAGGAAAACATGGGAAGAACACTCTGACATAAATCACAGCAAGATCTTTTTTGATCCACCTCCCAGAGTAATGGAAATAAAAACAAAAATAAACAAATGGGACCTAATAAAACTTCAAAGCTTTTGCACAGCAAAGGAAACCATAAACAAGACGAAAAGACAACCCTCAGAATGGGAGAAAATACTGCAAATGAATCAACGGACAAAGGATTAATCTCCAAAATATATAAACAGCTCATGCAGCTCAATATTAAAGGAACAAACAACCAAATCCAAAAATGGGCAGAAGACCTAAATAGACATTTCTCCAAAGAAGACATACAGATGGCCAAGAAGCACATGAAAAGATGCTCAACATCACTAATTATTAGAGAAATGCAAATCAAAACTACAATGAGGTATCACCTCACACCAGTTACAATGGGCATCAGCAGAAAATCTACAAACAACAAATGCTGGAGAGGATGTGGAGAAAAGGGAACCCTCTTGCACTGTTGGTGGGAATGTAAATTGATACAGCCACTATGAAGAACAATATGGAGGTTCCTTAAAAAACTAAAAATAGAATTACTATATGACCTAGCAATCCCACTACTGGGTATATACCCAGAGAAAACTGTAATTCAGAAAGACACATGCACCCCAATGTTCACTGCAGTGCTGTTTACAATAGCCAGGTCATGGAAGCAACCTAAATGCCCATCAACAGACGAATGGATAAAGAAGTTGTGGAACATATATACAATGGAATATTACTCAGCCATAAAAAGGAACGAAATTGAGTCATTTGTTGAGACGTGGATGGATTTAGAGACTGTCATACAGAGTGAAGTAAGTCAGAAAGAGAAAAACAAATATCGTATATTAACGCATGTATGTGGAACCTAGAAAAATGGTACAGATGAACTGGTCTGCAGGGCAGAAGTTGAGACACAGATGTAGAGAACAAATGTATGGACACCAAGGGGGGAAAACCGCGGTGGGGTAGGGATGGTGGTGTACTGAATTGGGCGATTGGGATTGACATGTATACACTGATGTGTATAAAACTGATGACTGATAAGAACCTGCAGTACAAACAAACAAACAAACAAAAAAAACCCAACAAATATTAAAAAAAAAAAGTTCCTCCAGAGATAAAACTATCAAGTTGGATGTGTCTTCCAGATTTTTCCTCTATAAAAATGATCATATATTATCATCATTTCCATAAACAGAATCACACAGACTGTTCTGAATTACTATTTCATGTGATATCAGGGACTTCCTTCCATGCAAGGGTGCGTTTCTACTGTTGTTGGCTTTTTTTAAAATAAATTTATTTATTTATTAAAAAAAAAAAGAAAGATGTCAATTCTATCTGAAAAACTGAAAAGCACCAGGTTACGATAAACCCTAACATGAGTGTTAAGACAATGAATAGCCTAAAAGACCTAAGAATAGCCAAGACACTCCTATGGAAGAAAACAATGTTGGAGAAGTTGCCATCCAGAAATCAAGGTTTATTCTAAAGCTATGGTAATTGATCAGTGTTGTATTTGTGCAAGAATATTCTAAGTGACCAGTGGAACAAAATGGAAAACCCAGACATCTACTTCTGGGCTCTCTCTCCTATTCACTTTGAAAATCTCTGGTTATTTTGAATAGCCCTATACCAATACCACACTGGATTAGTATTGTTCATAAATTGGGTGGTAGATTTACACGTGTTCATTTCATTATTGTATTCTATAACTTATATGTTATATATATATTTTTTTATATACAGCTAGTACTACTTCAATTATTTTTTTAAAAAGTGCATTCGGCTTCCCTGGTGGCGCAGTGGTTGAGAGTACGCCTGCTGATGCAGGGGACACTGGTTCGTGCCCCGGTCCAGGAAGATCCCACATGCCGCGGAGCGGCTGGGCCCGTGAGCCATGGCCGCTGGGCCTGCGCGTCCGGAGCCTGTGCTCCGCAACGCGAGAGGCCACAGCAGTGAGAGGCCCATGTACCGCAAAATAAATAAATAAATAAATAAAGCGCAGAAAGGCTGGCCTCTAGGAGCCTTGATCCAGGAATCTGGACGCCATTAGACATATTTAATTTCTATTTCCTATTGCTATTCTCTCTGTATGTTGACTTTACTTTCTCAGGCTGCCTGTCCTCATAAGTCTGGAACTATGGCTGCAGACTGATTTGAATTTATAGCTAAACAGTCATGTGACTAGGGTGAAACAGATTCTTCTCTGGAAGCTCCAGTTTAAAAATGCTGGATAAACATACTGCGTGAGAATATGCCATTCTTGAAAATATTGGTGTGTGGAAGAAAGTTTCATATTTACAGCCAACATTACAGCCATACTGGAAATAAGTGAAGAATATTATTAATAATCTTTAACATTTTTATTAAAACATTATAACAATAGTGCAGAATATTTGAAAAATAGATGGGGAAATATATAATCCCACTATCATTAAATAAGTTACAAATGATTTTATATGCTTCCTTTCGGTCTTCTCTACATAATTGTATATAGCTGTCATAATAGCCTGCATTCTATTTCATGTACTTATTTTTCACTTACGATATTAAAGGTATTTCTATATTGCTAAAATAAAATAAAATTAAAATGCTGGATAAGTATTCCAATTGGCTAGCTTTATACCAAATATAGTCACCTCTAGACCAATCAGCACAACCAGGAGAATGGAATTCTGTGAATGGAACAGTTGGGTCATTTACCCACTTGCAGCTAAGGGTAAAATGTCTATTACTTGAAAAGCTAGGGAAGAATGTGGGGCACACAAAATATTCAGCTACCACATGTGACACCTGTAACTCTGAGACAGGCTGATGAGAAGAGATGCTGCTGTTACAGTAGCTTTTCTATGGATAAACCTTAAAATGATCTGTCCTTTAATAGTACCTGAAGTGTTCTTATATTTTCCTATCTTTTCTGTAGCAAAGAACCACTTTATGTTCAGGAATTAGCAGGGAATTTAGAGGAGTGCATGAATTAAAAATCTGTTTTATTTTCATATTCAACATCCTTCAAGACTTTAGCATCATTAAAAATTTAATTAAAATTATTCACAGCTTACAACATAAGAAAGATAGACCTCAGCATTTACCTCTTCCGCCCTTGACAATTTTTATATAGTTTTACTTTGTAAAAGTTATAAATACTGGTGGCGCAGTGGTTAAGAATCCACCTGCCAATGCAGGGGACATGGGTTCGAGCCCTGGTCCAGGAAGATCCCACATGCCGCGGAGCAACTAAGCCTGTTCGCCACAACTACTGAGCCTGCACTCTAGCGTCTGCGAACCACAACTACTGAGCCCGCGTGCCACAACTACTGAAGCCCACGCACCTAGGACCGTGATCTGCAACAAGAGAAGCCACCACAATGAGAAACCTGCACACCACAATGAAGAGCATCTCCACTCGCTGCAACTAGAGACAGCCCGTGTGCAGGAACAAAGACCCAATGCAGCCCAAAATAAAATATAAATAAATAAATACCCTTTTTAAAAAAAAAAAAAAAGCTATAGATCCTGCTGTGAGACCTCCAGGAAATACAAGACAGCAAAGGTAACAAAAGTAACCTGAAATTCCTACTATCTAGAGATAACTGTCATTAAGATTTGGTGAACTTTCTTTCACAGTCTTTCTAGGCATACATACATACATACATACATGGATACAATTTTACATAATTGTTCAATCAGGCACTATGGAAAGAAAACTTGTTCATCAGGAATACTTTATATTGCTGTCAAAATGTCTGCTCTCCAAAATAATTTATTGGTATTTTTTTGTTAATAGGTAATATTACAAAAAAATTACATGAAGCAGAAGTGCATTATATTTCTCCAAGTTTTTGTAATTCTGACAAGAGTTATGGGGATATAATCCCTTACACTTCATTTTGTGCAGGTGATGAAGATGGAGTTGTTGATACTTGCAAGGTAAGACCAAATAATTTTCCTTAGAAATACTTTCTAAAGACAGAACGGAACTTGAACAAGTCCTTTGATCACTTTCTGGTGAAGTCTTAATTCTCAAGTCTAAATTGTTTTTCTCCTTTTTTAATTATTCCAACAATCCAAATCGTCTTGCTTGCCTGATTCCTTGGTTTCTACAATCATGGTCAACCTTAATCAAAATTTGCCTTGAATCTTTTTTTCCATTACCACTTTTATTGAGATACAATTTACATATATACAATTCACCCATTTAAAGTGTACAACCCAGTGGGGTTTTAGTATATTTATAGAATAGTGCAACCATCACCATAATCTAATTTTTAGATCACTTTTGTCACCCCCCCGCCCCTAAAAACTCTACTCATTAGCAGTCACTCCCCATTCTCCTCTCACCTACCCCTAGCCCTAGGCAACCACTAATATCTAGAGATTTGCCTATTCCGGAAATCTCATATGAATGGAATCATTCAATTTGTGGTCTTTTGTGACTGGCTTCTTTTACTTAGCATAATGTTTTCAAGGTTCATCTCTATTACAGCATGCATTGATATATTGCCAAATAATATACCATGGTGTGGATATGCCACATTTTATTCATCCATTCATTCGTTGATGGACATTTGAGCTATTTCTACTTTTTGGCTTTTATGAATAACGTGGCTATAAACATTTGTGTACATGTTTTTATGTGTAGGTTTTTTTGTTTTTGTTTTTTGCGGTACGCGGGCCTCTCACTGTTGTGGCCTCTCCTGTTGCGGAGCACAGGCTCCGGACGTGCAGGCTCAGCGGCCATGGCTCACGGGCCCAGCCGCTCCGTGGCATGTGGGATCTTCCCCATCTGGGGCACAAACCCGTGTCCCCTGCATCGGCAGGCGGACTCTCAACCACTGCGCCACCAGGAAAGCCCATGTGTAGGTATGTTTTTATTTCTCTTGGAAATTTCACCTAGGGGTAGAACTGCTGAGTCAATGTTTAACATTTTGAAGTACTGCCAAACTGTATTCCCAAGTGGCTGCACCATTTTACATTTTTACCCAGCAATGTATGAGAGTTCTTTTTTTGTTTGTTTTTTTTGGAGTACAGTTGATTTACAATACTGTGTTAGTTTCAGGTGTACAGCAAAGTGAATCAGTATACATATACATATATCCACTCTTTTTTTTTTTAGATTATTTTCCCATATAGGCCATTACAGAGTATAGAGTTCACAGTGCTATACAGCAGGTTCTTATCAGTTACCTATTTTATATATAGTAGTGTGTATATGTCAATCCCAATCTCCCAATTTATCTCTTCCCACCTTATCCCCTGGTAACCATAAGTTTGTTTTCTACATCTGTGACTCTACTTCTGTTTTGTAAATAAGTTCATTTGTGCCCTTTTTTTTTTAGATTCCACATATAAGTGATATCCTATGACATTTGTCTTTCTGTGTCTGACTTACTTCACTCAGCATGACAATCTCTAGGTCCATCCATGTTGCTGCAAATGGCATTATTTTGTTCTTTTTTATGGCTGAGTAATATTCCGTTGTATGTATGTGCCACATCTTCTTTATCCATTCATCTGTCAATGGACACTTAGGTTGCTTCCATGTCCTGGCTATTGTAAATAGTGCATCAATGAATATTGGGGTGCATGTATCTTTTCAAATTATGGTTTTCTCTGGATATATGCCCAGGAGTGGGATTGGTGGGTCATAGGGTAGTTCTATTTTTAGTTTTTTAAGGAACCTCCATACTGTTCTGCATAGTGGCTGTACCAATTACATTCCCACCAACAGTGTAGGAGGGTTCCTTTTTCTCTACACCCTCTCCAGAATGTATTGTTTGTAGATTTTTTTGACGATGGCCATTCTGACCAGTGTGAGGTGATACCTCATTAGTTCTGATTTGCATTTCTCTAGTAATTAGTGATGTTGAGCATCTTTTCATGTGCTTTCTGGCCATCTCAACAATGTATGAGAGTTCTAATTTCTCCACATCCTTTACAGCATTTCTTACAATCTATCTTTTTTTAATTGAAATATAGTTGATTTACAATATTGTATTAGTTTCAGGTATACAGTAAATTGATTCAGTTATATATATATTTTTTCAGTTATATATATTTTCTATGTCTGTGAGTCGTGTTTCTGTTTTGTATATAGATTTATTTGTATTATTTTTTTAGATTCCACATATAAGTGATAACATATATATTTGTCTTTCTCTATCGAGTTACTTCACTTAGTATGATATTCTCTAGGTCCATCCATGTTGCTGCAAATGGCAATATTTCATTCTTTTTTATGGCTGAGTAATATTCCATAGTACATATATATACCACATCTTCTTAAACCAACCATCTCTTGAGGGACACTTGGGTTGTTTCCATGTCTTGTCTATTGTAAATAGTACTGCTATGAACATTGGGGTGCATATATCTTTTTGAATTAGAGTTTCGATTATAGCCATCCTTGTGGGTATCTCAAGGTATCTCACTGTGCTTTTAATTTGTATTTACTTAATGACTAATGATGTTGAGCATCTCTGCATGTGCTTATTAGTCTTTTGTATATCGTCTTTGGAGAAAGGTCTATTCGGATCCTTTGCCCATTTTTATATTGAGTTATTTATCTTTTTATTATGGAGTCACAAACATTCGTTGCATATTCCAGATACAAGTCCTTTACCACATGTATGGTTAGCAAATATTTCCTCCCATTCTGTGGACTGTCTTTTCACTTTCCTGATGTTATCATTTGTAGCACAAAAGTCTTTGATTTTTTATGGAGTCCAATTTATCTATTTTTTGTTTTGTCCCTTGTGCTTTTTGAATCTTTCTTTATTCCTCTTTTCTTCACTGCTTCTAAATCTACCAGCACATCACTCCCAAACAGTGTCCCATGCTCTGATCTTTTCCTACTCATTCTGATTTCTGCAATCCAGGGTCTATCTTTCCTGTGTCCTTTTCCTTAAAAATCGTGCTGAGTGAAAGAATCCAATCTACATACTTTCACTTATGAATTGTATTCCTAAGTGAAACATTCTTACCTTCAAAAATAATTATTCAATGCTTACCTTATGTAGAGAATTTGCAAACACCTTAGAAACACGGTCCTTATACTTTAGGCACTGAAACAGTTATCTCAGCGTCCTTACTGTTTTGAATGATTAACAGTCCTCAGTAAAGGTGTTTCAGTGCATTAACAGTCTTGTATAAACCATGATAGAGATTTGTTATTTGTAATACTATTAAGAGGACTAGCCATTGATTCCTGTTATCCTGCACCAGCCAATGTCAACACTTAGAAAGATGCCATCTCTTGCAAGATGCCAATTTACTCCTGTCCTCTAGTTAGCAAACGACACACACACACATCCCTAAATGAATCCTTTATATATCTTAGTTCTACCTTTCCCACACAGCATTAACAGAAGTATTCTAATAGACAATATTTGCAGTATTTTTCACACTTCCTAAATTACATTTCTCCTGAGTAACTGCACTAAAAAGTTCAAACAATTTAATTTATAGTATTCTGGTTCAAAACTATGCAGGTGCGAAGTTTATCCACCAGCTATATGGTGCCTCTAAACACCAGGCCAGACTGAATACCTCCTGTTTTAGTCAGAATATAAAACTGAAAATCTATGGTTCTTTGTAAGTTGGAGGTATTTTGAAAATATATATATAAATGTATGATTAATGTGATTAATTTATTTCAGCTTTACTGTTGTTTAAGGACTAGTGGAAGTAACTAATACTATTTTGGGACTTTTTTAATAGGGTGACAGTGGTGGACCATTAATGTGCTACTTACCAGAACATGAACGATATTTTGTAATGGGAATTACCAGTTACGGATATGGCTGTGGGCGAAAAAATTTTCCTGGTGTCTATAGTGGGCCATCCTTCTACCAAAAGTGGCTGACAGATCAATTCTACCAGGCAAGCAATGAAGGCATATTTAATATAAATATTCTGCTTGGACAGGTCCTTGTAGCCTTAGGTTCTGTTGTCTTACTAGCAGCTCCATAAAGAAATTCTGAAGAATCTTTATTTTGCCTCGTGTCCCTTTCCATGTTCTACATAATGAAAATCATTTATTCTTTTGACAAGTAATTGCCCATTTTAGAGTCCTCATGTGGACATTTTCTGGAATAAAAGGATTGTGACATATTAGATAAGTGATTATAAATTTGGCACTGAATCACATGCTTCCTCGATGTATCTTGTTGTACTTTATAATCATACTTTTTCATTTGGAATACCTTCCTAGAGTTTGTGTAAAATATTCAGTTAAATATATACTTTATGTATATAAATATCAAAATAAAGAGTTAATAATTTTAAAAATGTTCTTTTGTTAAATTAATCAAACCTTATTTTTAAGTTAGATTTTATTTTATTCAAAAACATTTGTTTGTATGATATATATATTTTTGAATCATCGTCTTGTTTCTGGTTCTCAAAGGATATTTGAAGAAGTAAGTATTTGCCTGTTTTTCAAATTCTAATTAAAACTATTTAATATTAATACTTCCTTTCCTGTGCCAAGAGAGAATTGTGGTGCAAACATCCCCAAATAATTTACTTTTTATTTAGAAATGTATACTGTGACTTTTTTTTGCAACGTTATAACCTATTTTCTGAACATTATTTTCTTGAAGCCCATGCGAAAGGTCTGTATTTCTTGGGCCCTGGAATTAACTGTGAGCAGAGGTGACAGAAGAGCATGCTGGGAAAGGAGGGATGCCAACCTGGGATTAACTTTATGATGACTAATCTTTAATATGGATTATATAAAACAAAAGAAAAAATTGACTGGTTTAGTATCTACTATTAATCAACTGACATCTCCCTTAAACTTTGGAGAACCCATGTAGTAAGGGAGAAATAATTATTTTCTCATCCTTCTTTTTTACATTCAACCAGCTAAGATCATGTATTTTTGTTGTTTTGTTTTGTTTTGCTTGGCTTTAACCTAATTTCAGGATTTAACTGAAACCATTAGTTTTCCATCAATTAATTCCCTTGGGGATCATTACTGGTTTAACATTCAAGGGGTAGAAAACTGATTTTTTTTTTTTTTTTTTTTTGCGGTACGCGGGCCTTTCACTGCTGTGGCCTCTCCCGTTGCGGAGCACTGGCTCCGGACACGCAGGCTCAGCGGCCATGGCTCACGGGCCCAGCCGCTCCGCGGCATGTGGGATCTTCCCGGACGGGGCACGAACCTGTGTCCCCTGCATCGGCAGGCGGACCCTCAACCACTGCACCACCAGGGAAGCCCTAGAAAACTGATTTTTATAGACTTATGAGCAACACTGAGGGGATACTGACTGTTCTTTCTTGAAGGAGACCCTAGTTTATCCACCAACAAGGTCTTATAAGGAATTAGTTGGTGATGCTTTCATAGCAATCAGTATAATACATTAGTCATTTCCTGTTTATTCTACCTATCATTCAGATTCACTTGATAAGCCCTGGATATTAGTTGATATTAAGAAACTCTTCTAAAATGTATCGACAGCACTGGAGGAAAAACCCTTGCTTTTCACTTCAAAGGTATGTCCGTCCTACTTACTGCTTGGGTCTGCCTTTGTAATCAGGCAGGAGCTACTGTCTGTAACCTCTTACCTCTTTCCCCAGCTTAGTTCACTTATTTCAGCCAACCAGAATTCAGTTATGTAACATTTCTCTCCACCACAAGAGATAAGACTTTGGAATCTAAGGTAGACTTTGTTTCAAATTTCTTTCTGTTAACTTGGTCACTGTAAGAGTTTGGACAATTATTAATACCTCCTTGGCACCACTGTTGTGAATGATTAAATAAGTTGATTATATGAAATTCTTGATATATTGAAGGTGTTCAATAACTGGTTACTGTTTTTACTGTTATTATTATCCCATCCATGATTCATACGACCCTTTTCATTATATAGATCATTATGTATTAGATAAATACCCTATTTCTTTCATCTGAAAAACTTACTAGAACAAAGGACTCATTCTACTTATAAACTCAAATTTTAAATTATATTATTTTTTAACATAAAAGAAGCAGAGTCACAGAGAGAACTAGTGGTTACCAGTTGGCGGGGGCTGGTATTGCCCTATCCTTCCCAAACTCTTCCAAAAAACTGCAGAGGGAGGAACCCTCCCAAATTCATTCTACAAGGCCACCATCACCCTGATACCAAAAACCAGACAAAGATACCACAAAAAAAGTAAATTACAGACCAATATCACTGATGAACATAGATGCAAAAATCCTCAACAAAATACTAGCAAATAGAATCAACAACACACTAAAAGGATCATACGCCCTGATCAAGTGGGATTTATCCCAGGAATGCAAGGATTCTTCAATATATGCAAATCAATGTGATACACGATTTTACCAAATTAAAGAATAAAAACCATATGTTCATCTCAATAGGTGCAGAAAAAGCTTTTGACAAAATTCAACACCCATTTATGATAAAAACTCTCCAGAAAATGGGCATAGAGGGAACCTACCTCAACATAATAGAGGCCATAGATGACAAGCCTACAGCAAGAATCATTCTCAATGGTGAAAAACTAAAAGCATTTCCACAAAGACCAGGAACAAAACAAGGATGTCCACTCTCGCCTCAATTATTCAACACAGTTTTGGAAGTTCTAGCCACAGCAATCAGAGAAGAAAAAGAAATAAAAGGAAACCAAATTGGAAAAGAAGTAAAACTGTCACTGTCTGCAGACGACATGATGCTATACACAGAAAATCCTAAAAATGCCACCAGAAAACTACTAGATCTAATCAATGAATTTGGTAAAGTTTCAGGATACAAAATTAATGCACAGAAATCTCTTGCATTCCTATAACAATGAAAGATCAGAAAGGGAAATTAAGGAAAAAATGTCATTTACTATTGCAACAAAAGGAATAAAATACATAGGAATAAACCTACCTAAGGAGGCAAAGGACCTGTACTCAGAAAACTATAAAACACTAATGAAAGAAATCAAAGGTGACACAAACAGATGGAGAAATATACCATATTCTTGGATTGGAAGAATTGACATTGTGAAAATGACTAAACTACCCAAAGCAATCTACAGATTCAATGCAATCCCTATCAAATTACCACTGACATTCTTCACAGAATCAGAAGAAAAAATTTTACAATTTGTATGGAAACACAAAAGACCCCAAATAGCCAAAGCAATCTTGAGAAAGAAAAATGAAGCTGGAGGAATGAGGCTCCCCAACTTCAAACTATACTACAAAGCTACAGTAATCAAGACAATATGGTACTGGCACAAAAACAGAAATATAGATCAATGGTACAGGATAGAAAGCCCTGAGATAAACCCACACACCTATGGTCACCTAATCTATGACAAAGGAGGCAAGAATATAAAATGGAGAAAGGACAGCCTCTTCAATATATGGTGCTGGGAAAACTGGACGGCTACATGTAAAAGAATTAAATTAGAACACTCCCTAACACCATACACAAAAATAAACTCAAAATATATTAAAGGCCTAAATGTAAGACCAGACAGTATAAAACTCTTAGATGAAAACATAGGAAAAACACGCTGTGACATAAACCACAGCAAGATCTTTTCTGACCCATCTCCTAGAGTAATGAAAATAAAAATAAACAAATGGGACCTAATTAAACTTAAGCTTTTGCACAGCAAAGGAAACTATAAACAAGACAAAAAGACAACTCTCAGAATGGGAGAAAATATTTGCAAACAAATCAATGGACAAAGAATTAATCTCCAAAATATACAAGCAGCTCAATATCAAAAAAATAAACAACCCAATCAAAAAATGGATGGAAGACCTAAATAGACATCTCTCCAAAGAAAACAGACAGGTGGCCAAGAGGCACATGTAAAGATGCTCAACGTCACTAATTATTAGAGAGATGCGAAACAAAACTACAGTGAGGTAATACCTCACACTGGTCAGAATGGCCGTAATCAATCTACAAACAATAAACGCTGGAGAGGGCATGGAAAAAAGGGAACCCTCTTGCACTGTTGGTGGGAATGTAAACTGATAAAGCCACTATGGAGAACAGTATGGAGGTTCCTCAAAAAACTAAAATAGAAATACCATATGACCCAGCAATCCCACTACTGGGCATATACCCTGAGAAAACCATAATTCAAAAGGACACATGTACCCCAATGTTCATTGCAGCTCTATTTACAATAGCCAGCACATGGAAACAACCTAAGTGTCCATCAACAGATGAATGGATAAAGAAGCTGTGGTATATATATACAATGGAATATTACTCAGCCATAAAAAGGAACAAAATTGGGTCATTTGTAGAGATGTGGATGGACCCAGAGACTGTCATACAGAGTGAAGTAAGTCAGAAAGAGAAAAACAAATATCGTATACTAACGCATATATGTGGAATCTAGAAAAATGGTACAGATGAACCTATTTCCAGGGCAGGAATAGAGACACAGACATAGAGAACAGACATGTGGATACAGTGGGGGAAGGGGAGGGTGGGACGAACTGGGAGATTAAGATTGATACATATACACTACCATGTGTAAAACAGATAGCTAGTGGGAACCTGCTATAGAGTACAGGAAGCTCAGCTCGGTGCTCTGTGATGACCTAGATGGGTGGGAGGGAGGTCCAAGAGGGAGGGGACATATGTATACATATAGCTGATTCACTTCATTGTACAGCAGAAACCAACACAACATTGTAAAGCAATTATACTCCAATAAAAAATAAAGTTGGAAAGAGGAAACATTAGAAAGCATACGGAGTGGCTAAATACATACCAGACAAAATAGACTTCAGGACAAAAATAAACACTAAAAACAAAGAAGGACACTTCATAATGATGAAAAGGAAATGTATCAGGCAGCTACAACTATTATAAATGTATTTGTGCCTAATAATGGAGTCTCAAAATACATGAAGCAAAAACTGAAATAACTAAAGGGAAAAACAAATTCACAATCATAATTGTAGATGTAAGACATCTCTCACTATAATTGACAGAGCAACTAAATAATAAGAATACAGAAGATCTGAATGACACTTTCAGCTACCTTAACTTAATTGACATTTATAGAACATTACACCTGACAACTTCAGAATACACATTCTTTTCAATGAACAGGGACCACTTTCTGAGAAAAAATATATTCTGGGCCATAAAACAAATTTAAATAGACTTCAAAAGATTGAAGCCCACATAGTATGTTCTGTGACAATAAAATTAAATTAGAAATCAATATACAAAGATACCTATGAAAGCCCCAAATATTTAAACAACTTCTAAATAATCCATGGGGTCAAAGAAAAAAATCACAAGGAAAATTAGAAAACATTTTAAATTGAATGAAAATGAAAACACAGTACATCAGACTTTGTGTATCCACCTAAAACAGTGCTATAAGAAAAACTTATAGCTTCAAATACTTACATTAGAAGAGGCAAGGGGGGCTTATATCAATTATTAAGGCTTTCAACTTCAGAAGTGAAAGATGATCAAATTAAATTCAATGTAAGTAGAAAAAAACATAATAAAGTCCAGAAATAATGAAATAGAAAACAAACACTAGAGAAAAATTAACAAAACTTAAAAGCTAGTTTTATGAAAAGATCAATACAAGTGAAAAACCTCTAGATAAACTGACTAAAAAAGGGACACAAACTGGACTTCCCTGGCTGTCCAGTGGTTAAGACTCCGTGCTTCCACTGCGGGGGGCGGGGGGTGGGGGTGGCCAAGTTCGATCCCTGGTGGGGGAACTATTATCCTGCATGCCCCGGGGTGTGGTAAAAAAAAAAGGACACAAAGTATATTGGAGGAGGTCATCAAGAGGACGTAATCAGTGATTGACTGATGGGCTGGACTCAGGCAATCAGAGGTTCCTCATTCCCTCAACTGCCCTTGAAATGTCCATTCTTACCACTGTCCCCACAATGGGAGCTGTTCCAAGGATACAGCTTTGAGAGAGTAAGGTGTTGAGACCATTGGACTGTGGAGGTGACAGATCCCAGTTAAGGCCTCTATCTAAACTTTTATGATTCTGGTGGTGGGCGTGGAGATCTACTCATCTCGTGGCCATCTAAGGCAAGCCTCATAAGTAAGCCCCCTTCTTATTAAACCTGCCAGCTACCAATCTGGAGTGGTCTGCTTCTTTCTTCAGTCTCTCCTTGCTCAGTGTGTACAGCAGCCAGGTTGTGAACTAACAACTGATAAGGCAGCCAGGAGACTGAAGAAACAAGCCCTGGGCAAGAGGCATTTGAGGATAATATCCTGAGTTAGACATCAACCTCTATGTCAGGAGGGGTGGCCTGTATGTTAGATGCTTGTGGACCAATGTGTGAGTACAGGGGCACCCTGAAAAAGCCGGGTGGGTTGATGCATTTGTTTGAGGAACTGAGCAGAGCACACTGTGGCAAAGAAGGGAAACAAATGGCTGCTGCGGTGGGCTGTCCTCTACTGTGGGCAGTTCTGTGGCCACTGATGCCCAAATAGAGGCTGAAGCTTGAGTTAGACAGTTGGAAGAAGAGCTGAAGTTAGAGAAGAACATGCAGTTGTCCACTACTCTGCTAGCTTCGGGGCTGGCAGACAAGGTACAAGAGCAGAATAATAAGTTGGAGACCTTCATGTGCCATTTTGCAAAGCTAGGAGGGCACAAGCTACTGCAGATTAAGGTCCAAGTACTTGTGAGAAAGCCTGATTAGGATGCTAAGAGGTAGAATCCCTGGGAAAGTGAGGAGAGCAAAGGGGAAGATGTTGTGGTGATTGAAACAGAGTGCCTCGTGTTGCCCAACCCCTAATACAAAGAAAAAATCTAAATAGTAGTCACCCTAGACTTCTGATAATAGAGAAATACACCCCAAAACTCCTAGGAGAAAAACGTCATTCTTTCTCTGTCCCTGAAGTTGTGAATGTCTTTGAAATGTAAACACCCCAGGAGAAAACGAAAATACTGCCTACAGAGACTGAAGAAAAAAAGGGGGTGAGGGAAATGCTTTTCAAAATATAGGCTGCTATAACAACTACTGAACCCGTGTGCCACAACTACTGAAGCCCACGCGCCTAGAGCCCGTGCTCTGCAACAAGAGAAGCCACTGGAATGAGAAACCCACATGCAGCAACAAAGACCCAATGCAGCCAAAAAAAAGGCATCCACAAGAGACAAAAAATAAATAAAATCAGCAGAAAAAAAAATTTGTTTAAAAAAACATGAGGGCGGAATGGAAGGGAAGTAGGAGGGGTCACATAATAAATGGGCTTTGGCAGTGGCTTTCTGGTGTGGGTTAACCAGGCTCCACCCACGGATTCTGTTTTCTTAGCAGAGGTCACGTGAGAACCAGACAGGCTGTAAGTATGTTGTGCATTTAAAACTTCAGCAGGAAACTTGCAGTAGTCTCCAAGCAGGAATAGATTTGTAATAATGGGTTGTAATCAGCCTTCCTTCTAAGGAAAAGCTGAGAACCTTCTCATTTTACCTCATGAAAAGTAAGCTATGAGGCAACTTTTGGCAAACATCTATTAACTGGGTGAAATGGGCCTCTCGCCCGAGATTTTACTGCAGCTGCGTCTCTCCAGCACAACCAGCTCTTTCCTCTGCAGCTGATTGGCTCTGGAATGTGGCCAGAAACCTACTTCCTGCAATTAAAGGAGCCAGGCCTCTAACTGCTGATCTGTTTTCTTCTCTTCTGAGTGATGGCGCTGACCATTTTTATCCTCCGGCTGGCCGTCTGCATCCTGGCATTTCCCGTGTACCTGCTGGACTTCCTGGGCCTGTGGAACTGGATATGCAAAAAATCGCTCCCCTACTTCTTGGCAAGGTTTACTGTGATGTACAACGAACGGATGGCAAGCAAGAAGCAGGAGCTCTTCAGCAATCTACAGGAGTTCGCAGGCCCCTCCGGGAAGCTCTCCCTGCTGGAGCTGGGCTGCGGCACAGGGCCCAACTTCAAGTTCTACCCGCCTGGATGCCGGGTGACCTGCATTGATCCCAACCCCAACTTTGAGAAGTTCTTGATCAAGAGCATTGCTGAGAACCGACACCTGCAGTTTGAGCCCTTCCTGGTGGCTGCCGGGGAGGACCTGCACCAGGTGGCCGACGACTCCATGGATGTGGTGGTCTGCACACTGGTCCTGTGCTCCGTGAAGAACCAGGAGCGGATCCTCCAGGAAGTGTGCAGGGTGCTGAGGCCGGTGAGTACAGGGTGTGAGGGCTGGTTAGTAGTAACCACTATCACCAAGGGCAGCCCTATCAATTTCAGGTAGATCAAACACCCTAACATAAAAAGTACAACTACTAGAGAAGACACTGCCGAATTTTTTTAAAAATCTTAGAGTGGAAAAGAAGCTATATAGGAAAAGATTGATAATACATGAATATGTAAAATTTTAGAACTCCTGCAGAGAAAAAAAAGGAGTGTAAAAAAACTTAAAGTACAAAAAAGTTTGTAAAAAGTATTTGCCAAGGATGATAGATAATGCGTTAACTTCATATTAAAAGACATTACAGGACTTCCCTGGTGGTCCAGTGGTTAAGAATCTGCCTGCCAAAGCAGGACATGGGTTCGATCCCTGGTCCGGGAAGATCCCACATGCCACGGAGCGACTAAGCCCGTGTGCCACAACTACTGAGCCTGCGCTCTAGAGCCCGCAAGCCGCAACTATTGAGCCCACGTGCCACAACTACGGAAGCCCGTGCGCCTAGAGCCCATGCTCTGCAACAAGAGAAGCCACTGCAATGAGAATCCCTTGCACTGCAACGAAGAGTATCCCCCGCTCGCAGCAACTAGAGAAAGCCTGCGTGCAGCTACAAAGACCCAGGGCAGCCAAAACTAAATAAATTAATATAAAAAAAAATTTTAATAAAAAAATAAAAGACATTACAAATCAAGATCAATAGAATTCTTAAATCAGTTCTTTAAAAAAGAGAAAAGTAAGCAAAGCACAGGAACAGAAATATAAATAAAAATAGCCAATATATGATATAAATGTTGTCTTGCAATAAAAGAACAAATTTAAGCAAGATATCACTTATACGTGGAATCTTAAAAATATAACAAATGAATGTATATAACAAACAGAAATAGACTCACAGATATAGAGAACAAACTAGTGGTTACCAGAGGGGAGAGGAAAGTGGGGAGGGGCAAGGTAGTGATGTGGGATTAAGAGATACAAACTACTATGTATAAAATAAATAAGCAACAAGGATATATTCTACAGCACAGGGAAATATAGCCATTATTTTGTAATAACTTTAAATGAAGTATAATCTATAAAAATTCTGAATCACTGTTATATACCTGAAACTAATATAATATTATAAATCAACTATACTTCAATTAAGAAGAAATTAAAGCAAGATACTATTTTTACCTAACACTGTCAGAGACTTTTAAGTTCAATATGGTGTTGGGGTGAGTCTGGGGGACTGGATTACCCCAGTTGGAGGAAGTGCCCTCTTTGGAGGGCAATTTGATAATATCAAATTTTCAAGGACACTTCCTCCTTCATCCAACAGGAATTTATCCTATAGCTATACTGCACAAATGTGCAAAAACTCATTCATATGCGAAAATATTCATTACAGTATTTGTAATACCACAAATTGTAAATAACCTAAACATCCAGCAATAGGAGGTAGGAGGCTGTTGAGTAAATTGTCGCATCGTATAAAGGATTTCTGTGCAGCTGTTAAAAGAACAAGGAAGAGTTACCTATGTTGATATGAAAAAACTATCTCCTCAAGAGACAGTGTTAAATTAAAAAGCAATGAAAGCATAGAATATTATATACAGTATAAGTCCATTTGTGTGTGTGTGGGAGAATACACCTATATAAGTATTTATGTTAATGGGAATGATACACAAGAAACTATTAACAGTGGTTACCTCTTGGGAAGGGAATTGGATGAGGGGAAGGAATTACTTTTCATATTATACCTCTCTGTATAGTTTGAAATTCTTTATACCTATATGTAATTTTCACATATTACCTTTATTGTTTGTTTAAAAACTAGTTTAAAATAGTTTTATTCTAAACATAGGTGAACATAAAGTATGGATATCTTTTTAAAATTTATTTATTGTTAATTTTTGGCTGCGTTGGGTCTTTGTTGCTGTGCGCAGGCTTTCTCTAGTTGCAGCGTGAAGGCTTCTCATTGGGGTGGCTCCTCTTGTTGCGGAGCACAGACTCTAGGCGCGTGGGCTTTGGTAGTTGTGGCATGCGGGCTCAGCAGTTGTGGCTCACAGGCTCTAGAGCACAAGCTCAGTAGTTGTGGTACTCGGGCTTAGTTGCTCCGCGGCATGTGGGATCTTCCCAGACCAGAACTCGAACCCATGTCCCCTGCATTGTCAGGCGGATTCTTAACCTCTGTGCCACCAGGGGAGTCTCAAGTATGGGTATCTTAACATTTGAATTTACTATACTAGAGGAAATGGATGTTCTGTAATCCCCAGTTTTATTTTCTAACAGAGGAAGTTCCTCAGGAAGAAAAGGACTTGAAGATAGTGTTTAGAGGCAATTAATATACAGTCATCCCTCAATTTCCTCGGGGTCCCTCCCTGTCCCCTCCACAGATACCAAAATCTACAGAAGCTTAAGTCCCTTATATAAAATGGTGCAGTACCTGCATATAACTTATGCACATCCTCCCATATGCCTTAAATCATCTCTAGATTACTTATAATACCTAATACGATGTAAACGCTATGTAAACAGGTGCCAGCATGTGGCAAATTCAAGTTTTGCTTTTTTGGAACTTTCTGGATTTTTTCCAAACATTTTTGATCTGCATTTGGTTGAATCCAAGGATGCAGAACTTATGGATACTGAGGGCCAACTGTAATTCTGTCTTTGGCTCAAGGATAGGCCAACGTCAAAGTAGTAACTGAAAAAAGTCTGATTCTGATACTCAAATCCTGGGTTCTTGTGTCCTAAGACTGGGCACGGTTAGAGGTTTTGCTTACAGTGTTACTAATCTCACAACACCTCTGCAAAGCAAGTAACGGTCATCTCTGGTTTAAGCCCTGAGAGTGCCCTTAGGGGATCATATTCTTGGTGGTCTTCCTTAGCTCCTCCGAAGCACCCATTCTCTGCTGAACAGAACCAAGAGCTTTCCTACATTCTCATGTAGGAAACAGTCCTTTAAAGCAGGTATTGCCTTCATGTTGGACTGGGGAAACAGACCCAGAGGAGTTAAGAAACTTGCCTCAAGTTACACAGCCACTATGTCTGACTTTAATGCAAATATTATCACTGTACCACAGTGCTTGTCACTGGGGCTTTTTATCTGACTTCAACATTTCTACCACTTTTGCTGGCTTTTCTTCCTCTGCCCATCCCCTAAACGCTGGAGTTTCTTTTTTAGCTCTCATTTCACTTATATACACGCCCTGTGCAATCTCATGTACCCCCAATGTTTTCAATTACCGTGCATACACAAATGGCTTCCAAATCTAAGTTTCAAGCTCAGATCTCTCTTCTAACCCCAGATCTTCATACCCAGCTGTCTACTCGACAGTCACCTGAGTGGGTAACAGGCACCTCTAGCTTAACCTGTGTAACCCAGAGGGCATCAGCAACCTCCGCAGGCCTGGATCACCTCTTCTCTCCTGTCCTCTTCTATGGAAAAAAAATATTTCAATCAGGAAATGTCAAGTTTTCCATTCCTGAACACAGGTCTTACACTTACCCATAGATTTGGAGGAACTCCATCTCTAAACCCTGCCTGGGATAGCCAACACTAGGGAGGCTAGAAGAGGCTAAGGAGTGGGACGGTCACCCTGGGTCTGGGAGGTAATCATTGGTCCGTTTCCCCCTTCACCCCAGAGGTAGATAAGTAGAAAACTTCTGAAGACTCCTTAATAATGTGTAGCCTCTACTGTGTCCAGACTTGACCCATAAGTATAGGACCGTCCTAGATGAAAGCAGCAGTTACTAACTCCTATATGACAGTAATTTACACACAGCATCCACTGACCAAATAAAATACCTAATGACAAAATATAACCATGAATTTCGTAACACTTTTAGATGATTCAGTATTTTAATAAAATAAATCCTATCGTTTACATCCTGTGACAATGGCACAAAAGTATAAGACATAGGCTTTTTGGATCCACCATCTGTGGTGGTGCCGCCACCAGGATGCAGATTTTTATGAAGATCCGGACAGGGAAGACCACCACTCTCGAGGTCGAACCCTCAGATACAATAGAAAATGTAAAGGCCAAGATCCAAGATAAGGAAGTAATTCCTTCTGACCAGCAAAGACTAACCTTTGCTGGCAAGCAACTGGAAGATGGACGTACTTTGTCTGACTACAACATTCAAAAGGAGTCTACTTTTCATCTTCTGTTGAGACTTCGTGCTGGTACTAAGAAAAGGAAGAAGTCTTACACCACTCCCAAGAAGAACAAGCATAAGAGAAAGAGGGTTGGGAATTCCCTGGCGGTCCAGTGGTTAGGACTCTGCACTCTCACTGCGGAGGGCCCAGGTTCGATCCCTGGTTGGGAAACTAAGATCCCACAAGCCACATGGCCAAAAGAAAAAAAAGAGAGAGAGAGAGAGAAAGGTTAAGCTGGCTGTCCTGAAATACTGTAAGGTGGATCAGAATGGCAAAAGCAGTCACCTTCATCGGGAGTGCCCTTCAGATAAATGTGGTGTGGAGTTTTTATGACCAGCCACTTTGACAAACACTATTGTGACAAATGTTGTCTGACCTATTGTTTCAACAAACCAGAAGACAGGTTATTGTATATTGGTTAATAAAAGACATGAACTAATGAACTAAAAAAAAAAAAAAGTATAAGACATGGTTATTTAGTCCCAGGCAGTACTAGGTATGGATTCAGACACCCACAGGTTTGCAAAGCAGAGCCTAAGAACAATACTCAGATGAATTTAAAGATTTTTTTTTTAATAAAAGGGGAAGTTTAAAAAATTGTAATTAAAAGGTAAACAACAAACAAGGGAAAACATCTGTAGTCTATGTAGTCTAATTATACTAAAAGCCCTTACTAATCAGTAAGAAAAAAACCAATGGCCTATTAGAAAACTGATAGTGGGGACTTGCCCTGTGGCACAGTGGTTAAGACTCGCAACGCAGGGGGCACAGGTTCAATCCCTGGTCAGGGAACTAGATCCCACATGCATGCCGCAACTAAGAGTGAGCATGCCACAGTTAAGGAGCCGGCGAGCCACAACTAAGGAGCTCACCTGCCACAACTAAGACCCAGCACAACCAAATAAATAAAGAAAAGAAAAAAGAAGAAAACTGATAATGGATGGACATTAACAGACAAATCAGAAAACAAGAAATCCAAATAATCAATAAGGTTTAGTAAAAGATGTTACGATTACGAATATTAAAGCTACGCAGGTTATCAAAAATACCATATTACACATCAAATTGACAAAGATATAGGAGAAAAAAGTACTGATGAGAGTTTATTGGAAATGGGCATTCACATCTATTGCTAGCATGAATGCAAACTGCTACAACTTTTCCAAAGGGCAATTTGACAACCTGTACCAAAAGCTTTAAAAAGGCACAGACGTTTGATTCAGCAATTCCACTTTTTAGCAAGTTATTTATTTGGAAATAATTATAGATGGTCACAAAGATTTATGGATAAGGATGTTCACTGTAACAGTATTTATAACAATGTAAAATTGGAAATAGCCTAAATGAGAATGGTTAAATAAGAGATGGTAGGGCTTCTCTGGTGGCGCAGTGGTTGAGAGTCCGCCTGCCGATGAGGGGACACGGGTTCGTGCCCCGGTCCAGGAGGATCCCGCATGCCGTGGAGCGGCTGGGCCCATGAGCCATGGCCGCTGAGCCTGCGTGTCCGGAGCCTGTGCTCCGCAACGGGAAAGGCCACAACAGTGAGAGGCCCGCATACCGCAAAAAAAAAAAAAAAAAAAGAGATGGTAACTTCAGTGGTGTGAAATATTGCATAAAGGTTTTTTAAACCATCTTTTAGAATAATACTCAAATACATAAATAAAATAAAACAGATTATAAAACAGAATGTATATTCCAATCCTAGTTTTAGAAAAAAAAATATATAAATGTATATACAAAATTTTATTTTGTTTTTTTTTGCTTTTTTGCTTTTTATTTTTTTACACAGCAGGTTCTTATTAGTTATCTATTGTATACATACTAGTGTATATATGTCAATCCCAATCTCCCAGTTCATCCTACCGCCCCCACCCCCACTTTCCCCCCTTGGTGTCCATACGTTTGTTCTCTACATCTGTGTCTCTATTTCTGCCTTGCAAACCGGTTCATCTGTACCACTTTTCTAGATTCCACATAAATGCGTTAATATACAATATTTGTTTTTCTCTTTCTGACTTACTTCACTCTGTATGACAGTCTCTAGCTCCATCCACGTCTCCACAAATGACCCAATTTCATTCCTTTCTATGGCTGGGTAATATTCCATTGTATATATGAACCACATCTTCTTTAACCATTCGTCTGTCGATGGGCATTTAGGTTGCTTCCATGACCTGGCTATTGTAAACAGTACTGCAACGAACATTGGGGTGCATGTGTCTTTTTGAATTATGGTTTTCTCTGGGTATATGCCCAGTAGTGGAACTGCTGGGTGATATGGTAATTCTATTTTTAGCTTTTTAAGGAACCTCCATACTGTTCTCCATAGTGGCTGTATCAATTTACATTCCCACCAACAGTGCAAGAGGGTTCCCTTTTCTCCATACCCTCTTCAGCATTTTTTGTTTGTAGATTTTCTGATGATGCCCATTCTAACCAGCATGAGATGATACCTCATTGTAGTTTTGATTTGCATTTCTCTACTAATTAGTGATGTTGAGCAGCTTTTCATGTGCTCCTTGGCCATCTGTATGTCATCTTTGGAGAAATGTCTATTTAGGTCTTCTGCCCATTTTTTGATTGGGTTGTTTGTGTTTTTAATATTGAGCTGCATGTGCTGTTTATATATTTTGGAGATTAATCCTTTGTCTGTTGATTCATTTGCAAATATTTTCTCCCATTCTGAGGGTTGTCTTTTCGTCTTGTTTATAGTTTCCTTTGCTGTGCAAAAGCTTTTAAGTTTCATTAGGTCCCATTTGTTTATTTTTGTTTTTATTTCCATTACTCTAGGAGGTGGGTCAAAAAAGATCTTGCTGTGATTTATGTCAAAGAGTGTTCTTCCTACGTTTTCCTCTAAGAGTTTTATAGTGTCCGGTCTTACATTTAGGGCTTTAATCCATTTTGAGTTTATTTTTGTGTATGGTGTTAGGGAGTATTCTAATTTAATTCTTTTACTGTGGCTGCCCAGTCTTCCAAGCACCACTTACTGAAGAGACTGTCTTTTCTCCATTGTATATTCTTGCCTCCTTTGTCATAGATTAGTTGACCATAGGTGCATGGGTTTCTCTCTGAGCTTTCTATTCTGTCCATTGATCTATATTTCTGTTTTTGTGCCAGTGCCATATTGTCTCGATTACTGCAGCTTTGTAGTATAGTCTGAAGTCAGGGAGTCTGATTCCTCCAGCTCCGGTTTTTTCCCTCAAGATTGCTTTGGCTATTCAGGGTCTTTTGTGTCTCCATACAAATTTTAAGATTTTTTGTTTTAGCTCTGTAAAAAGTGCCATTGGTAATTTGATAGGCATTGCATTGAATCTGTATATTGCTTTGGGTAGTATAGTCATTTTCAAAATATTGATTCTTCCAAGCCAAGAACATGGTATATCTCTCCATCTGTTTGTGTCATCTTTCATTTCTTTCGTCAGTGTCTTACAGTCTTCTGAGTGCAGGTTTTTTACCTCCTTAGGTAGGTTTATTCCTATGTATTTTATTCTTTTTGTTGCAATGGTAAATGGGATTGTTTCCTTAATCTGTCTTTCTGATTTTTTTGTTGTTAGTGTATAGGAATTCAAGAGATTTCTGTGCATTAATTTTGTATCCTGCAACTTTTCCAAATGCACTGATTAGCTCTAGTAGTTTTCTGGTGGCATCTTTAGGATTCTCTATGTATAGCATCATGTCATCTGCAGTGACAGTTTTACTTCTTTTCAAATTTCTATTCCTTTTATTTCTTTTTCGTCTCTGATTGCCATGGCTAGGAGTTCCTTGCCACTATGTTGAATAATAGTGGCAAGAGTGGACATCCTTGTCTTGTTCATGATCTTAGAGGAAATGCTTGCAGTTTTTCACCATTGAGAATGATGTTTGCTGTGGGTATATGGCCTCTGTTATGTTGAGGTAGGTTCCCTCTATGCCCACTTTCTGGAGAGTCTCTATCATAATCGGTGTTGAATTTTGTCAAAAGCTTTTTCTGCATCTATTTACATGATCATATGGTTTTTATTCTTCAATTTGTTAATGTGGTGTGTCACATTTATTGATTTGCATATATTGAAGAATCCTTGCATCCCTGGGATAAATCCCACTTGATCATGGTGTATGATCCTTTTAATGTGTTGTTGGATTCTCTTTGCTAGTATTTTGTTGAGGATTTTTGCATCTATATTCATCAGTGATATTGGTCTGTAATTTTCTCTTTTTGTAGTATCTTTGTCTGGTTTTGGTATCAGGGTGATGGTGGCCTCGTAGAATGAGTCTGGGAGTGTTCCTCTACAACTTTTTGGAAGAGTTTGAGAAGGATGGGTGTTAGCTCTTCTCTAAATATTTGATAGAATTCACCTGTGAAGCCATCTAGTCCTGGACTTTTGTTTGCTGGAAGACTTTTCATCACAGTTTCAATTTCATTACTTGTGATTGGTCTGTTCGTACTTTCTATTTCTTCCTGGTTCAGTCTTGGAGGGTTATACCTTTGTAAGACTTTGTCTATTTCTTCCAGGTTATCCATTTTATTGGCATAGAGTTGCTTGTAGTAGTCTCTTAGGATGCTTTGTATTTCTGCAGTGTCCGTTGTAACTTCTCCTTTTTCATTTCTAATTTTATTGATTTGAGTCCTCTCCCTCTTTTTCTTGATGAGTCTGGCTAAAGGTTTATCAATTTTGTTTATCTTCTCAAAGAACAAGCTTTTAGTTGTATTGGTCTTTGCTATTGTTTTCTTTGTTTCTATTTCATTTATTTCTTCTCTGATCTTTATGATTTGTTTCCTTCTACTAACTTTGGGTTTTGTTTGTTCTTCTTTCTCTAGTTCCTTTAGGTGTAAAGTTAGACTATTTGAGGTTTTTCTTGTTTCTTGAGGTAGGATTGTATTGCTATAAACTTCCCTCTTAGAACTGCTTTTGCTGCATCCCATAGGTTTGGGATCATCGTGTTTTCGTTGTCATTTTTCTCTAGGTATTTTTTGGTTTCCTCTTTGATTTCTTCAGTGATCTGTTGGTTATTTAGTAATGTACTGTTTAGTCTCCATGTGTTTGTGTTTTTTACGTTTTTTCCCTGTAATTTATTTCTAATCTCATAGTGTTGTGCTTGGAAAAGACGCTTGATATGATTTCAGTTTTCTTAAATTTACCAAGGCTTGATTTGTGACCCAAGATGTGATCTATCCTGGAGAATGTTCCGTGTGCACTTGAGAAGAAAGTGTAATCTGCTGTTTTTGGATGGAATGTCCTATAAATATCAATTAAATCGATCTGGTCTATTGTCAATTAAAGCTTGTGCTTCCTTGCTAATTTTCTGTCTGGATGATCTGTCCATCGATGTAAATGAGGTGTTAAAGGCCCCCACTATTATTGTGTTTTCCTGTTGATTTCCTCTTTTATAGCTGTTAGCATTTGCCTTACGTATTGAGGTGCTCCTATGTTGGGTGCATATATATTTATAATTGTTGTATCTTCTTCTTGGATTGATCCCTTGATCATTATGTAGTGTCCCTCCTTATCTCTTGTAACAGTCTTTATCTTAAAGTCTATTTTATCTGATATGAGTATTGCTACTCCAGCTTTCTTTTGATTTCCTTTTACATGGAATATATTTTTCCATCCCCTCACTTTCAGTCTGTATGTGTCCTGAAGTGGGTCTCTTGTAGACAGCATATATATGGGTCTTGTTTTTGTATCCATTCAGCAAGTCTGTGTCTTTTGGTTGGAGCATTTAATCCATTCACATTTAAGGTAATTATTGATATGTATGTTCCTATTACCATTTTCTTAATTATTTTGGGTTTGTTTTTGCAGGTCCTTTTCTTCTCTTGTGTTTCCCATGTAGAAAAGTTCCTCTAGCATTTGTTGTAGAGCTGGTTTGGTGGTGCTGAATTCTCTTAGCTTTTGCTTGTCTGTAAAGCTTTTGATTTCTCCGTCGAATCCGAATGAGATCCTTGCTGGGTAGAGTAATCTTGGTTATAGGTTCTTCCCTTTCATCACTTTAAGTATATCATGCCACTCCCTTCTGGCTTGTAGAGTTTTTGAGAAATCAGCTGTTAATCTTACGGGAGTTCCCTTGTATGTTATTCGTTGTTTTTCCCTTGTTGCTTTTAATAATTTTTCTTTGTCCTTAATTCTTGTCAATTTGATTACTATGTGTCTTGGCGTGTTTCTCCTTGGGTTTATCCTGCCTGGGACTCTCTGCACTTCCTGGACTTGGGTTACTATTTCTTTTCCATGTTAGGGAAGTTTCTGACTATAATCTCTTCAAATATTTTCTTGGGTCCTTTCTCTCTCTCTTCTCCTTCTGGGACCCCTGTAATGTGAATATTGGTGCATTTAATACTGTCCCAGAGGTCTCTTAGGCTGTCTTCATTTCTTTTCATTCTTTTTTCTTTAATCTGTTCTGTGGCAGTGAATTCCACCACTCTGTCTTCCATGTCACTTATCCGTTCTTCTCCCTCAGTTATTCTGCTGTTGATTCCTCTAGGGTATTTTTCATTTCAGTTATTGTATTGTTCATCTCTGTTTGTTTGTTCTTTAATTCTTCTAGGTGTTTGTTCTTTAATTCTTCTAGGTCTTTGATAAACATTTCTTGCATCTTCTCGATCTTTGCCTCCATTCTTTTTCCGAGGTCCTGGATCATCTTCACTATCGTTATTCTGAATTCTTTTTCTGGAAAGTTGCCTATCTCCACTTCACTTAGTTGTTTTTCTGGGGTTTTATCTTGTTCCTTCATCTGGGACATAGCCCTCTGCCTTTTCATCTTGTCTATCTTTCTTTGAATGTGGTTTCTGTTCCACAGGCTGCAGGACTGTAGTTCTTCTTGCTTCTGCTGTCTGCCCTCTGGTGGATAAGTCTATCTCAGAGGCTTGTGCAAGCTTCCTGATGGGAGGGACTGGTGGTGGGTAGAGCTGGGTGTTGCTCTGGTGGGCAGAGCTCAGTAAAACTTTAATCCGCTTGTCTGCTGATGGGTGGGGCTGAGTTCCCTCCCTGTTGGTTGTTTGGACTGAGGCAACCCAACACTGGAGGCTACAGGCTCTTTGGTGGGGCTAATGGCAGACTGTGGGGGGGGGTGGCTCATGCCAAGTACTACTTCCCAGAACTTCTGCTGCCAGTGTCCTTGTCCCCGTGGTGAGCCACAGCCACCCCCTGCCTCTGCAGGAGACCCTCCAACACTAGCAGGTAGGTCTGGTTCAGTCTCCTATGGGGTCACTGCTCCTTCCCCCTGGGTCCTGATGTGCATACTACTTTGTGTGTGCCCTCCAAGAGTGGAATCTGTTTCCCCCAGTCCTGTCGAAGTTCTGCAATCAAATCCCACTAGCCTTCAAAGTCTGATTCTCTGGAAATTCCTCCTCCCATTGCTGGACACCCCAGGCTGGGAAGCCTGACGTGGGGCTCAGAATCTTCACTCCAGTGGGTGGACTTCTGTGGTATAAGTGTTCTTCAGTTTGTGAGTCACCCGTACCCAGTGGTTATGGGATTTGCTTTTATTCTGATTGCACCCCTCCTACCATCTCACTGCAGCTTCTCCTTTGTCTTTGGATGTGGGGTATCTTTTTTGGTGCATTCCAGTGTCTTCCTGTCGATGACTGTTAGTTGGGATTCCGGTGCTCTCACGAGAAGGAATGAGTGCATGTCCTTCTACTCCACCATCTTCCACAAAATCTTAACAGTAGTTGTCTCGAGGTGATGAAAGATGATTGACTGTTTTTCTTTTTAAACTTTTCTGTATTTTCTGAATTTTCTAAAATAATATTGGTGAGACAGTATTGCCAGCCTCTGGAGCCAGACCACCCAAGGTAAAAACCTGATTCTGACATTTGTAAGCTGTATGACCTTGGGCAAGTTGTTTATTTTCTATGTGACTCTGTTTCCTCATCTGTAGAACATAGGAATGATAATAATAATGCTTACCAAATAAGTGCATTGTAAGGATTGAGTTAACATGTGATAGGCCTTACAGACAGGGTCTTGCATGCAGTAACTGCTTCAAATTCTAACTATTATTATGTATTACCTTTATGAACAGAAAATATAGATTGGCAACTCTGTATAAAATCTGACAGAAGATGACACTATTAACCAGAATAGTATCGTAGTAAGTTTGAATTTCTCCATGTCTTCTCATGAAGTTGGCCTTTGGGGCCACTGAAATCTGACATTTAATCATCTTATAGGACTTCCCTGGTGGTCCAGTGGTTAAGAATCTGCCTGCCAATGCAGGGGACACGAGTTTGAGCCCTGGTCCGGGAAGATCCCACATGCCTCAGAGCAAGTAAGCCCATGCGCCACCACTACTGAGCCTGTGCTCTAAAGCCCGTGAGCCACAACTATTGAAGCCCATGCGCCTAGAGCCCATGCTCCGCAACAAAGGAAGCCACCGCAATGAGAAGCCCCTGCACCACAACAAAGAGTAGCCCCCGCTCACCGCAACTAGAGGAAGCCTGCGCACAGCAACAAAGACCCAGTGCAGCCATAAAAAAATTAATTAATTTTTAAAAAATCATCTTATAAATTTTTTCCCCCAAACTAAAATCCTTGATGTGTTTTTTTTTTTTTCTTTTCTTTTCTTTCTCAGGGAGGAGCTTTTTATTTCATGGAGCATGTAGCAGCTAAGCCTTCAACCTGGAATTACTTCTGGCAACAGGTCCTGACTCCTGTCTGGTACCTTCTGTTTGATGGATGCAACCTGACCAGAGAGAGCTGGAAGGCCCTGGAGTGGGCCCGCTTCTCCAAGCTGAAGCTGCAGCACTTACAGGCCCCCCTGTCCTGGGAGCTCCTGCGCCCTCACATCTACGGATATGCTGTGAAATAGAAGTTGAAACCTGAAGGGCTCGAATAATTTAAGGTTTGGGTTTTACACTTAAAATGCTAATTGGGGGACTTCCCTCATGGTGCAGTGGTTGAGAGTCTGCCTGCCAATGTGGGGAACACAGGTTCGATCCCTGGTCCGGAGGATCCCGCGTGCCGTGGGGCAACTAAGCCCATGTGCCACGGCTGTTGAGCCTGTGCTCTGGAGCCCACGAGCCACAACTACTGAGGCCATGGATACAACTGCTGAGGCCCGTGTACCTAGAGCCCCTGCTCACCACAGCTAGAGAGGGCCTGCACACAGCAATGAAGACGCAACACAGCCATACACACACACACACACACACACACACACACAACTAATTGGGAGAAGGGAACCCCCTTTTTAAGGTAAATTTGAATTTCATCACTAAAAGTTTATGTTATAACCTATTTAGCTATTTTCTATTGTCTGCCAAAGAATCAAAAACAAAACAAAACAGCTTTGAACTCTCCCTTAAAGGAAACAATGGGCTTTCATAATTGAAGTCCACCATTATCCTCAAACCTTACTTTATTCAGTAACTTCAAATTTTTTCTGTCTTATTTAAATTATTACCCAACAGATTTTAATTTTACCTTCTCTTTGAGAGGTTGATGCTAATTAGCAGTTAATCACTCAAAAGAAGACTTTGAAGAGGGAGACGTGAAAAGATCTTTTTCTATAAAATTAATTCATTTTTTTATCTTTGGCTGCGTTGGGTCTTCGTTGCTGTGCGTGGGTTTTCTCTAGTTGCAGCACACGGGCTTCTCATTGTGGTGCCTTCTCTTGTTGCGGAGCACAAGCTCTAGGTACACAGGCTTCAGTAGTTGTGGCTCACAGGCTCTAGAGCACAGGCTCAGTAGTTGTGGCGCACAGGCTTAGTTGCTCCACAGCATGTGGGATATTCCTGGACCAGGGCTCGAATCCATGTCCCCTGCATTGTCAGGCGGATTCTTAACCACTGCGCCAGCAGGGAAATTCCAAAAAAATCTTAATAATTCACAAAATAAATAAAGAAATACTGACTAGTTGAAAACTCCAAACCTAAACAGCACAGATTTTTTTTTTTAAAGAAATCTGAATCGGGGCCTCCCTGGTGGCGCAGTGGTTGAGAGTCCGCCTGCCGATGCAGGGGACGTGGGTTCGTGCCCCGGTCCGGGAAGATCCCACATGCTGCGGAGCGGCTGGGCCCGTGAGCCGTGGCCACTGAGCCTGCGCGTCCGGAGCCTGTGCTCCGCTTCGGGAGAGGCCGCAACAGTGAGAGGCCCGCGTACCGCAAAAAAAAAAAAGAAATCTGAATCTATTTGTTGTCCTTAGTATCATTGGGCTGGCTTTCAACATTAATGTACCAGGATGCCACACCTAGTTCTGCCCAGCTTTGTTATGTTTTTTATTCTGGTATTGCACCAGAGTTTGTTTCCCTGCATTCCAGTCTTCAATTCTTAAGATGAAGTTTGTACTTGACACTTCAGTATATCCATAAAACTATATGAAGCAGTTAGAGTTCTTGGGTTCATTTTCCTTATTATCTAACGTATACTTTGCTGAATGTAGTAAATTGCAGGCAAAGAAAAGGCCCACTGTAATTAGACAAACCTTGAATAACTAGATACGCTTTGTAAGAGCCGCCTCAAAATAGTCAAGCTGTGAGTCTGTAAAGAGGTAGATAAATACTGTTCGGATTAGTCTGATCAAATTTCCACTCTGGTCTCAAGATGATTTCTTTGTTCCCTGTAACCATGGAAACCTTGGGAAATCATCACAAGTGCTGTGAAAACAAGTTGGTCAATAAGAGGACTTAGAATTTTCAGCAATAGTTTGCATGCATTTTAATAAATTTAGAATATTTTCTGAGATGATTTTGCAAAGAGACTACTTTAAATATCAAATCAATAAATTCACTTACATTTTAGGAATGGAAATAAAATTAATGGTTTATATCTTTGCTGGCTTGGTTTCATTTTTCTTAGTGTCTCTGGGAGGGCTTTCCTTCACTGTGGAAAATTAAGCTATTTGAACACACAGATTTTTCCTCCTACAGCCAGGTAACTCTAAATACAGCTAGCAGATATTATTTATTTATTTATTTATTTATTAATTATTTGGCTGCGTTGGGTCTTCGTTGCTGCGTGTGGGCTTTCTCTAGTTGCGGCGAGCAGGGGCTACTCTTCATTGCAGTGCACAGACTTCTCATTGCGGTGGCTTCTCTTGTTGCGGAGCATAGGCTCTAGGTGCGTGGACGTCAGTAGTTGCCGCGCCAGGGCTCAGTAGTTGTGGCGCATGGGCTTAGTTGCTCCACAGCATTTGTGAAATCCATAGAGCAGAAAGAAAGCTTACTATTCTCTCTTGAGCGTGAAAACAGTTAATGTTTCAGTGAGGTTAGGACATGCATCTATGGCCTCCTGGGCTATGGAACATGAATATCCTCCCTCTATGGTCGTCCAAAAGTAGGAGCCTCCTTATTTAGCCACCTCACTACTGGTTAGGTCAGTCTAGGGATTGAGAAATATGAAAAGCCACAGGTTGACATGGTGAAGTGTTACTGCCACATTGGAAGGTGAGTCGTACCAAAGTACTAGACACATTCTTATCAACTCCCTCTCGTTTAAACAGGGTAGCAAATTTTTTTTTTAATATTTATTTATTTGGCTGCGCCGGGTCTTAGTTTTGGCATGTGGGATCTTAGTTGCGGCATGCAGGATCTAGTTCCCTGACCAGGGATCGAGCCTGCGCCCCCCGCATTGGGAGCGTGGAGTCTTAGCCACTGGACCACCAGGGAAGCCTCAGTGTAGCAAATATTATCCTCACTCTTTATAGGTGCAGAAAAATAAGTAAGTGAAATTTCTTACATTCCACAAGTTACTGAGCAAGTCCTAGGGGCACGATTCCTAAAGCCACAACACCTGTTTTGACAAGCATCGCTGCCGTACTACCTTCTCACTGCTTTCTTCCCCAGGCCCAGAAAACACACATTTATGATCATTCAAAGAGCCTAAGGAAGTGACCTAAGCCTGTGCAAAATGGAAACAGAAAAGAGTCAAAACACGTCCAGTGTCTTTTAGGTCCTGTGTTGGTTAGATTCCCTTGACTGCAGGTGACAGAACTTCCAATCCAAAAAGGCTTATGCAGAAAAAGGACTCCACTGACTCAAATTAACGAAAAGTATTCAGGCAGAAAACCTCAGGCACAGCTTGAGCAAGGCTCAGATAATGTTATCAGGCGCCAGACAGTGTCTAGGGTCACATCTGCCCTCCTCTCTGTTTCAGGTGGTGAGTCTCTGAAGTAATGCCAATCTTCATGCTTCCAGGGCCCATGGCCAGTTGGAAAGATCAAGTCCACTTTTGCAAAGACTCCAACCAAAGTTCTAGATTGAGTCTCAATTGGCTCTTATTGACAATATTAGGTCACAAGCCCACCCCTGAATCAATCATCATATTTCAATGGGATGGGTCATGCTGATTGGCACAGGGCTTCATCCCTAGGGCTGAGCTCACCCAGACCATGTGAACTGAGACATGGAGAGTTGTATATCCTCCAAATGAAAGCAGAGCCTGCGACTGGGGAAAGCACGCAGGCACACTACGAATGGGCATTACAAGTACAAAGCTACATTCTGATCAGACCCTCTGCCGGCTTTTCTGTGGAACATCACGTAGTGCCACGCTTAGAACACTGGCTTTTCAGTGGGATAACAGCACGCAATGAGAGAAATAAAAGAAAAAGAGGACACTGGCTTTGGCATCAAAGTGACGTGGGTCAAGTTCTGGCTGTGCCATTCGTTGACTATGTGACCTGGGGCATGTTACTTTTCTAGTGTCACTTTCCTCATCTGTTAATGGGGATAAGAATACCTAAAAGGGTTACTGTGAGGAGTTGACGAAGTGAGGTACTTGGTGCTTAATAAATGCTGAACTTCATTCGACAAATATTTACTGAGTGCCTATTGTGTACTCTGCTCTTAGTGATTGGCTTAGAGCCCTGAATAAACTAGACTTGTTCCCTGCCCTGGTGGAGCATACAGTTGTGATCAGTGCTCTCTAAGAGGGAGAAGTGCAGGGTACAGGAGAATGGAATCTGACCCTCCTGGGGGGAGGGTCAGAGGCTTCCCTGAGGAAGTGACGTGTGAACTGAATTCCAGAGGATGAATAAAGAATATTTCAGCCTCATGGGACAGCTTGTGCCAAAGACAAATAAAAAGAAGAAACACAGTATGTTCAAGGAACTGAAAGGAAGTAGGCAGGGCTGGGCACCAGAGCCTGAAGGGCAGATTCGGGGATGGATACTATTCCATCAGCTTGTGCCTAATTTTGTTAAGGCCCTGGGTCCGTGAGCTCAACACTTATTTTAATGGCTAACAACGACAACAAACAAAACAGTTAAATTTTATTATATTTATATAATATATATGTATTATATTCTGTTCCTAACTGTTCTGATATTCCAATTGCTTCTTCTGAATTCCTACCTATTTCACACTTGAATAGAAAGTGAGGCAAACATTACATAATAGTTCCTTTTGTACTCCTGACCCTAACGTAAGCCTTTCTCTTTGGTATTGCTTTAGAAAACACAGAGCTTAACATAACTGAAATTCAATTCTTATCTATCTGTTGAGGCAATTGAGGGTGTAATGAATCATAGCAGACTAATGTCAACAAAAGCAAAAAATAAAACTATTCAATAAGCTTCACTTTAAATACCTCAAAATTTAAAACCAAAAGCATTCAGGCTATATTAAAGAAAAACCAGAATTCCCTGAACCATGGAATCACCAGAGAATTGGGGGCAGAAGTTATGTTAACTAAGGACACAGGAACAGAGTGGCCAGTGTTCCCAATTTCTAGTTCAGTTAAGAAAAAATAGTAATACGCAGATCAAGTAAGGCATTATTTGTTTCTAAAGGAAACTATGTGGAAACCTGCAGAGAATTACATGGGAACAAGGAAAATCACCATTCAGAATTCACCGTTCTTAAAGGTAAAAATCTCTCACATCCCATAGTGCAACCCAGGCTGCATCCTTCTCAATCTTTAAAATGTATCTGACCCTGATGTCAACTTTCTCCTTGGAATGATCCTTTTTTTCCATGAGTCTAACAGCTAATAATAAAAATTTCCATTTATTACATGCCATCTTTATACTAGGAAGTTTACACAATTATTTTACATAGTACTCATAACTTTACCAGGCAGGTATAATTATCTGCATCTGACAAAGGAGAAAGCAGACCAGACCAGTGGATGTTCCGTTACTTGCCCAAGGCCACATAGTGAGTGGCCACCCTGGTTTTCCCACACAGCTCACCTGACTCCAAAGCCCAGAGCTCCTCACGGTGCTGCCCTGCTTCTCAAGGTCTTCTGAATCCCAGTCTCTGTAACTGTTTCCTTCTTCCTCCACCATTTCTCTTGAATGATCCCCTAAGACTCATTCAGTCTGTATACAGTCCCTTAAGAGTTTCTTATACTCTTAGGCTGTGAACCACCACCTACATGAAGAAGATTTCTAAACCTCACACTTTCCATGCCTTTGATACTTCAGATTTAACACATCAAAAAAGAATTCAAAAAAAAAAAAAAAAAGAATTCACTCTCTGCTTCCCTAAGTAAGCAACACTTTCCAACTTCCTCAATATCTATGATTATTTCCCAAGGACCAGGTAAAGTGATGTTTCTAGAAAGCATTCTCTGGCTGTTTCAAGAAGCTTCTTCTTTGAGAAATCACTTAGCACTCACTAACATCCACCAATCTCTTCTTCCTTTCTTCTACATGCCAAATATAGTGTGTACTACACAGCAGGTGCTCGGAAAGTATTTGCCAATGGATTCACTGTCAGGTCCTGCCTCTTCTACATACCTCTCAACTGGTCCCTTCTACTGCACTTCCACAGCCACCATCTCAGCATGAGAACTAATGCCTGAATGACCGTATGTATAAATTGAGTGGGGATGGCTGAAGTGATAAACCATTTATGTCGGAACTTGCCAGGTGTCACCTGATTCAAGGGTATAACAGGGAAGTAGCTCTAAGGTGAGGAGGAGATACTACATCTGGATACAGTAGCAGAAAAACACTCCTTTTATAACCGACTTAACCTTCTTTGCCCTCCTTCACCCAATACACCCCATGGAAAAATAGGAGCTCAGCAAACAACTTTCCTGGGGTACAAAGAAGTGGCTTCCTAGGCACGCATCAATATCTCACCCAAGTCATAATCTCTCATACCAGAAAATGCTTCAAACTGGTCTCCATGCCTCCACGCCTTCATCACCCCTTCCTGAGCATGAGCTCATAATTTCCAGAATACTTTAATTTGACAATTCCCACTCAGCATAAGACTGAATTTAAACTGCTCAACTTTGAATTTAGGGCCATCTGTCAACTGACACCTCAACGCTTTTCCCAGCTTTGTGGTCCAGTGGAAAAAGCATGGGGTTTCAAGTCAGAATATGTGAATCCAAACCTCATCATTGCATCTTACTAATATTTTATTCACTTAACATAAGAGAACAACAGTACCCACATCTCCTAGGATTTTTGTGAGGATGAAATGAGATGTAACATGGTTAGTAAAAGCACTGAAACTGCTCCACAAGGCCCCTCACTCTGGTCAAGGCCCTGCCTCCTTAAGCATTTGCAAGAGGAATAAAGTATATTTTCCTATCAGAAAAGATATTTTACTTCTATAAATGTCATCCTGGAATTCCAATCGACCAGATTATTACACACTATAATGTTTTCTGAAGATTCAGCATTTTTAAAAAGAAATCTTCCATAAAAAAATAACTTGGCAAAGCTCTCATTTTTGCACCTGACAATAAAACATTGGCACCTGCGATGAGATGAGATGCACTTGCTTCAGCTACTGCAAATAACTTCTACAGGGAATGTTACAGATACAGACAAGATTTTCTAAGTACCTCTAATCTTGGCTCCCATCTTACCTGTCAAGCTAAGCAGGTAGTATTAAGACTATAAAAGAAGTAGCACTCCGTTCAAATTCTATGTCACCTCTTAGGTTACAGGAACAGATTATTAACTCTGATCCCAGAGGAAGAGCTTTTTTTCTATTTTATTGTCCACCAAAGCTTAGGAACAAAGAAATCTAAAAACTTTTTTTTTTTTTTTAAATCAAAGGCTGGACTTCCCTGGCAGTCCAGTGGTTAAGACTCCACGCTTCCACTACAGGGGGCATGGGTTTGATCCCTGGTCAGGGAACTAAGATTCCACCCACAGGCCATGCAGCACGGCCAAAAAAAAAAAGCAAAGGCTGAAACAGTAAGATAAATACACATTTATTTATAAATATAAATGATGCCATATACCAAACTGCTTGCCAATGCATACAACATCATCTGCCCAAATATTATTAATAAAAGTGGGACGAAACACTGGAGAAAATGGACAATATTAATAAACTGTTAACCTGTCAGCCTACATTTTTCCACTGTGCTTTTATTTTCTTCCCTTCACGTAGTGTAGGGCCCTTCTGAGTAAAATTTTATAAAGAAATATTTGCCTCCCACTCACACAGCACCTGTGTGACAGGTATGTCTGAAATGTGAGAATTAGCTTAAGATGGTGCTAACTAATCCCAATTCTTTTTTTTTTTTTTTTTTTTTTTTGCGGTACGCGGGCCTCTCACTGCCATGGCCTCTCCCGCTGCGGAGCACAGGCTCCGGACGCGCAGGCTCAGCGGCCATGGCTCACGGGCCCAGCCGCTCCGCGGCATGTGGGATCTTCCCGGACCGGGGCACGAACCCGCATCCCCTGCATCGGCAGGCGGACTCTCAACCACTGCGCCACCAGGGAAGCCCCCCAATTCTTAATTTTTATGGAGTCCTAAGAGATTCCTTGAGAGTCTGATGAAAGATACAGATCCACTCCTGGGAAAAAATGCTCCTACAAATAAACACACCATTTCTAGAGGGAAACAGACATGCCAAACACCTGTCTAAGCATACTGTCATCGCCTCCAAAGCACCACGTAGAAAACTTTAAACTCTTAAGTCTCTTTCTTGAAACGCAGCCTTCCAGCCTTTCACCTCTCCCACTACACCTGTTCTTCAACCTGGAGACCTCGAATGAGTCTCATCTAGCTTGGGCTACCAACCAACATTGAGTCCCTTCTCTAACCAGGCTGGACTGCATTGTAAACCAATACATCACCACTCTCCATTCATGCCTCCAGTTCCTATTGCCATAAAAATCTGCCAATATCTGACCATGGCTCTCCTTGACGCCAATCTGCTCCTTATTCTGTATTTTTTTTTTTTATCTCAGTGAATAGCAAAATCACTTTTTGTCGCTGTCACTCAAGCTGGGAACCAAAACATCATCCTAGCTTTCTCTCTCTCTTACCTCTCACAACCAGTAAGACACCAACCCTTCCGTTCTCCCTCCAGTGCTTCTGTACACATCACTCCTTACTTCAAAGAAGTGACCTCAGCCCCACCCTCTTCAATCTGTCCTCCATGATGCCTCTAGAAGCTAAATAAAAAGTCACTTCCTGCCTGAAATCCTTTAATGGCTTCTCATGGCTTTCAGGTTAAAGTTCAAAATCCTTAGCTTAAAATGCAAGGCTCTGTAGTGTAGTCTGAAGTCAGGGAGTCTGATTCCCCCAGCTCTGTTTTTCTTTCTCAAAATTGCTTTGGCTATTTGGGGTCTTTCGTGTTTCCATACAAATTTACAATTTTTTTGTTCTAGTTCTGTGAAAAATGCCATTGGTAATTTGAGAGGGATTGCACTGAATCTATAGATTGCCTTGGGTAATATAGTCATTTTGACAATACTGATTCTTCCAATCCAAGAACGTGGTATATCTTTCCATCTGTTTGTGTCATCTTTGATTTCTTTCATCAGCATGTTATAGCTTTCTGAGTACAGGTACTGTAATGGCACAAAAACAGAGTATAGATCAAAATAGCAGGATAGAAAGTTCAGAGATAAACCCATGCACCTGTGGTCAACTAATCTATGACAAAGGAGGCAAGAAGATACAACGGAGAAAAGACAATTTCTTCAATAAGTGGTGCTGGGAAAACTGGACAGCTACATGTAAAAGAATGAAATTAGAACATTCTCTAACATCACACACAAAAATAAATTCAAAATGGGTTAAAGACCTATATGTAAGGCTGATACTATAACACTCTTAGAGGAAAACATAGGCAGAACACTCTCTGACATAAATCACAGCCAGATCTTTTTTGATCTACCTCCTAGAGTAATGAAAATAAAAACAAAAATAAACAGATGCTTTTGCACAGCAAAGGAAGCCATAAACAAAACGAAAATGAAAAGACCACCCACAGAATGGGAAAAAATATTTGCATACAAAGTGACTGACAAGGGATTACTCACCAAAATACAAAAACAGCTTATGCAGCTCAATATCAAAAAGACAAACAGGGCTTCCCTGGTGGCGCAGTGGTTGAGAGTCCGCCTGCCGATGCAGGGGACACGGGTTCGTGCCCCGATCCGGGAAGATCCCACATGCCGCGGAGCGGCTGGGCCCGTGAGCCATGGCCGCTGAGCCTGGGCGTCTGGAGCCTGTGCGGAGGCCACAACAGTGAGAGGCCCGCGTACCACAAAAAAAAAAAAAAAAAAAAGACAAACAATCCAATCAAAAAATGGGCAGAAGATCTAAGTAGACATTTCTCTAAAGAAGACAGACAAATGGCCAAAAAGCACATGAAAAGATGCTCAACACCCCGAAACTAAGGAGTCCGCGAGCCGCAACTAACGAGCCCACCCGCTGCAACCAAAGAGCCCATAGGCTGCAAGTAAGGAGCCCATGAGCCACAACAAAGGAGCTCACCTGCCTCAACTAAGACCTGGTACAACGTAATTAATTAATATTTTTTTTAAAAAAGCTGTTCAACATCACTAATTATTAGAGAAATGAAAATCAAAACTACAATGAGGTATCACCTCACACTGGTCAGAATGGCCATCATCAAAAAATCTACAAACAGTTAATGCTAAAGAGGGTTTGGAGAAAAGGGAACCCTCCTACACTGTTGGTGGAAATGTAAATTGGTACAACCATAATGGAGAACAGTATGGAGGTTCCTTAAAAAACTAAATATAGAGCTAACATATGATCCAGCAATCCCACTCCTGGGCATATATCCAGAGAAAACCATAATTCGAAAAGACACATACACCCCAATGCTCACTGCAGCACTATTTACAATAGCCAAGACATGGAAGCAACCTAAATGTCCATCGACAGATGAATGTATAAAGAAGATGTGGTACATATATACAATGGAATATTAGCCAGCCATGAAAAAGAATGAAATAATGCTATTTGCAGCAACATGGATGGACACAGAGATTATCATACTGAGTGAAGTAAGTCAGATACAGAAAGACAACATATGATACCACTTATATGTGGAATCTTAAGAAAATGATACAAATGAACTTATTTACAAAACAGAAACAGACTCACAGATCTCAAAATCAAACATATGGTTACCAAAGGGAAATGTGAGAGGAAGTGATAAATTAGGAGAGTGGGATTAACATATACACACTACAATATATAAAATAGATAACTGGGACTTTCCTGGTGGTCCAGTGGGTAAGACTCTGGGCTCCCAATGCAGGGGGCCCAGGTTCGATCCCTGGTCAGGGAACTAGATCCCACACGCATGCTGCAACTAAGAGTTTGCATGCTACACCTATAAGGTCCCGCATGTTGCAACGAAGATCCCATGTGCCACAACTAAGACCCGGCACAGCCAAAATAAATAAATAAATTTTTAAAAATAAATCTTTAAAAAAAATAACTAACAAGGACCTACTGTATATCACAGGTAACTCTACTCAATATTCTGTAATAACCTATATGAGAAAAGAATCTGAAAAAGAATGGATGTATATATTATATATATGTATGTATGTATACCTGATTCACTTTGCTGTACAACTGAAACTAACACAACATTGTAAATCAACTATACTCCAATAAAAAAAAATTTAAATAAATAAATGCAAGTCAAGGCTCTCATGATCTGGCCCCACTAGCCCTATAGCTCCATCCTCTACAAGCCACTCCCACCCGATTCTACACGTTGAGCCGCCTGGCTGTTTGCCTCTGTGCCTTTCTACAAGCTGTCCCCTCTGCCCAGAACACCCCTACCTCATGAATGTAGATGAATTTTACCTTCATCGAAAATTTACCAGTTCTCTAAAACATCCCATAAGTCACTTTCTCCAAAGAGAACTTTCTTAACTCTCCAGTTTGATTTTGGGTCCCATGCCTTTTCCTCCCACCATCTCAGTGTGTTCTCATGCGAGGCTGCTTTACTCATCCATCTCCCCAACTTGACTCTAAGCTTCTTGAGGACAGGGCACTTGTCTTCACTCATCTTTCTATCTGCAGCACTCAATTAATCTTTGTTAAATGAACAATTGATCCCAGCCATTTGCTTCCTCTGTTGCTGCTCTCAGGAGAAACTACAAAATCTGAGTTAGACTTTCAGTGCTGCTCAGGAATGCTGCAGTTTACCCACAGCTGAGACAAAGGACAAACCGTCACCACACTCATTTCCATACTGCTCCTCTCATCAGACAACGTCACAACTCATTTCTCAAAAGAAAAAGAAAAAAAAGTCACTGAGTGGGATCAGAAATTTAAGAACCTCACAGATCCCCTCTACTGACGTGAGGATGAGGTCTCCTCCCAGGCTCTGCAAGGCTAGCCCTGGGCTCTTTTTTCTTTCCCTTCCAGTTTTATTGAGATATAACTGACATACAGCAATGTATAAATTTAAGGGGTACAGCATAATAATTTGACTTACATATATCATGAAATGACTACCACAATGAGTTTAGTGAACATCCAATATCTCATAGATACAAAATTAAAGAAATAGAAAACATCTTTTTCCTATGATGAGAACTCTCAGGATTTACTCTCTTTTTTTACACAATTTTTTTAATATTTATTTTATTATTTTTTTTTTTTTGCGGTACGCGGGCCTCTCACTGTTGTGGCCTCTCCCGTTGCGGAGCACAGGCTCCGGACGCACAGGCTCAGCGGCCATGGCTCACAGGCGCAGCCACTCCGTGGCATGTGGGATCTTCCCGCACCGGGGCACGAACCCGTGTCCCCTGCATAGGCAGGCGGACTCTCAACCACTGCGCCACCAGGGAAGCCCACCCTTTGTATAGTTTTGATTTTTGGAATCATGTTTATGTTTTATATAAAATAGGTAAAAGAATGTCTTACATAAAATAAAATGAAAACTGGAGGGACCTCTAAAATGGAAAAATAAAAAAACGCCGAAATGTATTTCAAATGAGTGCTAACCACATTGATGGAGGAAGAAAAAATTAATCCAAGTAACTTATTTTTTTAACAACAGTTTTGAGATATAGTTCATATATCATAACATTTACCTACAGTATACAATTCAGTGGTTTTCAGTATATTCGGAGTTGTGTGACCACAATCTATTTTTAAAGCACTTTTCATCACCCCCTAAAAAGACTTTGTACCCATTAATAGTCACTCCCTATTTCCCCGCCCCCACTGTCTCGCAGCTCTAGGCAACCACCTTCTGTCTCTAAAGATTTGCCTATTCTGGACATTTCACATAAATGGAATCACACAATATGTGGTCTTTTGTGACAGGCTTATTTCATTTAGCATGTTTTTGAGGTTTATCTATGATGTAGCATGTATCAGTACTTCATTTCTTTTTATGGCCAAATAATATTCCATTGATGCATATATCACATTTTATTTCTCCATTCATCAAATGATGGATGTTTGGGTTGTTTCCACTTGTTGGCTATTGTGAATAAAGATGCTATGAACATTTGTGAACAAGTTTTTGTGTAGACATATGTTTTCAATCCAAGTGATTTTTGCAGACAGTATTTTGACTGTATTCCTTTGACAAAAAGAACTATAAAAAATATTTCTTAGGCTTGTTTTTCACAGAGGTATGGGTTAGGAATTCTGAAACTACTTTTTTTGTCTAGAATAAAGCAGATGAATATACTGAGGATAGTGGGAGTCAGGTCTCTCACAGTCAGAAAAAGAAATCACAAATATGAAAAGGGGAAGACTGGAATCAACACTGTGGAACTGGACTGAAACTGAAGATATTACTATGAATTCATGGTTTTGACAAAGCTTTATAGGAATAAAAACATAGAGAGATATAAATCCTAACTCTGCTAAGAGGACCTAGAAGTAATGACACTCCAGTAACAAAGAGAACCTCTAGTTCCCAAAACTTGGTTTCTAAGTATCATTCTCCACTAAAATGAATCAGGACTCCTTGAAGAAATGGCTGATTTCAGGGCTAGGGGAGAAAAATTACACGTTCAGCCTGGAACAACTTGCTACACCAGGATTTAAAGAAGTGTTTGAAGAATGACAGTGTCATGTCAATAGGACATAGGAGAGCCAGCTTGAAGGGGCTCCCACTAGCCAAATCTAGGACAATTTGGCCATCAAAATAAATTAATTATGGTATGAATTATAAGCTACTGAATAAAATGGAAATTCATGAGTCCAAACTGATATAAATAAATGAATAATTAAACACGGAAGGAGGGAAAGCGATTTCTTATAGTAGAATACCAATTGAAAAATATAAAAGGAATGATGGATTTCGGAAATTACCATTTGGCAAACATAATATTAATTGATCCAGGCAAGGATCATCACTGTGTGCTGAAATTAATGGGTAAAAATCTGATAAATAACAGCATATTTATATAATATTAAAGTATCTCGGGCTTCCCTGGTGGCGCAGTGGTTGGGAGTCCGCCTGCCGATGCAGGGGATGTGGGTTCGTGCCCCGGTCCGGGAGGATCCCACATGCCGCGGAGCGGCTGGGCCCATGAGCCATGGCCGCTGGGCCTGTGCGTCCGGAGCCTGTGCTCCGCGGCGGGAGAGGCCACAGCAGTGAGAGGCCCGCGTATCACAAAAAAAAAAAAAAAAAAAAAGTATCTCCTCACAAAATACTTATTAATTATAAAGGGAAAAAATAGTAACGTTACAGTGGGGAAACAGGCAGACACCACCTTAAACCAACTGATCAAAGCAGTGGTATGCTAGAGCCAACTTCACACCAACTCAGAAGAGTCACATCTCTTCCCAATTTTGCGTGCAGTGACTACACGACAGTAGCTTGAAATCGACCAGGGTGGGAGTATTTATACCATGGAAATCGGCAAATATTACCAACAAGGGGTTTTTTTCCCTGCAGATCCAGTTGTTAGACATCTATCAGCAGAATATCGAATAAAAGTTACTACCACCACACAAGCTGACTTTATGTGCCTCCTGCTATTACAAGCCAAGAAGACACAACATCACTTCTCTGATATTCTGCCAAAAATGCATAGCCTCAATCTAATGATGAGAAAGCATCAGATAAAACTTAAAGTTAGAGACATCCTACAAAATAACTGGCCTGCATTGGCAACGTATCAGGTCATGAAAGACAAAAGACAACTGTGATGGTTAATTTTGTGCGACAACTTAGCTGGGCTAAGGGATGCCGAAAAAGCTGGTAAAACATTTTTTCTGGATGGGTTTGTGAGGGTATTTTCAGATGATTAGCATTTGAATTGATAGGCTTAATAAAGATCACCCTCACTGATGCGGGTTAGCACCATCCAACCCATGGAGGGCCTGAGTAAAACAAAAAGGCAGAATAAGGGTGAATTTGCTCTCTGCCTGAGCTGCTGGGACATTTACCTTTTCCAGCCCTCAGACATTAGTGCTCCTACTTCTCGGGCCTTTGGACTTGGACAGGGACTTAGACCATTGCCAGCTTGCAGGTGGCAGATCCTGGGACTTCTCTGTCCCCATTACCACGTGAACCAATTCCTGCAATAAATCTCCTCATACATATGTATACATGCATATCTTCGATCAGGTATACATATATACATATATGTATGTGTGTATATATATATATATATCCTATCAATTCTGTTTCTCTGGAGAACCTTGAGTAATACACCGACTAAGGAAATGTTCCAGATTAAAGGACAGTAAAGAGGCTTGACAACCAAATGCAATATGTAATCTTGATTGGATCCTAGACCAGAAAAAAAATTCTTTTTTGCTATTAAGGATTATTGGGACCACTGGTGAACTATGAATAAAATCTTTACCTTATAGTATTATAGCAATGTTAATTTCCTGATTTTGCTCATTGTACTATGGTTATGTAAGAGAATTCCCCAAATGCACACAACGTACATAGGGGTATAGGCCTATCGGTGCAGCTTTCTCTCAGGTGGTTCATATAAAGGAAGGAAGGAAGGAAGAAATCGCATCTAGAGAGAAATGATAAAGCAAATGTGGCGCAATGTTAACAAAGCGGTATCTAAGTGTCAAATACACATTTTGGGGGTACTATTCTGGGAACTTTTCTGTAAATCTAAAATTATTTAATAATTAAAAGTTACAAGGAAAAAGCGTGAACACTACCTGGTCCTCTGCCCTCATCCTGAGGTCTCTGTGGCTGCAGTCAGACGGAGGCGGTGAGTCCGAACTTCTTCGAGGCCTCAAGGGGCTCAAGGGTGCACCTTCACAACAGCAGCGAAGAGGTCGTCCACCACCACCCGCCGGGAAAGCCAGATTAGCCTCAATCTCCGCGCGCAGGCGCCGGGCAGCAGCTCGCTCGGCGTCTTCCCGTGCCGGCCCGCCCTGCCCTCGGATTGGCCGGGGACGCAGTGACGTCACGTCCTTCCCGGCAGGGCGCGCGTGCAGCTCTAGGCTCCCGTGGAGCCGCCAGGTGCGACGGTCTGGCCATCAGGCGAGCTGGTGAAGGCTCGCGGCGTCTCAGTCCCGGATCCCGGCCACAGTGGGCGCCCCTCTGGCAAGCGCACTAAAAAACCACAAGAATCTTGGCCTCATAAGGCTAACCCCCACTCCCACCTACAAACCCAGTGTTGTAACCCTGCACCAACTTTCCCTTCAATTTCGGGCCCAGGAGTTGGGTAGCAGGATTCAAAGCCACAGAGGGATGTTGGGAGCGTCCTTGTGAAGGGAGAAGGAAAGGCATCTTCTTCAAAAGCCTAATGTTTCCTTGAATATTATCTTGGAAAGCCTCTTGTTTGTGGTCCAGGTGCCGCTACCAGTGAGTTTCCAGCCTGGGCTATGGCCAATACCAGCCGGCCACGCCCCCTTGGTGTGGGGAGGGTTCTGGGCTTTCCCATTATCAATTAGCTGGAAATTGCGCGTAAACGTGTCCTGGCCTAACAAAGCCTGTTCTGATCTATGGCTTCCAGCTGAACGAACACCAGGAAACAGGCTGCAGGTGGTGGAGTACGCCAACGGTGTTGTGCTTCTTCCACTTACCGGCTTACATTTTCTGATGAAAGCTGATTTGTAGAATGAAGCCTCCATATTTGAATTTTGAGGGTTGAAAATAGAGGGTTGCACGGATAACAAACTGAGGTACTGCCAGACCATGTTGATTGTGATTATAGTTGCTCTTGCTAGTTTCCTCATTCATCCTGTGCAGACAAGGAAGATTATTTCCATTGTCTAGCATAGCATCTGGTACGTGGTAGGTGCTTTATAATGCCCTACACATTCTGCAGCACTGGAGTGATCATTCTCCCATCACCTGTAAATCTGGAGGTATTTTTGCCTATGTTGGCACTGCCATCATTCTTTAAAACTATATTTTGTGAAAGAAACTCTGTGTTCTTACTGTTTACGGAAGTTCTGAGGTTCCCAATGATTTCAAACGCCAAGCAGTGAAAGGGAACTGAATAACACACTTATGATCTGTGTTTTTACTCTGTATTCATGGAATCTGATCATCATTTACCTCTTTGTATATTTTTCTTTCCTCCACCCCTAAACAAAATGAAAGGACTCCACAATGCAAAGGGTGAAGGAAAGATAACTGTTTATTTCAGTTGAGCAGACAAGCATGTCAAGCAAATGAAGACAGAAGAACACATAAGAGTATATTGGGAGACGGAAACAGATTCTTTTTGATTATCCCCTACTGTTACTAGAGAGAAAAATGTCTTCAGATAACCAGCGGTCAGCAGATGAGGACGAAGGCCTGTTATCCCGACTGATCAGGAAATCTATAGAGATTCCCCCTTTGTCCCTGTAGGTAAGTACAAGCCTTGACTGGATACTGTGAAGCTGTTTCTAATAAAACAATAATGCCTTACCCAGTATCTTTGAGTATTGAAATAGTTTATATAATTAAATGTTTTCAGATAATTGGAGCTAACCCTTTCTATGCATGAATGAGTTACACTTTCAACACAGTTTCTAGTGTATGGCAAATCCTCAGTAAATATTAACTCTTATTATTATGAAGCATCAATTTTTTATTCTGTTTAATCCATTTTCATTAGCAGTCTATCGAAAATTACTAGTTCCCAGCCAATCTAAATAGGATTGATTGAATGGACTGTAACTTTTCTGTAATGACTCAGAATCAGCAGCTGCAGTATCAGTTTATTATTATACAGAGCCTATTAGAGACTATTGAGATGTATATAGACGGTCCTCAACTTACGACTTTTTGACTTTAAGATGATGACAAAGCAATTCGCATTCAATAGAAACCATACTTTGAACTTTGATCTTTTCCTGGCCTAGCAATACATAGTATGATACTCTCTTATGATGCTGGGCAGTGGCAGCTCTCAGTCAGCCTCGCCATCATGAAGGTAAACAACTAATACACTTAACAACCACTCTGTACCCAACCATCCTGTTTTTCACTTTCAGTACAATATTCAATAAATTACATGAGATATTCAACACTGTATTATAAAATAGGCTTTGTGTTAGATGATTTTGCCTAACTACAGGCTAATGTAAGTATTCCAAGCACATTTAAAGTAGGCTAGGCTAAGCTATAATGTTCAATAGGTGAGGTGTATTAAATGAATTTTTGACTTACAGTATTTTCAACTTATGATGGGTTTTTCAAGGTGTAACCCTGTCATGAGTTGAGGAAGATTTACATGTCTCTTTGTTCTCTAATCAACTCCAAACTTTACTTTTTGTGTGTGTGTGTATGGTACGCAGGCCTCTCACTGTTGTGGCCTCTCCCGTTGCGGAGCACAGGCTCCGGACGCGCAGGCTCAGCGGCCACGGCTCACGGGCTCAGCTGCTCCGCGGCATGTGGGATCTTCCCGGACCGGGGCACGAACCCGTGTCCCCTGCATCGGCAGGCAGACTCTCAACCACTGCGCCACCAGGGAAGCCCTCAACTCCAAACTTTAAGTTCTTGTGTCGATGCTTATAGACTTTTCTGTTTCTTCCATTACTGTTGGGTACCATCAGAAACTTCTGCTTCTAATGTTCTGTGGTGTCAGAAGCTAGATACCCACGCTTAAAAGAACCATGAGTCAATTCAGAGTAAAGAAGCTCCGAATGAAAGCCTGGGCCTACCTGTACACTTGAGAGCATGAACTTTGTGGTGTTCATGCTCTGTGGCTTGTTGCTGGCTTCCTGATGTGTTCCAGATGCTGAGGTTGATGGTTAAGTAAACTCCAGGTTAAAGAAGTATTATTCTAATTATACCTGGAGTCTTAGCCTCTTTATCCTTTCCCAACATATATTTGATATGTTTACATTTTAAACAAATACTATATGTATGTGGACTTAAAAAAACCACAAAATCTAAGCACCAATATTATGTTTTAAAATCTAAGCTTTCTCTTCTTTCTCTTTCGGATGCTTTAGCTGCCCTAGGCATTATTATTTAATACTTCAGCCATGCCTCTTTCCTTGTGCTTTCTTTGTCTGGAAACTATTAAAATAACTTATTTAAATCAGATGTACATACAGGGAACTATACTCAATATCCTGTTGTAAACCATCATGGAAAACAGTATGAAAAAGAATATATATATATTATAACTGAATCACTTTGCTGTACAGCAGAAATTAACACAACATTGTAAAACAAATATACTTCAATAAAATTGTTTTAAAAATATATATACAAATCAGACGTACATAACTTTGTGATTAATTCCACAAAAGCCTCTAAAGAGGTGTAAGTCATATGTTTCCATTAAATACCACTACAAATCTAGCAACTTTATGTGTCATTATTCACATATCAAAAAGAATCAAAATTTTACTTTATAGTAATATTCTGTGTTTGAAAGTTCCACTTAATTTGATTAAGGCTTGTAATGGCACAAGAAATGGAGGCAAATAATTTTGTAGTGATTTATTCCTCTTCTTTAGCATTTTTAACTAACAAAACAATTCAAGGACTCAGTGCCACTTGAGCAGATCACTGTAATGAACAGAGATTAATCACTGTGCCTGTTGGAAATTAAATGGTTTTTCCAGAGACATTTAGCGTGATTAAAGTAGAAAGAGAAAAGTGTTTCCAGCTAAATTCAGTTATATTCAAACTACAGAGACATCGTATGGAAAACAGTAAAGGTGCTGACTTTAATCTCTAAAAGAAACAAAACAAATTTCAGTTAGAACAGAGTATTGATTTGATAAGGGAAGAGAGCCAAGTTTTTGCTAGAAAAATATCTGATCAAATTTGTATATATATTATTGAATAGTTTGTTAGCTATTGTTTTATTAAGAATATCTCCTAAGTATTTTCTGCTGCAGGACAGAGTATCCTGTCAATAATTTACAGAACATTTTAATTTGTTGTCTTAACTTCTGTCATTATAATTTATTCATATTATTTAAAATCTTATGAATACTGCTAAGGTCTGTGTGTACATTATATGTATTTAAACTCTGTGTTGATAGATTATTTGTTTTTGCTTCTTTCACGTAACATTTCATAGTACATTTCTGTATATTAGTACTTCCTATACTTGTAATTTTTTTATAGCTATGGTAGTTTTCCCTCTGTTTGGGCCATTTGGGTTTAGTTTTTCCTCATACATAATGTAGCCACAAACATCTTTGTGTCAACTTCTTGACTTTTCTTTTGCTTACTTCCTTGGAGTATGTCCCCAAAGTAGAATTCCCAGGGCAGGAAGCATGTTCAGTTTAATGTCACTTATTATATGTCTCCAGAGTTCTTTCCAGAAAGATTTGGCTAAACTTACAGAGCTTTCAGCATTGTACCTGTTTCTCAATGTACCTGCCATTGTTGTTTTAACTGTTATTTGTTTTTTGCTGTTTTTATGTTTGTCATTTTTATTTCAATTTCACTTATTACTAATCAGCCTACAAAATATACATATAAATGTGATTATTTACTCTGATTCTTATTTCCACTTAATAAGTATACTCTGAGAGAATAAATATATCCTCACCCACCCACAGAGACAAACATGTGCCAATAGTTAATCAAAACTTGCTATCGTCTATAAACATCAACTGCATTTCTATATACTAACAACAAACATATGGAAACTGAAATTAAAGACATAAGACCATTTACAATCGCTCTGAAGAAATGAAATGATTAGGTATAAGCTTAACAAAACATGTACAGAATCTGTATGCTGAAAAAATACAAAATGCTAATGAAAGAAATCAAAGAAGAACTAAATAAATGTAGAGACTATTGTGTTCGTGGATTGTAAGACTCAATAAAGATGTCAGTTCTCCCCAAACTCATCTATCGGTTTACTGTAATTCCTATCAAAATCCCAGCAATGTTTTTTTGTAGACAGAAACAAGCTTATTCTAAAATTTATATAAAGGCAAAAGTTCTAGAATGGCTAAGACTACCTCTTTTAAGAAAAAGTATCAAGTAGGGCTTCCCTGGTGGTGCAGTAGTTAAGAATCCGCCTGCCGATGCAGGGGACACAGGTTCGAGCCCTGGTCCGGGAAGATCCCACATGCCGTGGAGCAACTAAGTCCGTGCACCACAACTACTGAGACTGTGCTCTGGAGCCCGCGAGCCACAACTACTGAGATGGCGTGCTATGACTACTGAAGCCCAGGCGCCTAGAGCCCATGCTCCACAACAAGAGAAGCCACTGCAATGAGAAGCCTGCACACCACAACGAAGAGTAGTCCCCACTCACCACAACTAGAGAAAGTCCGCACACAGCAACGGAGACCCAATGCAGCCAAAAATAAACAAATTTAATAAATTTTTTTTAAAAAAAGGCAGTTGATCTCAAGGATGGATACCTTTAATAGTAATTTTTAAAAAAAGTATTAAGTGGAAGGAATCACTCCTACCAGATACTAAGGCTTAATATATAGAGTAATCAACAGTGTGGTATTGATGAAGGGATAGATGCATAAATCAATAGGAGAGAAGAGAGATCTCCCAGAATAGAGCCACACTTTTATTATGCAAAAGTTTCCTTTACTCTTATGTCAAAATATAGCATTTTTGTCCTTGTCAGTTTTTTTAAATCTACCTTACCCCCTTTTAGATGTTATAAATATGCTGTTCTATTTTCTTCTAGATTTTGTTGATATTTTTATTTTCATATTTAATTCTAACCCATCCAGACCTTTTTTGTAGGGTCTGGTGTAAGATACAAACCCAAATTAGTTCCAATAGTTTTTCCCTTATCTGTTATTTGGTTATCTTGATTTGTCATGGGTTAAGTTCTCACAGTGTTTCAAATTGCTTTCTAGAATTTTCCCTATTCAGTTGATTCCTATTCAGTTTTCTGTTTTAGAGTGAATTACACAGAATCTTGGTTGTCCCAGCAGTATATTCACCCCTTGACATATGTAGTGAATACAGAAATATTTGTATGGGCTTCTGGAATTTTCTAGAATCACAGTTCTTCCCAGAGTCACATACTTCTCATGCAACTATTCAGACCTTTTTACCTCTCATTAAAATTTAATATCTCATTTTCACAGAAGAGTAAAGTTTCTTTCACTTTACTAGATTTACTCCTTATTTAATAACAAGTAGAGAGGAATAAAGCCAAACACCCAAAAGCTGTGAATGCTGAGATTTTGGTTGGTTCACTCACTAGTTAAGTGACTTGCCCCAAATAAAAGGCTTGTAGCCTATGCCATGCTTCAGGAAAATTAGAAATTACTAGGCAAGTTACTATAGTATACAATTCAGGTTTTTCCGGGAAGAGTCAAAACTGCAAACATTGAATCCATGAGTGAAGTATCCTTTGGTATCTTGCCTGCTTATCTTCCAGGTACTGATCCCTTGCACAGTCTTTTATTCAATTCTCTAAGCTCTTGGGAATTTTAGCCTGCTATTTATATAATCCCTACTTTTTTAATTCACAGGGATAGCAGGCTTTATGACTGTGGGGTCCTATGGTCTTTACAAGTTAAAATACAGAAGAGATCAGAAAATGTCCATCATCTTATTCACATGAGAGTTGCTGCCCAAGGATTTGTTGTAAGAGCTGTGACTCTAGGTAACCTGCTTGATTTGTATCTTGTGTTCAGCTGTCTTTGAGAGTATTTTGATTTATTCATCCATTCATATTAGTATTTTTATTTATTCATTCATATTCATTCATGAATATTGGGTCAAGATGATGTAATGGAGGAGGAAGGATAAGAAAGACAGTGATCTTCACTTGGTTGAGGTTGCTGCCCAGTTATAGGCTTAATCTCTTGGTATTTTAAGTACTGAAAAAAAAAACTCAGTAGGCAAAAGGTACAGACTTCTAGTTATAAAATAAACAAGTCATGGGGATGTAATGTACAGCATGGTGACTATAGTCAATAATACTGTATTGCATATTTGAAAGTCGCTACGAGGGTAGATCTTAAAAGTTCTCATCACAAGAAAAAAATTCTGTATATATGGTAATAGATGTTAACTAGGCTTATTGTGACCATTTCACAATACATACAAATATAGAATCATTATGTTGTACAACATAAATTCAAATTGTATGTGAATTATACTTCAATCTAAAAAAAGAAAAACCCAGTGGAGAACTAGGTTATAGTTTCTGTTATCCTCTATAGTGAAAGGAGCAGTGAATAGTTTATACCCTGTATAACTCAGCTATTCCAAGCCTGAGCAATAGGTAATTTTTTATTAGTCTATAAATTAAGCAATATTTACACAGTCAAATCCAAAGAGTGGGTATAAAATTATCTGGTTGATTCAGGTTATATCAACAGCTAAATCATTTAGTTCTAACAAGGAGTCTACTTTGCGACCTAAATTACCTAAACTTTTTGTCTACATTAATGAGAACAAGTCACAATGTTCTTAGCTCCCCTTCATGCTGTGCAAAGTAGAATCAGCCTGAGTAGGTCTAGGATTATGGGATGATGGGTGTGGGGCTTGCCTGTAGGGAGTTATATGGTAATTATCTTTTTACTATGAACTGTGATATGAGTCTTGAACAACATACAACAAGAAACTTTACTATGAAGTAACAGGCCTCATTTTCATCATTCAGAAAACACTTATGAGCATGAGCTATGTGCAAGGCACTGTGCTGGTCTAGAGATACAGCAGTGAAACTAACTCTCTACCCTCAACTAGTTTAATCTCCTTAGGGAGAGAGATCAAGAGCAGGAGAAGACAATATAAAGTCAGAGGTACTACAATAAGATTAACACAGGTTGCTATGGAAGCACAAGCACAAAGGAGAGGCGTTTAACTAGGGCTGAGAGTCCAGGGAGGCTTCTCTAAGGATGCAAACCATGTGATGAGCCAAGAATGTAGAGGAATTAACTAAGCAGAGAAGGAGGTCAGGATTCTAGGCAGAGGGAAGAAAACAAAGGCACAGAAGCATGGCATGTTAGTGGAACTCGACACAGTTTGGTATGGTAGGTGACTCAATCAGTGTTTGATGAGACTGCAGAACTAGGAGTAGTAACATATAGTAAGAGATTTATTTTAGGTATTTGGACTTATGTAATTGTGAGGCTCTTTCTTATGTATCAGGATCTGGGACCTGAAGTGGGCAGAGCAAGCAGTTAGAAAAGGCAGATGAAAAGTGAGAGAAGCAAGAAAAATCTGGAACCTGCAAGGATGAGCTGAAACACACAGGATGGTCTGGAATCCTTATGGATTTCTCACCATCTCTAAACCTCCAAATGTGATGATGGAGTGACATAGAAAAAGCCGATGCCCCTCATCCTGGAGCTAAACATGGACCTGGCCAAGGAGTCAGAGAAGGTGAAAGAGGAAATTCAGCAGGAGCCATGGTAGCTGCTCTCCTGACTGCTGCCCCATGCCAGCCAGGTGGGCCAGCAGATAAGCAAAACTATGCTGCAACAGTGCCTTCCCAGGTCAAAAGAATTTGCTGGCTCCTTTACTTCTACCTTCTAAATCTCACGCGAAATGTCTCGTGCAATTTTTCAGGGAATGAAAGGAAAGGAATTCTGGAAAATCTAGTTATAGTTTAGCTAAGTTGATACATTACAAATCTGTCACTGTCTATCCCTTGTCAACCTGGCATCCATATACACCTCTTTTAATACACTTACCTTCAAATAAAGACAATGGCAAAATCAACCATCCCTTGTATAACCAAAAACATGCTAACTCTCTCCTAAAAGAGGATACAAAATCCCTTTGTCCATCTTTGGGTGATGCTGATTCATCTTTGAGCTGAGTCATATTCCCTTTTGATATCCTGTGACTTAAATCCTGAGATATAAAGTTAACTACTATTAACACTTCTTATATTAGATGGTAGGTAAATGGAAATGGCAAATAGAAAAAGAAATTGGTGACTGTATACACGTGTATTCATATCAAAATAACGGGGCTTCCCTGGTGGCGCAGTGGTTGAGAGTCCGCCTGCTGATGCAGGGGACACGGGTTCGTGCCCCAGTCCGGGAAGATCCCACATGCCGCGGAGCAGCTAAGCCCGTGAGCCATGGCCACTGAGCCTGCACGTCTGGAGCCCGTTGCTCCGCAACGGGAGAGGCCACAACAGTGAGAGGCCCGCATACCGCCAAAAAAAAAAAAAAAAAGGAAGAAATATTCATAACTATCACAGTCTTTGTTTCTGCAGCTGGTCGGATGATCATGGCTCATATTATGTTTTTCCACTGGCCATTTCATCCATCCTTTGCCTTCCGAAAGCACCTTGGCTATTCATGGTTATTTGACTGGGTTGTGGACCCAAACATTCTGAAATGATCTGGGTCATTAATGATCCTTCCTGTACTGGGTATAATTTTCCACCTTCTTTAATCACATGACATGGGATTACTAAGGAAGGCCCCAGAAGGTATACATTCCAGACACACTCCTCCTTACCCTACCAGTATAGTAACAATTTACCCTTGATAGATCAAATCAATGTAATGGACTAATGTGATGTCTTGTGGAATAGCGAGATGATCAAGGTCCTGCAGACTAGATTGTGGCATAGGGCTGGAGAGTTCACAGAGCCATGAGACTGAACACTGAAAGTATACTGCTGGCCCTGCCAGATGAAAGCAATCTGCTTCTGATGGTCTTTACTAAAAGGTATACAGAAAAAAGCAATCAATCAGATTAATAGCTGCAAAACAAATAGCAAAAATTGTGTTGATTTGCTGTAGCAAAGTTTATAGAAATCCATTATCATTCTCCAAGATCCATCTGTCTTCTGGCCAAAGAGGCAAAATGAATGGAGATATGGTAGGAATCACCACCCTGGCATCTTTAACGTCCTTGATGATGACACTAGTCTCTACAATCCCTCTGGGAATGCAGTATTGCTTTGGTAATAGAAGCATTTAGAATGGCTTACACTGCACTTCCCTGATGGCACAGTGTTAAGAGTCGCCTGCCAATGCAGGGGACACGGGTTTGAGCCCTGGTCCGGGAAGATCTCACATGCTGCAGAGCAACTGAGCCCACGTGCCACAACTACTGAGCCCGTGTGCCGAACCTACTGAGCCCACATACCACAACTACTGAGCCCACGTGCCACAACTACTGAAGCCCACGTGCCTAGAGCCTGTGCTCGGCAACAAGAGAAGCCACCACAATGAGAAGCCCACTCACTGCAACTAGAGAAAAGCCTGCACACAGCAATGAAAACCCAACGCAGCCAAAAATAAGTTAATTAATTTTTTAAAAAACCAGCAATGGCTTACACTTGGCTTTCCCTACCATAATAGCCCTTACTCCCCAGGTCAGGGAACCAATGTGAGGATTCTGATAGCTGCTGAGTATGTCTACTCCAATTACACATTCCATAACTGGGGAAATACCATAAGGTAGGTTCAGGGACCCACCAGACCAACTGTAAAATAGACCCACAGCAAAACTCCACTGACCTGACCATAAACTCCTAGTTCGACTGGTAGAACACACTAATTCTCCAGGCATTAGTATCAATTCAAAATCAATATTTAACAATGTCCCACAAATGTGATTATTTCCCCTTCCTCTTGCTGAATAGTCATAGGTGCCTTTGGGGAAGACTAGAAGGAGGATTTATAGTATTTGCATTTTTGGCTGTGAAACAGCGTCTTTCCTTAAGGAGATCTGACCTCTTGTTAATTCCAGGGACTTTGGGTCTACGAATTGACTCAAATTTGGGAATTGGTTGAGGGGCCATGGCTCTCTATTGTGATGATTCAAGTCAAATTTCTGTTCACCAGACCTAGAGCTTTTCTGCTCACATGCTGCTCACCGCTTTCAACTCTAGGTACAACATGATCAATTAGCCAAAATGCCAAAGATCTTTGTGGCTTAGACTATATTGATTACTGCTTAGGCTTTGCTGCCCATTACAGTAATCATGCTTTCCTTGTCTTTGTCAATTAAAAGCTGCCGCTTGACCCCTGCCACCCCACAATCCCATCATCCCTACTGAACTCAGGGAGCCCAGAAATTCCTACTGTCATTTCTGGCTTATAGGAAATCATTACCATAGACCTCTTCAAGGAGGGCAGGGCTGCCTTCACAAATGTACTTCTCACAGCTCTGCAGAAGGAAGGAGATATATTTAGGGGGTGAGTGAGCAGGATAAATCCAGTCTAACATTCCAATCTCCCTAAGCCTTTGGATACCTTCCTTTATGGCAAAGTTTCTCAATCTCAGCACTACTGACATTTTGGACTGGATTATTCTTTGTTGTGGAGGACTGTCCTGTGCATTACAGAATGTTCAGCAGCAGCCCTGGCTTCTACCCACTAGGTGCCAATGGTACCCACCCGCGCTGTGAAAGCCAAACACGTCTCCAGACATTGCCAGATTTCCCTGGGGAACAAAATTGCCCCAGTAAAGAAGAATCACTGCTGTACCATGGAAGTATACTAAGGAAGTTCTGGTATTTCAACTTCATTTAGTGGAGACTACTTTTTGGTCCAAGTTTCAGCCATTCTCAGACAGAGGGAAGGACTGTTTCTACTGGCAAAAGAGTCTCAGTAAGACATAGGGGCTCAAGGACCCAGTTTCACTGAAATCTGCTTATATGTCCCCATTCCAATTTTCAGAGTCCCACGCCTGCCAAAGCAGTGCTCTAAACTTTTTTTCTTTTTTAATATTTATTTATTTATATATTTGGCTGCGCCAGGTCTTAGTTGTAGCACGAGGGATCTTCATTGCGACATCCAGGGTCTTTTTTAGTTGCGGCATGCAGGCTCTAGTTCCCTGACAAGGGATCGAATCCCTGCTCCCTGCTTTAGGAGTGTGGAGTCTTAACCACTGGACCACCAGGGAAGTCCCCAATGCCCTAAACTTTAACTTAAGAGGTGTTATGAGTTTGGGAATTTAATTTGTGTTGTGATTAGTCACTCACAGGATTAGCCCCTGTGTACATTTTTCGAAAATACCAGTCTCAAGGCTACAGGAGTTAAGCGTTTCTTTTTAGAAAGTCATAAAGCTTTCAGGTCCCTCACAAGACCTTGAGCTAGGAATTTAAAGCCATGAGCCCATCATATAGTTTTCCCAAGTTCTCCAGCACACTTAAAAGTTACTAACCTTATTATACTCCTTATTTCCACTAAATGTTCTATGACAATAAATACTTGATCCCCCAAAGCCTTGCTTTCTATAGGCACCTGATTAAGGGTATCTGCAAGGTGATAATTTTTTTAATGTTTTGCTACCACATGCCATGGACTGCTAGCATACTCTTTGCCACTGGAGGGGAAAAAAAAAAAAGCCCATTAATACCTTTAAATATAATCAGATCAGAGAACCAACTCCAGATAACCCAGAACCAATTCAGAGAACCAATGCTCAGAGTTATGTTCCTCTGGAAGCTTCCAATACCAAATTCTGGATCCGTCAGGTTCAATCAGAGAAGGAAAACTACTAGTAGTGATATATAAAAAGGGATTTATTATAGAGATATGACCTTAAGCAATTTGGGGAGCTGGCTAAACAGTCCATGTTAGGTTGTTGGTTATATTTCTAATGCTGGCACCTGAAGGTAACAAGGCAGCAATTGGGAAAGAAAACTAAACTAGAATCTGCAAGGGTGAGCTGGAACCCACAAAGACAAATGGAAACTTGAGTCCGAGTCTTGCTGACTCCAACCTTGATCATGGCATGACCTTTAGGAAAAGCTGGCACACTCTATCATGGAGCTAATCCACACCTGGCCCAGGAGCCAGAAAAGCTAATGGAGGAGATCCAGAAGGAGCTGAAGGATTTGTGGGCCTGACTGCTGCCCATCAACAGCGAGGTGAGCCAGCAGATAAACAACAACATACGCAAGCTGTAACAGCACCTGGTGCTCTGCACCAAGCCTTCCAAGTGCAAAAAGAATTTGGCAGCTCCTGCTTCAACTTTCACCTTCAAATCTCAAGTAAAATGTCTCTCATGGCCAAGCTAACCTGGAACTATGCAGGGAAGGGAATTCTGGAAAACACAGTAACAGCTTAGTTAAACAGATATAAAACAAATCCCCCAATAGATTTATATGGTTGCTAGTTGAGGAGTAAAAAGATGAAGTGAGCCAGTGAAGGGTTTAAACAGGGGAGTAACAGTCAGAACAGCATCTAAAAGATGCCTGCTGGAAGACTTCCCTGACGGTCCAGTGGTTAAGACTCCACGCCTCCAATCCAGGGGGTGTGGGTTCGATCCCTGGTTGGGGAACTAAGGTCCCACATGCCACTCAGCCAAAAAAAAAAAAGATGCCTGCTGTACAGAAAGATCAGAAACAGGCAATATGAAACTGTTTGTTTTAGGGATACTAAACAGACTGTCACACTATAAAGGCAAGGAAACCTCTTATCATAAAATTCAGAACAGTGGTTACCTATGAAAAAGGGAGGGGAATATGATCAGAAAGGGAAACCTGGAGGCTTCCAGGATGCCTGTAATATTCTACTTCTTGACCCATAATTACAGGTGTTCATTCTACAACTATCTGTTAATCTGGTCATTTAAGTTTTATGAACTATTTTCCATGCATATTTATATCACCATGAAGAAAGTGTTAAGAGGAAAAGGAAAATGATTAGAGATGATTTGCAAAGGAGGGGAGAAAAAAGGCAGAAGCCAATTAGATGATGAATTGGATATGAATTAAGGCAGTGGCAATGGCAACAGAGAGGAGATGGATTCTAGAAATACTGAGGACTCAGCAACTAAGTGATTGGGAAAAGTAAGGAAGGAAGAATCAAGGACGACTCCTAGGTTTCTGGTCTGGGCAACCACATGAAAGGTTTGCCTTTCACACATAAAAAGAATGAAGAAGGGGCTTCCCTGGTGGCGCAGTGGCTGAGAGTCCGCCTGCCAATGCAGGGGACACGGGCTCATGCCCTGGTCCGGGAGGATCTCACATGCCGCGGAGCAGCTGGGCCCGTGAGCCATGGCCGCTGAGCCTGCGCATCCGGAGCCTGTGCTCCACAACGGGAGAGGCCGCAACAGTGAGAGGCCCACATACCACAAAAAAAAAAAAAAAAAAGAATGAAGAAGAAAGAACAGGTTTGGTGAGAGGATGAGCACATATTGGATAAAACAATAACAACATACAATGAGTGCTTATGATGTATAAGTCACTCTGCTTTATATATCATTATCTCATTTAATCTTAATACCTACTTGGACACCACCTGGTGTATTGCAGGACAACTCAATACTGATGTCAACCACGTGGAGCTCACATCAGATGCCCCAGGTTTAAGGACATGGTTCCCGAAAGCACCGCCCTTCTTTCAGACACTGCCATTGGGGTTTCCCAGACCATCTGCACTTCTGACCAACTGGCTACAAATTCAAGGTTTCCCAACACTTCCTCAGGTTTGATATTTCACTAGAAGAACTTAGGGAAGCACCATACTCACAATTACAGTTTCATTATAAAGTATACAAATCAGGACCAAATAGACACATAGGGTAAGGTCTGGGAGGGTCCCAAACTCAAAATCTCGCCCTGTGAAAAAATATATATATATATCGCCTTGTGGAATTGGTGCATGTCACCCTCCCAGCACATCCGTGTGTTTACCAACCAAGAAACTCCACTGAGCTTCAGTGTCCAGAGTTTTTACTGGGGCTTCATTATGTAGGCATGATTGACTGAATCACTGGCCACATGACTGAACTCAATCTCCAGTCCTACTCCCCTCCCTGAAAGTCTAATCACATGGCTGGTCTTCTGGCATGACTAGCCACATCCTGAAGCTACCTAGGAGTCCACCATGAGTCACCTAATTGGCATAAATTCAGGTATGACTCAAGGGGCTCATGACCAGACAAAGTCTTTATTAAAGGACAATACTCAATGAGGTAGGTACTGTCATAATCTGTTTTACAGATAAGGAAACTTAGGCTTAGAGAGGAAAGGTTACCTGTTCACAGTAACATGGGCAATCTATTCCAGAGCCTGAACTCTTAATTTTATATTATACTGACTAAGATGCCTATGGAAGATGTCTCTAAATTACAGTACTCATACCCTAGTTGATGTATAAGGAGGTCCATGGGGACATGGGAAGAAAATATTTTTATCTTAAAAACAAAAAAGCGGGACTTCCCTGGCAGTCCAGTGGTTAAGACTCCATACTCCCAATGCAGGGGGCACGGGTTCAATCCCTGGTCGAGGAACTAAGATCCCGCATGCATGCTGCACCGCGTAGCCTAAAAAACCCAGAAACAAAAAAAGCTTTACCAGTATACAGACTGATCGTAGTACATTTATATGGTTTATAAATAAATGTGCATTTTGAAGAACATGCTCAACATATTTACTTATATACAATTTTAAAGTTTTGGAGGCCATAACTATGGGATATGGAAATGTCACATATAATATAATCTATACATGGGTCTCACATTCAGAAGAGAGATCTAACTTGCTTACCAGTGAAGCAACAGGTGTGAATGAGGTGAGAAAAGGGTTGGGATCAGAACTCCAGGGAACACCAACATTTAAGAGGTAGGCAAGAGGTTAATAATTATTTGTGCAGATATCTAATTTGCTATCTAACTGAGATGAGAACTAACTTACCCTTTAGGCTCTGTGTGCTTTTTGTAGGTATTAACAGGCGGTGTCAGAAATAAAGCTGAAGGAAAATGAAGTAAAGGTTTAGTTCAGACAATCTACTAGACAGCTGATGCCATGACAATTGATATGGATGGGGAGAGTGGTGACTTGTAGTTTAAATCTGTGACTCCCTAACTTGCTTTATTTGTTTGTTTGGTTTTTATAAATTTATTTATTTATTTTTGGCTGCCTTGGGTCTTTGTTGTTGCGTGCAGGCTTTCTCTAGTTGCGGCGAGTGGGGGCTGCTCTTTGTTGTGGCACATGGGCTTCTCATTGCAGTGGCTTCTCATTGCGAAGCATGGGATCTAGGTGCGCGGGCTTCAGTAGTTGTGGCACGCGGGTTTCAGTAGTTGTGTCGCGCAGGCTCTAGAGCACAGGCTCAGTAGTTGTGGCGCATGGGCTTAGTTGCTCCGTGATGTAGGATCTTCCCAGACCAGGGCTCGAACCCGTGTCGTTGGCATTGGCAGGCAGATTCTGTGCCACCAGGGAAGCCCCCTAACTTGCTTTGGATATGAACATTTGCTGATATCCCTGGAATTCACTGAAGCAGCTCCTCTCTTCCTCAGGATATTTTCCCTGGCCACCTCCCCCTTTCTGCATGGCCCTAGGACCTCATCCTTGGGGAAGATGTACATTTACCTCATCTGCCTAAACATAGCTAATTCATCCACTGGACTGTAAGTCCCTAGAAGCAGGGATTCGATCCATTCACCTTGCTTTTCTTCAGAATACTGAGTACTAGCAGACACTGAATAGATGTTTTCTAAGTTGAAGTGCCTATTGTTTTTATCTCAAGATCTAGCCAGATCTTCCCACTTTCCTTTCTCACCAATATTTTAAAATTCAAACTTTAGGGTGTCATTGTAATGTCATAAATTCAGATTTATACTGATCCCAAAGGGCTCTTAGATTTGTTTTTTGGTTTTTTTTCCTGGAGTCACTCATATGATCCAAGCCAAAAATTAATAAGATAGAGGGCGTTTGTTTGTTTTTTAATTGTAGGTTGGTTTTAGAAAAAATACAAGTGAAGAAATTCAGTGTTTTTTCCCATGGATACACTATTGATATACATCTTTTGGTTTCTAGGTGTTCTCTATTCTATGTATAAGGATTATATTAGACCTCGATCCTTCAATGTGTCCAAAAAATGAAGCTTCAGACAAGAAAAACAAGAAGCCTTCTGAAAGCTATTTATTATGAAGAATTTTTAATATGTAGCAAATTATACTGCAGAAGTTTCAGCCAGAATTCTCATAGACTTCAGCTGTTTAAGAAGTTGATTTCCAAATCAACAAACAGAGTCAGCTCAAAAATATCCTTCTTGATGTCTTTCAAAGGCTAGGCCATGATTTTCTGACTTTTAAAATTTTTATTTTCTAGTTAGTGGCAGAAAATAATCTATATTACGCCAAATCAATCTGAAAATGAGGAGTTATATAGTGGCTACAGAAAAATTTTCTCTATCGCTATTAAATGTGATGCTCTATTCACAGCTTAATTCTCCACAAACAGGGCAAGGTAATTAAGGCTTTCATAAACTCCTTTCTAGAATGGGCAAAAATTACATCAGAGGAGAATGGCCATGTTGTTATTTAAATCTGGTTCACCACTGTGCACCTCACTCTTACATAAAAACGACTATTTTACCACAAACGTAAAGGTCTTAACATTTAAATATTTGTGTATTCAGTTTTATACTTGTTGAAAGTATTTCTAGGAGTACAAAGGTAAATTGCTAAAAAAAATCCCTTTTCCCTCAGATGGCAGTATTGAGGGAAAAAAGGATTTAGTCCAGAAGTGCTACTGCTAATCTGGTATGACACTGTAGAAAACACAAGAAACAAGGAAGATATTAAATGTTAAGTATACCTGTGGCATCAAACTCCTCTGCAATTGCCCTAGGGTTCTAAAAACTAAGCTAGACCTTGTGGAAGTCATAACTGCCATCGCTCAGATTTATTCCCGGACTCCAGGCCTGGGAAAGAAAACAAAACAAAACAAAAAAATACCCACTAAGATAAAATCAAGAATACACTGTAATATTATCTGTGGTGCTGATTTCCCCTTCCTTGATGCCTGTAGTGGAGGAATACTCTGACAGGAAGGTGAAGTCTAGTGTTTGGGAAGGGAAAGACACAGGAAGATCTGAAAATATATCCGCATTCTAGACATTACCCACTGTTCTGTGTATTATATACACTTTTCTCTACTGGCACAGGGTAATTATTTTAAAAGTTGCCATCTGTACCTATCATGAGGCTCTTCTAGTGCCACCAACAAGTACACGTTTCAGTCAACACTGTCCTCCATAGAAAATAGGCAAGGAGGGACTTCCCTGGTGGTGCAGTGGTTAAGAATCCGCCTGCCATTGCAGGGAACATGGGTTCGAGCCCTAGTCCGGGAAGATCCCACATGCTGTGGAGCAACTAAGCCCGTGTGCCACAGCTACTGAACCTCTGCTCTAGAGCCTGCAAGCCACAACTACTGAGCCTGTGAGCCACAACTACTGAAGCCCACGCGCCTAGAGCCGGTGCTCTGCAACAAGAGAAAACACCACAATGTGAAGCCCGCACACTGCAACGAAGAGTAGCCCCCGCTCGCTGCAGCTATAGAAAGCCCGCGTGTAGCAACAAAGACCCAGTGCAGCCAAAAATAAATTAATTAATTTAAAAAAATAGGCAAGGAAAGAATCCAACTACTTTATTCTACTAGGGTAAATATTCCAGCAGTTGGCTCTAATATGTTCCATGAAAGTCAGAAAAATTTAAGATGGCTGGAATAGAAATGTCATCCTTCATGTTGATTACACAATGAAAAGATACTTCTAATCAGGCTACCAGAAAGATCCCACTCTCTCAATATATGCTCAGCAGTAAAAATAGATTAACTGAAGTGTTTAATCAGAAATGAGCTTTTCTCACAAAACCCAAGAGATTCCAGAATTTTGTCATAATCTTACTCTGAAAGTACTAAAGTAAAATATTTATTGCTTGAAAAAAGCAATGAAAAATATTTATTAAGAGTATTATGGGACTTCCCTGGTGGCGCAGTGGTTGAGAGTCCGCCTGCCGATGCATGGAACATAGGTTCGTGCCCCAGTCTGGGAAGATCCCACATGCCGTGGAGCGGCTGGGCCCGTGAGCCATGACCACTGAGCCTGCGCGTCCAGAGCCTGTGCTCCACAACGGGAGAGGCCACAACAGTGAGAGGCCCGTGTACCGCAAAAAAAAGAAAAAAAAAAAAGTATTATGCATGAGAGCTCACAAATTATGTTTAAATTAAAATGTAAAATCTTGTATGGAGAAAAGTTAAGTATGCAGGATGCCCATTTACCCACATTAGCCTGGGTAAAGAGGGGAGGCCGTTGCAGGAGGACCTTATAAATAGATAAAATACAGTACCTGAATTTGCACAATACTTCTGGGGCAAAGGTTTGGTGGCTTAATATCATAATGTTTAAAACTGAGAAGGCTATTTTCATCATCTGCTGTAACCTCTGCCTCACTGACTAATTAAACTATTGCATGTGCCTGGATATGCTCTGACTGCCTTTTATATTAAGCCAACACACAGGTAGGTAGCAGCAGCTGCTCAGTAACAATTATTTAATTGCATTTTTCTAACATTCTGGGTATACACTGTCAGAGCAGCCTTTTAAAAAATTGACTCCACAGTGTTAAACCCCAGGAACTGAGTGAGTATATGCATCTAGGTTAATCTTAAGATTGAATATATTGGGATTTCCCTGGCGATCCAGAGGTTAAGACTCCACACTTCCACTGCAGGGGGTGAGGGTTCAATCCCTGGTTGGGGAGCTAAGATCCCACATGCTGCACAGCACGGCCAAAAAAAAAGATTGAATATATTAATATCTATATAAGCACATAACATAGAAATCCAGATTTGTAAATCATAAATTAAAGAATAATTAAATATTCTTGACTTAGCATAAGACTTTACCCAAGACTCACCCTTTAGACATCAATCTTCTCTACTGGTTTTAGCATGATTCAGTTTGCTTTATTATCAAATTTTCTGATTACAGGAGTTATATGACCTGAGGGGTATACTTATAAATTTTTGTAAACTCTAGTCTGTTCCTAGTAACATACAGTTAAAGAATGGAGAAAAGCTACAGAAATTCCTCAAGTACTTAATCTCTGTTTAACCAACCACCTTATCTTTTTATGAGTTGCAAAACAGGATTTTCTTTTTTGCTTTTTTTTTTCTTTCCCCAAATATTCTCTGGTAGTGAAACTACTGAGAAATGAAATTGCCCATGGAGGGAGGAAAATCCAACAAACTGATTCATCTAGATTGCTGTCTCTGTATAAAGAAACCAAAACGCTGAAACTCATTTTTTAAGTCGCTTTTTCAAGTAAAAGCTGATAAGTGGCGTTAACTCAGTTTCATTTTTGAGATCAGAAGGTCTCTAACCTAGGTTGCAAGGATGCCGCTCTTATCAGAAGTTTCAAGGGCCATGAAGTAGAAATGAGGGAATTTGAAAGTATCATCTTGGAAAAAAATCCCTGCCACTTAGAGGATCAAATCATTATAAATGAACATAGGCAATGTCTGAATTTTTTTAAGTCTTATTGAAAGGTGCTAAGTTTTAAAATAAGGCAGAAAAAAATAAAATAAAATAAGGCAGAGGGGTTGGATATTCAATTTTTACGCTGAAAGAGAAAAGTGATGCTCAAACACACAAAGGCTGCAGGGTTTGCAAACTCAATGCCTTTGGGGCTGGAAGGAAATGAAAGAAGGCATGGATGCCACCCTGGAGTATATTCCATTAAAAATGGATAGCTGGGCATGAACTTATATATACTACCGAGTGTAAAATAGACAGCTAGTGTGAAGCAACTGCATAGCACAGGGAGATCAGCTCGGTGCTTTGTGACCACCTAGAGGGGTGGGATAGGGAGGGTGGGAGGGAGACGCAAGAGGGAGGAGATATGGGGATATATGTATATGTATAGCTGATTCACTTTGTTATACAGTAAAAACTAACACACCATTGTAAAGCAATTATACTCCAATAAAGATGTAAAAAAAATGGATAGCTGCCACTCAGTTTAAGCCAACTGCACTTCCATGAAGGAACGTGGGCCCAATGTTGAAAATCTTCTGACTTTTCAATCAGATCGTTATGTAGAAACTTTCAAGTTTTAAATACTAAATGTTTTATTATAAAAATTTTATGGAAAAAAAAATCCTGGTTAGGAACAGGGGGATCAAAAAATATCTATAAGCCACATGTAGGCAGGCAGCTTGTGACATGTGGACAAATCTTCCAAGTCCCAGTCTAGTTCTCATCTCATACTATTATACTTGGTATATATAACTTAAAACGCTTAGCATTCCCTAGGAGAGTCAGCGTTAGAAATATTAGCCACTCCGGGAAATAGACTTTGGACCTAGAAATGGTGTTTGGAGTGTTAATGGGAAAAGTGGGAAGAAAAGACATGGTGGGACTATACACACATCAGAAAGAAAACTAATACCTCCATTATCTTCTGTTGGGACTTACAAAGTTAAATGTTAGAATTCTTTTTATACCTACAACTTAAATGCTAGAATGGGCTGAGTTACAATGCAGCAGGGAAAACTGATCATTGGTTTCAGTGTGATTTCTGGCTCCTGTTCGTAGGCGTTAAGCTCTTTGGAAAATACCATCATATCTCTGAAAAAAACTCAAGAAAAGCAACAAAGAAAATAACAATCACAAAGCACACCGACAACCAGGATTAAACATGCCAAATAGAAGAAGTGTTTTCTTTGGAAATGATGTGCTAGAATCAGTAGTCACCAAGGTTCGGTCAATAAAAATCAAAGTGAAATTTAACTGGCTATAGTCAAGTATCACTTTAAAAGTAAGTCAGCTTGACCAGTTCACTCTGAAAAAGAACAATGCTCCTTTTCCTTTGTCACTTGCGATCCAGACAAAATAAATACCTGATTTATCTGAGCAACATTTGTTAAAAAAATACAAAAGATCTATCATTTTTATATAACCTTAAAACTCTACCCAAACTGATATGTTCAGGTTTACCTAAACGTACACACATATATATATTTTAAATTCCAGAAGTCGAGACACAAGCCCATAGGGGTGTGTGACCATCACGGGCTAAAAATTTAACTCTGGCAGTTGCAGGACTCTCCGGGTCTCTGACCTACACTTAAAGCTGTCAGCTTTTAACACCCATCCCATGAGGAAATCTTTGCCTTCTGCTCAAAATGGTTGAACAAAACTCACCACTGAACTAACAGAGATACGTTAACAGGACACTTGGCACAAAAGGACTAAGAGAAAGTGGGTCTTATAGAGTCTCTCAGGCTGTCAGTCATCTAGACACAAGTGAGTCAGCATCCACGGTGTTCAGAAGGTAGAGTTCAGGCTGAACTGTCAATCCCAGACGTAGGTACTGAGGACAAAAAGATGGAAAAGGGTTAGACTGATTTGCAAGTATTTAAATATTGAATTTGGCATTTAAGTACCTATAATCAGCATGTCAATGTAGGTCTTTTTTCAGTTCTATATAGACTTTCATTTCAGAAAAGAAATGGCTTACAGATACATGAATGGTTTATTGTATATAAAATAATTGCTAGGAGCCGAAATAGTTAAAGATTGAGATGGTACCGAATGCCCTCAGGAAAATTTGCACTTTGACTATCCTCGCGACACACTCTGCCTCAGGATGATTGTTTCTGATCAGGATATTAAGAGCAAACGCACTGCGAGCTTTTGTACTTTAATACCAAGTGTGTTAGAAATAAAATTCAGGGAATTTTCTGGCTGCCCAATGGTTAGGACTCCAGGCTTTTACTGCTGAGAGCGCAGGTTCAACCCCTGGTCGGGGAACTAAGATCCCACAAGCTGCCCAGCACAGCCAAAACAAAAGAAATAAAATTGCAAATAATCTAAATCCTGACCCTATAATCTGGGCCCTATTATCCTTTGGCACATGAGCAAAGCAAAGCCTTTCATTAAAAAAAACAAAATGGCATGTACTAAGAGAAGAGATGAGCTACGGGTCCCAACCGTTTATCAGGCTGAATTAGAATCACTTCAGCTGCTTTTAAAACACGTTGTCAGACCCACCCCTGGAGACCTGAATCCAGATGGTTTGTGTTGGCATCTGTGAAGTTGTATCTTACTTTTTCTCTCCTCCGAATTCACCATGGGACAATCACTGAGTCTCCTTTTAGCGCTACTGTTATTACTTGGGGTGTTAGGAATGTTGTTGCCCCTTGTCAACAACAAACTCTTTTTGGCCTATCAGTTGCCTCACCTGCATAAAGGCTGATCCTTTTGTTATAAGAATTAAATGAAATCATGAGTGCTCAGGATGCCGAATGCACACTATAAATTCATAGAAAGAAAATGTTTCTATTATATAGTGGAAAAGGAACTGGAGTTGGGGTCAAGCTCCAACTCTGCCCCTTCCTATGACCTTGAGCAAGTCATGTATCTTTCTGGAGCCTTATCCTACTTATTTGTAAAATGGGAATAAACGCTACATTTGAAAATGTCAAGTACGTTAATAAGCCATCTCATGTTAGTCTTCAGTAATTGCTGTGCCACACAGCATGCGGGATCTTAGTTCCCCAACCAGGGATCGAACCTGCGCCCCCTGCAGTGGAAGTGCGGAGTCTTAACCACTGGACCACCAGGGAAGTTTCAGTCTTCAATAATTTTTTAACACATTACAAATTGCCCTGTATACCTCACAAGCTTGTGATGACTGTGTGAAGATGAAACCAAGTGGAGCCCAAGATAAAACTATTCTCAACTAGTGGGCTAGGAAACTACTGAGTCACACTGGCCTTAGGGCAGAACAACGGGACTTCAGACTTCAGCTTGCTTACTCACTTTAAGGTCTTATGACTCAAGCTTTAGTAACCAAGAGCGATTGTCAGATACACTGACAATTCACTGCAGTCTTTTCTCAAGTGAGCTAAGGTGGTGGGCTTCTTCATTATGTAGAAAGCAAGGGTTGCATTTTTAGTCCCATGACCTCCAGGTTGTATCACTTAGATGACTTAGCAGAGAGCACTCCTTCATTGGAGAAGTTTGTCATATTGCTCGGAGGCACTAAGAAATGGGGTAAATTGCACAGGAATTGGCTAAACCTTTCAAGGGCAGAGAGGTATGCAAATGAATAAACTATTAGTCCTTAGTTATTGCTGGGGTAGGATCATAGAGGGCCCTGCCCATTTTCCACACCTACCTGAAAAAGCATTCAGGTACTTTTTAAAATTTAGCACAGGCCAAACAAAATTAGCCTACCAGCTGGCAGCTTTTGATCTAAACCATATTCTAGCACTCATCAGAGTATCAAGCAAAGTATCTTTGATATGTTGCTGTTCTTGGAGCTGCTAAACACCAAAGCTTGGTGTCTTAACTGCGCATGAAGTGTATACTATATATTACATAGCATGACTGGTAATGATGATGTGGGCTCTGGAATTAAGCTACTCAAGTTCAAATGCCAATTGCCCACTTTTTAGTGATGTATTATTTTACTTTTTGGTCCTTCAGTTGCCTTATCTATATAGAGGCTGATCCTCTTGTTATAAGAATTACATGAGATTATATGAGTGCAAAGACCCCGGCTAGCACATAGCAGTGTGTTAGTCATTTTTAACATTCAAAAGCCAAGGTGCCAGGAGAAGGTGACACATTTGGATGCATTGGTCCTATCCAAGGAAGGAACAGAAAGCACTCCAGAGGGCAGAGCTAAAGGAAATATCTCAGATCAGGATCTTCAAATTGTTATGCATCCGATTTTAGTTCTGAAATTAAATCCAAAGTAAGGAGTTCCCTGGTGGCCTAGTGGTTAGGATTCAGGGCTTTCATTGCCATGGGCCCGAGTGGAACTGAGACCCCGTAAGCCACGCAGCAAGGCAAAAAAAAATAATAAGATTTAAACAAAAACAAAGTTAGAAGGGAGAGCTAAATGAGGAAGGACAACATGGAGAACAAAATTGCCAGATAACTTCTATGGTGTTACTTACAGTATTCAGCTCCTGTAAGACAGACAGGGAAAGCTTGCAACAGAGAAAGGGAAAATGAAGTTCTAGTGACACCCTTGAAACAAATTAAGTGCTGACTTAGATTTTCCTGCCATGTGTTTGGTGACAAGGCTAGTAAGTTTACTGTGTCTGGGCTCTGTCTTTGTTTCTATTAAACGGTGCCAATATTTCCATTTATATCAGGTCTGCCAAAATGCTTTCATTTTTAACCTAAACAATTTTGGTTTCTCTTTTCAAATACTCATACTTTTCAAATACTCATACTTTTTTTTTGGTAGCATATACAGAATATAAAAGACCTCAATGGTGAAACAAGACTACAGATAGAAAAATGTTCAGCTTAGAGCAGAAAAAGGCCAGATGACAATGTTTTTTCAACTTTAAATATGGTAATGATGTAACCTTTAGCAATGGCAAAACTATCTGACTAAATGGGTAATAGAAATTAGTGTTTGGTGTCTGCAATTCATCAAGTCTTCTGGGAACTAAACCTATGTTGAGCCTTGAACGACATAAATTTGAACTGCGTGAGTCCACTCATACATGGATTTTTTCCCCAGTGGTAAATACTACAGTACTACATGACCCCAGGCAGGTTGAATCTGAGAACGCGGAACCGCAGATTCGGAGGAACACTGGACATGAAGGGCCGACTATAAACATGAAAGCCCAACTATAAATTTTACACAGATTTTTTATTCCATGGAGGGTCAGTGCCCCAATCCCAGGTTGTCCAGAGATCAACTGTATTTCTCTCTCTCTTCTAAAGAGAAAAATCACTAACAGTGTGAGTTTAGTATGTCATTCCAGGTGGTAGTTGATGTTTCAGTATTTCAAAGTGGTTGACGCCCCATTAATAAAGTATTTTCAAAGTTAAAAAAATACCCATGAAACCAAATTGGAAAAAGGAAAAGAAACTTTTTAATTACAAACCAAGTTTACATATTGTTGAATGATCACTAAAAACTTGCTGCAATCACTCCTAAAACCACTAGCAGGACCTCACAGGAGCCAAACTGCAGCTCTTTCCCATCCCTGTTAATTCCCAGTATGCTGTAGCAGCACAATTATTTCATGCCACATTTATGGAGAACAAGGACCAGTTTACATAAAATACAATTGTATATCCTTAAACATTCCACACAAACCTACTGCACATGCTGGCACTGGAAGACTTCAGTCCTAAACATTGTTTATTGTACCCAAAGTACTGGCTGACTAGAAAGTACACTTTCTATCTGAAAGGATCAAATGGAATACAGTATGGGAGTGTTTTTAACACTGAATACTACTACACACACACAGATATAAAATGCCATTTAACTGGGAAGAAATTTTCCATCATTGCAAGTCATATATATAACTTTTCAAAGAAAACTAGCAGCTTTTACCTGGGCTTCTAAATATTTGTGAATCTGAGACTGACTGGACTCACCCAGACTGGGGTCAAAGGTAAATGTTACTGTAGTGTCTTTACGAAGAATTTTGTCAATGTGGCCCTCACCTACAGCTGCCAGATGAGAGCTTAAGATGTCAGTCCCCGATATCTTCAGTATGGTCTTATGTCAGTTTGGGGAATGATGGTAGGGGAGAGGGAGGGATATGAGGAGGGACAGTTAGGGAAATTTGTCTCTCATGATCCTGTGCTCTATCACTGGAGGGGCTGAGATAAAGGTAAGGTCAGTGAAACATAGTAGTTTACCCTTAATGCCATATAAAAGACAGTTCATTCAGTCTATGCTTTTAACTGTGTACAAAGTATCGGCAATAATGCCTTTAGGGGCTCAGGTGAACAGAGAACATCAATCAACAAGGACTCCAGAAGAAAAACACCAAAAATGAAAAGTCCTTCAATGCCATTCCCATTACTGTTCTCTCCAAGTCAGTGGCTATAAAAGACTTGATTATTTATCTCCATCAGACAAATGTGATTTTGTTTGAGATAATCACATAGTCTCAGGCTCCACATGTAAAAATGTCAGAAGTGGCTGAAGAGCAGCAGCTGCATGCTGAAGGGACCCATCTCCTCTGATTCCAGAGCTCCACCATCTGGTCTCAAAGTTTTTCCCTCTGAGGGAATGGCTGAAGAGAGGTAGCCCAGCACAACCCTGCTGAGAGAACTTTGTAACCATAGTGATACCTAAGGACTTGCTGAGAGCGAGCGAGCTTTGCAACCGTTAGATCCAGAGCTCCCGAGATTGCCTTGCAAGTCGTCTTGGGCATGCTTCAGAAAAAGGTGACGATTCTGGTAGAAGGTGGCTTTTAGGAATAAAACAGGTGGCTCTTCTTCTTTCAAGTTTTTCTCCTCACCCCAAAGTCTCATGAGAACATCAGTGCATAAGCGCTACCATCTCTTTCTATCACTACCCTCCTGAAGGAGGAAGGTGAAGGTTTCATGACTCTAAGTGCTCAAGAAGAAATACCGTCAGGAAAGCTTGGTACTAACATGAAAGTTATTAAAATTAGGACTCCCAAGAAAATTTCGATAAGCTTTCAGTCTCTGAGGAAAATCATCGAAGTGATTTTCAAATGAGATGAGTAACCACCACCTACAGGTGAGTTTTGCTATCTGTCCATTTACCATCTTCTTTATGCTTTCTCACCCCTCTTAACATCCAGAGAAATTTAAAGTGAAAATAAGTTAAGAGAATCCTGAACCTGATAGAGGTAGATATCTCATAATTTTATATTTCAAATGGATCAAACCACTCTAGTTGAGATTTTATTTTTTTATAATTAAAACAATTCAAAGGGTATGCATAAGGAAAGTATTTCTCAGCCTTTTAAAATCCATTATCTTTTGATAAACAAAACTTGCATACCCATTCTGTAATTTGTATCATGAAAAATTTACTGCATTTTCCAAATATGTTTTTTTAACATATAGTCAGTCTTGTTAAGAATCATGCATAGGGCTTCCCTGGCGGCGCAGAGGTTGAGAGTCCGCCTGCCGATGCAGGGGACACGGGTTCATGCCCCGGTACGGGAAGATACCACATGCCGCGGAGCGGCTAGGCCCGTGAGCCACGGCTGCTGAGCCTGCGCGTCCGGAGGCTGTGCTCCGCAATGGGAGAGGCTACAATAGTGATAGGCCCGCGTACCGCAAAAAAAAAAAAAAAAGAATCATGCATAGATGATAATCTCTCAAAACGATAAAACAAGCTGGCCCTTGGGCAGTTAAAGAGTTTAGTGTTGTTTGAGAGCAGCAGATGTCAGCTTTTCAAGGACCCTACCTAATCCAGTTCCCAGGTTAGGAGGTCAGGAAGAAAAATAATGGCTTCTTTCAAACACATATGCAAAAGCCTTTCCCAACAAACAGTTGAGTCCGAAATGCAGTCTGTGCAACAGCACATACTTTTGGCTATGTTCACACAGTAAACCATAGCAACACACTGGCTCTGATGGCTACCTGCGGAAGACAGACAGACTGACCCAGTGTTTACTTAGTACAGCCACTGGTGGCTCCTTCGGTCAGCAGGACTTTAGAGGTGCTTACCGTGTGCCCACAGTCCAGGAAGGACATGCCCAGTGCAATCAAACATTGCCAACCCTGAAAGAGAAAATACAGTCATCATTCACCGACCTCTCTGAAGAGCCTCTTACCCATGACTGCCCACATTGCACTGCTCAGATACAAACCTCTTTTGCCATACTATTTTCAATACTGAGTTCCCTCTGTTCCTACTGCTTTGTGTTTGGTTTGTTTCTTTTAGCTGACTGGGAGAGTTCCCTGAAGACCACTTTTCTTCAGTCCTACCCCATTCCTCACGATAGGGGGAATGACTGATTGGCTAATACAACTGCTATAGTCTCCTGAGCTGCTCTATAAGTATACGTTTTTGAGCTAAACAGTAGTAATTCACTCTAGAATCAGCCCTAAGCCTTAAAAATGGGTCTTCAGGGACTTCCCTGGTGGTACAGTGGTTGAGAATCCGCCTGCAAATGCAGGGGACACGGGTTCGATCCCTGGTCCGGGAAGATCCCACATGTCGGGGAGCAACTAAGCCCGTGCACCACAACTACTGAGTCTGCGCTCTAGAGCCCAGGAGCCACAACTACTGAGCCCTCATACCACAGCTACTGAAGCCTGCACACCTAGAGCCCGTGCTCCACAACAAGAGAAGCCACCACAATGAGAAGCCCGCGCACCACGACGGAGAGTAGCCACCGCTCGCCACAACTAGAGAAAGCCCGCGCATAGCAACGAAGACCCAATGCAGCCATAAACAAACAAACAAATAAATAAATTTATTTTTAAAAATGGGTCTTCAACAATCTCAATAGTCTCAGGCTGACTGAGAACTCGGCACCTTCATAACCAATTTGCACGAAGGAAGGATTCCCTTAAGTTCTATAGCAAATTTTTAAAACAGTTTCTGTCAAGGACATACTCAGTTACTTGGGTTTCCTTGGAATAAGTCCCTATATTATGGTCAGCATAATCTTAGAGTGCCCATGGTTTACTGGGGAGGAAAAAAGAAGGGATATATCCATCCAGGGCATAATTTTTCAATATTCACTAAAATGATTTTCTCAATCAAGTACATAACCTGTAGCAGACATTGGCATGGGGACTAGGTAAGTGTTATAAAGATGAGCAGTGGGTTTCCACCCTCCATCCCTGCTATTCTCTGTAGCAGACATGGTATGAAGTCTGCTGTCCCTAATCCTCAACTCCTGTGTTTTTCAGAGAAACCTGTATAGAATAGGGAGGTGGATTTGTTGTTGCTATAGCTGCTTTTCATTAATATAAGTAATGTTACAGAAGATGTGGAAAATAGAGAAAAGAATATATCCATAATCCCACCAGCCTAAGACAACAACTATTACAATTTTTACATAATTTACTCTGGACTTTTGAAAATTTTTTTGATTACCTAGGTATACACAATTTTGCATTCCTTTTCTATGTAGCTATATTTTATAACCATCACTTTAAAATAACTCTAGAATAACTCAATGAGAGAATATCACTATTTAATTATGTCCTTATTGGATAGCTATTAAGTAGTAGAGCTGGGCAGGGCTGTGAACCCACATGTGCTGCTCTCCAAAGATTTGAAATCACACTCCACAGCTCCCTTCTCCAATCCCATCTCGTACCACTCTCTACTTTCTACACTGCTGATCTTCTTTTAGTTCTTCAAACATACTACACTCTCTTGTTAGGAATTATTAAGAATGGAAACCAGACAGAAGTGACAGAAATAGAAAAATGATAGCTCTTAGGAACCAAGGTAGATTTTATGGTTAAAAATATTGTTTAATCACAGCTGGTTTAACGACTCTTTCAGGTCCTTTCATTTCTGAGTGCTAGCCACACCTCGACCACCCTGATACCTATATGCCCCTGCCCCCTCCCAAATGGACTTACCAAGTAAAACACAAAGCTCAGATAAGCTATGCTGACCACAGCAGCCACCACATACAATGTCACATGCCCTAGGTCCTGGACATAAACCACGACAAAGTACATGTTGATGGAACAGACGATAAGGACCAAGATACCGCCTGCGATCCTCCAGCCTCTGTAAAAAGAAACAGCACAATTATTGGTGGAATAGCCCAACCTGTCCACAAACATAAAAAGACACTGTGTCTTTTGGGGTACGCAGGACAGGAGTTAAGAGGCATTTCAAAATGAACTGAAAAGTGGTTCTTAGGTAAAATGAGCCTAATCTGTTACATAATGATAGTTACATAATGATAGGGAGAAAGAGGGGAAAAAAACACTATCAGGGCTTCCCTGGTGGTGCAGTGGTTGAGAGTCCACCTGCCGATGCAGGAGACACGGGTTCGTGCCCCGGTCCAGGAGGATCCCACGTGCCGCGGAGCGGCTGGGCCCGTGAGCCATGGCCACTGAGCCTGCGCATCCGGAGCCTGTGCTCCGCAACGGGAGAGGCCACAACAGTGAGAGGCCCGCGTACCAAAAAAAAAAAACCACTATCAAATAATCCCTATTATTAAAGTCCCTGAAAATGCAAAAAGTCATGAGTCCCTAGAGATGTAACAAGTCATTTCAAATAAACCATGTCCTTTAAAGATGTATATAAAAGGTATTAGCTTATGCCCTTCGCATCAAGATCATTTAACACGGAATTAAGGGGCTTTAAACTTAAGTGGCTGAAGCTAAAGAGTTAAAGCCCTAAAAGCTGAAAAATTTCCCCCAGAAATGAAAACTGTGCTTGCCCTCCTTCGTTACATTCACAGTCTCCATTTTCTAAGTCAAAGACCGAGGGGGCAGCTTTAGCAATCACCTCTCAAAGCATATAGTTCCCCTATGACTTATTTTCTGACTGGCCTGTTTGATGAAGATACCCTTCCCCCATATATATTTGGGGAACTAAAAGAAGTACACTCACAGTCCATTGGCAAATTCACTCATTACCGGCCGCAAGCTCGTAAACGTGAGGATGGGTATGAGAGCAAAGGGAAGCTGGAAAAGAAAAAACTAAGATCAGATAGGGCCACTGGGGGTCCTTGTATCACCCCAGAGAGCAGCACTGTTAGCAAAAGGGAACCATAGACCCTGTCTCATCTACTCCATGAGAAATTATTCCTGTCATTCCAACATGCTGGAGCATTATGTGGAAATCTGTAGAGGTGTCATTAACCTATCATCAATTATGATCATAGTGTCTTGTACACAGTGTCAGATACAAAATTTGTATCTGCCTTGTCTTCTTAATCTCCACAAAATCTAGCAGTGTCCTATACGTTACTTAATGTTTGCTTGGATTAACGAACAATAGTTTTGTGTTCTATGTGTGATTATAGCTTATAATTCCCATTCAAAAAAAAACCCAAGCTTAAAAACCCAGCCCTTTCTAAAAGCCTTTTAGATGCCAGGGATTTCATATGCATTTGCTATAGACCAAGACTGTGCCTCTTTCTTCCTCTGAATTTTCCCCAGCACGCAGCACTAGGCTTGGTAACTAAGGGCAATACAAAATGCTGCCTGACTCAATGGGATGTGAGTTTCCCCAGCTCCCTCCTCACTTGTAAGCTCTGAAGAACATTCAGGAAGTCATTCATCCCTGTCAGATGCTCTACATCTTGGAAGACGGCAACAAGCAGAGTGGGGATGATGGCAATGGAGCGGGTCAGAATCACTCGGGCAAAGCGTGACCACTTTAGGTTCAGGAATCCCTAGAAGGAAACACAGAAGCAGGATGAATGTCTGGAATAGGACACAGGAAAAGGTCTGGGGAGGTTCAGGAAGACCTTAGATACGTGGGATTAAGAAGTAACAAAAGGGCAATGTCCTCTTCCTCTAGTCTATCCCAGTCCAAACAGCAGGTACCTCCATGACAAACTGGCCAGAGTAGGTTCCTGTCATGGTGGAGCTCTGTCCTGCAGCCAGGATCCCCACTGCCCAGATGTAGAGTGCAACAGGCCCGAAGTAACACCCCAGCACAACACCCTGGGGGAGGCAAGGGAGAAAGATATGTTTGTGTCAAAGACCACCTGAGACAACACTCCAAACAGCACTCCTCTGCGACATTTCTCCCTCTTCCTGGCTACGCACCTACCTATGCCAAGTGCTGTGCTGGGCACTGTAACAGAAGCTAGACTTAGGTCCTGACCTCATTCTAGAGGCTTTCAACCTAAATTCTGCTAGAGGGACCTTTATTTCTCCTCAGCCTAGTCCCTTCTCTTCTCTAGGCTCCTAAAGCCTTTATCCTCAACCTATATCTTAACTATTAAAAAAAAAAAAAGTCCACAACACTTCCCAAATTAAATTCCTTAACACCCTATTCTGCAAGATGGTAACAGGAATGAAGAGAGAGCTCAAATAAATTTTGCAAATGCTACATACTATATATTCTACTCGTGGAGGTTCACAATGTAACCAGCATAAAAGGGACAGAGAGGCCCCAGTAAAGACCACCACTTTACTTGGAACACTTTCTTTCCTTCTTTTGGCCGCCCCATGCGGCTTACGGGATCTTAGTTCCCTGAACAGGGATTGAAGCCAGGCCCTCGGCAGTGAGAGCACGGAGTCCTGACCACTGGACCACCAGGACCACCAGGGAATTCCCAGGAACACTTTCTTTAGTCACCCCAATTAACGTCCTATAGAACAATATACTATGAACACAAGTTTGGGAATTGCTGATACAATTCATCTTTTCAGCTGATCTTCTATTCCCTTCCACGTAACCCAAAAGGCTTGTCCAGCATCTGGACCTCTGAAAAAAACACACTCCGGAGAAGATATGCTGAGCTCTGAAGTGAACCCACAGAAAAGACCAGATACTATGCTAAGAATATTGATTCAGGAGCGAAGATCAGAAATCTGAATAGGTTTACCCCTTTGTAGATGTCCACAGCCAGTGTTGAGTTATCGTCAGGAAAAAGGTGAGTATGGGGGCTGCTGATACTTCTACAGGCTTCAACCTGGAACCAAAGCAGTTGAGGAACAACTTTTACTTCTGAGGCCAGCACCCAGACAAGAAGCCCTCTCCTACAGATTATACACAGGTCACCCAAGAGATGGATGCTGGAGGCAAGACACTGGACACAGGTTGTGATAAGGGCAGAGACGGGCTGCAGTGTCACTTGAGGTCTTCCTCCGTAATCTTTCTACACCCCCATGCCATCAAAAACATTTACTGAGTTAGAGTGTGCATGGTAATACACGAATGCGGGGTCATTTTAAATGATGACAGGAGGCGAGGGCCCTTAAGGGGGCTTCAGATATGATAGGACACCCAGAATAGGGAGTCCTTAGTCAAAGCAGAGCCAGGAGTCAGAGGTCCTATAGATAAGAAAGTAGTGATCAAAACTAGATAGGCAATCAGGAATCAAGATGACAGAGAATTCGAAAGGACAAGACAGTCTATGTAGCCACAGTTTCTGTTTTCTGTTTGTTGGCTCCGCCCAACCTGTCACCACCAAATGGCAGAACTGGCAAGTGGCTAGTAGTTGGGTAGCAGGAAACAAAAGGGGATGACAAAGAGTCAAACAGGCGTGAAGCCACTAATAATAGCATGAGGCAATCTTTGTCTGAGGCAAGCTCCCTTCCCTGTCAAAAGCTTGGGAAGATGGGTCTAGGCTTGGTCACAGCCCCCAGACTGTAACCCACGACTAGTGCAGTGATTTAGGGAGCAGCATTGAGGCTTGAGATCTATTTCCCCTGAGCTCTAAGTCACTGTCACCTTTTCCTACCCCAATCCAGCCTCCTCTTTACCCTCACATTCACTACCACCCAGGACCCTGGCTTACTCACCACCTGCTCGTTGGTTTTCTCAAACAATGCTTCAGCAAAGACTGAGACGACAAAGACGTTGATGATAAAGGAAACAAAAAGAGCAATGCAGGATTCAATGAAAAAGTACTTATTGGCTTCCCGAACTTCCTCCTTATTGGCTCGGTCTACCTGTCTGGACTAGAGAGATAACAGCAACGGTCATTTTTTTGACTAGTTGGAACAAGTTTCCTTGTAATATTTCATGAGTTTGGAGTCAGCTGAAAGACCTAGAGGGCAAACAACTAACCACATGAAATGTGAGACTCCGCCTACATCCTGGTTCACTGAGTAAGAACTCCATGACCCTTTGATGATACCACACATCCCCAAACAGAAAAGTGACCGAGTGACTGCTGAGCTCTCAGTTACTGTGGCTGCAAGAGCCACTGATCTGGGCTTCCCTGGTGGCACAGTGGTTGAGAGTCTGCCTGCCGATGCAGGGGACGCGGGTTCGTGCCCTGGTCCGGGAAGATCCCACATGCCGCGGAGCGGCTGGGCCCGTGAGCCATGGCCGCTGAGCCTGCGAGTCCGGAGCCTGTGCTCCACAACGGGAGAGGCCACAACAGTGAGAGGCCCGCGTACTGCAAAAAAAAAACAAAAAACAAAAAAACACTGACCTACAAAAACAACCTGATTTCAGACCTAAGGGGCAGATAACCTTAATTACAAAGGTCTCTGAAATCTCCCAGCAAACTATGGTGTTGGACTGACTGGTAAAAGCCAGGTTGGGCTCTTTCCTCCTGACCTCCACGAGGCCACTCAGGCTTTTGAGATTTAAACACAAGAGACCGGTGCACCTTCAGTCCTTTTAAGAAGGACTTTAGTCCCTTCTTTATGGGGTCAGTTATCTCTGGTCGCCTTGGTGATTAAAACAGAGTCCAAGTGTGTGGAGTCCAACTGTGGAAAAACATCTTGCTCCTTCAGGGCTCTAACAGTTGTAAACTAAGTGTGTGTCCCTTGCAACCAAAGGAAAAGATCCCATGAACTACACGGGCCACTGAGATATGGGTTTTGCTTACCTTGACTAAAGCAGAATGCAGGTACATGTTGTGTGGCATGATAACAGCACCCACGGTGCCCACAGCCTGCTCGATCTGTGGGGTACGACAGCCTGAGCAGGATGGCAGGAACATGCCTTTGAGGACCTGGATCTGGCTGGGTTTCACTGTAACATACTACATACCAACAGAACAGCTATTAGCCTTTACTGGAATATGAGACCAGGGGAGTAACACAGTGCTAGGGAACACTCTGCAACCTTTACTCCTTAAACCCCTTCATCAACAGCTACATAGGAAATGAGGAATACAGAACCATCCAAAAAAACCAAGCAGTACAAGGTCAGAGAATTTAGGACTGGGGTATCCAGATATTTCCCATCATATTTTAGATAAACAAAATAGATGTGTAGAGAATGTAATTAATACTCTAAAGAAATAAAATGGCTACTAAGGGCCTTATTGATATTAGCTTCACAGTAACTCCTGTGAGACACACCCAAGAATAGAGTCAATTCTTGATTACCCACACTAATCGTGCTCCTGTGTTCACCTATGTATGTAAAAATCACTTATGTTTGCCACTAGCGTCTGCTGAGACTCATTCAGAGACACTTCTCATACACACTTTTTCCTGGTTTGGCATTTCTCTTGGAAGCCTTAGACCAAGCTGTATCATCTACTCAGAGTAGATGCATTTTTAAAAGTTTGCTAAGCCAGGAACTTCCCTGGTGGCACAGTGGTTAAGAATCCACCTGCCAATGCAGGGGACACGGGTGCGAGCACTGGTCCAGGAAGATCCTACCTGCCGTGGAGCAACTAAGCCTATGCGCCACAACTACTGAGCCTGCATGCCACGACTACTGAAGCCCATGTGCCTAGAGCCCGTGCTCTGCAACAAGAGAAGCCACCACAGTAAGAAGCCCGCGCACCGCAATGAAGAGTAGCCCCTGCTCGCCGCAACTAGAGAAAGCCCATGTGCAGCAACGAAGATCCAACGCAGCCATAAATAAATTAATTAAAAAAAAAAAAGTTTAGCTAGGTCAATAAGCAGAAATCAGTTTATAACAATTGGATATAGAAAGGTGCTATTACTGTAGGTGCATATAACAGTAGGGTTAGGGTTAACCCAATGGAGTATCTGGATTGGGGGACAAACCGGGAAACATGCACTATATCCCCTATAGTTCATTAACTGCTGCATTACAGAGAAAGTCCAAGCTGCAGTTATTATCAACCAGGATGAACAAAAACAGAATCCCTCTAAGGTAACAGCCAAGAATAACCCTGCAATCCCTTCCTTAACCCTCTCCAAGGCTGTTCTGTTGTTGGGATGGCCAACTTGGAAACAGGGAGTCTAGTCTGGAAAGTCCTGGAAATTCTAATCATTTTTGACCTAGGAGTCCCTGCAGGCCTTCTTGGACACTGGTCTTTGCTACCTTTTATTCCTTCCAAATTTGCTCAGGACTGAATTTGGCTTTTTGTTAACAAATACTGTCTTTTATAATAAAAGGAAAAAAAATTGTTTTAAAAAGCTAATGAACAGCCTGTAACACTTGCCTCATATCCAAATGTGAGGGCCATAACAGTGATGAGAAAACCAAAAAATGCTTCTAGCTTCCGCAAGCCTAAGGGAGAAAATGCAGCAGTGAGCTCACAGAAGGCAGACTCCCCCATCAGCCATGTGATGGAAAGCAGCTCCTTTGACTCACCCCTCCCTTCCCACTCTGCTTACCATATTTGTCCAAAAAGAGAAATACAAAGGTATCTGCAATGGTGATAAGAACTCCACCCCATAGCGGGACCCTAGGTCAGAGATAAGAAACGGAGATTAAAGGAAAGAAAAGAAACATTGAGAAACACTCTCTTCCCAACAGCTCTCCAGCTATACAACACTTGGAGGAGCAAGGACTTAGGGAAAAGGGAACAGTGGCAGGAGGCCAGGCACAGCACCAAGTAAACTCATTCATTCAACTTTGTCTACTATTTCAGACAACCAGGATACAAAGCTGAAAAGTATGGGTCTTATCTCTCAAGCTCACTTGTCTAGTGGGATAAACTGACATACAAATTAATTGTAATACCCACTGCCACACCCTGGATAATAAAGGGTGTGTTGGGTCTCATGACCCAACATAAGAACACGGAAGATACAGAACCTACATTTGCCAAGAGAGAAGAAGGTGGTTCCAGAAAGGTTCCACAGAAAAAGTATTGATACTTGAGTTGAATCTTGAAAATTGAAAATGAGTTGGGTTTTTGTTTTTACACTTGCTTGGAAGTCTAGCAAAACATTGATTACTTTCTAGAGAAAAACCCCCTCACCTTCCTGCAGAGAGGAGATTGATGGCAATGGCGGAGCCAATAACTTCTTGCATATCTGAGCCAACGATAGCCAACTCCACCATCAGCCACAGGATAATTCGTGGAACCTAAACACCAAACAGCAGAAAGATATGGTTCTAATTAATCATTTCTAAGAACTTTCCCCCATAGTTTGGAATTCACATTTTGGCACTGATCCATAAAGAGTCCTTTAAAAGCTTTCGGTCTAGAGATAAAGTACCAGAACTCAGCTCCACTTGGCCCCTTGCTGGAGAAGACCAGACTGCTTCTATGTGGCAGAGCCTGTGAGTCAAGGTCAGGGCAGCGGCTGACTCCAATTTTTTTCTCATTCCTTTCCACTTGACAGAAGAATGGAATTTCCATCCATTATTTCCACTTAATTTTTTGCCTGAAAACAATCCTAAAAGTCTTAGGGGAAAATGAGGATGCTAAGATGGTCAAAATATTGTTCAGGAGAGAACAGAAATGCTGCAGAAGAAAATATCTATCCTGACCATAGCTGAAGAGACAAAACAAGCATGAAAAGGTTAGAGTCATCCTTAATGTAGTAATGCACAAGCAAGTAAAAAAGACAAATATGCAAAGGGACTCGGGGCAAAGTGGTTGGAATTGGGTGTCCTATAACAAAATCTGGGAATTAATCTGGTCAAATAATCCAGCAGAAAGCAATTAAGTAGTGCTGGCTCACTGAGGCCAGGGAAAAAAAAAAAAAACACCTCCAGGTACCTACTACCCAAAAAATATGTCACAAAAAACAACTGCTAAGATACATGAAGAAAGAGAAGCTAAAAGAAATTATAAATTATCAAGGGGTTTTTTTGTTTTGTTTTGTTTTTTTGAGAAGCATATAAGAAAAAGAAAAAGAAAGAAAAAAAAAAAAACCAGGTAAGGATACTTTCTCACAGCCAGGAAAGGAGATTAAACATTTAGGACAAACAGGTAGATGAGTACTTATCTAAAGATCAGGCCAGTTTAAAGCTGTCTTCCAGACATTGGGTCCATCCATTCCTGCCTTAGGTAGCAGCAAGAAAGGTTCAAAATATCCAGAAGGAAACTACAGAGGACAGTGTAAACTCCAGGGTCAAGGTAACTGAAAAATCATTATTAACAAATCCAAAGATCCTGCGTAATATAATTTGCAGCAAAAGGAAAAAACTCACTTTCTTCAAATTTATGGCAAAGACAAACAAAAAAGAAAATATGCATAATGCAAAGCGATGGAGTACTATGGATGTATGAATGAAAGTGCTTAGACAGAATACCCCTGCCCCTTTGTGAACTGGGCACTGCTAGGTACCAAAAGGCAGAGTGCAAGGTAAATGTTTACTCAAACAGAATTTTTCTAAGGAAACTTTCTGGGAAATGTGAATCTCATGTTAGATTTTGAAGGAGCACAGAAACATGGGTCAGCCGCGAGAGGGGCTATAGAATTTCCCTTGGGATTCCCAGTCCTCAGGGCCACGGATCCCTACATCCTCCACTATTTCAGTATACAAGGGGGCCAGCACAGGTTGCCAGACACAGAGTCACCTATGATATGAGTAACAGACAAACACTGCTCACCCTGGGATACTGACGGTGGCACATTTCAGCAAGATGCAGCCCAGTGACCACTCCCAGTCTAGCTGCAAGGCGCTGGAGCAGGAGCCCCACGATGGTGGCCATCAGAAGAACCCAGAGCAACTAGAGAAGAACAAAATCCCACCATTACACTCATTAGATAACTGGGATTTTTTTGTTTGTTTGGCAATGTGAATGGGAAACACTACGTTCAGGAAAGAGCCCCGGTCAGGAATCAAATGACCTGAGTTCTGCATCATGTTCTGCACAGAACCTGCTAGGTCACCTTGCACCTTTCTGAGCCTTAGTTTCTCCCATCTGCAGTTTCTCCTGTGTTCAAGGAAACTATGTGGGTAAAATAAAATAAAAAACCATCTATGTGGATAAAATAAAATTTAAAAACAGATGGAAAAGTACTTTTCGCTGAAGTGTCACAGCCAATCAAGTATCAGCATGTAGCCGCTGAGGTTCATATCCAACAGAAAGAGTAGAGGAAAAGGATGTGGTGTGTTATGTGTGTTTAAACGGGAAAGGGGTAGGACTCGATGTTCACCTTAAATCCAGCCACTGCTCCAGACTGCAAATCAGATTCAATGTTTCCTGGATCCAGGTAGGCAATGCTCATAAGAAATCCCGGTCCCGTGAAAGCCCAGAGTTTACGAAAGCTAAAACAAGAGTACTGTACAAGAGAGGAAAACAGGTCAAAATGATTATCACCTCCAAACTGCTGATCTATTTTATCTATTATTTTGTCACATATAAAGCAGCAATATTAGCTTCGTAAGAACATTTAGGAAGTTGGATACTGGGTGTGCCCAAGTTTCACGTCCATCTTATCCACTTCTCATCAATAAGCTGGCCACCTCTCTGTCCAAGTAAGAGGCCTTCTCTTACCTGCTCTTTCCAACAGCCTTTCATTCTAAAACCCAAGCAATAATATCAGTACCTCTGTGCACAACCACTACCCAAATAGGACAAAAGGCACTGTAAAAAAGGGAACATGGAATTCATACTTTCTTGGTGAAAAAATGCTCACTAGTCCAACTTGGCAACGGGTTTTTCAAGGCCCTCAGTTTCCTTATCAGTTTCTGTTTACCCTGATTACAAAAATTCAGTCTTCAGAGACTGCGTGCCAGAATTAGACCTGAAGCTGTTGGTCTGGAGTTGTCCAGCAGACTTGCCACTCATAGGTTGTCCCTAGATAATAATGTTTTGCTCCAAGGACCTGTCACTAACCTCCTCCTGAGGAATGGCGATCTTCTCATCAAAGTACGTGGTGAAAGCGTCCTCTGAGTGCCCCCCGGGGGACTGTGGAAGAGAGGAGTTACTGTAGGCAGGGTTGATGGCCCCAAGACTGGCAGAATCCCCATGGTCTCCAGAAGCATCTTCTGAATTAACAGGTTTGAGAAGAAATGAATTAAAGTGAACAAAATACACTAACAGCTCATCCTTAGAAATGCTGATATTAAATCTTTTTAATACCTAAATGCACAAGATGAACCTGACTCTCTCAATTTCTAGTACTTTATTTTTATTTATATTTTTAATAAATTAATTTTTGAATAGGCAATATGTTCACATGGCTGAAAATTTGAGAAGTACAAAAACGCTTATGATAAAAAGCTCCCTCTCACCCCTGTGCCCGTCTCTCAGCTCTACATCAGTTTTCAGCATGAATCCCACAATGGTTTCCCCCTACTTTCACACTTCTATCCCCATTTGCCAATTTTTAGAACCATTTCATTTTCTTCTAAAAACAGTGATGTCTAGGGCTCAATGTATTGAATAACATCCCCAGACTACTCCCACTGGTAACCTAAAATCCTAACTTTTAGAAGGAAATAGGTCAGTCTAGTGGGACCCTCCCCTCTCTCCTCCTCCCTGCCCCCCATTATTTGGTTAGGACTTACTCAAAGAATCATCCTTGGCCATTATACCTCCATCAGGCTTCTCCAAAAATGTGTAAATTGCAAACTCCTGCCACATTTCAGGCTAAAATCTGAAGCTGCAGGGAAACCACCAAACAGGAACCCTCCTGACTAAGGCCTGCAGCGAAGAGCTTGGGAGGGAGGTATCACCCTCCTGATAGGAGGGCTCATCTCAGATTAATCGTCAGTGTTTCCTTAAATCCTACACTTTGCAGTTAATTTTAAAAGCAGGGAGGGGGAGGGTCTGGGAGAAAAGGGCTAATACAAAGCCCAGTTTGCTGTAGCCTTCAAATGGCTATTTTTAACCACAAAGCTCTAATCTCAAGGTTTCCAAGAAACCTTTGCAACATCCAATCAGAAAAACAAAAGCTTTCTTTCTATAGGGAACTGATCCACTTCACCTTAAGTGGCCCTGATCTGAGGAGGAAATGTACAGAAAAGGAATGGAAATTCTAAAGGAGAAATTTAGAATCAGGAAGAATTAGTCAAAGCACGTAAGAAGTCTCATTAAATACACTATTAGGTGCTGGCTCAGTATTTTACTGTTCCATGCATATCTGAAGCGCCATGAGCAGACAAAGCACTCTAGAGGTTTTATGCCAGGTCTGCAAATAATACTGCCTTTACAAGCATTACTGCTATAGAAACCAAACTTGTAGCTAATCTTGGCTCATCTCAAAACTGGAAGTAAGATATGAGGCAAGTTTCTGTGGTTATAAATCCATTTTCATTTACAGCCTAAGTTACCAGGTGGTGACCTCTGAATGGAGCAGGTCTCCATGATGATATTGTTGGCTGGGGGAGAGGAGGTGGGGACAATTTTTGTTGGAACGGAAGACAAGAAGGACAATATGGTAAATTTCTGTTACTGGCTTAAGCCTAATTCCAAATAAAAATTAGACAATAACACAAAGCTGTAAATTACCATCTGGCATCTTCTGCTCAGGACCCAACACCATGGTGGATACCTGAGTGTCTGAGTTCTTAGAATAAGATTCTGGAAAGGAGAAAAGAGAGGGAGAGGAATTAGCAAGAACAAACTAAAACCAACAAGTTCAGAACCAGCATTCTGTTACTCTGTATGACTGAACCCTTACAATGTTAAAAGAATAATTGTTCTATTGAATTAGATAACCTTGAAAATAATTACAGTTTTCAGAATATGATTAAGAGATATTTAATAAAAAATGTAAAAGTCTTAATCATGTTTTTGCTGGCAAGACTTCAAAACCAAACTGAAGCAAAAGGTATTTCAGGGAAGTGGGCAAATAGTTTTTAATAAGCATCTACAGAGAGGCTGCTAGGCAATTACCCAGTCTCTGCCTCCAGATTAACCCAAATATTTAAAAGACTGACCCCCCCCCCCCGCATTTTGATGAGTTTTTAAGGACAGAGATCTATAACTCTCTTTGATCTAACTAACAATTTAAGCTCATGTTTCAATTTTCTGGAACAGGGGAAGGGGAAGCACCTCACCAGCACACTGGTAGTACAAGTAGAGGGTCACTATTTCCCAGCCTCACATTCCCCTGAAGAGAGACTTCAGCTGTAAGGTTTCAGGTCTCATTCCCCAACACTTCAACAACTGGGAGAAGAAACTAATGAGAGCTGAGGCACGAGGAGGACAAGGCAGCATGCCTGCACTTCTCTCCCTCAGCAATAAGCAGCCTGAGGCGGGGCTGGCGTAAGGGGGTATCCCAGATGTCCAGCATCCTATTGGGTTAAGTTTAACTGGGGGGCAGGGGGATATTAGTAAGCCCATTGGGCCACAGATCTATGGCATATTCTCCAGTCAACCCCACCAATAAGGCTGATTTTGTAAAATTTTGATCTACTGATTAAGGAATCTATTTCTCAGTTGATTCCAAATTTAGAAAGGGAAAGGTAAGCAGTATTAATTGTTAACTGCCCCCCCTTAGATTCCAATAACAACTATCCTACTGAAAAAGTGATGAAGCCTCCCCTTAGCTAACTTTTACTAATTAAATAATCTTTTCCCACTATTGTACCTTTATTGCCCCTATTTGAACAGTGCTCTACTTTCTTTGATAGTCTATCGACATATTCTATACATATTTTGCAAAATTACAGAATTAAGACCTGAAGGGGGTTTTAGGTTTCATCTGTCTTCTGGAATGTAAAACATATCACCACTTGCTAATTTGGAAAACATAATCTTTCATGTCTATAGTCACCAATATCAAGTATCTTGTTATAATGAACAATAGTAACGTCCTTCCTATCAGAGTTTGAGCCACCAGATGGTTTCGCCAACAGATCCCAAAACTACTGACTAAATCCAACCCCTCTTTCAGCCAGTTACAATAGCACCTCACCTAAATGGGATTTACACATCCGACCACTCAGTAGCGGTGCCACTTGGATTCCAATCACAGCACGGCTCCTAGGCCCCACTCAGAGCCTTTTTACTTTTATTTTACATATCATTCTAAGAAGCCAGGATAACACACAATCAACTGGAAACCACAAATCAGATCTGGGACTATGGCTCTTACAGGGAAAGTCTTGGGCTATTTGATATGAGGCAACTTCCTTATACTTCAATCAGCTCTGAGAACATTATTATGAAGAATATTACTGGGAGGACTTCCCTGGTGGTCCAATGGTTAAGACTACACGCTCCCAACGCAGCGGGCCTGTGTTCGATCCCTGGTCAGGGAACTAGATCTCGCATGCCACAACTAAAAGATCCCACATGCTGCAATGAAGATCCCGCGTGCTGCAACTAAGACCCGGCATAGCCAAATAAATAAATAAATATTTTAAAATATATATATATTATTGGGAATTCCCTGGTGGTCCAATGGTTAGGACTCTGTGCTTTCACTGCCAAGGGTGCAAGTTCGATCCCTGGTCAGGGAACTAAGATCCCACAAGCCACACGGAGCACCATCCTCCCCCGGTCCCCGCCAAAAAAAAGAATATTATTATTGGGAGTTCTCTGGTGGCCTAGTGGTTAGGATTCTAGGCTTTCACTGCTGTGGCCCGGGTTCAACCCCTGGTTGGGGAACTGAGATCCTGTAAGCTGCACATTGCAGCCAATAAATAAATTAATTAATTAAAATAGGAAGAAGTGCAAAAAAGCATTAACAGTGGTTATTTTTTAAAAGAATACTAACATTATATTATTATTAAGAATAACTCAAGTTTCTAATTGCAGCCCTACTCACGAAGAACCGATTCAATTAGATTACTTTTGTACTGATGACTGATACCCTGTTTCAGAAGGCACAGAAGTGTTTAACACATGTGAGTAAGATTCCTATCCAAAACAGGCCTTTAAAACTTATATTTAAAAAGCAAGGGGCTTCCCTGGTGGCACAGTGGTTGAGAGTCCGCCTGCCAATGCAGGGGACACGGTTCGTGCCCCGGTCCGGGAAGATCCCACGTGCCGCAGAGCAACTAAGCCCGTGTGCCACAACTAATGAGCCCGCACTCTAGAGCCCGCGAGCCACAGCTACTGAGCCCGCATGCCACAACTACTGAAGCCCACGTGCCTAGAGCCCGTGCTCCACAACAAGAGATGCCACCGCAATGAGAAGCCTGCGCGCTGCAACAAAGTGTAGCCCCCGCTCGCCACAACTGGAGAACGCCCGCGTGCAGCAATGAAGACCCAACGCAGCCATAAATAAATAAATAAATAATTTCTTTTTTTAAAAAAAACAAATTGAGATAGTAGTGTGTTTTTCCCCAAGTCTGAAATGTGAAAAGGTGTTAAATAATTTTAAACAGAAATATCTCAAGATAAAATTTTTAATAATTACTATTAGTATTTTAAGTGATTACTCCCATAATTACTTATAGAGCCGATAAAATACAAGAAGTCTGGTTTTCTCTGTGAAGTCTCAGAAATATATTATTCCAAGAGAGGAAATGATTCTAGATTCCAACATTTTTTTTTTTTTTTTGGCAGCACCTCTCGGTTTGCGGGATCTTAGTTCCCTGACCAGTGATCAAACCAGGGCCCCGGCACTGAAAGCACCGAGTCCTAACCACTAGGCCGCCAGGGAATTCCCTAGATTCCAACTTTCTCATCAAAACATTGAGTCAACAAACTATAAACTCCACTGTTTATAGTGTCTAGAGAATATAACTAGGGCAGGGAATAGAGGGTCAGTATGCTTGGTGTGCTGCACAGTATTTAAGTCTCCATGAAAATTTAACACCCATAAGGAAGCAGTAAGTTAAGAGTAAGACAGTTTTGCTCTCTAGGACCATACCACCAGGTCATTTCAGTCATTTAATTACACTAAGAAAAAGATCGGGCTGACCCGGTGGAGCAGTGGTTAAGAATCCACCTGCCAGTGCAGGGGACACGGGTTCGAGCCCTGGTCCGGGAAGATCCCACATGCTACGGAGCAGCTAAGCCCGTGCGCCACAACTACTGAGCCTGCGCTCTTGAGCCCTCAAGCCATAGCTACTGAGCTTGAGTGCCACAACTACTGAAGCCCGCGCGCCTAGAGCCCATGCTCCGCAACAGAAGCCACCACAATGAGAAGCCCGCACACAGCAACGAAGAGTAGCCCCTGCTTGCCGCAACTAGAGAAAGCCCGCACGCAGCAACAAAGACCCAATAAATCAGCCAAAAATAAATAAATAAAAAGAAAATTAAAAAAAAAGAAAAAGATCAAGTGGAGATACAAGCAACAAGAATCAATCCAGCAGTACTCTGATAACTATGATTAACACTGCTTTGATATTCTAGCTCACCCCCAATCACTAAGTGTCACCTTTTCTTAAAGCCAGTAAGTTTCCTCCTCTCGAACAGCAATCGACAGCAGGAAAAAAATGGCACTCACGGTTCAATGTAATAACTATTTTATCTGATTCCTTCTCAAAAGTTGTAAGACTATTTAAAAGATAAGAATGCTAATTACATTTTCTGTCTAAATGTCAAAAGCCTACACATCCTTTGACGCAGCAATTCCATTTCTAAGAATGCATACTAAAGAAACAGTCCCACAGGAAGTATGTGCAAGAATATTTCCCACAGCACTGTTTGTAGTGTAAAAAGACTGAAACAACCTAGTACATTTATAGGATGGAATGCCATAAATAAGGCAGATCTATATGGATTAATAGGAAACAATCTCCAAGATATACTGTGAAGTTAAAAACCCAGTTTATAGAACAGCATGCTATCATTTATGTAGCAAAAAAGAGAGAAAGAGAGAGAGAGAGAGAGAATACACACATACATGTACGGACGATATCCAAAGGACATGCCAAAAACTGGTATTGCCGTCCCTAAGAGGAAGCAGTGGGGGAGCACAAAAGAGGTCAGGAGAAAAGGAAGACCTCTCACTGAATATACACTGTATACGGTTTTGCACTTAAAAAAATTTTTTTTACCATGTACCTGTATTGTTTATTTTTTTAAAACATAAAGGTCACATAGGTTTACTCAGTTTCTCAACGAACACCTCAGGGACGTTCAGTTTCTCAATGAACACTTCAGGGACTTACCAATTCTCTCTGATAAAGCTTCACAATGCACAATCAGAGATCTGAAGCCGTCTGGTTAGCAGGCATATATGGCCTCAAGCTTAACTTACTACTACTTTGACTCAGTGTGCAAACAACCAAGCTCTGAAATTGTGATTTGGAAGTTTCACCTGAATGCAAAGAATTAGAAAAATTCTCCTCAGGAAAGTGTTTCCTGACTCCCTAATTTGGGTTAAACGGCCCTCTTTCATGTTCCCCCAAAGCACCTGCTGCTTACTACTATCATATCACCCTATCCTGAAAGCATTTATTCCCTAATACTATTCTTGCAACTCGTCTGTAAGTCTGAAATTATATCAAAATAAACAATTATACCGCCCCAAACACATACTAGCTATAATAAATGCCGAACATTTAATTAATAATAATTCCATGTGTTCTCTTATCATTTACAAGAACTCTAGAAGAACAATTTGGATAGCCCAAATCAGTTTTTAAAATTGCCACCAAGAGGACTTCCCCGGTGGCGCAGTGGTTAAGAGTCCGCCTGCCGATGCAGGGAACACGGGTTCGTGCCCCGGTCCGGGAAGATCCCACATGCCGCGGAGCGGCTGCGCCCGTGAGCCATGGCCACTGAGCCTGCGCGTCCGGAGCCTGTGCTCCGCAACGGGAGAGGCCACAGCAGTGAGAGGCCCGCGTGCCGGCAAAAAAAAAAAAAAAAAAAAAAAAATTGCCACCAAGAAAGTATGAAATACTGAGTATTAAAGCACATATATAACTTCAACTTAAACGTTTTCCCCCTATGGTTAAAAAGAAATTTGAATTTAAATTAATTTTTTTCTTATAAAATTCTTCTACAGAGAGCAAAGGCACCACAAACCATTTCACTGATTTTAGAACTGCGTTCATTGTTGCAAAGGTCTCCCTAAAATTAATTTTAAGTTTCGGAGAGGAATGTCTTTGAACAGTCCTCTAATTCCTCTCCCCTTTTTTCCTCCCCCCACCTTGTATAAATAAAATCAGAGACAACATTAAGTAGGAAAAGAAGTTTCATAGAGGCAACTAGAGAAGTGTGCATGGAATCAATTGATTAATGTAAACAGGAAAGGCTTCCCTGGTGGCGCAGTGGTTGAGAGTCCGCCTGCCGATGCAAGGGACACGGGTTCGTGCCCCGGTCCGGGAAGATCCCACATGCCACGGAGCGGCTGGGCCCGTGAGCCATGGCCGCTGAGCCTGCGCGTCCGGAGCCTGTGCTCCTTAACGGGAGAGGCCGCAACAGTGAGAGGCCCGTGTACCGCAAAAAAAAAAAAAAAAATGTGAACAGGAATGTTTAAAGTTGCTGCCAAAGCCATCTCTTCTCCCTGTTGATGTTTCCTCAGCCAACGTTCAGTGCCATGCTGGTGACAAAGTGGAAACTGCCAGATGTACAGGCTTTAAAAAGTGATCCCCAAGTTGTTTATTAGAGAATAAAAAGGAGCTGTGATAAAAAAACAATTCCATTTGTTTTGAAGAAAATGTAAAGATTTCCAGATCCTTCTAAAATTCCCTTTTCTCTAAAGGTCTACTTTTAAGGCTAAAGCACTTGATATTCCTACTAAATCATGACTGTTCATCTAACATCTATGCTGTGCAAGATGTTCTGCATGAAGGTGAGCTCCTGCCCCTGATGACTGGGAGTCAACAAAACTGAAATATTCAGTGGTTCAAACAGATCTAACTGCTGTCTGAACCCTACGTATTTTAATAAGGAATATTACTAGCCATTTTTTAAAATGAGAAATTATTACTTCCTCTGTTTTTCCATTCCAGGTCAATAAAGAAGCACCAATTTCCGAGTCTTTCCATCAGGATATACATTTAATTAATTCCAAAACTCAATTTGCCCCCACTGGGGATGATGGGAGAGAAACAGCTTAGAAAAGCCATGTGAATTTCTAAATTATAATTGAGGATGTGAAGTTTGGAATTATTTTTTCAATTTGAATAAAAAATAATCCTATTTTTCTCTCATTAAAATGAATTTGATATAAAATGACAAAATGAAAAAAAGGTTGGAGACAGATTACATCTACTTCCTGACATGAACAAAGCGAAAAGCCCCTCTGGTGTTAGTATAAGAAAAAGGCCTGGAAACTCTAATACCCTTTAGCTTAAGAAAAAGGCCTGGAAACTCTAATCCCCTCTACCTAAGTGAGTAATATTTCGGTAAGCTGAAAGTCACACAAGCACACCCAGTTCATAAAGTACAAACAGTGTTGCTATTGTACAATGTGCTTAACACACATCAGATCCTCTCTCTCTCTCTCTCTCTGGCACAATGGCCACTGAGACAGACTGTTCATGTTACCGACTTTGTATTCCATAGTAATAATCTCAAAATTGGAGACACCTCCCTTAGTCTACCAGAGAACTACAATTTTCAGCTCAGCATCAAGTTTGCTACTTCCACCTGAGTTAGACTTTTGAAAATCTGTTTGATGGTTGAAAGGAAAACCTGACATGGAGAACATCTAATGATAAAGAAAGAAGAGAAAGAGAAAATCTTAAGCAGCAAGAAGAGGAGAGAGGGGGTAAGATAAGGGGAGGAAGAGTACAGTTGATAATAAAACCGGCTGCCTGGGTGTCAAAGACGATAACAGTGGGGAGAAACGTGGCCAGGCTGTCAAGAAGTACTGAACTTTTAGACAAAAATATCACCCATCAACCAGAGACTTCAGAATTACAAGGGCCCAATTAATACCCGTTAAATAGAGCTCTTCACTTTCTCTGCTCAGAGCTGAGGCTTAGCCAGCTTCAAATCTCCTTGACTGCTCACACACCAGGGTCACTAATATCTTACTTCCAGAAACTATAACTTGGTCTTTGTTCCTCCCGACTCTCACAGTGTGAGGCTTCCCCCGATTTCCTCCCAACCTGAAGTTTACAGCACTGCATTTCCCTTTCGCGGCCCAACCTGGCCTCCTGGCGTGACACATCTACCCCGGAACACAACTCCGAGCTCTGTGAAAATTTCAAAGACCTCTTTACAATGAAGTAAGAAAGTCTATTAAATCAGTCTATACCCACTTCTTGCCTCAGAAAAAAAGTGCTTTGCCCTTATACTTGCTTAAGTAGCTGTTCTCTGGCAAATGTGAAGAAAGATTATTATTAGATTACATTCAACTTATTTATTCCAATGACAGATACTGGCCCCCCAATGCAGACTGACCCTAACAATTTTAAGTACATATCTTCCTCAATGTTTCTTTGCTTAAAGCAAAGAAAAACTGTCTGTAAAGACAGACAATACATATAAGATTCTCCAGCCTCATACATGCCTCCTTCTGCTCTTTGGAACCTGCTACAAGTTCAATAGTTAACGTGTAGCCTCCTTTCATTACCTAGGAATTTTAATAGACGCTTGATTGTTAGTGATAAATGGGACCAAAACAAACAAAAATAACCCACACAAGATGACCTACTAGCAATAAGCACAAAGACAAGCCTGAGAACCCTAATTTCCTAATTTAAGTCTTTACTGGGAACTGGTCCTTACACTAAAAAATGTAAGTTACTCTGACCTTAAATTAAAAGTGGAAGACTTCCCTGGTGGCGCAGTGGTTAAAAAATCTGCCTGCCAATGCAGGAGACCCAGGTTCAAGCCATGGTCTGGGAAGATCCCACATGCCTCGGAGCACCTAAGCCCATGCGCCACCACTACTGAGCCTGAGCTCTAGAGCCCGCAAGACACAACTACTGAGCCCACGTGCCACTACTACTGAAGCCCGCGCACCTAGAGCCCATGCTCCACAACGAGAAGCCACCGCAATGACAAGCCTGCGCACCACACGAAGCCTAGCCCCCGCTCACCACAACTAGAGAAAGCCTACGCAGTCATAAATAAATTAATTTTTAAAAAAGTGGAAGAGGAATTAGACAATAAATATATTTTTATCATCCCTGGCCAACTGTTTTATATTCCATTCTGATGTTATTATAGTTCATAATACATTGTTGTTTTATTATATCCATGATATTCCTGATGATACCCGGAGGCCTTGTCTTTGTGTCTCCAGGGGCCAATAAATGTTAATTGTTCAATACATGTCTGTTAAATTATCAAAAGAATAAATGGCATCGGATGGGTGAGACAACAAGGATCTAGGACTTCTAACTCCTTACATTTGGTACAGTCAAATACTCCCTGCCTCTTCTTTTCCAAAATATTTTATTAAAACCAGAGGGACTCACATGATCAAGATGACAACAATATTAAGGCAAAAGGTCTTCCCTTTCTGCCTCAAACACTCAACTCTTTAAAGGTGTCACTCCCTGTCCTTATTAAAGCACAGAGGTTTCACAAAGACACTGTCCTCCACTCTCACCAAGCCAACATCCAACTTTCAACCTTATACAAGTACTAAACTATCTTACTCCAAAGCTAAATAACTAAACTCACACTATGTGTACTTCAGTCAAACTAGGCCAGCAAGACTGTGCAGTAAGCGATGTTCTTTTTAGTAAACTCAAAGTTTCTCGTTTTGTGATTAGTTCCCAGTAATGCTACCTATATAAACAGCAGCTTTCTTGGAAGGGAAGAACTGGAAGACAAAAAAGTCTTCCATTAGAACCTTCCAGACAGTACCAAGAGAATCTGAGAGGGACTTTTAAGCTCACAGAAAGGGCATAAGTATGGCAGCAGACATACACAGTAAGGAAACAGGGAATAAAGATGTCTTTGATTCCACAGCACCCATCCAAGCTCTTAGCACTATAGGTCAAGTAGAAAAGATGCTGCTTTGTATCAATAGATACGACTCTCTAACCTCTAACCTTCACTTCACTGAGTCAAAACTGAACCAAAGCTGCTTAGGAGCTCTGTGGAGTATTCCAAGGGATCACCGCTGATTTCCTAACAGTAGAGGAAGATTAGATTAGAATTAGAATTAGAATGGGGAAGATTAGAAGCTTCCCCATTCACTACCAGAAGTGCTGCCAGGCTGCCCAGAAATTCCCCGCCCAAGTCCCAGCCATCCGGGAAACATGAGAAACCAAGAATGCTGTAATCATGGCCTTTTTGGTATTGGGTCCAAAAAAAACTGTGTCTAGGCCAAGACTGTAAATGAAATATCATCCAATGAAAAACTAAACAGTCAAAGAAGTTTTCATTTACCCAACACAGCTATCATGGACAGACCCAGTACTGTACAGAGGAAGTTTCCAACCTTATTTAATGATAAACACCCAGCAGAAAACCTCTAGTCACACGTTAACTATACTATAGCCTCAGATCATGAATGACGTGGATGGAAAACAGGCCTAAGGGTTCATTGGCAATAGGCTCACAGGATTTTGAAGAAGGATAAGTAATAAGGTCAGAATTCTTTTAGTGTGGAATCTTTTAGGGGGAAGAAGGTACTTGTAGGTAATAATAAAACTCTTAAATGCCAGGAATTGTTCTAAGCACTTTAAGAATATTAACACATTTAATACTCACCACCAACTCTTTAAGATTGATATTATCAACCCCCATTTTAAGTATGTGGAAACAAAAGAACAAAGAAGCACCTTGCTCAAAGGTTTACAGAGCCAAGAAGTGCTGCAAACTAGTCGGGGTTCAGATTCCACTAGAGTCAAGGTAGAAACACAGTGTCCCCTGGTTTCACCAATATTCACTAGAATTATGACCTCTGGAAACCCGTCTCCTCTTGCCTCCCCTTCCATATAATTTTTGCTTTTGCTTTTCACTTTAAAGAGATGTCACATTCCCTTAACTTCATAACGCTCCTTTGAAAGCAGTGCACGATATGAGAGTATCTTCACTTGACACACAGGAAATTCCAAGCCCAGGTTCCCCAACTTCTCCCCCAATGATGCTCTTTGAAATAATCTTATATATGAAGGGAATTTGGGGAAACCAAGTGAAAATGAACCCAAAGGCGTAACATCAAAAAAATTAGCATAGCTTTAAAAGCAGGGACATATGAAACCAAACAAATGGAGAGCTGCCACCCCACTCACATACCGTGCACAATAATGCCCCCTACAAAGGTGCCTGGAGCCTGGAGGCTGCACAAACAGCCCTAAAACCAATCTACACACAAGTACTCAGCGGCCTGCCCAGGCCCCTCACACGAAGGCGCTCCCTGGATGTCGGCTGAAGTAAAATGAATTCTTTTGTTGAAGTGGGGCGAAGGGAAGCCCAGGGAGCAGACGGGCGCCAGGTCTCCGCAGATAAGAAGGCGGCCGCGGGGACCTTGCCCCGTGGCCGTCGGCCTCTTCCGCGGCGTGAAACGGGGTCAGCGCACCGTCGATCACGGGTCCCGGCCCCGCGGCTGGTCCGGCCGGGGGTTCGGCCATTTCTCTTAGGCCGCGAAGGGAAAGGGGTGAGGCCGCTGCAACCTCTGGCGTTTTCTTCCCGCCCCCCCGCTCCCTCCTCTCGGTCTTCCTTCGAATAATGCGGCTCCATCTGGACCCCGCGCCCAGGCCCTCAAAGCCCGTGCCGCCCCTCGCCGCCCCGCTCGGCGCCCCGCACGCCCCATTCTGGCCCCGGCGCCAGCTCCCAGGGTAGCCCTCCATCCGGGGAACCCGGGGAAAGCCGGGCGTCCGCGTGACCTCTGACCTGCCCTGCACCCCACCTTACCGGCTCAGCAACCACCTGACAGTCTGTCCCCGCGCCAGAGGCTCCATACCCCTGGAACCAGTGCCACGCCAGCCTACCCCCTACACGCCCCGCGATTGGCCGACAGGACCGCAGCTGCACCTTCCTATTGGCTGGATTCTCCGTATTCCCCTCGGCTGCCGGCGAGCAAGGCGGGCCGACGGCAAATTCCGGGGCTCCGCCCTCCCCAGGTCAGGCTGGAGGCGGGGCCACGGCGGCCCGGGCGGGAGCTGTCTCCTGCAGAGCTAGTGCTCGCGCTGGTCCAACCCACAGTGTGGGTTGGAGTCTTCCACCCCGCTGGCAACCTGCAGACACGTAAGTTTCCTGCTGTAATTCGCCGCGGCCTCACGTTAGGTCCTGGAAATCAAGATCATTTCTTCTGAGACGCGGCTCTGTGAGAGATACAGCTCCATCCTACAAAGTATAGCCACCTGGCGGGACCATTTCCTCTCGGTCCCAGAGCCACATCATAGTATCTGCTGCCCCACCAACAGCACCCCACACCTGGGAGGAACCGCGAAACATCAGCTAGTGCAGCCATTTCGGCTGCATCAGTTGCCCTATTCCCAAGCTTCGGTAATGAATTGTTTTCCGCTCTCCTACGCAGCTGCCTCACTTCTTCCCCCAAACTTTATTCTCCATCTACCCAAAAGTAGTCCCACTCCATCCGCAGTTTCAATCTCACAAACCAGAGTCTTTCTCTGAAGATGATGACCAGACTTGTGGTGCTTTAGAGTGGAGAAAATAGTCTGACTAACCACCCTAATTTTCTACAATGTCGTTTAGAGCTAACAGAAACATTCTTAGACACCCCTCTCCCCGCGCCCCCCATCGCCCCCATAACTGCTTTCATTAAAGGTAACCAAGCTTATCTAACCAAGTCATAGGCCTAGAGAGGAAAAGCATAAACCCCTCCAACATCTTTCTTCCTGTAAAAACTGCTAGGAGAAATTTTTATTAGTTGGTAAAAGAGTCCAAGAGAAGAGGAAAGGAGAGTAAACTGCAAAAAGGAAAATCCAAATAAAGTACAAAGTAAAAACAAATTCAAGGACCCAAAAAAACTGGGCTGAGCTTCATCAGTTATCTGGTACAGGCTAGTTTCCATACAGAATTTCTCCTAGAGAGAAAAGAAAATGCACAAATTAGTTCTGAGAATCTCTCTACAGCACATATGGGGAGTTTCAGAAAGGCTTGATGAAGTCCCTCCAGACCAGAACCTTTCCTTTGGGAACTTCTACTGCAACTAGAAAATAACATGGCTGGAGCCATCCTTCTCTCGTTCCAGGTCTGCTCAGGTGGGCAACTTCCCTGGGCTGTTGCATACTTACTTGCTGGCTACTTACTTAGCTCTATGTGTGGAGCTGCCTCCTTCTTAAGCTGTTTCTTCATTGTGCAGGCTGGGTTTAACTTTTCCCAGTGCCGGCTCCTGTCTCCTGCCTCTATATATGCAGACAAATGTGCCTCCCTTGGTTAGATAAGGGCACTTTAGGCTGCTCTGGGCAGCACATTGTTAAAGACACCGCATGGAATTTCAAGAAGCAAACCACACCCTTCAAAGCATAAATTTCATCTTTGACCTCTCATGAAAAGGGAAGCATATATACCTGCCACTCCTGGGTATTGATGAACAATGAATTGCATTTGAAAACTTTTATTCTAAGATTTCATCTCTGTCTCATTTCACAGGAGCTAGAGGCAGGCCTGTGTGTGCCAGTGGTTGAAAGGGGTGGAGAAAAAGGAATTGCTTTCCTTCAGGATGCCACTCCCCTTGGAGGGAAGCTGGTTTGGGCACTTGAACCAGGGCTGCATGTGCACTAGGACTCTGCTCCCCTGAGACGTAAGCTGAAACCAATTAACCCCAAGCCTGACAGTCCAGATATTTTCCACATAGGTATGTGCAGCACCAATGCAATTATAGGCAGTCTCAGAGTATGGGTGAAAATGCCAACCAGTCCATCCCTTGGGATCAGAAGGACCCGCTGGCATCAGCCTGGTCAATCAGTGATCCACAGGTGGACAACAAAGCCACACAAACCCAGGACTCTGTTCCTGATGTCAAAGGGAAAAAGAAAAAACACCTGAGACTGACAAAAAAAAAAAAATCCAGAGCAAGCCAGGATTTCTCAATCCAGGAAGAGAGGAGCTGGAAAAAAAAGGGGGGGGGGCGTGGAATTTGCCTCAGACAAATATAGTTTAGTACGCCAGCTGGAGGCAAAGCTGGAAAGGAGAGGCATTGGAGTGGGGTGAGGAGAATGGGTAGGATACTGGAAGGAGGACCTTGCTGGCTTCAGGAAGTTTTCTGGTAGTTTTAAGGAAAATCTGCTTAAAAAACATATGCAATAAATGTGATAGAAAAAATTACGTTAGAATGGAAAAGAAAGAAAAGCAGCAATCAATTCATATCCATCTTCTAGCAAGAGGCTCTAGTGCCTACACAGAACAGCCATAGAGTCAGTAGAAGGAACTATGGATCTTCTGTCCTCGACCCAAGATGAAGATCTCTTCATTCAGGTACTAAAAGTCATCTCATTACAACTTGACCTATCTCTTTGTCCTTGTTCTACAGCAGACAAGTTCCCTAAGGCAAAACTGCCTTACAGGGCTTCCCTGGTGGCTCAGTGGTTGAGTGTCCGCCTGCCGATGCAGGGGACACGGGTTCGTGCCCTGGTCCGGGAGGATCCCACATGCCGCGGAGCGGCGGGGCCCATGAGCCATGGCCACTGAGCCTGCGCGTCCGGAGCCTGTGCTCCGCAACGGGAGAGGCCACAACAGTGAGAGGCCCACGTATCGCAAAAAATAAAAACAAAAAAAACCGCCTTAGATTGGGGCTCAATTTGTTCCCCTTCATGGGAAAGTAGAAGAAAAAAAGAAGAAATATGAAATCACCCATGAACTAACCTATTGCAGGAAAAGGCCCTATTTTGGTTTAGGACTTCCAAAATAGGAATGCATTTTACAATGAGACTCTACCATAGCCCCCTCTATTGCCTCAGGAATTGCTCCCAACGTACACACTCCACTCTTTCCTACTAGATCCCCACTGTTCACTTATAGTAACTGACAACATTAATGGAATTCTTATTATGTATCAAACCCCATATTTAACACGTTATAAACAGGAATTAATCCTCGCAATAAATTTGTGAGGCAAGAACTGTAATCTTTATTTTGCATATTAGGAACCTGAGTCTAAGGGAGGTTAAGTAACTTGCCTAAAGACACACAGCAAGTTAGTGACAGAGCCAGGCTTTGAACACAAATTGGTTAGATGCAAGAGCCAGCACTCCAACTACCATACCATAATGCCTCCATCTTACACACCTAAAACAATTCCCTTCCATTCAAATCTCTAGCTCGGAAATGATCTCTTTTATAAAATCCTATTAATGTAAATTCACTGAGCATTCCACATTACCACGATAGCCAACTGATTTCTAAATAGATGTGAATATGTATCTGCATCATGTGTGCTCTTTATTTAAATAGGAGACTTTTCCTCCCATAGTCACCTCCCATCCATTCTCCAAGTATTCTTTTTCATGCTTTTGTTTTCCCTGAAACAACTGTCTGAAATTCACTCCTTCCAACCCTCCCTTTCTGTCGGAGGACGCAGGCAACAAAAAGTGCCCATCAAACTGAGAAAGCACCTCGAGACAGAAAAGCAAGGCAGGCAGCTCCATATAATCAATGGATCAGTTTATTATATGGTAACTTACTCACAGGGTGGGATTGGGCAAATAACGATCCAGAGGCATTCGCAACTGCGCTCCACACCACCAAAGGGCCATTGGGACAATTTTACAGTTAACCTAGGGTGTGGGGGTAGGTGCTCGAAACAGGATGTGCATTCCTAAGCCAAGATTTATGAATGGGTAACAAGTCTCGAGGGAATACATCAGCGAAGGTTGTCGTCATTGTTTGGGGACCAACAGAGCATCGGGGCCACCTGGTCCTAATGATTATAAAAAAATATCTATTAACTACAAACCACTTGGTAACAGGGAAGTGATTCACGGCACAGTACAGTCCTGGGTTGGGTCAGGGGAAGGACAAGAGGAACTGTAAGGGTCAAGATGGCGTCAGTTACGCTAACAGCCATATACCTTCCTTACCTGGAAAACTCATTATTGTTGTAGTTACTGCTATTGTTATAGCTTCCACTAAAATATCCCCGTGTTGGAGCATTCCCTGACTCCTCCAGGCAGCATTAGCTCTACATTCTGTCTGCTACCCAAACACTCCTTACTCTACTCTAGCCCCAACTCATTCTGAATATATTTATTGAAAATAACTACACACCAGGCAGAGGATGGGTGGTACAGATACAACACAAATAAGATAAGCACAGCCCCTTAGTGGGTTAATATTTGTGTGCTTTCTTCTCCCACTAAAATGTGAACTTCTCAATAGGGGCGATTATCTTATCTTTGTACACCAGGTGCTAACAAAAGCCAGATACATAGGAGGTGTTCCATAAATATATTATCCCATTTTTTAATATGTTATGGCTGTCAGGCAATGAAGACAAATAACTAGGCTATATCTGTTTATATTTATGTTTCTATTTCCAAAATTGAGTCTTCCTCTATCCTGAAAATATTCTTCCCTGTGATAATGCTGGAATGCACAGGAAGGATCCCCTTTGAGAAAGAAGGACTTATTACCCCTGTTTGGAGTGGGGATGCTGCTGGCCTCAGGCCTCACGTCAGGCCCCTTTCTCAGGCAGCCCACATCAAATGACTGATCTATGTGGGAATGTAAAGATTCATCCCTCTCATCCCAACCGGGACAGCTCTGAAGGTTGGCTAAGCCTTTATCCTGTATCACAGCTCAACTTCTCCTGTGCAGACTGCTTCCTTCCCTTCCCTTAGTGTCTATCCCAAGATCACTTCCTAATAAACATACTGCCTCCATCTTGGAGTTGGCTTCCCATCCTACTACTTTCTGTATCCGGAAATTAATGTGTCTGAAAAAGTGATCTGCACTCCTCTACTTCCTTAACACTCATTTTTCCACCATTTTGTGATCCACCCTAGAAATTACTTTCTCGTTAGCTAATTGAGATCATCATTGCCAAGTAGAGTCAGAACCCACGAACTCTTCAACTTTCTCCATATTTGAAAGGTGCTACCATTCCACTTACAACTCTTTCTTCGGCTTCCATCACACTCTGCTCTTTGGGTCGTTTGAATTGCTCTTTCCCTACTACCTTCACCTGGGACTTTTCTTCCTCCTACTCCTTACATGTAGGCATTCCTTAGGTTCACTCCTTTGTCGTCTTCTAATTCGAAACAATCTGTCTGCAGTTTCAACGTAATAATACTGGGGACCCACTCAGCATTAGAGACATTCATGGGACAGGTTAGAGTAAAAAGAACAGCCTCTTAAGGGTAAAATAGACCTGGATTCCAGGTCAAGCCAACTGAGAAACCATGGGTAAATTATTAAATCTTTGTGTTCCATTTCTTTATCTGAACTGGGTACAATACCAGCCTCATAAGGATGCTCGCCATATTTTTTATTCCCCAAATGCACCAATGTTCTCTTTTCCCTTCCTGTCTTTTCACATATTGTGCCTATGCTGCAACATTCTTGCTCTGTCCATCCTTCATCTAGCTAACTCCTACTCACCATTGATGTCTCACTTTAGATGTTCCTTCCTCCAGAAAGGCCTCTGTGATCCCAATATCTGAGTGAGGTATGTCTTCTGTGACACCCTATAGTGTATTCTTCCCTTTCCCGTAGCACTATCCCATGGAATTGCTTTGCCTGTTTGTCTCTAATCCTCTTTGAGGGCCAAGACTTTGTCCTGTTCACTCCTGTATCCTCAGGGAGGACTCCAAGGCTGGCAGCATCCCTTCACAGCCCCAGCACCATTTCACCTTCCTGAGGATGAGTCTTGAGGGCTACTCTCTGTAGCCTCTTTCCCCGAGCTACAGCTGCCACTTTGTCTCTCTTCCCGGATATCCAGCTGGAAAGTCAACATTGCTGTATCCCAAACTATCCTCCTCTCTACTCAGACCATCTTGTTCTTACAATCTACCTATATTTGCAGTTTCTGGGGCTTGAAAATGGAAAGTTCTCATGGATTCCTCATCCTCCCTCTCATCAAACGATGCCATGACTATAGCGTATCTGCACAAGGTCAGTTGTCCCTGTCTTTCTATTTCAGCTGTCACCTTCCTGCTTAGGCTTCCACTCCTCTGACCTCAACAACCTCAAGGTCCTCCTGATCAATCTGATCTTTTCTCTTCCCCACTTAGAAACTTCCAAAGGCTCCCTATTGCCTACAGAGAAGAGGAGAAGGAAGGGGAAGAGAGCACACATTAACTGAGTGTTAATGCCCACATTATCAAATTTAAATACAGAATAGATTTTTCGTCTGACATTCAAGGTTCCCCACACCATGGTTCCAGCCTTCTTTCCACCTCACCATCTCTCCACCATGTAAACCCTTCATTACAGTTGAATTTCATATTCTCTCCATCCTGAACACAACCTGGGCTTGCCTGACCCTGTGCCTTGGCTCCTACTGTTACCTCCACCCACACTTCGAGTATTGAAATCCTGTCCATTTTTCAAGACCTAACTCAAATGCGACCCACCCCTTAAAGCCTTTCCTGATTCTCTCAAGCCTTTCCTGAACACAACCTGGACTTGCCTGACCCTGTGCCTTGGCTCCTACTGTTACCTCCACCCACACTTCGAGTATTGAAATCCTGTCCATTTTTCAAGACCTAACTCAAATGCGACCCACCCCTTAAAGCCTTTCCTGATTCTCATGGGATGTGACCTCTTCTGCTCCTGAATCTTTGTGCTTTTTTTGGCTCATATTTTTTCTTTTACTAATTATTTGTTTATTCTCTAATTTCTGCCACTAAGTTGTGAGCCTCATAAAGACAGTTGTACATTAATTTTATATCATTTACTGCACCTATCACATCATTAGTACTTAACAAGCATTTGAAATATTGAACTTTTGCTTGGATTTGACTTTATATATATATGTGATCTATAACAGTGCTTTTCAAACTGGGTCTCAATACATGATTGGATTATGAAATCAATTTAGTGCATCACAATCAGAATTTTTAAAAAATGGAATAGGAAGTATCAGAGACTGTCACAAGTACTAAGGTAGGTATTATTTTGTGAAACTTTATTTTAATAATGTGTGTGTGTATACTGGGTTGATGTAAAATTTCTTACTGTAGTAGTCTAAAAAAGGTGGAAAAACACCACTGTAATACATATGCATTATTTCAGCCAGCTGATTACAAGCTCCTTGATGAGAGAACAGACCTGGCAAACTCTACCCTTGCAATCTGTGAGAGCCAACCCTCCACACTGAACCCCGCTCATTCCAGGGAGCTGCCCTAGGGATTAAGACTCAAGGCAAGGAGCAATGTCCTGTCTTTAAGAGAGTTTCTCTTCTATTAAGAGAAAGAAAAAAAAATCAGGAAGAAACTCCACAGATACTTAAGAAAGCAGCTGAAGAGCCACAGACTAGGCTTTGAACTTAGAGCCAAATAACTACTTAGAGTTCTTGCTCTGCTATTTATTAGCTGTGTGTTGTTGGATAAATTGCTTGATTTCTCTGAGCTTCAGTTTAGCCTACTAAAAGAATATACCGTACCTCACATACTCATATTAAAATTAAGTGATACAACCACCTAGAGGGGTGGGATAGGGAGGGTGGGAGGGAGACGCAAGAGGGAGGGGATATGGGGATATAAGTATACGTATAGCTGACTCACTTTGTTATACAGCAGAAACTAACACACCATTGTAAAGCAATTATACTCCATGAAACATGTTAAAATAAATAAATAAAAATTTTAAAATATATGTGATACATATATACAAGATTATTTTGTAAGCTATATAAATGTTCAAAAGTTTTAAGTAAAAACCTGCATGTGTCATTTAGTAAACAAGTGAAAATTGATGTAGTACAGCTAAATGTGCATTAGACATGATTTTCTTTCCTTTTTTTTTTTTGGCTGCATTGGGTCTTCATTGCTGCGCACGGGCCTTCTCTAGTTGCAGCAAGTGGGGGCTACTCTTTGGTGTGGTGTGCGGGCTTCTCATTGTGGTAGCTTCTCTTGTTGCGGAGCACGGGCTCTAGGCATGCGGGCTTCAGTAGTTGTGGCTCGTGGGCTCTAGAGCGCAGGCTCAGTAGTTGTGACACTCGAGCTTAATTGCTCCACAGCATGTGGGATCTTCCCAGACCAGGGATCGAACCCGTGTCCCCTGCATTGGCAGGACGATTCTTAACCACTGCGCCACCAGGTAAGTCCCATAATTTTTTTTTTTTTGGCCACTCCTCACAGCTTGCGGGATATTAGTTCCCTGACTAGGGATCAAACCCGGGCCTGGTAGTGAGAGTGCCGAGTCCTAACCACTGGATCGCAGGGAATTCCTTTGTTTCGTTTTTTGATTACTAGTGATAGAAACCCAATTCAGAATGATTGTGTTCAAAGCAAACTGAATCACTCACGTAACCCAATGGTATAGCTAGCTTTGGGCAGGGCTTCATCTGGGGACTCAGATAATATCAACCAAGCTGCTGTCCACTTGTCTCTTTCTTTCTACCTCCCTCTCACTCTGGGCTCTACTTCAGTTCCAGGGCGGTTTTATTCTTAGACAGGTTCCGCCTGCATGGTGGGATGATGGCCACCATCTGCTCTGGGCTTGATGGAATCCTCCCCACCAGCAGGCAGAGTATCTTTTCCCCTATTGTTGCAGCAAAAATCTCAGGGCTCTGTCTGACACCTAGTTTGGGTTACGAGCCGAGTCTCAAACCAAAAATAGTGGCCAGGGGTGCCTGGGACACGAGCTGACCCTTGGAGTTAGAGGGTGAGTCACCTGGACTGAAAAAGAGATTGGTGAGGAGTCTTCTCAAGAGGTGGGGTCAGAGATTCAGAATGACCAAGTTTCCAAAGCTGAATAGGGTTAGTTTAGGAAGACATCTCGGTCTCTTCTATTTAATGTCACCATACAACATTAGAAAAAGGACACACGAACACATATGTTTGTTCCATTTCATTTGATTGCATTCATTTCATACAGCGTTGAGGATCTACTATGTGCCAGGTACTGTTTGGACATGGGAAAATAGCAGTGATCAAGACATACAAAGTTCCTGCTCAAGGAACTTACTTTCTGGGGACAGGGGGGCAAATAATGAACAAGTCAGTAAGCATATGTCAGGCAGTGATAAATTCTATTTAAAAAATAAATTTAAAGAGCAAGGTAAGGAGCAGCAAGAGCCAGCCGTGGGAGGTAAGGACTATTTCAGAGGGGCTGGTTAGGGGAGACCTCACCTTGAAGGATAAATCTGACCGAAGTGAGAGAGCAAGTCTCATGAATAGCTATCTGGAGGAGAACTTCCAGGCAGAGGGAAAAGCAAGTATAAAGACCCTGAGACAGGGCCAATGAGTTCCCCCTGAGCAATGCGTGTGCATTTAGCAACATACACATTTGCATGTGTGTGTGAACATATTAATCCTTTATTTTCCTACATTAGAACATTTCATAGTGATATTATGAGAGTGATATTAAACTCCAAAATCCATGGAGTCTTTCTAATATTGACTCAGCTAGGTAAGACATTTAGGAATCTTGCTGAATATGCAGATGTGCCTGGACTGAGAGTACCTTGAAGCAGGGGCTTCCTTTTTCCCACAGAATCTGAACCCAGGAGAAGCTTAGTGAATGGTGCAGGTGGAATAACGAGCCATGTGCCACAAGAAACATCAAGGCTGATGGCAGAGATCGTGGGTGACCCTGCCAAAGCTGGGTGGGGAGACCCTCTCTCCAGGAGTGTCCTCACCTCTGTCCTTTTGGTCTAAGTGCTGTGGACGTGCCCGGCAGCGCAAAGTAGCTCCTGAGGGTGGTTCCTACTGATGCTGGGTAAAGGTCCCCTCATTCAAAGACTAACGCGAAGTAAAAATTCCTCTGATCTTCAGCCTCAGCAAGGGTTATGTTGCCTAGAAGAGGAAAAGCTTGGGGTGGGGCATGTGTGTGGCAGGTGGAAGGGAGTGGAAGAAGTCAGAAGGCAAGAGACCTGCCCTCCCTAACTGGTTGGTAACAGTTTCCCTGAACTTGGAACCCCTATAACCTATCCCTACTAGGCACTGCTCTTCACCCAGCGATGCTCTTTTCCTTGAATTGCAGTGACTTCTGACATGCTTGACGTTAATTCTTTACTGTCCACAGTAGCTAGATTGGTCTACCTCTTCTTTATTGTCATAAAGATATGTCCTTTGTTATCTGCTTATATTAATCTCAGAGTATGAATTCTTAGACCATGTTCATGAGCAATACATTCTAAATTTAGTTCAGTGTCTACCTTAATTGCTCATTGCAAGCTGGCACTGATAAAGGCTTTTTGATGATGAATAAGACTGCAATGATTACACTAGAAATCAAAGACTACTTCTCGTACTTGGGGATTCTGCTCCTCTGGAAATGCTAGCCTCCTCTCTTACAAATCTTCTCTCATAAATTGGTTTCAAGCTGAGCTTGCCTGAAACCTTCCAGTGTGATGATCAGGAGACCTGGGTTCTCCATTAAATTCACCAACAAATTCTATGTGACTCTATGTGCCTCCGTTTCACAATCTGCTAGTGCAAGACAAAAAAAAAGGCTCACAGGGCTTGAAGGTAGGGGAGAGAGGTAAAATAAGAAAGTAGATGTGGAAGGACTTTAAAAGTAGGACATAAGGGGACTTCCCTGGTGGTCCAGTGGTTGAGACTCTGTGCTCCCAACGTGGGGCACCTGGGTTCGATCCCTGGTTGGGGAGCTGGATCCCACATGCTACAACTAAGAGCCCACATGCCGCAACTTAAAAGATCCCGCATGCCGCAATGAAGATCCTGTGTGCCGCAACTAAGACCCAGCGCAAGCAAATAAATAAATAAAAATATTTTTTTAAAAAAAGTAGGACATAAGGATCCTGCCTCAAGTCCACACCTCCTTTCTTTCAGGGCCAGCCCTCTCAGAAACTCTTCTTTCTCCCCACAGGCATAATTCTTCTTCAGGAGCCTTAGGTTCTTTGTGTAAAGTAGGAAGAACCGCTTGTGTATCATCTTTTGCAGAGATTCCTCCCAATGACTCCTTTTACCGCATCTCTGCCACTTGCTTCTTCTTTACAGGCCTTCAAAGAGCTAGTTTTCTAAGCCTGGAGCTTCATTTATATTCCCATTCTGTTATTTCTAGGAGAAAAACTCAGAAGGAGGAGGTAAGATGCCTAGAGTGCCTAAGATTTCTCACTAGAGAGAAATGTGATGAAGAATCCAATGGTGAGCCCCAGAAGTTTCAGAAGACAGAAAAGGAACAGGCAAAAATAAACTCCAGGTGAATGAAAGACCTGAAGTTGTAAAACAAAACAAAACAAAACAAAACCTTCAAAATTATCTGAAAAAAAAATAGAATATCCTCATGATCTAATTTCTTAAATTAAGAAAAAGCAGAAGTATGAAAAATGGACAATTTTGATAAAATTTACTATAACAAATATTAAAATCTCCTACATAAAAGACATCTCAAACAAGGTTAAAATACAAGTGACAGACAGGGAGATGGGGAGAAGGTATCTGCAACATACATGTATATCAGAAAAAGATGGGTATCTGTAAAGGACTCCTACAAACCAACAACAATAATAATAATAAAGAAGAAGAAGAAGAGAAGCAACTCTATAAAAAAATGGACAAAAGGCAGGAATAGTCAATTTCCAGAAGAAGAAATCCAAATAACCGATAATACATAGAAAAACCTACTCTACCTCTCTAGTAATCAGGGAAATGCAAAATAAACTGACAATGAGATTCACTTCACATCTACTGGATTAGTAATAACCTGAAAGTCTGACCATTTTAAGCATTGGTGAGGATGTGGAGAAACTAGGACTCTCATAACCTGTAACTGACACAATCACTTTGGAGAGCAACTTGACAATACATATTTACTGAGGTTGAAAATGCACATATCTTTTGACCCAGAAACTCTACTGCCTTACAGCAGTGTTTTTCAATCCATTAGTAGGTCATGAAATAAATTTATTGGGTCACATCCATCATTTTACAAAAATGAAATAGAATAGGAAATAGAGTGCATTTAGCAAAAATAGGTATTATTTTGTTAAACTTTTATTTCATAAATGAACTGGGTCTTGATATAAAATGCATTTCTTATTGTGTGTTACACTTAAAAAGAAATAAAAACACTGTCTAAGAGAAACTCTCCTTAATAAGGACAAGAAGGCATGTTTGAGGATGTTCCCTGTGATGTAGAGTTTGTAATAATGAAACACTGAAAACAAAGTACGTGTCTATTAGCAGCAAATAGATAAACAAATTGGAGTGTATTCATGTGATGGAACACCACACAGAAGCTACAATTAATGAACTTGTTCTATATGGATGAATTCTGAAAAGAAGTTTGAGGGGAAACAAAACAGAAAAATGTCACACTAAACCAATTATATGAATTTTTAAAACATATAAAAATACTATATCCTATATATATATATATACTACAAGTAGTATATGGTACACATATTTTTTTAAAGTATTAAAAGTGGACTGGTATAAAAGGGATGCCTAAAGGAAGGAAGGGAAATGGAACTTGGGAGGAGAAAATAGGTATGATGTTATTTATTCATTTTGGGTGGTGGACACATAGATGAATGTAATAATATTCTTTGTTCTTTTCCTTTAAAAAAATTTTTTAACACATAAAAAATAAATGGAATTATAAAGTTTTTAATCTTGCTCTGAGATGCAATAAAATAAAAATTGCATTAACCATTGGTTATTAAAACCCTTTGGGGAATTCCCTGGTGGTCCACTGGTTAGGACTCTGTGCTTCCACTGCAGGGGGCATGGGTTAGATCCCTGGGTCTGGGAACTAAGAGCCTGCATGCCACGAGGTGTGGCCAAAACAAACAAAACAAACAAAGAACTCTTTCATCCCGCGATTTTTTTTCAGTGCCTTAAGAAGAATAATCTGCCCCACATCAGCCTGTCAAACTCAATAAATTAGTATCTAGAGGTGGCAAATCACTATGTTTATTATCTGTACTAGCAAAAGAGATTTATCTTTCCCTGAAGCTTCAGTCTTTGCTCTTCACACATGCTGTTCCCTCTTCTCAGAAAGCCCTTCCTCTATTGTCTGCCAGTCAATCTCCCAATCTGCCAGTCATCTCCTCCATCATCTAGTTCAGACCTGACTTTTCATGGTGAAGCCAGAGGCTGAGACCTATCTGGCTGTGGGTACAAGGCCACACACCTCCCCAGGCCTCTCCCAGATACTCTCGCAGTTTCCCTCCCCCCACAGGAAAGTCTGAGGTCGACACTGAATTGGATATCCTTGCGCAGCAGGGGTTAAGCAGTTTGGGACATGGAGATTAACATCTAAAATGAAAGGGATGGGCCAGAGGCTAACCCTATTCACTGCATATGGTTTTCAACATATGAGCTCTATAAATATACATGCAGACAAAATTAAGTAGATGACCTTCTTTTCTCTCCCTTCCCTTCATCAACTCCTGGGGATGAGCCTCTCCTCCTCTTCCTCAAAAAAGAAAGTCTTCATGGATGACCCCACCACCACCAGAATTTAGCAATTTACTACTCCTTCCTTTAACTTTCACTGTACCTTGACATTTCTCTGTTATAGCATCTATCACATTAGAGCTCAATTATTTTTGAATGTCGATCATCTCTACTAATCCTCTGAGTTTTTTGAAGCAAAGGCCTGCCTCGTATTTGCCTTTATTTTCCTGGAACCTAGTAGAATGGCTGCAGAGCAGGCCCTCAGTGTTTGCTGAATTAATAGCAAATGCTGATGACAAGCTAAATGACGCACAGGTTTGGGGAGCTCAAATTGGTTCCCACTTATTGTACCACAAAACTGGAACCACTTAAAGATGGTCATCATTTGGGGGCAGTCTGATGGTTTCTCACTATCTCTTCTCCAGACCCTTGTAATAACCTTACTGGTATCCTTAACCTCCCATCTTTTCCCACTCTTATACAACCTGGAGGACACTTCTCCAGGCTAGTTTTTACAAAACATCCCTTTCATCTTGTCACTCCCTTGGGCAAAATGCATTATGATTCCCTAATACCTTTCAAATCAAATCCAAATCCCTAATCTTCACACATAAGTCTGCCCAAGCATCCTCCCTTCCTCTAGTATTCCAAACGTATCTCCCAATCATTTTATTTTAATATGTTCCTTATCAATTGATACTGTATCTTTTTTTAATTGGAGTATAATTGCTTTACAATGTTGTGTTAGTTTTTGCTGTAGAACAACGTGAAAGAGCTGTGTGTATATATATATGTATGTGTATATATATATATATATATATATATATATATATATATATATATATATCCCCTCCCTCTCGAGCCTCCCTCCCACCCCCTCTCCCAATCATTTTATAGTGTGAAATATACTGGGGCTGGAATCTATCTGTCTGACCTCTGATTTATTCCAATCAATAAGAACAATGCCTGGCCTGGGGGAGATGCTCAATAATTGTGGAATTAATGAATAAACAGACTATTTCTAAAATATAACCATTTGTTTCAGCCAAGCTAGTTTTCTTTTTGTTCTCTGCAAGCTCCTATCAGCCCATCTTTGTGTCTGCTAATACATAATAAACAACACCTAATAAAATGTACTGCACATTTTAATATATGTGCCCAAATATAAGGCAATCCTTGTTTCCCCAAAGAGAAGAACTAAAAAAATAGTTTTTGGTCAACCTGATATACATGAAATAGTCATAAGTCTACTTTAAATAGTTACTAATTTAGTGAAAATTTAAGTCTAATACTATTTAGCAACATATATTTTAAATCATTTATAAAATATTTAGATATAATGCTTTTTCACTCAAATTTCATAACAATTTAATTCAAATTATCAGTGCCTTCATCATCATTCAAGTCACTTTTATTGTCAACTTGCTCAATTTGCAGATCATGTCATCCTACGTATATCTGAATTGTTTGAGGACAGTTGTTTTTTCCTTTTTAATTCATGCTATGCTTGCATATTCCTGATATCCAAAATATAACCTCTTTCTGTTGCTTTTTTTCTGTTGCTTTTAATATTTATTTATTTATTTGGTTGCACCGGGTCTTAGTCGCGGCTCCACGGCTCCTTAGTTGCGGCAGGCAGGCTCCTTAGTTGTGGCATGCTCACTCTTAGTTGTGGCATGCATGTGGGATCTAGCTCCCTGACCAGCGGTTGAACCCCGGCCCCCTGCATTGGGAGCACGGAGTCTTATCCACTCCGCCACCAGGGAAGTCCCTCTGTTGCTTTTAAAACGCTTATTAGTAATAATATCTAACACTCAAAACTGTGAGGTCCTAAAAAAATAAATAAATAAAATTAAATTAAAAAAAAAAAAAAAACTGTGAGGTCCTAACCCCAGAATAATTAATTAAATCTGTGTTAAATTTTTTTCCTTTTCTTTTTTTCTTTTTGCCACACGGCTCGGCTTGTAGCATGCAGAGATCTTAGTTACCTGACCAGGGATTTAACCCAGACTACAGCAGTGAAAGTGCCAAGTCCTAACCAATGGACCACTAGGAAATTCCCTCTTTTGTTTTTTTAAGTGATTCCATCCAGTGACCTCTATACGCTTGCAGAACTAGCATTGACTGAAGTTATCTCAGGCTGCATCCTCCCAAGCAATACCTTGATTCAAAACAAAATATCATATATAAAAAAAATCAGACATTGTGGACTATAATAGGAGACTTTATAAGAACACAAAATATAAGGCAACTTCCTTTCTGAGGAATTATTTTGAGAGGAAAAACAGTACCTTATATTCAGGTATATAAGGTATTTATTAATTTAATAAATATTTAATGAGCACTGCTTGTGTGCTAGGCACTGTGCTAGGAACTGGAAATACAGTGAGCTTAGAATCTCACAGGGAAGACAGTCATTAAATGTATAATGCCACAGTTAATTAATTATGATCATTTAAGTACTGTAAGGGATAAGTTTAGATAGCTACAAGATGAGTAACTGGGGAACCTAGGTCTGTGGGGTTAAAAGTCTCCTATACCATGCTGTTTATGTACAGTGCAGCAGTAATTCACGTGCCCAGTCAGTCTGGGTTTAAATCTTGACTCAAACCTTAAGTAGGTTATTTAACCTCATTTTCCTCATTTATAAAGTGGAACTAACAACAGTATCTACCTTATGAAGTTATAGTGATGATTAAATGAGTTAATACTTTTAACAATGATGGCACTCAGTACCTGCTCAATAAATGTTAGCTATTGTTGCCATTTCAGCTGAAACCTGAAAGACAAGCCAAGAGGAAGGGAAGAAGGAAGAAACTCTAAGCAGAGCGACATGTACAAAAGTCCAGAGGCATAAGGTTGCCTGGCCTATTCTAGATCTGAAAGGCCAATGTTTCTTAGCATAGGAAGCTAAGGGGGATTCACTTTGTTATAAAGCAGAAACTAACACACCATTGTAAAGCAATTACACTCCAATAAATATATTAAATAAAAAAAAAAAAAGAAAGCTAAGGGGAAAGAGATACCATGAGATGTGAGGCGAGGCTGGGAAGGTAGGCTGAGATCAATTATGCAAGGCCTTGTAGGCCAGGATAAGGAGTCTGAACTTTATCCTCCAAGTCAGAGGAAAGTTGAAAGGTTTTACAAAAGGGAGTAACAAGCTTAGATTTGCAACTTCAAAGGCGGTCTCTGGCTACAGCATAGAGAACTGGTTGGAGGGAGGCCAAAATAGATGAAAGGAAAACCAGTAAGGAGCCTACTCTGGTAATCTAGATTAGAGGCTTGTCGCTTAGACTAGGGAAGTGGCACAGAAGAGAGAAGGAAGCTGGATGATTGAAGAAACAGAAGACAGAACCAACAAGGCTTAGTGTATGTATGGTAGGGTGAGAGGGCATGGAGGGAGAGGCCCTGAACAGTATATAAATATTTGAGGAAGAAATGAATGAATTTCTGTGTTCCTGCCATATTGTTTTACCACATGAAACGTCTTCCTTCTACTCCATCCTTCCAGGCAAAATCCCTTCTCGTTTCCTCCACAAAACTGTCTGAATGATCTTAGCCCCTTCTTTCTGGGAGTGTTCTAGAATTTTGGAACTGAACTTCTTTTTGGCCTTAAGAAGCGGCATGTGGAACTTCCATGAGGAGGGATTGAACCCGTGCCCCCTGCATTGGAAGTGCGGAGTCTTAGCCACTGGACCACCAGGGAAGTCTTAGAACTGAACATTCTTGAGAAATACATTGAGGGCTGTTGAGAGAACTTAGAAATTGTCTGAAGATGGAGATGATGTTTTAGTCAACTTTCTATCCCACCCACTCCCATATACCTAATACTTATAGAAATCCACCCATTTATAGAACTTTTCCTCTGAATACATGAGTGGTTCAAGCATAAACAGCCTATGCTAACATAAAGCTCTGTGACCCATAAAGCATTATACAGATGTGGGAGCTTTCACAACCATTTTCTTCTCGGGTCTTCACAGAACTCTTATAAAATAGGTACTACTATAGAGGAAATAAGCTCATAACTAAAGTGACATGTCCAGGGCTTCCCTGGTGGGGCAGTAGTTTAAAATCCGCCTGCCAAGGACAGGAATAAAGACACAGACATAGAGAATGGACTTGAGGACACAGGGAGGCAGAAGAGTAAGCTGGGACGAAGTGAGAGAGTGGCTCAGAACTCAGAAATATTTCCAATTCAGTGTCTATGCTCCAAATTGAGGCAGGACTATGTCCCATTTTAGCAGGAAGTGGCAAGAGCCATCGTCGCCCAGTTTCCTGAATTAAAACTGAACAGGACTTTGAGGGGCTCAAGAATACAAATCCTTTCTGTGTCCCCTGTTTCTTGTTTATAGGATACAGACTTCATTCAACCTCCTTGACCTTCCTGGAATTCCAAAGCGCAGATTCAAACAGTTGCTAATCAGGAAAGGGAGGGGATGCAAAAACGGGAGAAACAGTCAAATGGTGGTTCAGCCTTGGGCAGGCACCTGGTTCCTCCTCAAGGAGTGTGCATAACTGTATCTTTGAGTTCTTCTGCAGAACCGGGACCCCACCCAGGTGGAGGATGGTAACTTCAGGCTGAGTGCAAGATTCCTAGAGCACCATCCTGTTACCTCACCTCCAACCAATGAGAAGAACCCTGTAGCCCTCACCCCAAATTTTGCCTTCCTTTTCTGGGCCCAGCGATGACCATCCTGTTAGGCCTCCTGTTTGGCCCATGTGTTTCAACTGTTTACAAGGTTCATCTCCAACAGGGTCCAACAGTGTCAAGCTAAATTTGTTACTATGAGGGTAAACGCTAATTTCGGGCACAGAATTTAGATCAATTTAGATCAGGTGGCGAGACACTTCTACTCTACTAGGCAGGACTACGCCCACCCTCAGCAGAAAGTAGTTACAGAAGAAAGAGACCTCCGCCCCAATTCCCAAGCAGTATCTTGACTATGAAGTCTCTCAGGGGGGAGTTGTTAGGGGAACCACTGACTGAAACCACCCTCCCTGGCTGGGCAAGATAGTAACCACGTGCATGAGTTATCTTACAACAGGAGGTCCTGGTAACGAACGTGGAACTAATGAGCTAGAATTCAGGAAAGATCAAAAGAAGAGAGGAGACGCCAGTCCATATGTCTTACCAACCTCCCAGAATCCTTCTCGCTGGAATCTCGCTGGATGAGCAATGCCTGCACCACCGGGAAGGACCCTGAGTCAGAGCAATTGGCCAGAGACAACCCGGAAACTAACCCCATCACCATAAAACCTGAGGCTGTGAGCCACCACGTGGCAGAGCAGTTCTCTTGAGTTCCCTGACCCTGCTGCTCTCCACCGGGGTGCTCCTTCCCAATAAAGTCTCTTGCTTTGTCAGCACGGTGTGTCTCCTTGGACAATTAATTTCCGAGTGTTAGACAAGAGCCCACTCTCCCCCTTCCTGCAATACCACTTCTGGGACACCTTCCCAGTTTCAGGTATTAATTAATGTAGTCAAACATATTTATTAGGCTTCCCTGGTGACGCAGTGGTTGAGACTCCGCCTGCCGATGCAGGGGACACGGGTTCGTGCCCCGGTCTGGGAAGATCCCACATGCCGCGGAGCGGCTGGGCCCGTGAGCCATGGCCGCTGAGCCTGCGCATCTGGAGCCTGTGCTCCGCAACGGGAGAGGCCACAACAGTGAGAGGCCCGCGTACCTCAAGCAAAAAAAAAAAAAAAAAAAGCTTATTGAGCAACTACTAGGTGCCAGGCATGACACCTAGCGGTGGGGATAAGGTACAGCAGTGAACAAGGCAAGAAGGTGCTTGCCCTCAGTGTGATTCAGGGAGCCGGTCAAAGGAAACAAATGTATAAATGATGCGGTAAGTGCTATAAAAAAAAAATACACAGGGTGATGGGAGAAAATATATGTCCCCCTGGTCGGAGAGAACCTCTCAGAAAAGTGGCATTAAGGTTGAGACCCGAACTTGGTCTTCAGGAGGCACTTACCTTAAGACATTATTCCCACAGACCTACTTTGAAAAACGCCTACAAAAGGAAAGAGCGGACTTCGTCCACAGAGGGGCGGCTTCCAGGCATCCAACCTTAGCTGAAAACTTTGACCGGCACTAGAGGGCGCCGCGGGTCCTCCCAACCCCCAGGAGGCACCGTAGACACAGGCCCTGCCTAACTGACCTCTGGCAGCTGCCGCGCCAAGGCCCCGAAGTCCGCAAACGGACAGCGAGCAAGGGCGGCGGCGCTAGGAAGCCCGAAGGCCCTAGAGCATCGCGAGGGGTCATGAGGCCCTCAAAGAGAGGACATTCTCAGGATCACAACCCAACCAAGAGCAGATACTCTCTCGCTTCCTCCAGGACAGCCGGTTTCCGGCGCCTCTAAACCAGGAAGTGCCGGCGGCGTCCAATCCTGGCCCTCCTTCCGAACTTAGCCTTAGCGTACGCTCCTCGCCCGGGCAGCGCGAGGCGAACGGTCTATGGTTACCAATCAGCTCTCAGGAAAGGCGCATGCGTCGTCAAAAGAACGCAACGTACGGGAACTTTGACCTGAAGACGACTTACTCTCGTCTGCCCCTCCCTCACTGCGAAGATGGCGGTCTCCAGAATGTGCTGGGCGCGGGCTGCTTTGTGGGGTTCGGCGGGGCCCCCTGGACCTTATGTCGCCCGGAGGCTGCAGTTTGTTCGCTCTGGCATGGCCTGGGGGGCCCCTCGGTGAGGGATTTGGAGAGAGAAAAGCATTTTTGACGTTCAGGCTCTTCCAGTGTCTCAGTTTTGTTTGCATGCTGTGTCTTAATTCTCAGGGCTCCACGCCCCGGCCCCTGGATTTTTATTGTGCCGCGCAGAATTCGCACCGGGATCCCTGCTAGAGAGCTGGCTTCGTGACCCTCTCAATTCTCAGTGCCCCATGTTGTCTGAATTCCCCGCGTGTCCTGAGCCTCCCTTTTTCGGCTCAGATTTTACTACTGCTTATCCGGATCTCACCTCTCTGGCTTTAGCCTGCTGCTCAGATTGCCCCTCAGGCCTTCCGCTCTCTCCAGACTCACCACTTCCCCGACATCCATTCTTGCCTGGCCTCTCGTCTGCCTTATCTGTTTTTCTCAGTCTGACTGCTTATCTCTCCATGATCTCAAGATCTTTGGATTTCAGAAGTTTCAGGTCTTAGCATACATTCTCTGAAGCAGATGTTTTACATTATGGACCCCAGGCGTGAAGGGGCTTCCAGGCTGGTTCCCAGATAGTCTCTTTCATCTTCCTTGTAGGTCTTCAAAGCTTCACCTTTCTCCAAAGGCAGATGTGAAGAGCTTGATCTCTTATGTGGTGACCAAGACAAAAGTGATTAATGGGAAATACCATCGTTTCTTGGGTCGTCATTTCCCCCGCTTCTATGTCCTGTATACAATCTTCATGAAAGGTAAAGACAAAACTAAAATAAAAATCCATTGAATCAGCTCTTGGGCAGTGTCAGAGAGTTAGAATAAGTAAGATCGCTTGCAGGCTCTGCGATGGGGGTGTAAGCTGGTATGTCTTCTGTTTCATAAATGCTTGAGCATTAAACTATTTCTTGTAAGTTAGCCCTTCTTGTTGTTTCTAGAAAGGTATGTTGAGAAACAACTTCTGACAACACCCAGGAGGATTATAGGTATTTTTGCACTTTTCCTAACCACACATTTGACTATAGTAGAAATTATTTGTCGTGCACAAGGGCAGAGATCTATAGCTGCACAGACCTGCCCTGTGATTTACCAGTTGACTTGGCTTGTAAGAAAATGTAGTCTAATGTTTGTCACAGATCTCTCCTGGGTAGCACGTTGTGGAAATAGCACTACACGTACTTGGTTTGTGAATGTTTCGGTTCAGATCAGAGCTCTGCTAGTTACTAGGAGATGGTAGAGTGTCACGTGTCCACTCTGGAGCCAGACTGCCTGGGTTCAAATCCCAACTAGTCACTAGCTGTGTGATTGGACTTGTTACTTAACCTCTCTGTTCTTTGGTTTTCTCATCTGTAAAATGAGGGTAGTAATAGAACCTGCCTATTGTCTGCATGGCTATGAAGATGAAATAAATCCATACATGTAAAGTCCTTAGGACCAGATTCATAGTGACTGCTCAGTAAGTGTAGCTAGCTATAACTATTATACTCTAATTTTTTTTTTTTTTTTTTTTGCGGTACGCGGGCCTCTCACTGATGTGGCCCCTCCCGTTGCGGAGCACAGGCTCCGGACGCGCAGGCTCAGCGGCCATGGCTCACGGGTCCAGCCGCTCCGCGGCATGTGGGATCTTCCTGGACTGGGGCACGAACCCGTGTCCCCTGCATCGGCAGGCGGACTCTCAACCACTGCGCCACCAGGGAAGCCCACTCTACTTTTTTTATCATAACACCAATTATAGTAAACTCCCACATTGTCAGCTCTGAATATTATAATTATTACTAGCTTCATGTACTTGCAAAAGCTGTAAAGTGGAGATAAGAATGACTGCTTTGTCTGCTCCCCAATTTATAACTAAAATCAAATGAAAAAAAGAGTCTGAAAGCATTTTGGTTGTTTGTGTTTAAGCCTTTTATTACAGAAAACTTCAAACATAACACAGAAGTAGAGTAATACAATGAACTTCCATATTCTCAACCTCACTTCAACAATTATTGACTCACGGCCACCAGTCTTATATCAATTATACATTGGCTTTCTCCTGTATTATTTTGAAGCCAACCTAGACATTATACCATTTCATTCATAAATAGGAAAACATTTTTATGAACTAAAGTTCTAGGTCAGTGTAAGGATTATCTTGGAATGAAGTGAAAATGCAATCTTAGAAATATGTTGAATTCCAGTAATTATAAAAGTGTTCTAGAAAGGAGAAAAGTTAATATCTGGTTGAGATATACAAAGGGTTAATTGAGCAAGACTTCCTGAGGTTAAAGAGCTTTGAATTTTTATTTTAAAAAGGGAGTGAGTAATGAACCAGAAGAGGGAGACCATTCCCTGGTAGATCACAGAACGCCAGCTTGGCAGGAAGAGAGGTGATATGCTGGGGGCAGGGGGGTGGAAGGGGGCAGGGGGGTGGAAGGGGGCAGAGGGGAGAAGGATAAGAAACGAAATATAGGTCAGCTTCACAAGAGTTTCAAGTGACCTAGTTTAAAGCTTTGATTTAGAGTAGCATTGGGGAGGGAGGGACAAGTGTGTGTTGTGGGTGAACATGGAACAAAAGGCTGTGGTAATCAGATTGGGATAACATCACACTCTGTCCTCTACTTTAATGAGGTAGGATTGCAGATGTTATGGGCTGATGCCAAAAAGGCTAGAAGAATAAAGACAAATATGTGGAAGCACAATATAAAGTTTCATCAACTTTCATACCGGGAGATGGAGCATTTGAGACAGGTATGCGCCAAGGGCAGATGTCCAGAAGTTCACGGTGATATAATTAAAGTTAACCCAGAGCTCAAGTCTTTTCGTTCCTATTTTCTTCACCACTGACTAAGCTGTTGCCCCTTGCCATGAGATCAGATCATTTGTCAGAATCAGTTCATTCAGAGTTGTGAGCCTCCATAGCAGAGCTCCGTAGAGTTTCTGGAACACTTTCTGAATAAAAGTGAACAGTAAAGTCCAGTTCATTTCTGAACATATAAAAATCTGCAAGGAAGGATCCAAAGGCAGCAGGAAAGTAGTATTTGGTGATAACTTGATGGTAGTTTTGAAGCTGAGAGTAAGAATCTAGGACCATTCTGCAGATCAGGAAGAATTTACTTAGGGATTTGGTATACTGTCAGGCCCTGTACTAGACATTGTTTGGGATACAAAAGTAAACAGATCAGGGCTCCTGTCCTTAAGGAACTTACCAACTAGAGGTAGATAGAAATAACCTTGATCCTTACCTGGGCTCTAATAGAAGTTTACTGCACAGTGGGGTGGAGGGATTGTCCATTGTCCTAAAAACTTACTTGGGTTAAAACTGCATCTGTGTTTATTTCTGCTTAGTTCCGTCGAGACGTCGCCAAGTGTCTTTTCCTAGGTATTCTTTCCATTCCACCCTTTGCCAACTACCTGGTCTTCTTGCTAATGTGAGTACAGAGTTCTGTCTCTCCGGCATACTGAAGATATGTAGATTTTTTTAAAATTACAAATTAAGAACTTTCCATTTCAGAAGTTAGGCAGAGGTTATCAAACTTCTGCTCCAATTTTCTCATTAGCCCAAGGTTCATAAAAGCCACCTGGGTTACTGCGACGGCTGTAGGAGTAGGTGGCCTGGCTTCTCCCTGTCTCTTAGCTGCTCCTGTGTGATGTGAAATAAGATAATGATCTTTTCCATCATCCCTAGAGGCAGCAACCCACTCTCTTAGAGGCATAGCAACTTGGGACAAATTTTTTTCTTCAGGAGAAAAATGCATTTCATATTCTGATAATACCAATCTTTATTACTTTACCTTATATCTGAAGATGACAGTTTTAAACTATGACCTTGCATGTTTTTCTAGTTATCTATTGTATAACAAACAACCTCAAAGCTTAATAGCTTAAAACAACCACCATTTTCATGATTTTATGGGGCAGGAATTTGGGCAGGACTCAGGTGGCGGAAAGATTTTTCTCCCGTGTCTCTCAGTGATAGTTAAAACTGGTGAATGGACTAGTCTGGACAGTCTAAGGTCACTCTTAGGTCTGGTGCCTTAGCCAGGATGGCTTTGGAAGACTGGAACTGTCAACTAGGGTGCCTGCATATGGCCTCTGTAATGTGGTGGCTTCAGGGCAGCGGGACTCCTTACATGGCAGCTTAGGGCTCCAAGAATGAGTGTTCCAGCAAATAAGAATCTGCATGGGGCTTCCCTGGCGCCACCAGGGAAGCCCTGCATGGCCTTTTATAACCTAGCCTTGGAAGTCACAAAGACTTCTGCTCTATTCTGTTGGTTGATGCACTCACCCAGATTTTAAAAACCAGAGGCACAGACCTCACTTCTCAATAAGAGGAGTGCCAGGGAATTTGTAACCATGTTTTAAAACCACCGCCCGTATAGAGAAATGAATTAGAGGAATTCCATTTTGTATACACATAGGGACTGTGAACAGTTTGAGGTTGTCAACATCACATACAAAGTCCAGCTCTGTCTGCAGCTTTGTCCAAAATATGTTCATCACATGCTTTGATTCAAAAGGAGTCATTTATCTGATTGCTGCATACAAGGCTGTTCCCTTACTGCTTCCTTTTACATAACCTCAGTAACGTTGCTTGAAATTGGGCTTCAGTGTATCTTTAAACCTTGGTCTGACACTCATTTACAGGAAAGAACAGTAAGGTAGGGAAGTAGTGTTTCCATCTCTTCCTCCAAGCATTCATGTCTGCTAAATGCTTTCTTAGCTCACTTTGAAAGATGCCCGTTTCAGCAAGTGACTTTGTGATTCCTTTTCTTTTCAGGTACCTGTTTCCTAGGCAACTGCTGATCCAACATTTCTGGACCCCAAAGCAACAAATTGATTTCTTAGATATCTATCATGCTCTCCGGAAGCAGTCCCACCCAGAAATTCTTTGTTATTTAGAAAAGGTCATCCCTCTCATTTCTGATTCAGGACTCCGGTGGCATATGACAGAATTGTGCACCAAGGTATTCCTCCAATTAACCCTTCCTGCAAACCAGGAATCTTGTTAGATCCAGCGTGCACTAAAACTGCGTAAGAAGGCTAGTCTGGACCTTCCTAACATCTGCCCATCTCTTACCTCTCCCAAGATGCAACGTGGTACCCACCCAGCAATACATGATATCCTGGCTCTGAGAGAGTGTTTCTCTAACCGTCCTCTGGGCATGAACCAGCTCCATGCTTTGCAGATGGTGAGCACTCAGGCTTTCTCTATTCCATGGCGTCACCTCGCTTCAGGTCTTACTTGCAGTAACACCGAGTTGACTTTCTCCCCCTATATTGTGTCACAGAAAGCCTTGAGTCGAGCAATGCTTCTCACACCTTATCTGCCTCCTGTCTTGTTGAGATACCGTTTAAAGACTCATACCACTGTGATTCACCAACTGGACAAGGCTTTGGCAAAGCTGGGGATTGGTCAGCTGACTGCGCAGGAGGTGAAGTCGGTAAGTGCTTGATTGCAATATCAACCTGCAGTCCTTGGTGGGCTTTTGAGCTCACGGGGCTGGGAGCTTCCAGGGAGCTCCTTGTCTTGCTTGTTACAGCAGAACCCAGGCTCTTTATTCTCTCACCTCATTGCTATGTCTTTTTTTCTGAGTGAACTTAACTAGTGGGAAGGAGTTGCCCACAATAATTTTGGTTTATGTATGTTTTCTTCTGGCCCTTCAAAAAGCAAGGACACTACACTTTACATCTATTGTTTTAGATTGTATAGGGCTTTTTGCTTCTCATCCTGTCCATCAGAGTTCATATTGCCATGGTGAAAGGTTTCTTGTGGGGATGAGGTTTTAACTTATTTAAAGGGGATTTGGGATTCTCTGTGGGTTTATACTTCCTTGGCATACTTGCTCTGTGATCATTAAGGATTGTTTCTCTTCTGAGCAATCTAGGCTTGTTATCTTCGTGGCCTGAATTCCACCCATATTGCTGAAGAGAGGTGTCGAACTTGGCTGGGAGAATGGCTGCAGCTTTCCTGCAGCCTGAAAGGTGAGACAAATGCCTGTGGTTATGCCACTAAGATCCAAGTCATTTTTGTATTTTATTCTGAGGTTTTATTTGGGAGTTAATTATTAAGTAGTGTGAGACCCTTATCTAATATATATGTCTAATTGAAAGGGCGCAGACTCACTTGCCTACAGGGGCTAGGCAGGTAATGAAGTAGACTGTGCAAGACAAGAGGGAGGACTACGGATTATGGGAACCCGAGTGTGAAGCAGGGTTGCCCAACCTTGGCACTGCTGATGCTTTGCTGTGGAGGCTGTCATGTGCATTATAAGACGATACAGCAGGCATCCCTGGCCTCTATCCACTAGATGACAGTAGCACCCCCTCACCCAGTTCTGACAACCAGCAATGTCTCCAGACCTCGCCATGTAACTCTGGGAGAAGCACCAGCCCCAAGGCGTTCAAATTCAGAATGAAAACACTCAGTTGCCTAAACAGAAAGTATCTGCGGGTGGGTATTAGACCTATGGGTCTCCTGTTTGGAACCTTTGGCTAGGCCTCGATATCTTCTAAGCCTCTGAACATCAGGGTAGGCCTACTAATCTCCTTGGGGCTGAGAAATGTCCCTGGAGGACCAGCTTCTACCGGAAAATTCCGAAGGGTGACAGTGGGGTTTAGTACCATTACCATCTCTGAATTTTCTACTGCCATCACATGAGAATCAAGTAGATACAGATATTCGGTGGAAGGAAAGAAAGTGTGCATGCAGGGACTGGAATGAAGCAGGGGAACTTTGAGAACAGTGGCCTCTTAATGTCACACCTCCCTGTACTTGGCTTTCTGCCTCTGGTGTCAAGCCCCACATAACAAGGTAGCTGGAAGGCAGGCTCTTCCCTGGCCAAACCATTAACGTTGATGTTGTTTTCAGAAGCTGAGCTGTCCCTCTTGCTACACAATGTGGTCCTGCTTTCCATCAACTACATTGGGACAAGGCGCTGAGCCGACAAGGAGCAGGTGGCATTGTCCTGCATGCAGTCACATAGTCCAGCAGCGTGGGACCAAACAGCACTTGTCAGCAAAGAGTGTGTGCCCTGTTAGGCGTGTGCAAGGCAGAGGAGCAGGTGCCCGTGTGGCAGCTGGAACTGAAAGAAACCCTCCTGCTGGGGCGGCCCACGAGAGGTGTCATCCCAACTTCCTCAGAATTTGCTGGAGCTGGCTGCAGGCTTTGTACTGGGCTTTTACTATGGTGTTTTAAGTTCGGGTCCCAGGAAGTGAGCTTTTGCCCCAGGTGGGAATCCTCATTTGGCTTAGGACTTACCCACTGCCACATTCGTTACAGCTTTTTTTTTGTTTTTGCCGTACTCTCACTGCTGTGGCCTCTCCCGTTGCGGAGCACAGGCTCCGGACGCGCAGGCTCAGCGGCCATGGCTCACGGGCCCAGCTGCTCCGCGGCATGTGGGATCTTCCCGGACCGGGGCACGAACCTGTGTCCCCTGCGTCAGCAGGTGGACTCTCAACCACTGCGCCACCAGGGAAGCCCCGTTACAGCTGTTTTTGTTCAAGACAGTTTCTGGCTGATGAGGGGAACAGCACTACTTAAACTGGAGCCTTTATATCCATGCATGTACTTTGATGCCTCCGTCAGCACTTTGATATGACCAAAAATAGGGATTTTTATTTTTTGTTTCCCTCACAGGGCTAACCACTTCCCTTTTTTTCAAATCCTTTGAGCACCTTAACTTTTTTTTTTTTTTAAGTAAATAACTTATGGGAACATTCTAATGGAAAGATAAAAGAAAATACAAGCTCTTCTTGAATCAAGTGTTTACAGCCTTCCCCTACCTCTCTTAACTTCTGGACTGGGCTACAGCCCCTGTGGATCTTAAACGCTTTGCTACTTCCACTGTGTTGCAGCGATCCAACTGTAGCTGACAGGGGCCGCCTTTGGGCCGTGGATCAATCCTGTAAGGTACTAATTACTGCCCAGCCCCAGAGACCAGGAGAGGTCTACTTTGAGATAGTAAGTTGGGTTCAGCTTTTGTCTGTGTGCATCAGTGACCTGTAGTAACTTATTGTAAACGCATGAAGCACTGTTTTTAAGCTCAAGTAAAGACTGCCTGCAACCAGTTGCTGGAAATTACTTATGCATACCCTAATCATTTTACTAAGGCTCCTTTTACAAGACTGACTGACATAAGCTAACTAATGGCAAGATAACTGGTTGGAATAGAACCTTTTGATGGGATGGAAATGACAAAGGAGCTAATTTGAAGTTGATCCTCTTGCTGGATTTTAAGATGGTAACCAGGAATAGAGAATTTCATATATATATATATATGTGTGTGTGTGTGTGTAAAGTAATGGAATTACAAAGTGGGCCCCAAGAGTAGGGACTGAGGAGGGAAAAGCTCCAGCAGGGCACAGATCAAGGCCTGCTTCAGCTGAAAAGGTATGTTAGGGCATATGATGCAAGTCAAGCTCTTGATGCTCCAAAGAATGTTCTATTTTTCCACCATAAAACATTCCTATTGTTAACATTAATCCTTAACTGACCTAATTGGTTTTATATACAATGCTAGAGAAGCATCTTTTCTCTAACAAGTAACTGACTTGTGGTCTCCCAAGATAAAGAATAACACACCATTCTTTTGGATATTTCTTTAATATTACATTTAAATATTCTCTTTAAATACAGCATTATCACAATGTAAAGGACCTAAAAGGCAAAAAAAAAAAAAAAATTTTTTTTTCAGAGAACCAGACACTAGCTTTGGATTCACATTGAAATACTACCTGCGTACAGTATGTGAGAAAGGAAATTGGAAAATAATTAAGCGTTGTAATAATCATTTTTTTATCTAGGCCTAGACTAAGCAGGACTGAAGCTCTCTGCCTCTGTGATCAGAGGCCTAGCCTTTCTAGCAACCATGAACTATAATTCTGTCCAACTCAGGTAGCACCAGAAACGAGATGGATCAGGTTTGTAGAAGAGGCCCTTTGCTTGACAAGACAGTTAATGCTAAACGTTAATATTTAGCATTTAAAAGCTTGGGATAGGTGAGTCAGAATTGCAGAGTTAATGAAGGGATGGACTTATATTAAACTAGTTTTTCAGAAAAATCAAATTATCTTGGAGGTTGGCAATGAGTCTAGTTAGATGCAAATTCTTGGTTTGAACCCAAATGTGTGTCTTACTGAACAGGTGAAATCCACTCCCTAGCTTAGGCTGGAGCCTTCCTAAGGAGGGAATGTACAACGCTTACCTTCACCTTCCAACACAAACTTCTAGAAAGATTTTTCTCCAAATTCCCAATTAAACTTCAGTCTTATATCTGAGGGGACCAGTCTAAGGTGGCAGAGTGTAGCTCAGTTCGGGATAGCACCTAGATCTCAGGTACTTCAGACTCTCAACTCCATTTCGAGACTAGAGAATGGGGAGAGATAAGGGCCTATGACTTATTAACTCCCCTGCAAATGTAAAACCCAACAAAAACAGGAATGAACAGGAGAGGCAGAATGCGTTAAAAGATGTAACTGTGTTAAATACGAGGTCTTTCAGGCTCAGTTTAGGTTTGATAGGTGAAATGCTGCTGCAATGTATGTGAAGGTTGCTTTCAGACACCAGGGCCTTAAGATCCCACAAGAAAAGGCTTTATGAGCAAGAGAAGTAGGAACAGTTAGCTCCTCCAGCAAAAAAAAAAAAGTTTTTTACTTTTTTTTTTTCTGGTTAATAAACCATAGCAGTAATGAAGCATGGTGTAAAGGATGCTAAAGAGTGTTTTGCTCCCTACTGCCTCCCTCTTCAAACAGAGGCCATAAAAAAGAGAATGAAATAAAACAGGCAAAGGTAACTTTGCTAGTAAAAAGAATTCAGTGGTGGTCAATGGAGGACATCCAGGAACGTAAGCAGGACATAAGAGAACAGGAACCATATCCCCCCTAATTCAGGTACACACTGAATGTGAGTCCCACTCTAGACCTCAAAGGTTACAGTCAGAACCTGACTTCTTCAGAACCTGGAAGTTGTATGTAGCATTTAAGAACTGGTTTGGCCTCCAATCTTTATATATCGAGATGGGAGGGATCCAATAAGCATTTGCAGTTATTGGGGGTGAACAGTATAAGAATACAGTATAATAACTCTAACCCTGTATATCCAAGAGGGACCATGAGGGCAGATACAAAAAGGAAACAAAAACTAGTTGGTGAACTTGCCACATTCTACATTCCTTTAAAGCTCAAATTGGGGTAGGGGGGACAACCTGGGTGAAAAAGCAAGCATGGCAAAAAGTCATCTTTCTAGACAGCAGCCTGTTCCTGCTGCCTCCTTTGGGCACAGGTTAATGCTCTACATAGGCCTCCCGTGGGACGTGTGAGCCCCAGACTAAAGCTGCCCGATGGAGCTGGGGTTAGACGTACACAGAGGACTCAGGCTCTCGATGCCACATCCCCAGCCAACCTAGCTCTTTCCCTGCAAAGGAAAAAGGACAGAGGGGTAAAAAAAACAAGACCAGTTTAACTCTAGTACCTAAGAACATGTGAAAGAAACAATTCAAGTTAAGACCAGGAATCCCCAGTGTGGGGAACAGGTCAGAGAACACCAAACATGTCAAATATTAACTTATTTACCAAATAGGGGCCCAGGGAACGCAGGTTAAATTTATATAGATCCTGGATGTTTTGTACAGAAGCAGAGACCCTTTCATCCCCTCCTCTCTAGACTCAACCAGCTGATTCCAACTGTATTATTATGATACACCAAAGTGGGATATCAGAGTAACCACTGAGGAAAATGAGCTTGTTCCCCGCCTGGAGCTCAGGAGAGGGAAGGGGCTCTGTCATGCTGTTCCAATTGTTGTGTTCTGGTCCCTACGTGAACAGCTGTTTGAATTACCCAGCTTCTCCTGTGAGATCGTAGTGCGGTTCCAACGGCCCAGAAAGCTCAGTATGCAGCCTCCTCTGCCCCAAGACTCTATCCCCAGATCGAGCTGAGGCTGGTCTCCTTGGTTCTGTTGGCCCTGTAAAAAATACTTGTACAGACAATCCTTTCCTACCCGTTCCCCAAAGACCCCAATAAAATAACATGGGAGCAGCAGCTGCTTCTACAGTTTTGTTTTTGAAATGGTGTTAGATAAAATAAGGGAATAAATAGAGAATGGGTAAGAGGCATAATCTCCATCCCTGTGTCACACTGCCAGAGGGAGCTCCAGGGAAGGCTCTTCAGGGGGCCGGTCCTCGTTCTGCCGTGCGGTCTCCACCACACAGCCCTCTTCGTTGTCCGTGCGCAAGGGGAGGTTTGAGGGGCACCAAGAGGGGCGGAAGTCTTCATCCTCAGGCTCCTCGGGGTTACGATCTTCGGGCACTAGAGCTTCTAGAGTGGATGTTTTCCCCACCTCTGACTTACAGAGGGCAGCCGGGTCTGTGGGGCCACAAGCCACCAGTGAGGTAACCGGGAGAGAGAAGACACTCAGATCCTTCTCCTTGGGGAACGAGGGCGGGACTTCTTCCGTACCAGGCTCTCCTTTCACCCCCAGGACTGGCCTCTGCTCCACCTGGTAGTAGACCAGGGGCCCACTGTTCAAGTAGGATGGGTTGTTCACGGCTGAGGCAGTTGGCTGGTCTGAGTTCTCGGCAAAACACAGCACGGAGGAGCCTGGGGGCAGCTGAGCCTGGATGAGGATGGGGGCTGTCAGGCCCGGGCACAGCTCTTCGGGAACAGCCAGGGGCTCCTCCAGGATGCACACGCCCAGGCTCTCCATGCTGGAGTCCAGGCTGGCACTGGAGCCGCTCGGGTCCTCCTCCGCCTGGAGCCGCTCCAGCTCCTCCGCACTCTGCAGGTGCAGCACCGCCGTCTCATTCTCAGCGATGAACTCCTGGAAGTCCTGTGTCTCTGAGCCCTGTGCTGCCGCCAGGCTGCAGCTGGCAGCGGGGGAGGGCTCCTCGTCTGGGGCTGGCAGGCGGCTCACCTGCCGCTTGCTCTCCAGCTCCAGCTTCATGATGGTGTGGAGGTAATGAGTCCGGACCCGGATTGGGTTGAATTCAATGCGCCCAGCCATGTTCCCACAGCCGTCCCGGGAGCAGCCACATGGAAAGGACATGCGATCCACCTGAGGAGGGGACAAGGAGGTTGAGGCCAGATGAGATACGAGACGTTAGCTGGCGAACACAGGGAGTCAGGGTTTGAGGTCCTCTTACAAGAGAAACAACCAATTCAAAACACAAGCTGCAGCGTGAGCTACCAGAGCACTAGATGGGAGTTATCAGACCACCTGCCTTTCCATTCTAGCACAGCCACTAATTAGTAGTGTGACCTCAAGAAAGTCATTTCTCTCTCTAGGGCTTTGTTTCCTCTTCTAAATAAAAAGAAGACAAAGATCACGTGAAAGGGCCCTTCCAGTCAAAAGACCAGGGATACCTCTCTGAAAGCTGACAGTTCACAGAGAAAAGAAATGGGTATGCCTCAGAGACTTCTCCAGAACCTACCTACTTTATTAGGAAAACAAAAGGCCAGGGCCCAAGCCTACTGTGTTCTTTGATGACAGGGATGGGAAAGGAGGTAGAAGATCTCGCTAGTCCAAAGCAATACATAATGGGGAAACTAGGCAAAGGTGCCTTTGCCAAGGTGCTATACTGAAGGTTTGAACAAAATAATGACCAGCTTTTCACTACCTGCTTCATTTTCCCTTGATGGTTGGCCAGCTTGGTTTGGAAGTAGTTATCAAGATAATTAACTTCTACACCAGGGATATCTGGAAAGGAGATGCTTTCTACCTCCTTATCTCCCTTTTGAATCCCCCAAATGAAAACACCCCATACGTATCAAAAATAAAATTAAAAATGTGAGAAGACAAATAAGTCTTCTGTACAAATACAGTGTCTTCCTATGAAATCAGCTTCTAGAACTCTCCCTTCCAGTTCTTAGGAACAATCCATTTCTTAGGACTGTCCTCAGGTCTGTGTGTAACAGAGTGATTCATTACAGGACTCAGTCTGAAAAGCATTATCTGGTCGGACCTGCTATAGCTATCTGATACCAACCTGAAAATAAGAAAGAAAAGGTTAAGATAACTCCAACCACAAGGACTCAGCACCACAGCCTCAGTATACAGGTTCCAGATAAATGTCATTCTTTGGGATGGTACTGCCATTTTCAGTTGAGATGTGTCTTCCAAACTGTCCCTTGTCAGAAGGCCCTCTGGGGGATGACGCTTTCTATCTCTTAGGACACTATGGATTTAAGCCCAAATCTGATCCTGAATTAGATTCTGAGGACTATTCTGATTTTTACAAAATTGGAGTAGAGGTACTGTGAATAAGTGTTTGTAGGATAAAATCTAAAGGCCTACCTCAGTTCTCTGCTTCCACTTACCTCAAGGAATCAGTCCACATTCAAGGACAGCTATTAAATATTAAACTCACTAACCCCCGTTCCTCCATGTGCCAGCAACTGCTGCTTATCACCTCTGAAGTGAGATACACAGAAAAAAAAAGATCATTGCTATCTCCACAGCCTAAGAATCCCGTCATACTTGTTTTCTTTGTTGGTGGAGGAGGGCTGTAGAACTGAAGTGTTCACCTGTGCATGGGCATCTCCCACATTCACTGGCACCCACACTAGACACCCCTGACTCTAGGGTGGATATACTATCACAGCAAAATGTGGACCGACCTGGCATTTAATCCCAGCCTGGCTACAGGCACACGCTTCCGGGTCACAATACAGTCGACAGTCACAACCACACTCTTCCCGTGACAGTCGGATGGCTCGAAGTTCTTGCTTCTCTTCAGCATCGATGCGGTGGACCCCAGAAGCCCTCAGCAGGGCCCGTCGCCGTTTGGTGGGCAGAGGCTGCAGGAAGAAGTAATCATCCACCTCCACGTTTTCCACGTCAATATCTTCATCTGAAACATCATCCAATGTCAGGCAGTCGGCCTCCACCGACTCCACTGTCCCATTCTTGGTCAGCTGCCAAGAGACAGAGCACTATCAGCAGGAGCCTTCCCACCGGGTGCACCTAGAGCAGCTTGGGCCAAGGGAACTTTCTGCCGTGACGGAGATATCCGTGCCGCCCATCCCGACGCACGTGTGGCTACCGAGCACTATAAATGGGGCTAGTGCAACTGAGAAACTGAACTTTTACCTTTATTTAATTTTAATTACGTATAAACAGCCACTAGTATGGCTGGTGGCTACCGTACAGGATAGAGTCGGTGAAGAGAACAGTTCTAGAGCAGGAAGACAGGAAGCCTGTGCAGCTCTAACACCAGCCCGTCAACACAAGGGACATCACCTTTCTGGATCAACGCTTCGTAAAACCTCTGTCTCACCTTCCCTCCCAGAAGATGATCTTTTCCCACAAATATACCCTCCATTCCCAGGCTTGTGTCCCTTAGCTTCGGCTAACCTGCCTTCTCATACACGGAAGAAGAGAAGGTATTTCAATGGCTGTATGTTCCTTGGATGTAAACAACCTTGCAAAACACCCTTCAGTTTGCACCCTAAAGGACCCCAAACCACACTGTGGGAAGAAGAGTACATTAAAGTATAGCACAAGACTACCTACCAGTCTTTGTCAATGAACCTGAATCCCCACAGTGTGAATAATTATCTGTGCATACACAGAAGAGCTTCATTTTATGTGGAGGAGAAAAAAAATGAGGAAGTTATTAATGGCTGTCAAGAAAGCCCTCACTTCCAAGCCACGCCTAGAAGAAATATATTCTTTCTCCTTTCTTTTTTTTTGGCCGTGCCGCGTGGCTTGTGGGATCTTAGTTCCCCAACCAGGGACTGAACCTGGGCCCTCGGCAGTCAAAGCACCAAGTCCTAACCACCAGGGAATTCCCTCTTTCTCCTTCCTAATCCTTTTTTATTTGGTTTCAAAAAGTCTGTGTGTGAGGCAGGGTGGCATACATGATACCGAGTGTACTCTCTGCAGGCAGAAATCTGGGTTCTCTGGATAAGAAGGACAGAGAGCCAGGAAAGGGGATCTTAGTGGAAGGACAGGCTGAAGACAATCTGTGGCTGAATGAGTTTTGAAAACTCACTAGAGAATTCAGGTAAAGAAAACGAGGCCTCACAATCCCCAGGGCTCTGGAAGGTACTAGCAGGATAAAAGCCAAGCTTTTGGCAGGTTTGGCTTTTTCATCAGCCAGCCAAAAAAGTGCTGGTAAAGGAACAACTCCTGGGAGAGACGTGATGCAAGAGACCTGGCTAGTAAGGCATACACCTGTTTTGTTTGTTTGTTTGTTTGGGGGGAGATGATAAGAGAAATGAGAGAAATAAAGTGGTGCTTCTGGGGATCCCCTAGACTATTATTTCTGTCCCAGGCAGGCCAACTACGAGGGGCCTTTCCACAGACTTTAGCATTGCTCCTGCCTGTTTCACCAGGGTTGGCCTCCTCCGAAGCACCCTCCCTCCTTGCTATCCTCTCAAAGGAAAGAGATGAGACATGCAATAGAAAGAAACCCATGTAGATATGAGAATTTAATATATTCTAACAGAGGTGGCATTTCAAATCAGTAAGGAAAAGACTCTTCTAGTCATTAAACGGTATTGGGACAACTGTATATTCTTTTGAAAAAAAAGTAAGTTAGATTCCCAATTCATACTATTCATAATAATGAATTCCATATGGATAAAAGGCCAAAAAAAGTAATAAAATATTAGAAAAATGATAGGTACTAATACTGATGCAAAGCAGCAGCAGCTTTTTTTTTGGAGGGGGTGGAAGTCCAAAGGGAAAACAAATATTAGATGGCATATGGGAGAGGCAAAATGTATATTTTTTGAGACCAACTGCCTCCCCTATAGAGTGCTAAGGAAGGAAAAATTTCTAAGAAAAGAGTAAAGTGGAGCAAAGTAAGGGTGTTCTCTCGACACAGAAGATGTATTAGATGCCACCATTGTGCTGCTCACTAAATCTGCTTAATAAGTAGCAGTCCTGTTTCTCAGTCTCAAGTTTGCCTGGCTTTGTCCCTAGACCTCCTACAAGGGAGGACACAGAACAGGGTGTCTGCTTTGACATGTCATCCCTCTACCAGATTTAGGGGAGATGTTTCTTCTTAGGGAATAGGAAGAAAACCTTCATTACAAATGATAACAAGAGTGTTTATCTGCCCACCTGTTGCTATAGCAGCAGGAAGGTGATAGGGTCAGTGACGGAATTCCTCAGACAGAAGAAAGGGAAGCCTGAATGTCCTTCTAGTTAGAAAAACAGGTGTTAAGTCTTTAGGCGTAGACTTCGGGCAGCAGACATAGAGCTCTCAAAGGGAGAGAGCAGCGAGATCTGGTTCACATACATCCTCTGCCACCAGTTCTCCAACCCTACCACATTCTGGTGTGTCTCATTAGGATTTCACCCACAACCCTGGAAATAATGCAGCCACCTGTTTTAATGTGGGTCCGCATACTTTGAGCCCAGAAGAACTTGGCCAGGCCTGAAGCAGTGTTCTCCAAATTTGGAACTAGGAACTCTGGGGGCAATTTTTGCAGACTGGTGGCAACTATGGCTGTGGAGTGCCAAGCAGTGCCGAGAGCAAACGTGTAGCTATAAAGAGCCATCTGAGATGGGTCTTCCAGCCCTGTTCTCCTCCTAAACTTGAAGAGCTGGTGCGGCATCAGACTGCAGGCCCAGTACTAAACAGATCGAAATAACTATTTGGTAATGCTATTGTTTATACCCGAAAAACTATCATCTAGCAATGGGAGTTACAGAATCAGCAGGATCCTTTCAGAGGATGTAAAAGACCCCAAACCTGTTCTGTGCATCAGGCCAATGGACAATCATCTGACGAGAAACTGAAACACTGCTTCCTCAGGGTCCAGGGGTGGCAGACTTGAATACCGTCAGGTATTCACACCTTAAACTTTAAAAACACTTGCAGAGCGGGTGAGAATAGAGAATTCTAGGGAAGCCATTTTGCTATCTCTGCTAGACTCCCTACCAGAGACAAAAAGAATGGCATCTCAGACTGACATTTGAATCCAAATCTGAGATTTCTCACTAGAAAGATATGGAATCTCTATGTACCAAAGGCAACAGTCCAAAACCGAAACAAAACAAAAATACCACATGATAGACCTAGACGGTTTCCTGCTTTATCTTGGCACATGGGAAGTACCAGACCCTAGACCCCTTAGGCACCTTCATCTTCTTGGCGTGGAGCTTCTCCTCCTTCAGGTGTTCACGGAGAATCTCCCGATGGTTCACCTCCTGCTCCTGAGCAAACTCACAGAGCGTGTAGCTGCGTACAGAGTTATGGCGCTGGGCCATGCCCAGAGAGCTGCCGCCCTGGCTGGGCACGCTGGTGAAACCCTGGCGCCGGGCAAAGTAGTACACAGTCACCTGGTCAAAGCGCACATTCTTCCTCCGCAGCTGCTTCTGCCGCTTCAGGATGGATGTGGCTGAGAAGGGAGCACAGAAAGAAAACTTTTAACCCAGAGATGGCCTGTTTGGGGACCTCATTCTTTCTCATTCATCTAGGCTCTCAACTCTTCTCCAAAAGTGCTCCCTGTAGGAGCACTTTTAGAAGGTCTAGAGACCTTCCTAATTTTCAAATCTTAAAAGCACAGTGGGAAGGGACCTTGACCATCTGCTGGTCCATACCACTGCCTCCAGACTGACTTCACCCAAACAGATGATCACAAAATCTATTTTTAGACATCAGCTGGGAAGAGAATCTCTAGGTAATCTTTTCAGGATGTAACAATCTACATAGCTTCACTGTCCAATACAGCAGCTACTAGCCACATGTGGGCAATTTAAATTAATTAAAGTGAAATAAACCTTAAAATTTAGCTCCTCCGTTACACTAATCACAACTCAAGTGCTCAATGGCCACATGTGGCTAATGGCTGTCATACTGGACAGTGCAGATATAGAACATTTTTATAACAGAACATTCTTTTGGATTGTGTTTTGTTGTTGTTTTGGCCGCACCACATGGCTTGCGGGATCTCAGTTCCCTGACCAGGGACTGAACCCGGGCCACAGCAGTGAAAATGCCGAATCCTAACCACTAGACGACCAGGCAACACCCCCTGGATAGTGTTGCTCTATAGCAGGAGATGGCAAACTTCTTCTGTAAAGGTCCAGGTAGTAAATATTTTAGGCTTTGCAAGCCATGAGGTCTCTGTTGCCAACTACCACTCAATTCTGCCACTGTAGCATGAAAAGCCATCGTAGACACTGGGTGTGGCTGTGTTCCAATAAAACTTTATTTACAAAAACAGGCAGTGAGCCAGATTTAGCCCACAGACAACCCCCGATCTACAGAATCCGAAGTTCTTTCCAAGAAACTAATTGAACCATAAGAATTAACAAGTGTGGAGATGCCCCAGTTGTCCAGGCAGTAAGCATTTATGTCCTGCTAGAGCTACAATTTTGTGGAACTCTATAGGACTCTAGTGGGGAAGCGTAGACTCCTAGACAACTCCTTCTTCAGTTTAATCCAACCCATTCTGGGGACTCACAAAGCACAGCACAAGTAAAATCAGCTAGAATAATTCACATTTAATATAAGTCTATGATATTAGAGCAATGAGGTCCTCCAAAGAGCAAGGCTGAGCTACGTGTGGGAGAGATTACGAATAAGGGCAAATCCCCAAGGTGGACAAAGGGTGTCTCAAAGAGCTGCAATGGGCTCCAGTGCTTGGGGTACATGGAGGTAGGCAGGGAGGGAGCAGCTCACTCACGTGTGAAGCTGGCAGTTGTGGGAGGATTGAGGCTGTCGCAGCTGTCAGCGCTGTCACTGCTGGAGATCTCATCATCGGAGTTGGAAACTGATGAACCCACATCCACATCATCAAACTTCCTCTTGAGACCCGAGCCCGTGAATGCATCCATTGGTTTCAAAGGGGTTTCCTTGGGGAACCCACCACTTGGCCCCAAAGCCCCTGCTCACCACCAGTCAGCCAGGTGCATTAGGATTCTGCCCAGGGGAAAAGAGGAATCAGCACTCCTGTCCTAAGACAGACCCCTCCCAAGTCTATACACACGGCTCTCCAACTGAAGAAAGCACCCGAGCTAGCACTGATGTCTGCTCTCTAGAAACAACGTCATCTCTCTCCAGCCAGCACTCTCCTACTTTTGTCTCTCCCCAGCCCTCCAGTCTCAGTCACTCTTAGGATAATGAGATGACTAGCAGCAGCACCTTCCCAGTGGAGTGAAGGCCTTTGCTTCCAAGCCGGCTGGCCTCTAGGCTTCATTAGCCCTGGGGTAACAGTAGCTGCTCTTCTGCTCACCCAGGAGAGCTCTCCACGGGGTCAGCAGGAGGGACTGGGGATCAAAGGCAGAATTAGGCTGTGCCTAAACCTAGACTAGATCCAATTATTATTCCTAGTGGAAATATAGCCTGGCATTTCCTAAAGCGTATCCATTAAATAAACTAGTTCCATAGATATTAATAGCTTTTACATGGAAATGGAACCGCTGTGTCAAAATACTTTAGAAAACTGCTTATGGAAGACCTTTTAGAGGCTTTTAATATGCTAATGAACCTGGTGAAGGGTGGGAGGAAATAGAATGCAGCGTTTTGCACCCATGATTAAGGAACCCTTTGTTTCTAGAGCATCTTGGTGGGGGGCAAATGATCCTGGGAACACACTTCGGGAAATACTGCTCTAGGCTTTCAATTTCAAAGTACCTTGGCAGTCAGGGAAATGCTTTACCCAGATCTTCACAAATGTAAAGTGTCTCACCAGCCTCCTAAAAAGGTCAAATTGGGTTCTAAAGAATGGACTGAAGATTAGAATCTGCACTGGCTTCAAAACCCAGACTCTTTCCCAATCGCCTACTGCTCCATAAAATAGGGCTCAGCTGACCTACCATCATCCTCTGTGCAAGGAAGACGTAGCTTTACAATCTTTGCCCTCTAATAAAGAAACCAGCAAGGGCACAACAAACAGCAGAAGGAGTGACAATTTATTCTGGTTACATTGACATGGCAGGCAGTGTTTTCAACATGCTGCCACACAACCAAGGAATCTGGGATATTCCATTTCCCAGGTACAAATCTTTCTCCTCCATCTTTGGACTTAAATTCCCAAGGATATGAATCTGCTCAGCAGAAACGCTGTCAAAGCTGGAGCCACAAGTGATGATCTGAAACCTCCCTGCTTTTGCCTCAGTAATGCCAGAATCTCCCCAGACTATGATCTCACTAGTTGCTAATTATGCAGCAGGAATAACAACACTGCCCAGAAAGCCAGGGCTGCATTACTGCAGAGCAGCTACCCAGAATATACTGTGGTGTCAAGAGATGCCTGCTACAGAGCTGTTTTTCTGGACTGTCTCTTGGAAGCGATTTGCCTGCTCTTGGGTCAGCTCTACACAGTCAACCAGACCTAATAAGTACTTTAGGAACTTCCTAATTTATCTAGCCAAATCTCATCAAAATTCTGCATTCAAGTCACAAGATGCACCTAAGAAACCTGTCATCATAGGTCTCAGAAAAGCACATTCCTGAAATAAACTGGCCAGAAAGAAAATAATCAAGCACTAGATAAGAATTGTAATTAAATTTAAAAATGAAACCAAAGTATCAATTTTGTTCTTCAGGTTACTGATCTTACCATCAGAGGTCACATTCCTAGGACATGGGTAAGAATGGAGACAGCCAAGGACTTTTATGGGTTAAGATTTCAGCTGGGCTTAAAGATACCTATTAACTAACAAATTTCTCATTCCATTCTATTACTGGGGGAGGGGAGACCTTTGCTATTGAGTACATATGTGGGTGGAATAAAAAAAATAAAAGAATGTTGACCACTGAATTTAATATTTCCTCCCCACTTAAAAATCTTATCGACCACATGAAAAAGCAGACTGAGCTCAAAATCCTTCTCAGAAAGGACGTAAGTCTGGCTTCAGTTTTAACTAAGATCCAGTTAGTGTTGCTACTAGGAAGTGCCTTTTTCCTCAGCCTGGAAGCACTCGGGGATTGACAACTGGAAGCAAATGTGCACCCTGTCCTTTGTTCAGGTGTCCCTTTGCTTCTGGTAGTGTGGTTGCCTTTGAGTATTTCCTGCAGGAGGCTGGGTCTGGTCCAAGATCATCTTTTACTATGAGGATTCTCCACTGTCTTAACCCAGGTACCCTCAGGGTATCCCTTCTCTTCAGGTCACTTTTTGTGCACTCTCTTGCAGCCAGGATTGCAGGCTGCTTGTTCTATTCTCTTTCTCTCTTTTTTCTACGTCTTCCTCACTTCCACTTCTGGAGTAAAGGTTTCTGGGCAATGACAGGAGGCAGGTAAGAAAGTAGAAAAAAGATGTGAAACCTAGAAAAAAAGTATTTTCCTTAAAATGTCTGAATGGCTATATATGTAAATAATGTCCATATTGACTGAGCTCTCTTTACCCTATCCAGGATGTTAGCATCATTTTTTCTGCCATTAACCCATTCTTAAAAAAAAAAAAAAAAATCCGACGATTCTGTCCTGACAACCAATATAAGTTTAAATTTCAACCCAGCTCTCCTCATCCAACTCTCTGGTGTGAACTTGACTTGTTAGATAAAGATGTCCACTGGGCACCAAGAAACCTCCCACCCACTTCCACTGTGGCCTGAAGAAATCTTTCTCTGAAATAGCAACAACAAGAATGGGTTCCACTTTCCAGTTCATCAATTCAACTTCCTTTCAAACCACAATTAGAAGTCAGTCATTCCCACTTCTCTCAACTATTTATTCATTGGCAGAGGATCAGTGCTTATGTTCGAGAAAAACACTTCTAAGTTATACTCCAAGCACTTAAACCCATACAGAAATAAACACGATGAGACTGGAAATGTAGGTCATAACTGACAGTTAACTGTCAAAATGACGAACTCAAACAACAAATGCTTTTGGAGAAACTAATGCAAACCTCTATAAAAGCTTTTATGCCAGTAAAATGAAAGGTCAACTGACCCTTTCTAGCTACATGTCTTTCTGTCTTTTCTCAAGTGTTTCTACTAGTTGAACATTTCCCAAAGGTACATGAAATAATTTAGATCCATAGTATATAGAAGTTTTTAGGCTAGCACCAAATAAAATAGATCTATATCATATCTGTACTTTAGTATTAGACTTAAGCCTTTTCAGGCCTATGTGGATTCCTATAACCACCCCCAAAAACAAAAGCCCAAATACGTGAGACTAGCAGAAAAGGAACTGCCCCTCCCCCCAATTTTGTGGATGCAGAATGTATTGACAAAGTTTAGGTAATGAAAGCCTCTCTCATAAATGAGTCCAAAATAAGACAAGGTACATCTCACAGGGGAAGGTCTCTCTACTCAAGTGAAACCCAACCTGCTAAAGGTCAAGGGCCAAAAATCTCTAGTAAGATCGTCAGTGCTACCAGCTGTAGGGTTAGAGGAAGGCAGGCTTGCTGCTAAGTGTCAGGATCAACCTAAATAAGATGACAGGTCCTGTTTCTCCTTTTACAAAACACTGTGAGTTGCTTCTCAAATACTATGAATTTCGTGGATCCATGTGTCCGTGTGATTACCAGGATCGTGAACTTACAAAGTGCTCAAGTGAAAACATTTTGTTTAAACTAGGTATTTCAGGGAAGCCCCCCTCCATCCGTCACTCCCTGGTTTTTATCCCTTCACTGACACAAGGTTAGAATTTGGCTTTCCATGTTTAACCTCCCATCGTATGAAGGACATGAGATCTTTGTGGTAGAAATGGAACATGATGCTGCAGGAGCCATTAACTCTCAAGGATATCCAGTCATTTATAAATCTGGCACACACCAACATCCTCCTGGCTTTGGACATTTGCAAAATGGAAAGTCAGTAAAGAAAAGGAAAATCTGAATCAACTATGGATTTACCTTGAACTGAAAACTGCAGGACAAGGGGACACTGTGTCTCTTAGGGATAACTTCTAACGTTTCATACTGAAGAACGGTTTGTGTGTCACACTGCCACTCTAAACCCCTTTAAAAGGATGAATCAAGACCATGGCACTAAAAGGAATGGATGGCAGTCAGCTGCGTGTTTGGGCCTGTGAAAAAAGATCAAGCTAGCAACCAGGGAAAGTGATGCTTTCGTTTTCCCACACAACGCCAGAAAAAATGGGAGACATCAGGAACCTGGGTTGAAAGGACATGTCAAGTCACCAGTTCCCCTTAACGGACACCCCCGCTGAACCCTTCAGCTCCGGGGCACCTTTCCTGATTCCTGCTAACCTTCCCGCTCATTCCAATCGTCTGCAGCCCCTACCCGGTTTCCCATCCCTTCCTGCCTGCTACTCACAAATTCCCAACCACTCCTCCCACATTTTCCTCTATTTCCCCCCTCCCCTTCCTTCACTTCCCTCCATCGTACATCATCTCCACTCCATTCCGAACTCAACCCGCATCCGAATTCCTGCCGGCTTCTAAGCCCGCCCGTCGGTCTCACTCAAGCTGCCCCCGCAGTCCGGGCCAGCGTCCTCCGTGCCCCTCGCTCCCACGCCTCTCCCGACTCCTTCCCTTCCCAGCGGCGCCCTAGCTCCCCGCCCCCCGCGCCGACCGCTCCCGTTCGTGGCTCCCTCATTTCTGACCCCTCCATCCCCGCGGCTCTGGGTTGACCACTCCTCCACAGCTGCCGGGAGGCCGATCCCGAGAAAGGACAAGGCGGCACCCTCCGCCCCGCACCCCCAGGCCCATTACCGGCTCCGCCGCAGCTGCCTCCTCCTGTGATGGTCTCTGCCGCCCCCGCTGCCGCCGCCGTCGCCGCCCTAGCCCGAGTGGGAAGGAGGGAGGAGAGAGCGAGTCCCGGGGCCGCGGAGACGGTCTGGGAGTTCCCAAGGCGGCAGGGCGGGGAGAGACGGTGGGTGGGCAGGTCGGCCGGCAGGCGGCGGAGGGCGGGCGGCGCCGGCAACTCGGGCGCCCCCGGCAGCAGCCGCCCAGAACCGCCCCGGCTCCGGCTAACAATAGGCTTTGGCCGCAGCGCTCAGGGTCTTATAGGCGCCGGCACGTCCGGACCGAGCCCCGGGGCAGGCTGGGAAATGGAGTCTACGTGCCGGCCCCACGCCCAGCGGCATGCCGGGAGTTGGAGGCGGCTACCAGCGCAAAGCCGAAACTCGCCCGCAAACAGGCTCAGGAGGCTGTGAGTCCGCAGCAGCGGATCCTGGGAAAGCAAGCGAGTTGACGCCACAGCAGCCTTTTGAAGAGGAAAAGCGGAGACCCTCAGCTACAGATCTTCGGTGACTAAACAAATTGTCTTCTATAACTCCCCTTTTCCTTTCGCCAGGCCCACACTCCCATGCCTAAGGAACTTAATCCCCCTTATCCTTGCTCAGGGGATCTAAGTCTTAAGCAGCATGACGTGCTGCAGCCTGCCCAAGGTATAAAGAAAATACAAGCAATGCAGAGTAATCTCAGTATGTATTGATGGATTGTTTTCCTTCCAGAAATTTCTTACATGACTTCTGATCTTCACAACTGTGCAATCCATTTTCAAAACGGGAAAAAGACTCAGAAATCAGAAGTTGTTACGTCTAGAGTCGCTTATTCACCATATTTCATTGTCTTGATAGCATCACTAGGTAAGTTATTACAATGGTGCCAGTTCGCCCCTTACTTCCCCGTGCCTTGGCTTCCTCATCTGCAAAATGGGGATAAAAGTATGTATCTCATAGGGTTTTGTGGAGATTAAATAGTTAGTAGTATAAAATGTTTGCAACACAGTGCAATGTGTTTTTCCTGGCCACACAGAAATCAAAAAGGAAGAGAAGACCCCAGACTCTGTAGAATCAGCGGGCTGAGTAACAAAAAAAGCAGCCTAAAGGCCATGCTGGGTAGGCTAAAAGTGTTTCATATGCCTACACATCTAGAATTTGAGCAGTCATAGAAATCTGTCAGAGTACCATCAGCCTCAATGCCCAAGCTTTGTTGGTTAATGACACCAAACTAGAAGACAGCCAAAGCAAAGTTAGGCACATCCTTTGAGGAGACAGCAGAATCCAATTTGGCAGTAATCTCTAGATCAGTCAAAAAGATCATCTGGACTTACAAACATCCCAACTACTTATCACAGAGTCACTTATTCACCATATTTCATTGTCTTGATAGAATCACTAGGTAAGTTAAGCTTAAGTGCAGTAGAACAGAAGATACAAGGAAAAGTGAAAAGAAATGCTAATATTATTAATATGTAAATTATAACAATGGACATCTAATTCTAAATGTGACTGCTTTGTTCCAGACCATGCATAATTCATGCATGGGTGTGTTTTAGGGACAAAAAAGTCAAGTAGGAAGAAAAGACAGATGATCAAGAACAGATGAAGATGAAAACCAAAGGTCAGATTTTATGTCCTGGGCAGTGTTTATACGTCTGTCTTGCAGTCTTGTCTACATGTAAAGGTGATCTTGTAGTCAATAGTATCCTAAACTTATTAAGCAACTGAATAAGTATATTACGTACAAAATAAAACTGCTTTATACTCATTATCCTTTGTAATCTCCCTAACAACCCTATGAATTAAGCATTATCTCCTTTTTAAGATGAGAAAGTTAAGGTTTAAGAGATTATATTGTCCAAGGTCACATCCAGGAAGAGCAAGATCTGGGATTTGAACAGTGGCTTATCTGACACCAAAGTATGTACTGCATCAACTACTCTTTACCAAACAAAAGATAAAGAGTACACTCTCCAGGGAGGTTGAAAATGAATAGATCAGAGGATACTATGTGCTGAACTTCTTAGAGAAAAAGAGTTAAGTAAAATCTAAGCCATTGCATGTACTTCCCTGGTGGTCCAGTGGTTAAGAATTCCCCTGCCAATGCAGGGGACATGGGTTCGATCCCTGGTCAGGGAACTAAAATCCCTCGTGCCGTGGGGCAGCTAAACCTGCATGCCACAACTAATGAGCCTGCATGCCACAACTAGAGAGAAGCCCGTGCACTGCAAGGAAGAGCCCACACGCCGCAATGAAAGATCCCACCTGCCACAACTAAGACCCGATGCAGCCAAAAAATAAATAAATATTTAAAAAAATTTTTTTTTAAAATCTAAGCCATTGTATTTGTTTTTCTGATAGGGAATTCGTAGATTTAGCCCTGAAGTTGTATGTTACTTTACTAATTTACATTTAATTAGAATCCAGATCTAGAGAGACAGGCACCTCTTTGTGACTAATTCCACACTAACCGAAAGAGATCAATAGAGCAAATCTGGGAAAAAGACGGGGCCACAGCAATTTAAGAGCACAAAAAATCGAAGAAGCTGTGTGTTTTATCAAGGAAGGTTTCAAAAAAAGACACACAAATTTATCTATATATGTGCATAACACACACAAAAACCCTATTAAAAAAGCAAAATAACAAACAGGTTTGAGGGGGTAGAGTGCAAGGGTGAGTTTAGAGAGGTCAAGCTTAATAAGCTTAAAAAAGGTGAATGAAAGTCTGAAGTAAAGTTATAAAGATGTCTAGGGAAAGATATTAACTAAACCCTTAAATGAAAAATTAGACATTAGAACTCAGAAAGAGGGGATTCCCTGGCGGTCCAGTGGTTAGGAGTCCGTGCTCTCACTGCCAAGGGGCTGGGTTCAATTCCTGGTCGGGGAACTAAGATCCCACAAGCCACACAGCACAGCCAAAAAAAAAGGAAGAAAACAGGAATCTGTAGTGATTAAAATGAGGAATGTGTATCTCATCTTACGCAAATATATGAAAACACAGATTTACAAGATAAACTGGTTATTACTCATGTCCCAAAAGATCCCATATAATACAAAATAGTACAATACAATAATACAATAGTGTTTTTTAAATAGCAAGTTCCTTTATAAAATTGACTTTAATCCAACTGAAAAATTTAATTCATATACAACTTTTAAATCTCTGAATTTGAGAATGCAAATGCTAGACTTCGTTGCAATTTCCAAATTAATTTGTTGAACAGGCCAGAATTCATAAGGAACAATACAGAGGAGATCTGGAAGTGAAGAGGAAAGATGCGGAAAAAAGAAGGAAGTAGAAATAGATGGAAGTTCAAGGTCAAAGGCAAAATACAAAGTCATTAAAGAAGCATAGAGGAGAAATAAAGTATTAACAAAACGGAAAACAAGTGCTGATGGCATTAACCTCACATCACATAGGGCATCTTTCTTCCTTATTTAAGTCTTGGAGTTTGTATAATGAAACAATAATTTAATCACAAACTAAAAATAAATATTCTAGCAGGAAAAGCCTTAGCTCATGACTAAGAAAACAGAGCATTTTTAGGAGAAGCAGAAGAATGAAGCAGGATTACTTTATACAAACTAGTATATAAAAAGATGCAGCTAGGTGGGGCATTTGTGCCATTCCTGCTGAGACTTGGGAGTTCTCATAACAGAGCAGCAGAGGCCATAACAGATCAAATTCCCATAGGGGAACCATCCATGGCCAAGTAAGACAACTAAAGATTCAGAAAAATGATAAAAAGGCTCAACTGCAGCTCTCTGGTTCCAAGTTATCTGGAATTGTTAGGTATTGGCCAGAGAAAAAAGCTTCAGCGAAGGAGGAGAAACTCGGTCTTGTTTTCAAATATTTGCACCTGAAATTTGTGTTACTTTCAAAACTGAATGCTGAAGCTTCAGTCAATCCTTCACGGTAGTTTGAAGATAGCCCAAATGTCTGCAGCAACCCTATATGAAAGACTTTCTCAGGAGACTTGGAGATACAAAGGGTTTTCAGAACACTCTTTCATTAGGCCTAAATGAGAAATGGCGAGGCTCATTATGTCAAGCCTTCTTCACTTGCCATGCTCCTCCAACTCACAGTGGTGAGATCATGCCCTGCCCCTCACAGCGTACCCAGTGCCTGACAGTGCCTGACTTCCAGGAATCACGTCTGTCCCCTCAAGAGAACCTCACCACCTCAGGTCTTTCAGACTCTACTTACTTGTCTTATATCTGTCGTACTGTAATCTCTTTCCAGACAAGATGACCACCCCCATTTCCCCTCCCTTTAAGTGGCGTCTTAAATAAATCATATATTTGGGCAAACATTCTTATTATTGGGGCATAATATTGGACAATCTTATTACTTAATAGCCACATTTTACGTAGTGACTGGTATTCAGTCCTTAAGAGTTCTGCAGTGACCCTTTTACTTCCCAATGACTCCCTTTTAACTATCAAGTCTTTACACAATAGATTCTTCTAGATGGAACCTATTATACTTCAAGGAAACAGTACAGACAATACTAAGTTAAACAGGATGCTACTCCACTTCTCAGGAGGGCCTAAAATCTAACCATTCTCCTTCTCATATACCCTCACCCTAATGGAAACATTAAACCATCTCCTTTATTTTAAGTATCAACCATCACATGGTTAAAGAGGTAAAATCCAGCAAATTTTACTTTTAGGAATATATCTTAGAGATACACGCAAAAAACTTAGGAGAATACATGTTTAAATGGGCTTAACCTAAATGGCATCCGTAAGGAATGGCCATTTTTTTCCCCAAAAGAATGATGTCAAACTATAAATCCTAACATAGAAAGATGTTCAGGATATATTAAACATAAAAAGAAAACTGCAGATCATTAGTACTACATGAGCCCATCTGGGTGTGTGTGTGTGTGTGTGTGTGTGTGTGTGTGTGTGTGTGTGTGTGTGTGTGTGTGTGTGTGTGTGTGTGTGTGTGTGTGTGTGTGTGTGTGTGAAAGAGAGAAACTTTTTTGCAATGGCTACCTCTATAGAGTGGGACAAGGAGATAAGTTATACCTTTCTTTATTTGAATTTATCACTTTGTGTATTACTTTCATCATGAAAAAGCTAGTTTAAAATTTTCATTTAACTGCAAGGATCAATAGTGAACAAATGCAATTTTTTAAAGCAAGTTGAATAATTACAGTGTTCTATCACTACACCAATTCTTACCAATTATATGGCATTAGCACTATAAATATTTGTTTGAAGCTAAAGAAAGCCCAAGAGATTTTCTAGTTAATCTGAGGATCTATGATTACAAACTTACATAAATTCATTTCTATATAAATTTGAAAACTACTCTTAAAAAACCCTCTATCTCCAAGTAAAAATTAGTAAGTGTAAATTTATAGTAAATATATTAATAGAATTCTGTGTATCATTTACAGTAAACAAGAGTCACAGATGCAGATTTAGAAGGGACCGTAAAAGTCCAACCCTCCCAGCCTAACATTCAGAAAGAACTGGAATAAATAAATAAATAAAAATAAAAAACAGCAGCCTGCTGGGGAGAGAGCTGACTTCCCCGAGCTGAGAACCAGTCCTATGAACATAATACAATTAGAAATGTCCCCCCAGAATGGGGACATCTGGTAATCAGTCACTAAAAAACTATTTTGGCCTCATATGTCAAGTTGTCCAGGTCGATTTTAAACAAGTCATTTGACTTAATTTTCTGGTTTCAAAATTTTCAATTTCTTTCAAACCAAAAGAAAACAGACCATGTTGAAGGTGGATTTTAATGAACGAAAATCTCTGTATAAAAACATTTAAACTTTATCAAATGCTTTAAAAATACACACACACACAGATTCAAATCCAATACAGAATCTTTTGAACATTATCATTTTTCACCTCAGCATAACACGTAGAGGGATTTCTGGATAAAACTTTACATGTGAAAAAAGACCCATAGTCTTACACATGCACACACACAAGAGCACACAATCACAATCAGGAAGAACTAAAGTATATGGTAAGAATGCAAACAGGATGGGAATGAATTTCTTGTAAAGCTTATATAAAAGAACGCTACATGAGTAAAAGAACTTTCTATACCAAGAGAAGATGCAGAGAGGGGAAAGAGAAAGCAGAGGTTAGTCTAACTCATTAATAGTTTGAGAAGGTCATTCAAGAACAGTGAATTTGGGGAGTTACAGATAATCCCTAGTTTTCACCACCTCAAATTCTGTGAATCTGGTAACTGATGATGCTTTGAAAGTGTCTATGTTTTCATTTTTTTGTAGGTCTTGATTTGTTCATCATTATTTAGGTGTGGTTTGTCCCTTTTGGTGTTAATTCCTCAGTTCTCGCTCAGTGTTAGATCCAATTCACCAGAAGAGCCACAGTAGGAAACGGTGGCAAGCACAGAGGACTGCAAGGGTGGCAGTCACGGATGGCTGTTAATAAGAGCCAGACGGCCTGGGTTTGCATTTCAGTGTCACTAGCTGCTAGCTGCCTGTTACTCAGCAAGCTCCTCGGCCACTCTGTCTCCATTTCCTCATCTTCAATTAGGGATCATTATTACCTACTTCATATAGGGCTATTAAGAGGATTTAAACAAGGTAATCTATTTAAAGAATTTATCACACTGCCTCACACAACTAAATGTGCAATAAATGTTACCTAAAATTACTATTAGTCATAGAATTACAGGGGAATCAAAAGAAGAATTTTCTTCTTTCTCCATATTTCTCTTTAATGAGGTTTTTCAGGGGCAAAAAAGGTTGAGGATCTAGTCTTATGAATATAGATGTTTGCTTTTATGTTAGAAAAAAAAATTACATGGCTCCATATCACAAAATTTAACATCTTTCCATTAAACATCATACAATTCTCATCATCATTATGCCCTACACACACCCTAAATGATGTGGAGTTTTCTATTGATATTCAACAACAATAGGGTCCAGAAATTTTAAATAAGAAATCGTTGCAGAAATGCATGTTGGGCAGTAATCTGTGGGTGCCCTAAGAGCCTGGGCCAACGGATGCCTGGGATTCTGCCTCCAAGGCCTGGACACAGTCAGATGGGTCAGGTTCTTGCAGCCCTTCAGAGCTCCATTTGCAAGACCCCCTTCGAGAGGGGAGTTCCCATAGGCGAAAGCAGCAGCAGCCACTGAGGACGGAATGCCCCACACCTACTTCAGTATGATATGATAGCTATCATTGGTTTCTGCTGTAAAAAAAAAAAAAAGAAAAAAGAAAAAAGAATAATCTTTAGTTACCTCTAAAACACAGCAGGAGAAAAATATATGTGGTAAGGTTCTTTAGAGAAAGAAAAAACAGAAGGACAGAGGGCAGTATACTTAATTATCACAGAATACTTGTAATAAACATGCATTATAAGAACAGCATGCCTCCGTTTCATCCTTTGTCCATGGAAGGTGGAAGAAGATGGCAGGAAGTCATCAGTTACACTGTCTACTCTAATAATGGCAAGAAGCCAATTCATAAAAAGGAACAATCTCTAATAATGTCACTTTCTTTACCTCAAATACGGCAGTTAATACTTTCCCTCTCTCCTCAAAGTACTATAAAAAAAACCCTCAAACTCCTTCGAGAAAGGCATTTGCCTTACTACTTCATTACCTTTCATTGTGTCCAGAATAAAACAGGCTTCTTCCTGAAAGTTCTGTATCATCTGAAAAAAGCAAGAAGTTTTGCTGATTATTAAAACCTTGGTTTGCTATATTTATTTATTTTTTTTTTTTTTTTGCGGTATGCGGGCCTCTCACTGCTGTGGCCTCTCCGGTTGCGGAGCACAGGCTCCGGACGCGCAGGCCCAGCGGCCATGGCTCACGGGCCCAGCCGCTCCGCGGCATGTGGGACCCTCCCGGACCGGGGCACGAACCCGCGTCCCCTGCATCGGCAGGCGGACTCCCAACCACCGCGCCACCAGGGAAGCTCTGCTATATTTATTTTGCCTGTGTGTTTATTATACTAGATATAAGTGAAGAATAATCCTTTGTTTTGTTTTCTCTCCTATTTAGTTTTCAAAAGCTTTCAAAGCTAAGCATTCTAAAACTGCTTTCTTAAAATTCGAGTGTGCATTTTCTTGGGCTAACCCCAAGACTTTCCAAGGGGCACACAGATACAGATAGGCCCATATGGGAGGAATTAAACTTCCATATCTGTTCTTTCCTAAAACCATCTGAGAACCTCTTCAGTTTTCCTTTCCCACTTCCCTTCTCAAACTACCTTTTCCCATTTTATAAAATAAAGGCAAGAGTTTCACCTTCCTGAAATCCTATGAAGATGCACTGCCCTGGAGTATAAAAGCCCCCAGGATGCAGAAGTGTAATTGCAAACGGAAACTCAAATGACTGGGTAATAAAGTCTTATTTTCAATTCTTTCCTTTCACCAGAATTGAAGTGATCTAATCACAAATTGTCAAATGACAGATGATTCAAAATAATTTTTGATAATATCACTATGCAATTTTTGGCACATAACTCAGAAGTTAAAAAAAAAAAAATCCAGCAATGCTGTTACAGCAAACTCCATCCATTCCTGTCTATCAATTTATATGGAACAGATTCCACAGCACTTATATCTAGGGGAAAAAAAACGGATGGAATTGATGCTGAACTCTATTTCATTCTAGCAATCAATAGGCAGTATGTATCTATCGATGAATTAATTGTCTGTGGGAGGGAGGGTAAGGAATCGAGTAATCTCATCCATCTCATTAATAGACGCACTTTTATTGTATTTTATTTTATTTATTTATTTTTGGCCACACCGTACGGCTTGCAGGATCTCAGTTCCCTGACCGGGGATTGAACCCCCAGGCCCTGGCACTGAAAGCTGAGAATCCTAACCACTAGGCTACCAGGAAACTCCCTAGATGCACTAATGCATTAATAAATTTTTTCTTAATGTTTAATAATTACTTATCAAAACATATAATACATTTATGTTATTTTAATCCATTGTATAATTATGGTGATAATTCTATTCAGAAGAGATTTTTTTACTTTTATTGAAGCAAATTTTTGTTTTAAAGAAATATGGTAGGATAATTAATAAAAGATATTCAAGCATAAAGGTAGGTTATGGTAAGATGAAATTCTGTGGGGGAAGTGAATGAAAATATGAGTTTAACGAAGCAGAGAAATGATATAAAAATTCTGTTAAAAAAGTATATTCATGTATTTTTTTAAACAGATGACAGTATTAAATTACTCTTGTATTTAGGTTACACGGAATATAGCTAGAGTAGTGAAGTAATCACTTCATTTTTAAATGTCATATAATATGCCCAGAAATGACATCTTTTGCAACTATTTAAACTTAAAACAAAAAATTTTAAGTCAACCTAAAAACGTGCAAGGGGATACACAGTTTTAAAACATCATTGTAGGAGGTAAGCAAACAAAAACATTTGAAAACCTCATCTTAGAAAACAGAGCACTCTGCCCCAGTAGAACGGTTCCTGCTCCTGTCATCTGCCCAGACAAATCACTGTCGTCTGGTGATTCAGCTGTGCTGAAAATCTACCTCGTCACTAATGAGCACATGGATTCCTGTGGGCCCCTGCTTGTAGATCTGGCTGATCTGGCAAGGGGAAATGCTGAAAAGCTGAGCGATTTTTTCTGTCAGTTCAACAGCTGTCAGTTCTTCTAGGTAGATGGCATGGTAAACTGCAAAAAGGAGAAAGCAAAGGCAGTCAGTACAGAGTGTCTCTGGTCTTAAATGTAATCTGATCACTAGGAATGCCCACTTTCCTGAAGGACTCAGAGGCAGACTGCCTGAATTGAAATGCCAGCTCAACCACTCGCTAGCTGTGTGTGACCTGGGGCAAGTTACTTAACATCCCTAAGCCTCATCTTCCTCATCGAAATGTTGGCAAGAACAATAAAATCTACTGCAAAGAGGAAACACCGGTTGTAAAAATTAAAACATGTAAACGTGCTGAGAATAGTGCCTGGCATAATATATTAGGAACTCAATAAACATTAGCAATTACCATTCCTTCTAGCAAATGCTGAATCTGCTGTTTGATAAATTCCCATCACACATGCTCATAAGTCATCTCTTCATTTTTCTTCATATCTGTCCTGGCCTGTGCAGAACGACCTACCGAAGAAAGTACCATTTGAGTCTCCATCCTCATGCTTCTGCTGCTGTTGCTGCTGCTGTTGCTGCTGCTCCCTCAGCTGCAAGGATTCCTGACAAACGTAAATGGTTAGCCTTGGGCGCACCATCCTAAGGAGGAAAAAAGAAAGCTGTTACTCTTTCATGGTGAGCACATTTTAAGGAAGAACTTGTGTGTCTACATTTTAGCTCTCCACTGGCGCGCGCGCGCGCGTGTATGCGCGCGTTTTAACTGAATTCATTCCAACAGAAGCCCTCATATAAACCTCTGGTTTTCCTTGAAAAATCAGATCTGGTGATCCAAGGCCCCCATTCTTACAAAACACCCACTCAGCTGTTCTACTTGCGTGGTGCATGCATTCTTCAGTACCCCCCAGACTTGACTGTCACTCATTTACATGTGGTCTCTGTAGTCATTTGAGTTTGTAACCTTTGATGTAAAGGTTAGAAAGATTCAAAATGTGTGAGCCACTGTTTTGTGGGTCAGTTCAAGACATACCTTCTATTGATAATTAAAAGTACCAACAGGATAAACTAGAAAATCTTATTTCCCTCATCTTCTCCTAAGCGTCTTTAGCCTTCTTTCTGTTCTTTCTTCTTAGACAACAATATTGAATTACCTCTTGCTCTGATCATCTTATTCCTTCCTATTTCTAAATGCTCTGTAGGTAATACTTTTTTTTTTAAATAAATTTATTTATTTTTGGCTGTGTTGGGTTTTCACTGCTGCGCGCGGGCTTTCTCCAGTTGCGGCGAGCATGGGCTACTCTTCGTTGCAGTGTGCGGGTTTCTCATTGTGGTGGCTTCTCATTGCGGAGCATGGGCTCTAGGCACGCGGGCTTCAGTAGTTGCGGCACGCGGGCTCAGTAGTTGTGGCTCACGGGCTCTAGAGCACAGGCTCAGTAATTGTGGCACACGAGCTTAGCTGCTCCGCAGCATGTGGGATCTTCCCAGACCAGGGCTCAAACCCGTGTCCCCTGCATTGGCAGGCTGATTCTCAACCACTGCACCACCAGGGAAGCTCCTCTGTAGGTAATACTTTTAAAAATGAAAGATCCATTCTTTTCCTCCCAGTCATCAACCCTTTGAATTTCACCTCTTTCCTTAAAAGTTTCCAACTTGGGCTTCCCTGGTGGCGCAGGGGTTGAGAATCTGCCTGCCAATGCAGGGAACACGGGTTTGAGCCCTGGTCTGGGAAGATCCCACATGCCACGGAGCAACTAGGCCCGTGAGCCACAACTGCTGAGCCTGCGCGTCTGGAGCCTGTGCTCCGCAACAAGAGAAGGCCGTGACAGTGAGAGGCCCGCGCACCGCGATGAAGAGTGGCCCCTGCTCGCCACAACTAGAGAAAGCCCTCGCACAGAAACCAAGACCCAACACAGCCAAAATTAATAAATAAATTTATTTTTTAAAAAAAGTTTCCAACTTGATTCAATTATCTCTTGTAATATACACAAACACAAATACTTCACAATCTGTTTCATTATTTAGTCACTGATTTGGTTCTATGGCACTGACCTGTATGTTTTTTCCATCAATATTACTACTTCCTATTGTAAACTGTAAATCCCAAACAGAGACTAGAAGTTCCTCTGTATTACATGTAATATTTGTAAGCAGACACTTAAGCAATTCCTACCCAAACTTAAGAATAATCTCTTCTTTAGTAAAACTGAGTTCAGGACCTTTGCACCCACTGTTTCTTCTGCATAGAATGTTCTTCCCTCATGACTCCAAAGCTTCCATCCTTCTCATAACTCAGTTTAAATGCCCCCTCCTCAGAGAGGTCTTTCCTGACTATATTCTGTACTCTGTAGGACACCACCTTATTTATTTATTTTTTTTTAAACATCTTTATTGGAGCATAATTGCTTTACAATGGTATGTTAGTTTCAGCTTCACAACAAAATGAATCAGTTATATATATACATATGTTCCCATATCTCTTCCCGCTTGCGTCACCCTCCCTCCCACCCTCCCTATCCCACCCCTCCAGGCGGTCACACAGCACCGAGCTGATCTCCCTGTGCTATGCGGCTGCTTCCCACTAGCTATCTACCTTACGTTTGGTAGTGTATACATGTCCATGCCTCTTTATTGCTTTGTCACCGTTTACCCTTCCCCCTCCCCATAGCCTCAAGTCCATTCTCTAGTAAGTCTGTGTCTTTATTCCTGTTTCACCCCTAGGTTTTTCATGACATTTTTTTTTTTCTTAAATTCCATATATATGTGTTAGCATACGGGTCTCTTGTAGACAGCAAATATATGGGTCTTGTTTTTGTATCCATTCAGCCAATCTGTGTCTTTTGGTGGGAGCATTTAGTCCATTTACATTTAAGGTAATTATCGATATGTGTGTTCCCATTCCCATTTTCTTAATTGTTTTGGGTTTGTTATTGTAGGTCTTTTCCTTCTTTTGTGTTTCTTGCCTAGAGAAGTTCCTTTAGCAGTTGTTGTAGAGCTGGTTTGGTGGTGCTGAACTCTCTCAGCTTTTGCTTGTCTCTAAAGGTTTTAATTTCTCCATCAAATCTGAATGAGATCCTTGCTGGGTAGAGTAATCTTGGTTGCAGGTTTTTCTCCTTCAACACTTTCAATATGTCCTGCCACTCCCTTCTGGCTTGCAGAGTTTCTGCTGAAAGATCAGCTGTTAACCTTATGGGGATTCCCTTGTGTGTTATTTGTTGTTTTTCCCTTGCTGCTTTTAATATGTTTTCTTTGTATTTAATTTTTGACAGTTTGATTAATATGTGTCTTGGCGTATTTCTCCTTGGATTTATCCTGTATGGGACTCTCTGTGCTTCCTGGACTTGATTAACTATTTCCTTTCCCATATTAGGGAAGTTTTCAACTATAATCTCTTCAAATATTTTCTCAGTCCCTTTCTTTTTCTCTTCTTCTTCTGGAACCCCTATAATTCGAATGTTGGTACGTTTAATGTTGTCCCAGAGGTCTCTGAGACTGTCCTCAGTTCTTTTCATTCTTTTTTCTTTATTCTGCTCTGCAGTAGTTATTTCCACTATTTTATCTTCCAGGTCACTTATCCGTTCTTCTGCCTCAGTTATTCTGCTATTGATCCCATCTAGAGTACTTTTAATTTCATTTATTGTGTTGTTCATCGTTGCTTGTTTCATCTTTAGTTCTTCTAGGTCCTTGTTAACTAATTCTTGCATTTTGTCCATTCTATTGTCCATTCTATCTCCAAGATTTCGGATCAACCTTACTATCATTATTTTGAATTCTTTTTCAGGTAGACTGCCTATTTCCTCTTCATTTGTTAGGTCTGATGGGTTTTTATCTTGCTCCTTCATCTGTGGTGTGTTTTTCTGTCTTTTCATTTTGCTTATCTTACTGTGTTTGGGGTCTCCTTTTTTGCAGGCTGAAGGTTCGTAGTTCCTGTTGTTTTTAGTGTCTGTCCCCAGTGGCTAAGGTTGGTTCAGTGGGTTGTGTAGGCTTCCTGGTGGAGGGTACTAGTGCCGGTGTTCTGGTGGATGAGGCTAGATCTTGTCTTTCTGGTGGGCAGGTCCACGTCTGGTGGTGTGTTTTGGGGTGTCTGTAGACTTATTATGATTTTGGGCCGCCTCTCTGCTAATGGGTGGGGTTGTGTTCCTGTCTTGCTAGTTGTTTGGCATAGGATGTCCAGCACTGTAGCTTGCTGGTCGTTGAGTGAAGCTGGGTGCTGGCGTTGAGATGGAGATCTCTCGGAAATTTTTGCTGTTTGATATTATGTGCAGCTGGGAGGTCTCTTGTGGATCAGTGTCCTGAAGTTGGCTCTCCCACCTCAGAGGCACAGCACTGACTCCTGGCTGCAGCACCAAGAGCCTTTCATCCACAGGGCTCCTTAATTTGGGATGATTGGTTGTCTATTCAGGTATTCCACAGATGCAGGGTACATCAAGTTGATTGTGGAGCTTTAATCCGCTGCTTCTGCTGCTGCTGGGAGAGATTTCCCTTTCTCTTCTTTGTTCTCACAGCTCCCAGGGGCTCAGCTTTGGATTTAGCCCCGCCTGTGCGTGTAGGTCGCCGGAGGGCGTCTGTTCTTTGCTCAGACAGGACGTGGTTAAAGGAGCCGCTGATTCGGAGGCTCTGTGTCACTCAGGCCCGGGGGTAGGGAGGGGCACGGAGTGTGGGGCGGGCCTGCGGCGGCAGAGGCCGGCGAGAAGTTGCAGCCTGAGGCGCGCCTGTGCGTTCTCCCGGGGGAGTTGTCCCTGGATCCCGGGACCCTGGCAGTGGCGGGCTGCACAGGCTCCCCGGAAGGGCGTGTGGCTAGTGACCTGTGTTCGCACACAGGCCTCCCGGTGGCGGCAGCAGCGGCCCTAGCGTCTCATGTCTGTCTCTGGGCTCCGCACTTTTAGCCGCGGCTCGCGCCCGTCCCTGGAGCTCTCTCAAGCAGCGTTCTTAATCCCCTCTCCTCGTGCACCAGGAAACAAAGAGGGACGTAAAAGTCTCTTGCCTCTTCGGCAGTTCCAGACTTCTCCCCGGACTCTCTCCCGGCCAGCCGCGGTGCACTAACGCCCTGCAGGCTGTGTTCACGCTGCCAACCTCAGTCCTCTCCCGGCGCTCCGACAAAAGCCGGAGCCTCAGCTCCCAGTCCCGCCCGCCCCGGCGGGCGAGCAGACAAGCCTCTCGGCTGGCGAGTTCCGGTCGGCCCGATCCTCTGCGCTGGAATCTGTCCGCTTTGTCCTCCGCACCCCTGTTGCTGTGCTCTCCTCCGCGGCTCCCAAGCTCCCCCACTCCGCCTCCCGAAGCCTCCACCCGCGAAGGGGCTTCCTAGTGTGTGGACACTTTTCCTCCTTCACAGCTCTCTCCCGCTGGTGCAGGACCCGTCCCTATCCTTTTGTCTCTGTTTAGTTTTTTCTTTTGCCCTACCCAGGTACGTGGGGGGTTTCTTGCCTTTTGGGAGGTCTGAGGTCTTCTGCCAGCGTTCAGTAGATGCTCTGTAGGAGTTGTTCCATGCGTAGATGTATTTCTGGTGTATCTGTGGGGAGGAACGTGATCTCCGCGTCTTACTCTTCCGCCATCTTCCCGGAAGTCTCCCACCACCTTATTTTTGTTTGTTTGTTTTGTTTTCCTTCAAAATACTTATCACTATTCAAAATACTTATAGTTTATAATCTTTCTCTCTCTCCCCATCAGAAAGCTCATCAATGTATCACCAAAGCCTAATGGCTCATAACAGGGACAACGGATATTTAACTGAATGAAAAATGGAATATCATGAGGACCTCCTTGGATCAAGTACAGGAAAAGATATTTTTCATCTTTATTTGGCACATAGCTGGCATTCAGAAAGAATGTTTCGACAAGATGTATTTAGCTGTACAAAAAGTATTGCGAAGAGTCCCTGAATCCAAATCCATTTGAAATCCAGCCCCACTGATATTTTACCACTAATTACATACCGGCCTTTCAATGCATTAAAAAGTCTGATTCCATCTGCAGGGCCACAGATTTGAATCACATCATCTCTAGTTAGCTTCAATAAATCTGCCCCTGGAATAAATATAAGAAAATGGGTGATAACGGCAAAGATTCTCCTTGTTAATGACTTAAAATGGACTGTGTTACAACGACACCTCATTACTAGTATGCTACAGTCATAATCTCTTGCATGGCATATAAGGCCCTCCATGACCTGGCCCCTGCATCCTCTCTCACCTCAATTCCCACCCAATTAACTTATTCATTTAACCCTATGCTTTCATCATGCTGATCACGCCTAATGAGCAAGTTGTTCCTCCTGCCTGAAATATCCTTCCACTGTCTGACCACCAGACTCTTCCTCAGCCCTCAAGATTTACCTCACGCATCACACATCACACATGTTCCCAAACTCCAGAGCCTTACACTTATCTATTGCATTACAACTATTTGTTTACCTTTTTCAGGGTTTTATTTTGATTTGGGTTTTCTTTGATACTAGATGGTTACTGATCAGGAAATATGCCTTATCCATTTGTGTATTCCTACCATACCTGGTACACAGAAGGTGCTAAATAAGAGTGGAATGTGCAAAGAAAACATAATATAGTGATAGCAAGGGGAAAATTTCCGACTACCTGCAATGCTCCTTGATAAAATATTTTATGGATAATATATTTTAAAGTATTGTATAGAATAAATATTTTAAAATTAAAATGAGTTTAAACTAAGAGGTCTTTCTTTTTTGAGCATTTCACAGCACAGCTGCAGCTGGTGAGAAAGTCTGAAGGGTTCAATGAAATTCATGTAATCAGAAAAATGCATTAAGATCTCCCCCCTCTACACACAAAACAACACAGGGATACCAGGAGGCCCTGGAATGTAAAGGAAATCCCATGCTGGGGAAAACAAAAGGACAAGCAAATTTAACCTGAGAAGTTTGTAAAAAGCCTTGTGAATGTGGAAAAACGGTTTCGATGCAACCACTGCTGAGCCTCCTGAGGTGTGGTTGTTGGCAAGAGGTTCTGAAAGAGGGAAAGCATTTTTTTTGGTAACTAAATAGACTCAACTTTAAAAAGGTAAATGTTACATCATTAGGTAACAACAGCCAAATACACCCACATTCAGACAGGCTGAGTTTGCTTGGAAGTTGTTTATACATCAGTCTTCTTTCTCTAACCATGCAAGATATCCATGGAATTCCATCCTTATCTTCCCCACTAGACTGAAAGTTCCTTAAATACAGCACAGTATCTGGTTCAGGCCAAAATTCAATAAATGTTTGCTTAGTGAATGAATAATACTCCCTAAAAGTTGGGCATTTCTACTGAATCACACAGTCACCAAAGTATTATTAGACATCAGACTATTAGACTATAATAACTGACATTTATATAACTTTAGACTTACATCTGTGACTGGAGGGGGTGGCTCTGGCTGGTGGTTTGGTGAACCATTTCTAAAGAAACATTTAAAATGAAAGGATGAGTTCATGACACATACTAGGGTTCATCGCCTCATTCTTCATCATCATAAGTCTTAAGCTAGAGATTTAAGGGAATCTGTGCTATCTCATAAAACATTCTTACTCTTGGATCCAATACTTCTATTATCTATTATTTTAGCTCATCTTCATCTTCTTCCCCCAATTATCAAAGATTCATAATAATTAGGTGTTGGGATCATTCTTAATAAGTAACCAAACAGATTTTACTGTTTGCACAACTGTGTTTCAATTCCCAACGACCACTCTGATCAGGAAGTGAAATAACTTTAAGAGAAGCAGTAAGAGGGAGAAGGGAAAAACACAGAAAATTCATTCCCTGAATCACTAAAAACTGACCATAAATGCTGTTTCCTAATAGTGGGGAAAAGGGAATTCCCTGCAGGTCCAGAGGTTAGGACTCTGCGCTCTCACTGCCGAGGGCCGTAAGGGCAATGAAAAACTAAATCCCATAAGCCTTGTGGCGTGGCCAAAACAAATGAAATAAAATAAAATAAATAAATAATAGAGGGGGAAAAAGGCTACATAAAAACTCTTTCAGTCTCTTTTGAAGATAACCCAAACCTCAGTTAATATATAAGTCCATCAAAGACTGACCAAATAGAAGGTCTTATTGATTTGGAAAGATTTTGTTTATGGAGACATAACGAAAGAATACATATTTAGGACAAACACAAGCCAATTTCCCAGACTTACCCTTCCCCAAGAGAAAAACTGTTATGGGAACTGTTGAAGCCAGGTGATGGGGAATTATTTACATATGTGATCTCGGGCCATGGAGAACACTAAAAACAAAGGACAACTTAGACACAGAAAGTACATTTGACTCTTTCTGTGTCAAAATTCCACAAAGATGTACTACTGTTACTCAAATGGCACATCTTTTTTTTTTTTTTAATTTTATTGGAGTATAGTTGATTTACAATGTTGTATTAGTTTCAGGTATACAGCAAAGTGAATCAGTTATACATATACATATATCCACTCTTTTTAAGATTCTTTTCCCATATAGGCCATTACAGAATACTGAGTAGAGTTCCCTGTGCTATACAGTATGTCCTTATTAGTTATCTGTTTTTTACACAGTAGTGTGTATATGTCAATCCTAGTCTCCCAATTTATCCTTCCCCCAGCTTACCCCCTGGTAACCGTAAGTTTGTTTTCTACATTTGTAACTCTATTTCTGTTTTGTAGATAAGTTCATTTGTCGAATAGCACATCTTGATTAGTAAATCTTAATTCCTCAGAGGCCCTCACAACTAAGAGGACAAGTAAGTTTTGACCAGACTGGAAGTGATGTTTCTTTTTTTTTAAATTGAAATATAATTGACATGAACATTATATTAGTTTTAGGTATACAACATAATGATATATGTATACAGTTGACCCTTGAACAACGCAGGTATTAGGAGCACCGTCTCCCCCTCCACAGTCAAAAATCCGGGTATAACTTGACAGTCAGCCCTTTGTATCTGCATCCTTGGATTCAATGAACTGCAAACCATGTAGTACGGTAGTACATATTTAGTGGGAAAAAAAATCTATGTATAAATGAACCCATGCAGTTCAAACCTGTGTTGTTCAAGGGTCAACTGTATATCGCAAAATAATTGTATTTTTCTTTTAAGAGTAAAAAGTACTGATTGAAATTGTCACCAAAAGAAATCCTTTTACCTCTGTGAGTATAGTTGTCTCATAGGAAGGTTGATATTTCTCCTTCTCATGAGGCGTTCGTTTCTCCATTTTCTCCCTATCTGTTTTTTGTTTTCTGTCTGCACCTTTGGGCTAAAATGAGAAATATTTTGTTTCAAACTCACATACTCACCCTTCGACTCAACAATATTACTTCTACGAACTTAAAATAGTCACATGTGAAACAAAAAGGTATGTACAATGAGGTAAAGACAAGATCCATCATTACATCTAAGTCTGAAAATAGGATATTTAAATGTGTGATGGAGTTGAAAAAGAATGAGAGATCTATAGCTACAGACGTGGAAACATCTCTAAAGCACATAGTTAACTGAAAAAAACAAGCTTCAAAACAATTCATAAAATCCCATTTATGTTTCAAAGAAAAGAAAATATGTGTATATCTAGGTACCTGTGTATATAAGAGCACAGAAGGGAACTAGAAAGATACATATGAAATTATTGACAGTGGTCACCTCTGGGGAGAGGTTGGGGAGTCAGGGTAAGAGTGGTAAAGGGGGACTTCAGTGTCGTGCTCTGAATACTGCTGTATTAATGAATCTTTCGCAATGAGAAGGTATCTATCCATATGATATCCATATGATCCCTTTTCCAAGTTCCCCTTCTCCCATGACCATCCCTATTTAAATTTCTTTACCGGGCATATCAGTAATTATTTCAATAACTCTAATTTAGGCTGAGCTTTCATAGTTTTTGTAGATGGGACAAGCTGACGTTCTCACTTGGTGACTAATGTTGCAAATGAAGGACGAGAGGGAAAGTTCCAAGGGCCAGCACAGCGCCCAGGAGTACCTTGAAGACTTTGATCTGGCAGCTGGCTGAGTGTAAGTGCTCAGTATATTCCCCGTTCTCATTCTCCTTGAAGGTATCGATTTGTACTCGAAATGGCACTCCCTTCTCTCCACCATGTTTCCTCATAGTGAACTCTGTGCTAATACAATGCACCTGAAAAGAATGCAACATCCAGCCAGGTTTCAGTACTGTTAGCTAGCCAAACCAGTCAGCAACATTTTTGGGGCAACTACTAACAGCAAAACCTTTAAACACCTACAAAGAAACTTTTCCTCTCTTTTTGATCATGAAGAATTCACACTCTCATGAGGAAATGAGGAAAACTTAAACGATTTACAAATGCAAACAAAGTAAATGTACAGATCTAATGTTAACAAAAAGCTACTGTGAGGCATTCATTAATCGTTTCAGAAAAGACAGAGCTAACATAAAAGAGAAATGGTTTCTGTTAGTAAAACTTTCCTGAACTTTAAGGTAGATTTTAGAAAGCACAGGCACCATCCATGCTGGGAACACAGTAAATATGAAAGCTCACAAGCAATAGGAAGAAAAAGGTTTGCTAGGCTACTGCATAAAGTCCAAGATCTTGGTAATCTTAATAGTGGAATCTTGGTTGACCAAATACTAGCTTGGGTAAGTTATTTTCTCTAAGCCTCAAGGACTATTCTTACAACACAGGATTATTTTTGAAAGTCTTAAGTAAAATCATGTATAAAAAGTATTTACTTAACACAGTGACTACCTGATGAGAAGTACTCAAACTATTGGTTATCATACAAATAAACTCTAACAAATAAGACTTTTCAAGCAATCTACCCAAAGGACATAATCAGATATGCAAATCAAATTCTAAGTATAAAGATGTTCAAAATAACTTCTTGGATAATAGTGAAAAATTAGAACATTCTCAAAGCTAAATAATTGTTAGGTAAGTACAGCCAAAGAATAAAATATTACGCAACCACTAGCAAGTATTTTTGAGAGAAACAAATAAATAAATTGGGGAAATTAGAAGAGCAATTCAGAAACTCCTCATTGCTTTCAGGCACATGTTGAGTAAGTCTGCACTTGTTGAAAGATTCAACCCTGTAAAGATTTCAAATTCAACATGTTTTATCCTTTAAGAACCAAACTGGTAGTAAGAGATCCTCTTCAAAACTGGAGCCCTATCTGCAGTGTCTTACCTGAATGAACACAGATGTCCTCTTTGCAGGGTCCCACAGGAACTCCACTGTATTTAGTTGGTTTGGATTAGCCCTAGGATCGATTATACCCACAGACATTGGGATATCTGAGAAACAAATGGTTATCATTGAACAATTCTGAGTGCTACTGGGTTTAAATAAGAAAGCACCGATTCTTATATTATTGGTCCCTAATTACCAAGATTTTTGTGTATCATACCTTAAACCTTTTTCTTGCCAATAAAAAGAGTTTGATTTGACCTAAAATTGACCTAAATACTTTCCTTTTGAGTATCTTTTTTCCATTTAAAAAAGTATTTACAATAAGACAATTTAAAAGTAGTTTCCTTTTAATGTGCCAAAATTCTATTTAAAGATAGATTTAGTCTACACACTGGCTCTAGTGTCATGAAAAATTTAATTTACAATCTGCTTCACTTACAGTTTTAAGGTTAGTATTACTGCTAGAAGTAAACTAAGAGGATTGTCATAGAAGGATAAAGCAGAGTGTCTGAATAAAGGCAGAAAGTGTTGTTATCACAAATATTAACTGGGGAAAATTTAACGTAACAATTGATGCTGACTTATGAAGTCATCAAAGAATCCTATAACAGAGTGACACATCTTATTCTCAGGAGGGAAGAAAAATGAATGGGCTTTAGAACTTTGCTTTCCAGTCCATATGGCATATATTTAAATATCATTCCCTGACTTCTATTAATATTCAAACTGGGGGATAAGGCCAGGCTGATATTTATTATCATAACTATGCTATAAGTTTTCTACTGTTTTAGTATCAATGATTCAAACAAGAAAGCATTAAGTGGGTTCCACTCCACAGCATTAGCTACGTTGGATTTATCCTAAAGCCAGTTTATCAAATATATATCAAGATATCTGTAGGAGAACCAGTGTTTTCTCAGATAAAAATAGTAGTACTTAGATTTGTTTAACAACTATGCTTACCAATAGGAGATGACAACCAATAAGAGATCAAAGACACAGATGCCAGAATTAAAAGTACATTCACGAAGAGAGGCTGCATGTGTGTTTGTAAAGATCCTTCCCTTTAGGATTTAAGAAAAAAAAACTCTTTTTTGTTTCATTCACTAGTTTGTTGTATTTTTTAGATTCCACATATAAGTGATATCATACAGCATTTGTCTTTCCCTATCTGACTTATTTCACTTAGCATAATGACATCCATGTCGCTGCAAATGGTAAAATTTCGTTTTTTTTATGGCTAATATTCCATTGTGTGTATATGTGTGTATAAATATATATATGTATGTAAGTGTGTGTGTATGTGTATATATATATCTCACATCTTTTTTATACATTTATCTGTTGATGGACACTTAGGTTGCTTCCATATCTTGGCAACTGTAAATAATGCTGCTATGAACACTGGGGTGCATGTATCTTTTTTGTTGCGGTACGCGGGCCTCTCACTATTGTGGCCTCTTCCATTGCGGAGCACAGGCTCCAGACGCACAGGCTCAGCGGCCATGGCTCACAGGCCCAGCCACTCCGCGGCATGTGGGATCTTCCTGGACTGGGGCACGAACCCATATCCCCTGCATTAGCAGGCGGACTTTCAACCACTGCGCCACCAGGGAAGCCCCTGCATGTATCTTTTTGAATTGTTTTTGTTTCTTTTGGATATATACCCAGGAGTGGAATTGCTGGGTCATATGGTAGTTCTATTTTTAGTTTTTTGAGAAACCTCCATACTGTTTTCCATAGTGGCCGTACCAACTTACACTCCCACAACAGTGCACAAGGGTTCCCAAAAAGAAGGAAGTTGTGGCACATGCTACTATATGTATGAATCTTGAGGATTATGGTAACTGAAATAACCCAATCACAAAAAAGACAAACACTGAATGATTTCACTTATCTGAGGCACCTACAGTAGTCACATTGATACAGACAAAAAGTAGAATGGTGGTTACCAGGGACTGGGGAGCGGAGGGAATGGGAAGTTATTGTTTCATGGGTACAGAGTTTCAGTTTTGCAAGATGAAAAAAGTTCTAGAGATGGATGGTAGTGACGGTTGCACAACAGTGTGAATGTACTTAATGCAACTGAAATGTACACTTAAAAATGGTTAAGGGGGCTTCCCTGGTGGCGCAGTGGTTGAGAGTCTGCCTGCCGATGCAGGGGACACAGGTTCGTGCCCCGGTCCGGGAAGATCCCCCATGCCGCGGAGCGGCTGGGCCCGTGAGCCATGGCCGCTGAGCCTGCGCGTCCGGAGCCTGTGCTCCGCAAGGGGAGAGGCCATAACAGTGAGAGGCCCGCGTACCGCAAAAAAAAAAAAAAAAAAAAATGGTTAAAATGGTAAATTTTATGTTATGTATATTTTACCACAACTAAATTTAAAAAACAAAAACTCACCCTCAAGTTATGGATGCAACTGTTACAGAACTGAAGTGTCTACACTTTCAACTTCAGTTTTGGAATCATTATATCAGTAATTTCTTATGCTTAATCAATAACCACTTCTAGGTTCACGTTAATTGAGCCCCTGAAGCATTTTGAATCAAAGTAAACATCAAGGAAAGAAAACCAATTCTCAGACCATAGTTATAGGCATTTCCTGGGCAACAGATTCTCTTAACTTACCTATGTCAAGAATTCTATCTCCAGGTCGGTTCCACCTCCAGCCCTCCAGCTGCTGATGTTCAGTGTATTGTAGCCGTCTGTCATGGAACACGACACGGAATATACTCTAAAAGGAAGCAACAAAATCAAATGTTAACAGGATCCCTTAAAAATCAGTGCTGACAAAGGAAAACTAGCAGGAGTCACCCCCAGTTGGTTTCCAGACACAACTTAAAATTATTTTTCTTGAGACCTGTTTTACTCTAAAACCCATACCATACTGTATTTCAAGGCAAACTTTATAATTGCTCAAATATAATCTATATTATAGTTAACTAGTACCATATTTAAAACTTGGCTTAAACATCAGCCCTGATTGGTAACTAGGCATAAAGGACTCCACTGGAAGCATTTCTACACGCCTCTACTGTTACCGTGTGACATCTGGCTCAGTTCTTCAGATACATGTGAAAATCTCACCAAGTCCCCTGCTTGCTAACCCACCATACAACCTGTAAACACTGAGGGTAGGTAGGGGCTGTTTCCATCAACCTTCCTTTTGTGGAAGTGCCTATTAATATCCCTCTCATCATCTTCTACAGCAGCTGACCAAACTCCTCTGTCTCAATTATACTGTGAATTCATTACTGTCAGTCCAGATTAAGAAAACTGCTATTCATCAACAGTAGCTTCTGGTTTCTTTGCTACTAGACCATGTATCCAAAGAGACACTGGCAATTCTCTAAAGATCTCGAAGAGGTTACTTTATTCCACCCAAAAAGAACTTCAATGAGCCATGAGACTCTCCTGACATGGAGTGCTAAGCTTTCGCTTCTGCAGCTCTGAAAAATCCACGTGAATAGGTGGGCTCACTCTGACCCCAAAGAAGTAACACAACAGTTTACCACTCTGCTAGCAAACTGTAGCAGGTAAGAGATACCACCAAGCCCTTTATGAAAGAAAAAATATTAATCCAAAAAGGGTCAGTAAAAGGATATTATGGAGAGGAATGATTTACTTGTTTTCTTTTACCTTCACCAACTTGCCATTAATTTCTGGAAGTTCTCCAAGTTTCCTATTGTCTAGCATTCGGATTTCATAAGACTGGCCTAGAACAAAAAGTAACTACATATTATATTCATCATAAATTAACTTCCCAAGATTCAGAAAGAATGAAATTCAGTTGGTTGAATATACAAGAGTATATAACATTATTAGTATTAGTAACAACCATAATCCTTTACTGTATGCTAGGCACAGTGCTAAGTGTTTTCATAAATTATGTCATTTAATTGATACAATTCTCTAAGGTATTATCAATTCCAGTTTCACATATGAGGAAATTGAAACACAGAATTGAATCAACTTGTCCAAGGCCACACAACTGGTAAATAATAGAGCTGGATACAGTAATACTTCTCAGACAGTGACCACTGGGGATGTCCAGGGAACATGGATTAGAAAGAGGGAGACTGGAACTAAAAATGGACAGGTAGACAAAAGAAACCAGTAATATATATCAAATACGACACTGAGGCTTTGACTTTAACAGGTCACACTAGAAAGATGTACTTTTTACATATAAGTGTACCTAATTAAATATCATGAATCCAGCAGGTCTGCAATAATACTAATGAATAACACCATATCTAACCTTGATTGAGATATGTCAGGGTTTCATCATGGAGTTTCACTGCTGGAGAGGTGGCAGCACAAAGCACGTATTGAAAAGGGAGGATTTTATTCTCATTATCTGGAGGCAAACTTGACTCTTCTTGCTTAAAAATGGGCAATGCTAGGACATCACTGAAATAAAACAAACAAATGACTTACTTTAACATCTGACAATGGTGTAAGAGCCGATTTATTAATGAAACCATTTAACTGCAATTCGCTTTGGAAAACCATAAACATGACACACCTTGGAGAAGTTTCTTCCTAACCATTCAGTTCAGATTACCTGCTGTAATATCCCTCTGACCACAACAATGTGGGCAATGACAGACATTCACTATTAAAACCACTTAAGTGTCCAAAGAGAGTGTTTCTAGGAATCATAGACAGGGACTCCTAAAAGGGCTCTGAAAATTGTATGCAGAGTTCCCAAATGTCAATTTAGGACACTCAGTAATGTATTTGTTCCCAGAAAGGTACCAACTGCAGAATCTTTATAACCACATCAGCTCATCTACTCTAAGGATTAAAACAATAACCAAAATTCCAAGAAACCACATGAAAAGCACAGATCAATGACCAGTATATATTTCAAGGTCAGTTTACATTCTGTGGAATACAACTAATATTGATATATCCCTACCAGCTATCTCCTCCAAGAAAAAGCTTCTTATACTTCTCAGTTTATCTAAACTTGCAAACCAAAGAGACACATCCAATGAATTCTAATATGTTGCTCATTTTTATGTGCTAAAGAGTACTGGACCAAGTTTGAAATCCTAGCTTTCAGTCTCTAGAACCTTTGGGCAAATCTTGGCCAAGCTCTCTTGAGTCTTCGTTCCTTCATCTATAAAATGGCAACCACATTTGCTGCAAAGAGTAAATATATGAGAAAATATTTCAGAAACAATAAGGGGCTAAAATGGATGGAAAAGATTAGAAATAATTTCCCCTCAGGGAGAGATATACCATGTTCTTGGACTGGAAGAATCAACATTGTGAAAATGACTATACTACCCAAAGCAATCTACAGATTCAATGCAATCCCTATCAAACTACCAATGGCATTTTTCACAGAACTAGAACAAAAAATTTCACAATTTGTACGGAAACACAAAAGACCCCGAATAGCCAAAGCAATCTTGCGAAAGAAAAATGGAGCTGGAGAAATCAGGCTCCCTGACTTCAGACTATACTACAAAGCTACAGTAATCAAGACAGTATGGTACTGGCACAAAAACAGAAATATAGATCAATGGAACAGGATAGAAAGCCCAGAGATAAACCCACACACATATGGTCACCTTATTATTATTTTTTTTTTTTGCAGTACGTGGGCCTCTCACTGCTGTGGCCTCTCCCGTTGTGGAGCACAGGCTCTGGATGCGCAGGCTCAGCGGCCATGGCTCACGGACCCAGCCGCTCCACAGCATGTGGGATCTTCCCGGACTGGGGCACGAACCCGTGTCACCTGCATCGGCAGACGGACTATCAACCACTGCGCCACCAGAGAAGCCCTGGTCACCTTATTTTTGATAAAGGAGGCAAGAATATACAATGGAGAAAAAACAGCCTCTTCAATAAGTGGTGCTGGGAAAACTGGACACCTACATGTAAAAGAATGAAATTAGAACACTCCCTAACACCATACACAAAAATAAACTCAAAATGGATTAAAGGCCTAAACGTAAGGCCAGACACTATCAAACTCTTAGAGGAAAACATAGGCAGAACACTCTATGACAGAAATCACAGCAAGATCCTTTTTGACCCACCTTCTAGAGAAATGGAAATAAAAACAAAAACAACAAATGGGACCTAATGAAACTTAAAAGCTTTTGCACAGCAAAGGAAACCATAAACAAGACGAAAAGACAACACTCAGAATGGGAGAAGATATTTGCAAATGAAGCAACTGACAAAGGATTAATCTCCCAAATTTACAAGCAGCTCATGCAGCTCAATATCAAAAAACCAAACAACCCAATCCAAAAATGAGCAGAAGACCTGAACAGACATTTCTCCAAAGAAGATATACAGATAGCCACTAAACACATGAAAGAATGCTCAACATCACTAATCATTAGAGAAATGCAAATCAAAACTACAATAAGGTATCACCTCACACCAGTCAGAATGGCCATCATGAAAAAATCTACAAACAGTAAATGCTGGAGAGGGTGTGAAGAAAAGGGAACCCTCTTGCACTGTTGGTGGGAAGGTAAACTGATACAGCCACTATGGAGAACAGTATGGAGGTTCCTTTAAAAACTAAAAATAGAACTACCATATGACCCAGCAGTCCCACTGCTGGGCATATACCCTGAGAAAACCATAATTCAAAAAGAGTCATGTACCACAATGTTCACTGCAGCTCTATTTACAGTGGCCAGGACATGGAAGCAACCTAAGTGTCCATCGACAGATGAATGGATAAATAAGATGTGGCATATATATACAATGGAATATTACTCAGCCATAAAAAGAAACAAAATTGAGATTTGTAGTGAGGTGGATGGACCTAGAGTCTATCATACAGAGTTAGGTAATTCAGAAAGAGAAAAACAAATACCGTATGCTAACACATATATATGGAATCTAAAAAAAAAAAAGGTTATGAAGAACCTAGGGGCAGGACAGGAATAAAGACGCAGATGTAGAGAATGGACTTGAGGACACGGGGAGGAGGAAGGGTAAGCTGGAACGAAGTGAGAGAGTGGCATGGACTTATATATACTACCAAATGTAAAATAGATAGCTAGTGGGAAGCAGCTGCATAGCACAGGGAGATCAGCTCGGTGCTTTGTGACCACCTAGAGGGGTGGGATAGGGAGGGTGGGAGGGAGACGCAAGAGGGAGGAGATATGGGGATATATGTATATGTATAACTGATTCACTTTGTTATACAGCAGAAACTAACACACCATTGTAAAGCAATTATACTGCAATAAAGATGTTAAAAAAAAAATTTTTTTTCCCCTCAGAAGTCCTAGCCATGGTTAGTGAGAAAGAATATTCTGGGCCTTGGAGACCAACTGTTGTGATCAGCATTCAGTCCAGATCAAACTTTAAAAGGATCTTAAGAGCTGTACCAAATTAAAGAGTATTTCAAATTATCTCAAGACATGCCATGAAATTCTCAAAATAAAATGTATTTTAATTTAAAAAATATGTACATATACTCACTAGAACAGTTAAAATGAAAAAGAATGACAACCCAAATATTGGCAAGGCTGTAGACTAACTAGGACTCTCATACTTTGCCAGTAGGAATGTAAAATGATACAACCACTTTAGAAAAAGGTTAGGCAGTCTCTTACAAGAGTAAACACGCATCTGCCCGTTGATCCAGCAATTCTACTCATATGTATTTATCCAAGAGAAATGAAAATATAAGACCAACCACAGACTTATACATGAATGTCCATAGCATAAAAGCAAAAACTGGAAAGAATCCAAATGTTCATAATTAAGAAAATGGATTACAAACTATGGTATACTCATACAATGGAATACTACTCAGCAAAACAAGGAATGCAACAAAATGGATGAAGCTCACGGACATGATACTGAACAAAAGCAGCCAGAAAAAAAGAATATATCATGCATGATCCCATTTATGTGATGTTCTAAAACAGGCAAAATTAAAGAGAACAGTGGCTTGCTAGCAGGGCGGGGACTGACTTGGAAGGTATACAGGGAACTTCCTGGGGAGAGAAAAGTGTTCTATATTATGTTTAGATGTGTGTGGGTTACACGGTCGTAACTGTACAGCTGAAATTTGTGCATTTCAATCCATATAAATTTTACCTAAAAGAAAAAAATAAATTATTGACTGGAGGATGGGAAATGGTATAAATGATAAAAGAGTAGTAACGTTGTAATTTTTAAAGCTGGGGGATAGGTACAAGAGGGTTCATTACACTGTTTTGTTTATATATGTTTGAAATTTTCTACAATGAAGTTTTTTTTTTAAATAGAAAAAATATGTATAGGCCACAGAGTACTTCCAGGTATAAAAGAAAGGCAACAGATACATAACATAAAAAAACCATTTGAGATTCTAAAGGGTTAGAGGTCAGGGATCCAGTGATTCCTGTCAACATTCCCCACATTCAAAATGAAATACACACAAACCTTTACCTGTAATTTAAATATTATGCTTATACTGTAAAACAAAGAGATCAAAATCAATTTTACTATCTAGAGATGGAAAGGCATTCCTTATATGCACCTATATCCCTCAGCAGTCTACATTATCCCCAAACATTAGATTATAAGGTTATTACATTCAGGCAAAAACAACAATTAATAGAAAAGTGACTGCAATCATATGAATCATATATATAAGATTATAAATTCTTACTGGAATATAAAACAAGCAGCAAATGTTCTCATTATTGACCTAAGAATACACATAGGTACAATAAAAATTTAATGGCATGAATGTTAAAAAAAAAAAAAAGGGAGGGCTAGAAAAAAAAGAAATTTCTCTTTCTGCTGATGTCTAATAGCAAAGACATGTTATGAGTTGAATCCAGTCAGCAGAGATATAAACCAGTGTTTATGAAACACAGGTTTCTTGTTGCTAAAAAGTATTTCAAAGGCAAGAAAAACAAAGGGTGCTTTTCCTCTTCCTTAGGCCTGAAGGTGTGTGTGTTTTGCTTACAGGGGTGGGGTTAAGAGTGGAGAAGGTGGGGAATTCTTTCTGTCCATATTAATTTGTCAGGCAAAACATACTATTGTTCCCTTGAGATTATACAAAACTGCAGAAGCACTGGGGTTTCTAAAAAAGTACTGTCCCAGTTCTTCCTCTTCTCAAAATCAGGAAGCTACCACTGTTCCCACAGCAAACAGTATAGAAAATAAAGCAAAACACTACAAAATTAAGAAACATGAGATTAGTCTTTAGGAGACTTTGTTGCCTTATCATCCTCAAATGCATCATAGCTGATAATTCCTTGAAAGATTAGTGGCTATTACCAGGAATCAAGGCAAACTGGATTTTGCAACATAGCAACAGCTGAAACATTATGAGTGTAGGGGGTTTTTTTCTTCTCAAGTATCAGTGCCTAGTAAAGTTAATATATAACAACAGTTCCTAGTCTTCTCAATATAATATGGCATTACACCTAACCCCTCACGACTAAGCAAAGGACTGTCACTTGAGGCTGGAATTCTAAAATTGATTCTAAAAGCTACCCCTAAAATTACCTCAAAACAGCACAGCCAACCGAAATACACAAAACTGTGTTATCTCATGAGAGATTTTAAAATCTAAAATGCTCAAATATATTTGAATTACTCATGTTCCCACCACACTGTGTTGCTTTCACTCTGCTGCAGGAGCAAGAATACCACTCAGTTCCACATTCCCAGAGGTGGGGGCTAAAGGTCACTGGCAAACCCAGCTCTAGGCCCCTGTTTACACCAAAACTATAACAAATTCAGCGAGAAACAATTTTAGAAATACAGAAGGCTGCTCCTTCTCAGACATAAATTGAGTACAGATTTGGAAAACCAACTCTAGTGGACTCTAAGTAGTTGCTACCCATGTATAATTCAGCATTTTATTATATTCTTTGATTGCCTCATATACTTATTCATTCCAATGAAACATGAGCTATTTAAAGGGAGTAACTTCTCTTTTGTGTGTTTAGTAAACACGTGTTGACATGATTTATATTTTTATTTGTTTCTCCAGAATATTCAGCCCTAATACATTTTTTAAAAATAACTTTATTTATTTATTTTTGGCTGCATTGGGTCTTCATTGCTGCACACAGGCTTTCTCTAGTTGCAGTGAGCGGGGGCTGCTCTTTGTTGCATGCGTGGACTTCTCATTGCAGTGGCTTCTCGTTGCGGAGCATGGGCTCTAGGCACACGGGCTCAGTAGTTGTGGCTCGCAGGCTCTAGAGCGCAGGTTCAGTAGTTGTGGCGCACGGGCTTAGCTGCTCCACGGCATGTGGGATCTTCCCGGACCAGGGCTCAAAACCGTGCCCCCTGCATTGGCAGGCGGATTCCCAACCACTGCACCACCAGGGAAGTCCAGCCCTAATACATTTTGATCATTTTCGAATTTTCAACATCTCACAGTATCTCTGATCAAATATAAGGATATAGAAATCTTACCTGTTAAAGATAAGTATATGTTAAAAATGTGCACTGCTAAGCAGAAATCCACACCTGAGAGTAGAGGCCTAGCAGAAAGCATTTGAGTGGAAGTAACTGAGGAACAGAAACAGTATCAGGTATGATCTTTCCTGTATGTAACTGGGATTCCATGAAGAGCTGCTTCAGGGTCCTCTGAGGTATAAGTTACCCTGTGACATAAGACAGCCTCTTAATGGTCTCTACTAATGCACAGCTATGGTTTAACCTTCTCCCCCAGGCTTACCATTTCTTGAAACCCTCTTCTAGAGAGCCTGGAGTAAAGAGAGGGTGAGGTTTGATGAACTTTACCTTGAGTAAGAGGCAAACAGACAGATGTCCACAGCACCTAAGGAAATTAGAAACTAACTTGGGACAATAAGATGCCATGAACTTCTGGGCTTCCCTGATGGCGCAGTGGTTAAGAATCCGTCTGCCAACGCCGGGGACACGGGTTCGAGACCTGGTCTGGGAAGATCCCACGTGCCGCAGAGTAACTAAACCCGTGTGCCTTGAGCCTGTGCTCTAGAGCCTGCAAGCCACAGCTACTGAAGCCTGCACACCTAGAGCCCGTGCTCTACAGCAAAGCCACAGCAATGAGAAGTAGCCCCACAATGAAGAGTAGCCCCTGCTCACTGCAACTAGAGAAAGCCCACGCGCAGCAACAAAGACCCAATTCAGCCAAAAATAAATAAATAAATTTATTTTTTAAAAAAATGCCATGAACTTCTAACTTCCCTATTTATAACACTTATTTAGACTCCACCACTATGAAAATAAAACATGAAATAAAACATGTCAATATCCCTATGTTAGTTACAGAATGAAAAGGCAAGAACTGAAAAGACTACACCCTACACTGGGGTCAGCTTCAAAAGAAAAAAACATCCAGTAAATAATTGGTAATAACACTTTTAAAGAGGAGAGGACAGCAGACTGATTTCCTTGGATTTGTGGGAAGGATGGAAGGGCAGATCAGGGAGGATACCTGGCCAGGAAAGATAGCCCTGCAAGTTTTAACATGAAGCCAGTGAGATGCCCTAACTACCGAGTAATGGTGAAATTAAACTGACTTTCTTGGTAGGAGCCCTCTGTCACAAAGTGGTAAAAGATTTTTGCTACCTGAACATCTGGTGAAAAATCTCATTCAACTAGAAAGCAGCATATATAGTAAAAAATTTGCCTTGCTAATTGTTCTATCACCCAGATGGCAGAATAAGTAGAATTATAATTCTGAACCTAAGTTTGACCAATCAACTTAGGTTCAGAAAGAGAAACTGATCAGAAAAGAGGAAGTGGTGAGAGGCTCAAAAGAAAGCAACCAAACCAGGTAGGCTGGAAGAAGAAGGAGCACAGTGAGAGCAGGCTTCAAACAGTGAAGAAGACAGGACTCAAGCTCAAGGTCTGAGATGGGAAAAAGTTCTCAAAAATGAAATCTGCCAATCCCACATTATCTGAGATAGAGGGAGAAAAGAAGGGAGGTATCTCAAGAGACTGGATGGAAAGGTCACCAATCAACTCAGACTTAGAAGGACATGCACAAGAAAACTAAATATATAAAAGGAAAGAAACCATTTTTTAGAAAGTGGCAACAATATATATAAGAAGCAAGCTGGAGCTGAAGCCCAGAATGTGCTGAGGCTTGCAAATCAGAGAAGGCACAGGTACACTCTTTGATGTAAATGGCATATTACTAATTAATATAAAGCAGAGACAGAAGAACATCTCAATTCCTTTTTTTTCTTCTATCTTTTCTGTAAAGAAAAACCATCTTGAGAGTAGAAAAAGACCACCAAATATGGGATTAATAGATCATGATACATAAGACTATCAAAAAGTACCTGGAATGAAATTATATACCTGGATGAAATTATATACCAGGAGAATCAAAGAATGTGCAGATGAGATCCATTGGTGACACTCTGTGTGTAAACTCAGACAAATCTCATGATTCTGATAATGCCAAATATCATATTAGCTTTTTATGTCTGTAGTAGCAATTTTCAAAATGAAAAAAGAGTATATTCTTCCTACCTTATACCAGAGCGATCTGATATGAAGTCCAAGGCAAGACTGCAGAAAAGGTTATTCAAAGAATAGTTTATGAGTTATTTAGGCAGGGCACCAAGAATCACTGGAAGCCATAACCAAACTATCTCATTTTCCTTTTTGAATATGGTTTGACCAGGGAATGCTATAAGCATAAATATATCTGGATTTCAGCAATGCATAAACCAGTCTCTCTTGATATCCTTGTTGAAGGTGAAAAATATGAATTCTATAAGTTAAGTGGCTTTAAGATAACTACACAACTGCACCTAGAGTGCAGGTAAGTCTAGAAGAAGGTTTAGTGATACGCCACAGGACCCCAGAGAAACCTGTCCCCTGCAACATGTTTTAGAAATAAATGACTTCGATGAGGACACTAAAGAGGACGATGATCAAATATGCAAATGACAGGAATCTGGGAAGGGAAAGCAATTTCATATATGATAGGATCAACTTTTAAAGTAATTCTAATTGGCTGGAATAGGAGGCTAAATCTAACAGGATAAAATGTAATAAGGATAAATATAAAGTCATGCACTTGGTACTAACAACAGCAACAACAAAATGGCCCAATATATGTGAGAAAGACCAGGACTTAAAAAAAAAAAATTATCTGTGAGACAAGCAATGTAACATGGCTGCCAAAAATGCTGATACCAGGTTTCATCAAAAGTGAAGTCTGAGGGGCTTTCCTGGTGGCACAGTGGTTAAGAATCCACCTGCCAATGCAGGGGACACAGGTTCGAGCCCTGCTCCGGGAAGATGCCACATGCCGTGGAGCAACTAAGCCCGTGCACCACGACTATGAGTCTGTGTTCTAGAGCCCGTGAGCCACAATTACTGAGCCTGCATGACACAACTACTGAAGACCATGCATCTAGAGCCCGTGCTCCACAAGAGAAGCCACCGCAATGAAAAGCCCACGCACCGCAACAAAGAGTAGCCCCCACTCACCACAACTAGAGAGAAGCCCATGCACAGCAACAAAGCCCAATGTAGCCAAACATAAATTAATTAATTAATTTAAATAAAAAAGTTATAGGGCTTCCCTGGTGGCGCAGTGGTTGAGAGTCTGCCTGCCAATGCAGGGGACACGGGTTCGTGCCCCGGTCCGGGAAGATCCCACATGCCGCGATGCGGCTGGGCCCATGAGCCATGGCCGCTGAGCCTGCGCGTCCGGAGCCTGTGCTCCGCAACGGGAGAGGCCACAACAGTGAGAGGCCCGCGTACCGCAAAAAAAAAAAGTTATAGATAAGATCCCCTTACAGAGCACAGAGCATCACTGTCATCTAAATTTCTATCTCTGCACAGCAACAAATCTTATTAAATTATTCTACAAACACCTAGTGTTTTCCTACATTCCAGTTCATTGTCCTTACAGTATTACTCATACTTGAGGAAGCATAAATGAATTATTTAAAAATAGTAAAGATTACGTAACTCAACAGGGCCTACTACATTTATGGTAGGTGCTTTATACAACTCTACCCTGAGTAGCTTAACTCTACTCCCCTGGAACTTCAAACTTCAACTTCAAACCTGGAAAAGGGACTGTTCGGTATGACCTCCAAACACAAGGAAGCAGTAGATAAAACAACACATCTGGATTTTATGCTGATGATGTCCTTTAAAGAGATATTGGTCATCTGACAGTCTTTCTTTATGAATACTGTTTCTGGCACTTTTTCCCAGATCTCAATACTGGGCTTAATGTTCTTTAAACACTTTAAGAAATGCTTCTAGGTATAAACCATTCTTCAGCAGTTAGGAGACCAGAAATTTGAATTGTTGTCATTTATTATGTACATCTCAAAGTTTACCCAAAAATGAAGCTAATTTCTTTTTTCCCTCCAAGTCTTTGTTGTTGTTGTTGTCGTTTTAAATATTTATTTATTTGGCTGCACTGGGTCTTGGTTGCGGCACACGGGATCTTTTTAGTTGCAGCACGCGGGATCTGTAGTTGCAGAATGTGGGATCTAGTTCCCTGACCAGGGATCGAACTCGGGCCCCCTGCATTGGGAGTGTGGAGTCTTAGCAACTGGACCACCAGGGAAGTCCCCCTCCAAGTTCTTGAATCTCCCTCATTTCTACCATGCTGAATTATTTGCCAATTACCACTTATTTCCTTCTATAAGCAATGTTTTTTATTTTCCTTTAACTTAGAAAGTCACTAAAAACTTCTCATTTCAAATCTGTGTAGAAGCCTTACTTACTTTGGAAGCTGAAAAGTATCTGACCAATATCAGATACAAATTTACTTCCAGAGAGCTTGTGAGATATTAAAAGTTTAGTCAAAGCAACCTGAATCAGCAAAGCCCGACCTCAGGAGATTTGCCAGATATAGGCCTGCTTTCTGTTTTTTTCCAACATTACAGGATTAGCTCCTACAGCCTACAAATCTCATTAAAACACTGCTAATTGAAAACATCACCTGTGGCATCATTAGTACCAGGCTCTTTCATTAAATTTCTGAAATCACCGACTCTTCCCATTTAGGTGATGGCTGACAACCATGGGTTCTATATTCCAGGGAATCTGGCAGTTTTGAGATAAAAAAAATAGAGCTCCCATTTCAGTATTCAAAGATCTGATATCCAGCATCATATTATGACCTATCTGGGAAAACAACAATAGTTTTTTGTTCTTGTTTTCCTGTGACTAAGGGAAACCACGCTTAGCCCCTATATTGCCGAACCTCAAAGCTTCTTTTCAGGTCCAAAATGTCTACCAGTTCTTTTGTTTTTGTTTGTGTTTTTGTCTTTGTTTTGCAGTTAAGCTTCCCTCCCTCTTCACTAGCAAGAATCACTCACCACCTTTGAGGTTCTTCTGCCTCGCTCATTCCATCCCCGCTACCAAGCCCAGCTAGCTAGCTTCAAAGCTGGACAATCTCCCTAGTCCCCCATTCCTCCCTGCAGTGAAAGACAAACACAGACATTTTTCTGTTTGTTAACGCTTTAACCACTAATGACTTTTGGGGAAATCCTAGAAGTATCAGAATACCAGTCCCATGAAATGGTAAAAAGACTTTAGCTATCCCTCTCCCCTTTATGCTCACAGTGGCAGGGCTTATGAAAATTTCTCCTCCTTCAGACCACATCTTTGAGGAAGGTCCTTTCTTCTAAAATGGCCAACATATTCCCTGGAGATGATGCAGTCAAAGCAGATCTGTTATTTGCTCCCCTCCTCTTGTAGACAGAAGGCAGATAGGTAGGTAGGTAGATAGATGAATAAACAGATGATAGAGAATTAATTTGCATTTCTAAGGATATGCAGAGCAAAAGACACCCAGTTCACTAAGCTTCAACCCTTCTCAGGAATGATAACTAGCTTTTTATCATTATCCTCCAATCTACAGCCAGAGTAACCTTTAAAAATGTAAATCTAAAATGTCCCTACTCTGTTTACAATGCTTCAGTGGCTTCCCAATGAAATCGTGATAAAGCACTAGCTCCTCAACACAGCACTCAAGGCCCTTCCAAACGACCCAGGTTACTTGTTCAGTCTCATCTCTCATTATACTCCCCACCTCTCTTTTCCCTCTTTAAAAGTTTCAGCTGACAAACTGTAGCTCTCTTCCCTTGCTCCCCTCCACTCCCACTCAACTACTACCATTGATTTTTTACATGTAAACTAGCACTTAATCCACACAATAACACTGTGGGGTAGGAGCAACTGTCTCCCCTCCTTATTTGCCAGTTGAAGAAACTGAGGATCTAGTAATTTGAGATGTTAAATAATTTGCCCATGGTTAAACGGCTAGTAAATAGCAAATATAAATCCAAGTTTATTTATCCATTCACTCAATATTTTGTGTGCACTTATGGGCCTGGCACTGTTTTAGGCAGAGAGGAAACAGTAAACAAATTTTATCCAAGTTTTATCCTTCTTTATTATCACTCAATGCCTGGCATAAAGCAGCACCTGTTCAAAACATTCCTGAGGAAAAAATGTGATCGAGAGCTCCTGTGCAACGCTCCGAAGATACTTCTAAAGGTGAGGCACGCTAATACTCCGCACATGGCTATCTGTGCAATTCACACTAACAGAACGATAGTGTCAATTAACTGATTTCACAAAAAGGGCTCAAAGCTTTTGCAATGGTTGATTCCTCTGTCCAGAAGCTGAACTTCCAGAATTCTGCCTGCCTGGTTCGTTTTCATCCTTCAGGTCTCTGCTATACTGTCAGGTCTACACAGAGACATTCCTGGTCACTCTACCTAAAGCAGATTGTACGCATTTTCATCAGGGCACTTTTTTCTGAAATTTCCTTGTCTATATATCCGTCTATCTATCTATCTACCTACCTATCTATTTACTACTCCTCCCTCCATAAGAATGCAAACTCCAAAGAGTGCAAGGACCTCATCTGTCTTGTCATCCTAGTATTAACAAAGCCTGGCCGTAGTAGGCACTCAATAAATACTGTTTAAATAATTACAACAACAGTAATAATAGGAATAGTAATAATCCCATTAGAAAATCCAGGTCATCATAATTAGGTTACTCAGCAATGACTGGGTTATACTTGTGGATGAATAGTCCAGAAAATGCTGCTATCATTTATTATCAAATCTCTAGTGAGCACTTGGCTGTCTACCACCCCTGTGAAGAGCTTCTGAGTATTTGCATGTTACTTACAACTGCCTCCCCACATACAATTTTACTAATTAAATCTTTCATACGATATTTCTAAGCATCTTTCACTACCAAACCTACAAGCCTTGAAAGCATCTTTTCTTTTGCTCCTGATACAATGAACGCAAAATTCCTCCTCCTAGGAAAGGCTAATCCTTACCCACAGACTTACAATCCATGCATTCTCAATTCCCAAGAACTTTATTCCCTTGTTTGTCTCCATGCATGTACCATCAATCTCCCTTTATTGGATTATACCCATTAGCATATATTCACATTTGAGTATCTCCCATCTTTAACAAAAAAAACTCTTCTCACATCTCCCTTCAACTACTACTACACTTTGTATCTTTCATAACTAAAATTATCTATATGTATTGAGTGTCCATTTCCTCATCTCTGATTCATTCCTCAAACCATGACAGGCTTTCACTCCCCATGGAAAGGCTTGTCTTGGTCACCAATGACTTCCATGTAGCCAAACTAAAAGTCACTTCTCTGGGCTCATCTTACTTCGACTCTCAGCAGCATTCAACAGAGCTATAACTGGGGCTTCCCCGGTGGTCCAGTGGGTAAGATTCCGAGCTCCCAAAGCAGGGGGCCCAGATTCGATCCCTGGTCGCATGCCGCAACTAAGAAGTCCGCATGCCACAACTAAAGATCCCGCATGCCACGACGAAGATCCCGCGTGCCCAACTAAGACCCGGTGCAGCCTAAATAAATATTAAAAAACAAAACCAAAAACCATAGTTGTAACTCCTACACTGGCTATTCTCCTCTCTGGCCTCCTGAATATCCTCTCCTAATTTTCTTCCTACCTCACCAGCAATGCCTCCTCAACTCCCTTGTGGCAACCCCTCTTCCTCCATAAAACCTCAGGAGTTGATTTTGGCTCTTCTCTTTCTACACTCCCAGATGATCTCATTAATTCCCATACACTTAAATAATACCTTATTCTGATGACTCCCAAACATATCTACTAGGTCCAGACTTCTATTTTGAACTCCAAATTCCATATTTAAATACCTATCTAACATTGCCTCTTTGATGTCTCTCAAGGATATCAAATGGGCCAGGTCCAAAAGAGAACTCTCAATCTTCCTCCAAACCTGCTCAGCCTAACTCCCCTCCCCCTAGTCCTCCCACCCTTGTACTGGATGCCAAACGATTCATCAGAATGCTCAAACTAGAACCCTTGAAGGAATCCTAGATTGATACTTTTCCCTTATCTCATGCCCATTAACAAGTCCTATGAATTTTTATCTGAAAAATGTATCTTGAACTCATCTTCCTTTCAGTAAAGTATAGGAATTCAGAGTGTAGGCACTGGAGTTAGACTACTAGAATTTAAATCACAGCAATAATAACAGCTAGCATTTACTGAGCATTTACTCTTTGCCTAACACTGTCCTAATTGTTTTATAATACGTATATTAACTCATTTAATTTTCATAAGAACCTCATGAGGTGGGTACTATTATTATTATTTCTATTTTAAATTAAAGCAGCAGAGGTTAAGGAACTTGTCTAATCCTGATAGAACCAGAATTCATACTCCTAAATCTAGCTCCAGATCTCACTATGCTAGGTTGCCTCTTGGAAAAAGGAGACAAAAGATAGGGGGAGATCAGTTTAAAGCTAAGGCAACAGTCTGGGTAAGAAATAATGAGAATCTGAATGAGTAATGAAAGTAGGGACAAATTTATGAAATATTCAGGTAAGTCTTAAATAGAGAGTTATATCATGTTCAAGGACTGAAAGACTGAATATTATAAAGATGTCAATTTTTCCCAAACTGATCTGCAGATTCTATCCCACTCAATATCCCAACAGATTCAACTTGACAAGTTGATTCTAAAATTTTATCAATTAACAAAACCAAGAATAGCCAAGATACTCCTTAAGAAGAAAAAACATAAGAAATTTACCCTGTCAGATATCAAATATTATTTCGAAGTTTTTAGTAATTAAGACAGAATGGTATTGACTCAGATAGACAAATTAAACTATTTCACGAATACAGAACCCATAAACTGACCCCACATATACAAAAATTTGATTTATGACAGAGCTGATTATCACTGGTCAGTGAAAAAAGGACTGACTTTTTAATTAACAATGTTGGAAAAACTGGATATCTATATGGGGAAACATGAAACTGGATCCTTAACAATACCCAATACAAAATTCAAGTAAAAAAAACAATTCTGGGGGCTTCCCTGGTGGTGCAGTGGTTAAGAGTCCGCCTGCCAATGCAGGGGACACGGGTTTGAGCCCTGGTCCGGGAAGATTCCACATGCCACGGAGCAACTAAGCCCGTGCGCCACAACTACTGAGCCCGGGCTCTAGAGTCCACAAGCCACAGCTACTGAAGCCTGCACCTAGAGCCCGTGCTCTGCAACAAGAGAAGCCACTCAATGAGAGGCCCACGCACCGCAATGAAGAGTAGCCCCCGCTTTCCGCAACTAGAGAAAAGCCCCCGCGCAGCAACAAAGTCCCAACACAGCCAAAAAAAAAAACAATTCTGGGAGTTCTCTAGAGGTCCAGTGGTTAGGACTTGGCTCTTTCACTGCCATGCCCCGGACTCAATCCCTGGTTGGGGAAATAAGATCCCACAAGCTGCATGGTGCACTCAAAACAAAAACAAAAACAAAAAAACTAAGTGGATTAAAGATTTAAGTGTGAAAAGCAAAACTGTAAAACTTTTAGAAGACAATATAAAAGAATAATTCTGGGGGCTTCCCTGGTGGCGCAGTGGTTGAGAGTCCGCCTGCCGATGCAGGGGACGCAGGTTCGTGCCCCGGTCCGGGAAGATCCCACATGCCGCGGAGCGGCTGGGCCCATGAGCCATGGCCGCTGAGCCTGTGCGTCCGGAGCTTGTGCTCCACAACGGGACAGGCCACAACAGTGAGAGGCCCGCGTACCACAAAAAAAAAAAAAAAAAAAAGGAATAATTCTATGGCCTTAGAGTAGGCAAGAATTTCTTAGACATTAATGTCATATACCATAAAAGAGAAGACTGATAAATTATAATACACTAAATTAATAACTTTGGAACCAGTGACACATAAAATGAAATGATAAGCCATAAACCAGAAGATACCAGCTATACACATAAATGATAAAAGATGAGGATCCAAAATATATTTTAAATTCCTATAAATTAATATACAAAAGACCAACCCCTCTGCTCCCCACAAATAAAAACTTGAATATTTACTTCTCAGGAGACAACATAAATAACATAACATATGAAAAGGTGCTCAGACTCACAGGAAATCAGGAGAATAGAAATTAAAACCACAATAAAATCCACACCCACTAGATTGACAAAAATTAAAATTCTGACTAAATAAAGTATTGGCTAGGATACGGAACAACCAAAACACTTAAAGTATACCAGGAAAAACAATTTAGTATTATTTTTTATGAAGAGGCACAAACTTCATAATCCAGCAATTCCATTATTCCTACAATCCCTCTGCCTGGAATAGATTCTCTAACTTTGCATGACCAAATCTTACTCTTGAGATACCACCTTCAGAAGGTAGAAGTAGTATTTCTATGTTCTGAACTCCTATAGCATTTTATAAGTGTTTCTGGCATACCAATTTCTAGCCTGCATCATACATATTTATATTCAAGGCTTATCTTCTCTACCAAATTGTAAGCAAATAGAGAACAAGAACCTGCTTGATTTGTCTTTTAATCACCATAGCACTAGACACAGCACCTGCATAAGGGAGCATATGATAAAGACTCAAAGCTACAGAATCAAGCTGTACAAAATCTAGCACATAGAAGGCACTCAAATATTTGTTAAATGGGTGAATAAAAATTTGCTTAGTGACTAACTGAATCAACCAGGAATTGCTGTGCATACCAAACATGAACTAGTGGTGAAATAAAAATGAGAACGCTGATTCGTGTATCCAAAGTCCCAAATGAATTTTTCTCCCAGATTCTAGCCTGATGATGCATAGTGAGAGTCAACTACCAGCTACAACTGGAAACTACTGCCAACAAGGCAGATAAAGAATGAGGGCAGGATAGGAGGAGGTGGAAAAAAGAAAAAGAAGGTAATAAAGTAGAATAAGTAAGGAATGGCAACATTATTGGATTGTAGGTCATCTTCCATAAGAATTATAAGAGGGCAAGAAAACTAAGAAAGCAAAGAAATATTTATAGGGGCTTCCCTGGTGGCACAGTGGTTGAGAATCCGCCTGCCAGTGCAGGGGATACGGGTTCAAGCCCTGGTCCGGGAAGATCCCACATGCCGCGGACCAACTAAGCCCGTGCACCACAACTACTGAGCCTGTGTGCCACAACTACTGAAGCCCTCACTCCTAGAGCCTCTGCTCCACAACAAGAGAAGCCACCGCAATGAGAAACCCGCACACTGCAACGAAGAGTAGCTCCCACTCCCGCAACTAGAGAAAGCCCATGCGCAGCAACGAAGACCCAACACGGCCAAAAATAAATAAATAAAATAAATTTATATATATATATAAAAAGAAACATTTATAGACCTTTAGTAACAAAACAACAAATGGGATAGGATGATTTTAAAGATGAGGAAAGCTAGCCAGCAATAGATCATGCAGTAGAGACTTTTTTACTTAAATTTATTATGCAGTATTTCAGACATATAAAAAGGTTTAAAAAAAAAAAGTATAACAAATACCTGTGTATACTCCACTCAGCTTAAGAAACAGAGCATTAACAGTTAAAGCCCTCTGTATACTTCCTCAGTTATAGCCCCCCTCAACTCTCAGAGGCAACAGTATCCTGAATTTGGAGTTAAACATTCTTATTCACTTCTTTATATTTTTACAGCAGTGCCATTTTTTTTAAAAGTAGTGGATAAATTTTGTGACAAAGGGAGGAATTTCATCTGTCCATCATAAGAGACTCTGAATGAAAGGGAAAGAAAAGGAACAGTTAGTAACGACTGATTAACTCAGGACAAAAAGATGAAGCTTTGGAAGATGGATAGGTGACAGCTGAAGGGGCAAAAAAGGAAAGTAAACAGTACTGAAAAAGTAGCACAGCAAAAAAGAAACACCAAAAAAGAACAAAAATCAGTGTGAATGGAGAGAAACAGCTGCCTCAGAAAATGCTATACTATTGTACTTGCCTTTGAAACAAAACAGAGTGAGAGTGAGTTCAGTTCATTCACTCAACAAATCAGCACAAACTATTTACTAGACACTCTTCTAAGGTACTAGGGATATAACAGAGAACAGAACAAAGTCTCTGCCTTCAAGGAACATTTATTCTAGTTGGGGAAAGAGGCAAACAAATGAATAACACATCAAATACTGCAGAAAAGATAAAGAACAGAGAAGGCAGAGTGCTGGTGTGAGCGGAAGGACATGCTTGCTATTTTATGTGAAGGTAGTTAGAGAAGGCCTCTCTGATAAAGTGACATTTAGGCAGAAACCTAAAGGAAGTGAGGAATGTAGAAGACTATCTCAGGAAGAGTTACAGCAAATACAAAGGCCCTGAGGTGGGGGTGTGCATAGCATTTGAGGAACCGAAAGAAGGCTAGATGTGGCTGGGGTCAGCAGCAAGGAGAAGGGTAGACATGGACAAGATGGTCACAGAGGCACCACCACATGTGGAGCAATGCCAGAACTGAAGCTTTTATTCAAAGTGAGATGCAAAATCACTGGAGCGTTTCCAAGAGAAAAGTAACATGATCTGGTTTACATTTTAAGTAAGATAATCATATAATTTATCACTCAAACAGGGACACTGGTGAGTGAAGGAGGGTGCTATTGATAGTTATGTTAGGACAAAAGGCATTAAGAAGACTTTAATTTTTACAGGCTGCTGTGTGGAGCCAGCCTGAAGGGGTTCCTCTGGCCAAATCTGGAACAATTGATCAAAATATACAGGTAAATAGTAAAAGACTGCAATCTATTGAATAAAGTAAGAATCTATGAGGCTACACTGATAAAAATAAATAAGAAGGAAAAGCTCTTTTTTTAAAAAAGTGATTCAGTTATATATATATATATATACACACACACATATATATATAAATTTTTTTTTCATATTCTTTTCCATTATGGTTTATCACAGGATATTGAATACAGTTCCCCCATCCTATATATAATAGTTTGCATCTGCTAACCCCAAACTCCCAATACTTCCCTCCCCCACCTCCCTCTCCCCCTTGGCAACCACAAGTCTGTTCTCTAAGTCTGTGAGTCTATTTCAGTTTCGTAGATATGTTCATTTATGTTGTATTTTAGATTCTACATATAAGTGATATCACTTATTTGTGATATTTGTCTTTCTCTTTCTGACTTACTTTGCTTAGTATGATAATCTCTAGGTCCATCCATGTTGCTGCAAATGGCATTATTTCATTCTTTTTTTATTGCTGAGTAATATTCCATTGTATATGTATACGACATCTTCTTTATCCATTCCTTTGTTGATGGACATTTAGGTTGTTTCCAAGTCTTGGCTATTGTAAATAGGGCTGCTATGAAGATAGGGATGCACGTATTTGGAAAAGCTCTTTCATACAGTATAAAGCCAACTAACCAATTTAGAAGGAAGGATATAATTAGAAAATCATCTGTTAGCAACCATCATAATGATAACTGATTAGGGCAAGAATCATCAATAAACACTAAAACTGATAGGTAAAAGTTTGAAAAGTAATAGGATATTTACATAGTCTTGAAGTATCTCCCCACAAGATACTTATCAATTACAAAAGACAAATTTACAAGGGAGAAAACTGGCATATGCCACTTTCACTAAATGGCCAAAGTTAACATTGCCAGTAATGGAACCAATCAATAGCATGTGCATCCTAATATGATACACAGAGAAGAATTCAGTATCACTTCTTAGGTATTACTACCCAAAGTGCATCAACTGAATTTAATCATGAGAAAACAACAAACCCAAAGTGAGGGATATTCTACAAAATAACTGCCCTGTATTCATCGAACTGTCAATGCCATGAAAATACAAAGAAAGACTCAGGAACTATTCTAGATTAAAGGACAAGAAAGACATGTCAGATGACTGACATGAATGACTAGCGAAATGTGGATAAGTTCCATAGCTCGATAATGGTATTGTGTCAGTGTCGAGTTCCTGATTTTGATCATCGTACTGTGGTTGCATTAAGAGAATTTCTTGTTTCAAAAAAAGGCACATTGAAGTATTTAGGTGTTAAGGGGCATCATATCTGCAACTTACTCTTTAATAGTTCAGAAAAAGAATAATTCTAGGTGTCTGAAAAGAGATAGGCAGAAAGCTAAAGCAAACTTAGTAAAAGTTAACATTTAAGGAATCCGGATGAAGGGTATGCAGAAATTCTTCAGATTATTTTTGCAAATCTTCCACAAGTCTGAAATTATTTTTTATTTAAATGAACAAAATATCCACACACAAAGGTTTCAGTGTAGACAATAGACTGGGTGGGGGGTGGTGCGTGCAGAGTTAAAAGCAGGGTTGGACCATTTAAAAGGCTATTGTAGATTAAGGACAGAGGTCATGGAAGATAGCAGAGTAGGAAGCTCTAGGAATTGGTCCTTTCACCAAAAGAACTATTGAGCTGGCAAGAAATGCTTAATTACTTTGAAACTCTGGAATCCAGTCCAACACTTTCAGCATCCAAGGGAGTGCCTGATGAAGAAAGAGGCTGGTAAATTTTATTTAATTTCAGCATTTGGCATAGCACCTATCATCCTCCAGCTCCCAGTCCCATGGGAGGCAGCAGTGGGAACAACAGCCCAAGATCCTGTTGCAGCTTGCTGGTGCTAGGGTGGGCAATAGGGATCTTGTCCTCCAAAAATAAAGGTTATGTGTCTTTCTTTCTTTCCTTCTTTTTTTTTTTGGCCACACTACACAGCTTGAAGGATCTCAGTTCCCCAACCAGGAACTGAACCCAGGCTACAGCAGTGAAAGCCCAGAATCCTAACCACTAGGCCACCAGGGAACTCCCAAGGTTATGTGTCTTGATCACTGCTTTTGACTGCTGAGGAGCTGGCAAAGAGGCTCACCATTGTTTCAACCCCCATGGCTGAAGTGGCTTCCCTAACAAAGTGAGATGAAGAGATTCAAAAAAAGAGAACACTCTCTTTTTTCCTTGTCTTTTCTTATTGGATCCAGGCATTTAAGGAAATCTCTTTCAAGTCACTGATGGGGTGGAGATAACAGAAGCGACTTTAGTGACCATATACAGCAAGGAATATAGTCTTTGCAAAACTAGTTTGGAAGAGTCACTAAACTTAGAGACAACTGCAGCTTTCATCCAGTAATGACAGTAATCTCTAAGAAGGGAGTAGAATCTGATTTCCAGAGTTACCACATTACAATACTCAAAATGTCCAGTTCTCAACAAAAAATTACAAAGCATACAAGCACATGAAAAAATACTCAATGTTGCCAATTATTAGAGATATGAAAATCAAAACCACTATGAGGTATCACCTCACACCAGTAAAAATGGCTATCATCAAAAAGTCTACAAACAATAAATGCTGGAGAGGGTATGGAGAAAAAGGAACCCTCCTACACTGTTGGTGGGAATGTAAATGGTGCAGCCACTGTGGAAAAAATTATGGAGCTTCCTCAAAAAACTAAAAATAGAGCTACCAAAAGATCCAGCAATCCTGCTCCTGGGCATATATCCAGAAAAGACAAAAACTATTATTCGAAAAGATACATGCAGCACTATTTACAATAGTCAAGACATGGAAAGGACCCAAGTACTCATCAACAAATGATTGGTTTAAGAAGATGTGATATATGTAGATACACACACACACACACACACACACACACACACACACAATGGAATACTACTCAGTCATAAAAAAGAATTAAATATTGCCATTTGCAGCTACATGAATGGACCTGGAGAAAATTATACTAAGTGAAGTAAATCAGACAGAGAAAGACAAATATTATATGATATCACTTATACGTGGAATCTAAAAAAATAATACAAATGAATCTATAGGCAAAACAGAAACAGACTCAGACATAGAAAACAAACTCACAGTTTGCAAAAGGTAAAGGGAGTAAGGAGGGATAAATTAGGAGTATGCAATTAACAGATACAAACTACTATAAATAAAATAGATAAGCAACAAGGATTTACTGCATAACACAGGGACTTAACTATACTTCAATTAAGAAAAATTACGAAGCATACAAAGACAAAGGAAAATACAGCCTATTCACAGGTAAAAAGAAATTGACTGAAACCATCCTCTAGCAAGCCCAGATACTAGACTTACTAGACAAAGATTTAAGTTAACTGTCTTTAATATGTTCAAAGAGCTGAAGGAAACCATGGACAAATAACTAAAGGAAACCAGGAGAACAATGTATGAATAAGTACAAAATAGCAACAGAAAGACAGGAAGTATAAAAAGGAACCAAACAGAAATTCTGTACAAAAAAGTACAATAGCTGGAATTAAAAATTCATTAGAGGGGTTCAATATCAGATTCAACCAGGCAAAAGAAAGAGTTAGTGAACTTGAAGACAGGAAAATTGAAATTACTCAGACTGAATTATAGAGTATTGAGCAGAGTTCCCTGTGCTATACCATAGGTCCTTATTAGTTATCTATTTTATATATAGTAGTGTGTATATATCACATTTTGTTTATCCATTCATCTGTCCATGGAGCCTTGGGTAACTTCTGATATTTGGCTATTGCGAATAGTGCTGTCATGAACATGGGTGTATAAATATCTCTTTGAGACTCTGTTTAAAAAAAAAAAAGAAAGAAAGAAATTACTCAGGCTGAGGAGCACAAAGAAAAATGAAGGGACTTCCCTGGTGGCCCAGTGGGTAAGACTCCACGCTCCCAATGCAGGGGACCCAGGTTTGATCCCTGGTTGGGGAACTAGATCCCGCATGCATGCTGCAACTAAGAGTTCCCATGCCACAACTAAGAAGTCCGCATGCTGCAACTAAGAAGCCCACGCGCAGCAACTAAGAGTCTGCATGCTGCAGCTAAGAAGTCTGCATGTTGCAACTAAAAGATCCCACATGCCACAACTAAGACCCAGTGCAGCCAAAATAAATAAATATATAAATATTTTTTAAATAATTAAAATTAAATAAAATTAAATAAATTTTTAAAAAAAGAATGAAGAGGGCCTTCCCTGGCAGTCCAGTGGTTAAGACTCCATGCTCCCAAGGCAGCGGGTGCAGGTTCAATCCCTGGTTGGGGAACTAGGATCTTGTATGCCATGTGGCATGACCAAAAAAGAAACAAAGAAAAAGAAAAATGAACAGAGTGTAAAGGGCCTATGGTACACCATCATATGTATGAACACACATATTCTGGGAGTCCCAGGAAGAAAAGAGGAAAAAAAAAATTTAAAGAAAAAAATCATCAAAAACAGTCCAAATAGATGAAAGACATGAATCTACACATCCAAGAAGCTCAACAAACTTCAACAGGATAAATCTAAAGAATTCCACACCGAGTGCATTATATTCAAACTGGTGAAAAACAAAGAGAATATTCAAAGCAACAGAAAGGAAGTAACTCATCATATATGAGGGACCCTCAATGAGATTAACAGCCAATATCTCATCAGAAACCATAGAGGCCAGAAGGCCGGGGATGATACATTTAAAGTGCTGAAGGTAAAAACTATCAACCGAAAATTCTAAAATAGGACTTACCTGGTGGTGCAGTGGTTAAGAATCCACTTGCCAATCCACCTGTGCAGGGGACACAGGTTTGAGCCCTGGTCTGGGAAGATCCCACATGCTGCAGACCAACTAAGCCTGTGCACCACAGCTGCTGAGCCTGCACTCTACAAACTGCGAGCCACAACTACTGAGCCCACATGCCACAACTACTGAAGCCCGTGTGCCTGAAGCCCATGCACCTGAAGCCCATGTGCCTAAAGCCCGTGCATCTAGAGCCCGTGCTCCGCAACAAGAGAAGCCAGCCCACAATGAGAAGCCCGTGCACTACAAAGAAGAGTAGCCCCCGCTCGCTGCAACTAGAGAAAGCCCGCACACAGCAACAAAGACCCAATGCAGCAATAAAGACCCAATAAATAAATAGCCATACGTGGGAAATGTTTAAAAAAAAAAAAGAATTCTAAAATAAAAGAGAAATCAAGACATTCCTCAACAAAAGCTAAGGGAATTCATCACCAGTTCACCTGCCCTATAAGAAATACTAAAGGGAAACGAAAGGGAAAGGCTAAAATGAAAGAATACTAAGTGGTAACTCAAAGTCATACAAAAAAATAAAGATCATTATATCATCAAAAGTATACAAACAATAAATGCTAGAGAGGGTGTGGAGAAAAGGGAACCCTCCTACACTGTTGGTGGGAATGTAAATTGGTACAATCACTATGGAGAATACTATGGAGGTTCCTGAACAAACTAAAAATAGAACTGTCATGTGATCCAGCAATCCCACTCCTGGGCATATATCCAGAGGAAACCATAATTCAAAAAGACACATGCACCCTAATGTTCACTGCAGCACTATTTACAATAGCCAGGACATGGAAGCAACAGAGGAATAGTTAAAGAAGATGTGGTACATATACACAATGGAATATTACTCAGCCATAATACAGAATGAAATAATGCCATCTGCAGCAACATGAATGGACCTAGAGATTACCATACTAAGCAAAGTAAGTCAGACAGAGAAAGACAAATATCATATGATATCTAGAAAGATGACACAAATGAACTTATTTACAAAACAGAAACAGACTCCCAGACTTCAAAAACAAACTTATGGTGACCAAAGGGGAAAAGTGGGGGGAGGGATAAATTAGGAGTTTCAGATTAACATATATATACTACTATATATAAAACAGATAATCAGCAAGGACCTACTGTATAGCACAGAGAACTCTATTCGATATTCTGTAATAACTTATATGGGAAAAGAATCTGAAAAAGAATGGATATATGTATATGTATAACTGAACTACTTTGCTGTACACCTGAAACACAACACTGTAAGTCAACCGTACCCCAATATAAAATAAAATTAAATTTAATGATTTCATATTTTTAAAAAGATCATTACAAAGTTTATATAGATAAATACACAAGATAGTATACCGTATTTTCGGTATGTAACTCCTCTATTTGTTTCTTATATGATTTAAAAGACAAATGCATAAAATAATAATTATAAATCTACAGTAACAGGTACATGATGCATAAAGATGTAATTTGTGACAATAACAACATAAAGAGGGGAAATGGAATTAATGTATGCTTTTTTATTAATTGAGATATAACTGATATACAACATTATATTAGTTTCAGGTATACAACATAATGATTTGATATTCATATATACTGCAAAATGATCACCACAATAAATGTAGTTTAATGTATGCTCATGAAGCTAAGTTGACATCATTTCAAATTAGATTGCTATAAACTCAAGATATTAACTGTAATTCCCAGAGTAATCACTAAGAAAGTAACTTTAAAAATATACAAAAAAGAAAATGAAGAGGGAAACAAAATGGTACAATAGAAAAAAATCGAACACAAAAGAAGGCCATATTGGAGGAATTGAGAAACAAAAAAAGATATGACATATAGAAAACTATCAATGGCAGAAATAAGTCCTTCATTATCACTAATCACTTTAAGTACAAATGGATTAACTGACCAATTAAAGACACAGATTGGCAGAAAAGATGTAAGAAAAAAAGGCCAACCACATGCTGCTTACAAAGACTCACTTTAGATACAACACACAATAGGGTGAAAATGAAAAAAAAATGAAAATATTCCATGCAAATAGTAAACAAAAGAGAGCTGGAGTGACTATACAAGTATCAGACAAAATAGAACTTAAGTCATAAATTGTTACAAGACACACAAAGAAAAAAAAAGAGAGACACACACAAAAGACATTTTATATTGATTTAAAAGGCCAATTTATCAAGAAGACAGAATAACTATAAACATGTACACACCCAAACAACAGAGCCCCCCAAAATAAGAATCTAAAACACTGATAGAATTGAAGAGATAAATAGACATTTCTATCATTGAGGACTTCAATACCCTACTTTAAATAATGAGTGGGACATCTGGACAGAATATCAATAAGGTAACAAAAGATTTGAACAACACTATAAACCAATCAGGCCTAACAGACATATACAGAACACTCCACCCAACAATAGCAGAATATATTATCTTCTCAAGGACACATAAAACATTCTCCAGGAGAGACCACGTTAGGCCATAAACCACTTTTCAGTAAGTTTAAAAAGATCAAAATCATACAAACTATCTTCTCTGAACATAATGGAAGAAAGCTAGAAATCAGTAAAATAAGGAAAGCTGGAAATTTTGCAAATACATGGAAATTAGCTCAGTTTTTTTTTTTTTTTTAAGATCACTCTTAAACAACTAATGGATGAAAGAAGAAATCACTAGGGAAATTTAAAAATACTTTGAGACAAATGAAAATGAAATCACAACATACTAAAACTTATGGGACACAGTGAAAGCAGTACTTAAGGGGAATTTTATAGCTGTAAATGCCCACATAAAAAAGGAAGAAAGACCTCAAATCAAATAAACTAACTTTACATCTTAAGGGACTAGAAAAAGAGCAAACTAAATCCAAAACTAGCAGAAAGAAGGAAATAACAAAGATAAGCAGGAAAAAATAGAGAATTTAAAAGATAGTAGAGGGGACTTCCCTGGTGGTCCAGTGGTTGAGAATCCACCTTCCAATGCAGGGAACACAGGTTTGATCCCTGGTTGGGGCACTAAGATCCCACATGCTGCAGGGCAACTAAGCCCATGTGTCACAACTACTGAGCCTGCACACTCTAGAGCCTGCACACCACAACCAGAGAGCCCACACGCTGCAACTACTGAGCCTGTGTGCTCTGGAACCCACACACCACAACAAAAGATGCCGCATGCCTCAACGAGGATCCCATGTGCCACAACTAAGACCTAACACAGCCAAATAAGTAAATAAATATTGTTTTTTAAATAGCAGAGGATCAAAACCAAAAGTCAGTTCCTTAAAAAGATAAACAAAATTGAAAAACTTTTAGCTACACTGTCCAATGAAAAAAAGAGAGAAGACACACATAAATAAAATCAGAAATGAAAGTGGGATATTACTACCAACCTTGTAGAGATTAAAGGATTATAAGAAAACACAATAATTATATACACACAAATTAGATAATCTAGATAAAACAGATTTCTAGAAACACACAAAGTACCAAAACTGACTCAAGAAGAAATTTAAAAATCTCAATAGACCTGTTAACAAGCAATGGAATCAATAATAAAAAACCTCTCAACAAAGAAAAGTCTAGGACCAGATGACTTCATTGGTAAATTCTACCAAACATTTAAAGAATTAACAACGGACTTCCCTGGTGGCACAGTAGTTAAGAATCTGTCTGTCATTGCAAGGGACACAGGTTCAAGCCCTGGTCCAGGAAGATCCCACATGCTACAGAGCAATGAAGCTCATGCACCACAACTACTGAGCCTGCACTCTAGACCCTGCGAGCCACAACTAGTGAGCCTGCATGCCACAACTACTGAGGCCTGCGTGCCTAGAGCCCGTGCTCCACAACAAGAGAAGCCACCGCAATGAGAAGGCTGCGCACAACAAAGAGTAGCCCCCGCTCGCCACAACTACAGAAAGCCCACACACAGCAACAAAACACCCAACACAGCCAAATAAATAAATAAATAAACTTTAAAAAAAATAATAAGTAAATAAAGGCTTAACACCATTCTTACTCAAGCTCTTCCAAAAAAAGAGAAAGAGGTAAGAGGAGGAACACTTCCTAAGATTCTATGAAGCCACATTATCCTAATACCAAAGCCAGAAAAAGATACAAGAAAAGAACACTACAGACCAATATCCCTTATGAATAAAGAAACAAAATCCTCAACAAAATACTGGCAAACTGAATCCAACAGCACATTAAAATGATTCTAAACTATGACCAAGTGGGATTTATCCCAGGAATGTAAGGGTAGTTCAGATAAGGAAATCACTCAATGCAATACCCCACACAATCATCTCAATAGAAAAGGCACTGGACAAAATTTAACACCATTTTATGAAACAAACACTGAGCAAAACCTTGAAGACACTATGCTAAGTGAAAAAAGCAGTCCCAGTAACATCCAAAAGAATAAAATATGTAGGAATAAATTTAACCAAGGATGTGAAAGACTTGTACATTAAAAACTACAAAACACTGCTTAAAGAAATTAAAGATGACCTAAATAAATGGAAAGACATCCCACGTTCATGGATTGATAAACTCGATATTGTTAAGATGGCAATACTCCCAAAGCTATTTACAGATTCAATGAAATCCCTATCAAAATTCCAATGATATGTTTTGCAGAAACAGAAAAGCTTACCCTCAAATTTGTATGGAACTACAAGAGGCCCTAAATAGCAAAAAACAATATTGGAAAAGAAAAACAAAATAAGAGGAATCACATTTCCCAATTTCAGAGCTTATTACAAAGCTATGGTAATCAAAACAGTGTGGTACTGGCAAAATAGACATATCAACCAATGGAACAGAACAGAGTCCACAAATAAATCTTTACATGTATGGCCAATTGATTTTCAATGAGGCTACAAAGAACATTCAATGAGAAACGAACATACGGCTGGGACAACTGGATATCCACATACAAATGATGTTGGAACTCTACCTCATTTTAGATACAAAAATTAACTCAAAATGGATCAATGACCTAAACATAAGAGCTTACACTATAAACTCTTAGAAGAAACCACAGGGTCAATCACCATGACTTGAATTTGGCAACAGATTCTTGAATTTGACATCAAAAGCACAAGCAACAAAAAGAATAGATAAATTGGACTTCATCAAAATTAAACTTTTGTGAATCAAACAAAGGACATTATCAAGAATGTGAAAAGACAACCTGCAGAATGGGAGAAAGTATCTACAAACCATATATCTGATAATGATCTAGTAACCAGAATATATAAAAAACCCTTACAGCTCAACAACAGACAACAACCCAATTTAAAACCGGGCAAAGGACTTGAAGAGACACTTCTCCAAAGAAGATATACAAATAGCCAACAAGCAGATGAAAAGATGTCAACATCATGGTCATCAAGGAAATGTAGAACAAATAATAACAGATACTACTTCACACTCACTAGGATGACTTTAATAAAAAACAGAAAACAACAAATGTTGGTAAGGAAGTAGAGAAGTATGAACCCTTGTACATTGCTGGTGAGAATGTAACATGGCTCAGCTGCTGTGCAAAACTGCTTGGCAGTTCTTGAAAAAGTTAAGCATACACTACACACCTTTTACAATGGCCAAAATCCAGAACAGTGACACCACCACATCCTGAGAAGATGTGGAGTAACACAGGAACTCTCACTCATTGCTGGTAGGAATGCAAAATGGTACAGCCACTTTGGAGGACAGTTTGGCAGTTTTCTACAAAACTAAACATACTCATACCATATGATCCAGCAATGCCATTTCTTGGTATTTACCCAAAGAAGATGAAAAGTATCTGCACACAAAAATCTGCACAGAGATGTTTATAACAGCTTTATTTATAATGCCAAAACTTGGAAGCAACCAAGATGTCCTTCAGGGTTTCCCTGGTGGTACAGTGGTTAAGAATCCACCTGCCAATGCAGGGGACATGGCTTCAAGCCCTGGTCCGGGAAGATGCCACATGCCACGGAGCAACTAAGCCCGTGCTCCACAACTACTGAAGCCCATGCTCCTAGAGCCCATGCTCCGCAACAAGAGAAGCCACTGCAATGAGAAGCCCGCACACTGCAACGAAGAGTAGCCCCCACTCGCCGCAACTAGAGGAATCCCACACACAGCAACAAAGACCTGATGCAGCCAAAAATAAAGAAAGAAATTTATTAAAAGAAAAAAAGATGTCCTTCAGTGGTGAATGGATAAATAAACTGATACATACAGACAATGATATATTATTCAGTGCTAAAAAAAAAAAAGAAGAAATGAGCTATCAAGCCATGAAAAAGACATGAAGGAACGTCAAATGCATATTACTAAGTGAAAGAAGCAGATATGAAAAGGGCTACATACTGTATGATTTCAGTTATATGACATTCCAGACAGGCAAAACTATGGAGACAATAAAAAGATCAATGGTAGCAAGGGGTTGGGGTAGTGGTGGGTGAATGAATCAGCAGAGCACAGAGGATTCTTAGGGCAGTGAAAATACTTTGGATGATACTGCATTGATGGATACATGTCATCATATATTTGTCCAAACCTACAGAACATTCAATACCAAGAGTGAACCCTAAGATAAACTACGGATTTTGGGTGATTATGCTGTGCCAATGTAGGTACAGAGTGTGTACCACTCTGGTGGAAGATGTTGATAATAGGGGAGGCTATGCATGTGTAGAGGCTGGGGGTATATAGGAAATTTCTATACCTTCCTTTCAATATTGCTATGATCCGAAAACTGCTCTTTAAAAACAAACAAACAAAAAAAAAAAACCTCTTTAAGTTACATAAAATTTAAAAAGTTAAGTGTAGCATTATCATATGGCTCAAAAATTCCAATCCTAGGTATATACCCAAAAGAAATGAAAACATACGTCTAGTACAGCATGGTGAATATAGTTAACAATATTGGGCTTCCCTGGTGGCACAGTGGTTGAGAGTCCGCCTGCCGATGCAGGGGACACGGGTTCGTGCCCCGGTCCGGGAGGATCCCACATGCCACGGAGCGGCTGGGCCCGTGAGCCATGGCCGCTGAGCCTGCGCATCCGGAGCACAGCGGGAGAGGCCACAGCAGTGAGAGGCCCGCATATCGCAAAAACAAACAAACAAAACAAACAAACAAACAAAAACAATATTGTATTGCATATTTTAAAGCTGCTAAGAGACTAAACCTTAAAAGTTCACATCGTAGGAAAAAAAAATTTTATAACTATGTATGGTAATGAATGTTAACTAGACTTATTGTGGTGATCATTTCGCAACATATACAAACGTGGAATCATTATGTTGCACACCTGAAACTAATACAATGCTATGCGTCAATTATACTTAGATTAAAAAATGTCTACACAGAAACTTGAACACAAATGTTTATAAACATTTTCTTTATAAACATAGTGCTATGTTAGCATTATTTGTAATAGTCGTCCATCAGTGGATGAATGGTTAAACAAATTGTGATATATACATACGATGGCATATTATTCAGCCACAAAAAGGAACAAATTACTGAAGTATTGATACATGCTACAACACGGATGAACCCTGGAAACATTAGGCTCAGTGAAAGAAGCCAGACACAAAAAGTCACACATTACATGATTCCATTTATGTGAAATCCAGAATAGGTAAACGCATAGAGACAGAACGCATGTTACTGGGCACCAAGGAGAGGAGGGAGGGAGAAATGGGGAGCAATTGTTTAACAGGTATACGGCTTTCTTCTGGGGTGATGAAAATGTTTTGGAACTAGACAGAGGTGGTGGTTGTGCAACACTGTGAACATACTAAATGCCACTGAATTGTTCGCTTTAAAATGGTTAACTTTTTGTAATATGAATTCCGCCTCAACCTTAAAAAAATGAAAGAAAAAAGTTTTAAGAAAATTTTAATGTTTACTCTTTCAATAATAGCTTTATTGAGATACAATTCATATACCATACAATTCACCCATTTATAATGTACAATTTAATTGTCTTTACTGTAGTCAGAGTTATGCAATCTTTAAATTTAAAAAATTTTTATCAGCCCCCCCCCCCACAAAAAAAACCCCGGTACCTATTAGCAGTCACTCCCCATTCCCTCCTCTCCTACAGTCAACCACTAATCTACTTTCTGTCTCTATAGATTTGCCTATTTTGTACACTTCTAAGAAACAGAATCATATGTAGTCTTTCGTGACTGGCTTCTTTCACTCAGCATATTTTCATGGAATTTGCTTTATTTTAAATATAAAGTTTGTGCCATGTATTAAAACGTAAGGATAAAAGTAAGGAGACTATTAAAGGACCACTTATGAAAAGAATACAATCACTGAATGCAATGGCAGATCAAGAATCAAAAACAGGAATCCAGCTAAGATGAATTTTTATAAAATATAGACCAATAGATGTGAAGCAAAACCATTATAAGATGCAGTAGAAGCAAATCAAGGTAAAACAAATACATTAGGGAAAATATTTTACAAAACAAATTGCTGTCCAAAAGAGAAAATTTTCCCTAAAAAAGGTTTAGGAAAAGTAATCACAGGTTTAGTTAAAAAAAGAAACAGGGAGAGCAAAGAATCATTGTCTTTGAGTATAAAAACTCCTCCAATCAGTGTTTCTCAAAATGTGGTCCCTGGACTATGTGCATCAAAATCATCTAAGAACTTGTTTTTAAAATATCAGGGGTTCCCTTGTGGCGCAGTGGCTGGGAATCCGCCTGCCAATGCAAGGGACGTGGGTTTGAGCCCTGGTCCGGGAAGATCCTACTTGCCGCGGAACAACTAAACCCGTGCACCACAACTACTGAGCCTGCATTCTAGAGCCCTCAAGCCACAACTACTGAGCCCGCGAACCACAACTCCTGAAGTCCGTGCACCTACAGCCCACGCTCCACAACAAGAGAAGCCACCTCAATGAGAAGCCTGCACACCGCAGCGAAGAGTAGCCCCCGCTCGCCACAACTAGAGAAAAGCCCACGTGCAGCAACGAAGAGCCAATGCAGCCAAAAATAATTTATTTTAAAAAGAAATTATATTTCTGGTCTGTGCCCCAGACAATCACCAAAGATGGGACGCTGTAAACTATTTTTTATAAGTTTCCAGATGACTCTCATAAACACTAAAGTTTGAGAACTAACTTAATATCTAATTAACACAAATTAATGCAAATAATTAAATGTGTGTAAGAGACAAGAGAATCATGACAGCAGTAAAGTGCATGAAAAAGAGCAAGGTGAAAGAGAGCAAAGAAAAAAAATTTTTGCACATTGCGCTGTTGAGAAAACGTAAAGTGATGTTTGAAAACTCTTGTTGATTTGATCTTGGAAAAAAATTCCAAATGTGTAAATATGCAAGCCATTCTACTAATACTTGTGAGGACCACTCAGGATATGAATAGGAAGGCACTCATAAATGTAAAGTTGCATGGCAGAGAGAGCACATAGTTGATACCCAAATGTTTGTTGATGTCAGACTATTTTTATAGCAAGTACTGTTACATTTAATTATCTCCATTCTTAACTCTGATAACCTAGACAAAACTAAACTTTTTGCAGCAGTAATCTTTACACGAACAACAGCATAAATTGTCAACTATTATGTCACATACTGACGTGCAAGTTCAGGGTCAAGACATTTACTTTCAGACCAAGTTAATCTCTGTTTTTATGGTAAGACTTATGTAAACAAGGACAGACAAAATTAGAGTTAAATTTCTCAAGGCTAAGAGCACTGCATGATAGAACTCAAATTTCCCTGAAAATCACTAAAATATGCATTCAAGGATAGCCTTTATTATTTTAACTGTAAGCAAAGATTCCTGAAGATGAAGTATTAAGTTCTAATTCATAATTTTACTTCAGTGAGGAAATTCCACTTTGGCTTAGCAGAGTTAAAGAAAGGAAGTTCACTTTTATAACTCAAAGGAGCTCACTAACAGAATGCAAAATTTGTCCATTTTCCCCATAAAAGGCATCCTCCCACTATAAATTCATAAACCTAATTAAAGTGCTAAATTCTAAAGTCTCTTTGACTCATTTAGATTAAGCCTTACAGTGTATCTGGAAACCCAATTATATTCCATCAAACATTAAGAAGCAGATGTTTCAACATTTCCAGACATGGCTCTTACACACCTTGTAAATGAAACAAACTATACTGGGGGAATGAAGTAGGTAACACATGAAAATATATTACATGGGAGGTTATGTTGCTTTCAAAGGAGATTTTTATTTCTTATCAACATTTGGCTTGATACATGAAGGTCTAGAAGCATCTAAGAGCTCTTTTTGACACTTTTTCATTTCACAGCTTATGTTTCAAAAGTCAGAAACCCTAGAATTGAGTAAAGCCTCAAAGCAGGTTAAGATACAGATGTGTGGACTTCTTCATTAAAGGTTTCACATTTCCTCCCAATAAGCAGTCAACCAACATTCATCATTAAGCCCCAACTCCCTGAACACCTCTCACATGTTCAACGTGGCCTCTTCTTCACACAAGTCCAGTGCAACCTATCCACACGCGCACACACACCAACAGTCTCCAAGTCACCCACACTGGCACAAAAGCCTCTCAACATTCATCTGGTTGCTAATCAAGGGCTATTCTTGACACTGCCTGTTATCTCTTTTTCCCTTTCTACCGCAATACTCACTACTCAAAACAACAAAAGAAACAAGTTCGTTTTCTCTAACCACTGAGAGCTTCTCTAACTCTATACACCTCTCTCTCTTTTCCCCCCTTATTCTCTATCCTGCCTTTGTTATTCAGAAGGTGCAGGGTCTGGGAAAATCTCACTCACCTCATGCTATAGGCACCAGCACCCAGTTCCTGGCCGATCCCGGAAAGACTAGCATCAAAGTCCTGCACCAGCCCGGATTCAATCACCTCATCGGCCAGAGGCAGCTTCAGAGCCCAGGCCATCCTGGCTCCTTCCTTGCCTCAGGAGACACCGTTTCTCGTACAAAGGCGAGCAGTGTGATTCTACCCAACGGGGGCAAGACTGCAAGACTGTAGAAAACTCCAAACCAAGATCTCCCCCGCAGTACTCACCAGCCGCCCCCAAGCCCCACCCGCACTGCCCACACAACTAATCTCCCGCACCCTTGTCTCCTCGCTCTTGGCTGCCCTGACTTCCAAAAATCCCTACCCCCACCCCCACCCTCACCTCCACCCCCGCCCAGCTCTCCGGAGCCGCGCGAGGGTCCTTTGGCTTCACTCTTCCTGACTGCCCAAAGGCAACCCTGGACTCCTCGCACTCCCACTCTTTGGGCTCTCTCCTTGAACTCGTGGTGGTCACTCGCTGCTTTCTAAACAGACCAGCAGCAGCGACCCGCTACCTACCCTGCGCGCCCACGCCGCTTTCCCACCTTTTCCCCCCGCCCCTTTCTGCGGGAAACCCCCCCTCCCTCCCGGGAACCAGTCTCCCTTTCCCCTCCAGGCCTCGCTTCCGGTCAGTCCCAAAATCACTTCCGGTCACCCCTTCTCAATCCCACGGCTCTTAGAACCAAATCCAGGTTTCCGCTGAGTCGACTCCCAGCCCTCTGCAGCCCCCCACGGCCTCAAAGCATGGGTGGAGAAAGCTCAGCACCGGCTTGAATCCCAGACTCGCCAGGTTCCTCCACCGCCCACCGCCCCAGCGCCAGCCAATCATGGCGCCCTCTTCCTTCTCGGGTCCGAAGAACGTGTATCACCCTGACGCTAGCCAATGAAGAAGCGACTTCGCCGGCCTCGGCAGTGATGATAGGCTAGCTACGCCACGGCTCTCTGCCCGCGGGAGATGGGCGGGGGGATCTGGCAGAGGAAACGGCGTGCGTTCAAACGTCCCTCCTTGGGGCTACCTGAGTTCTGGCGTCCGCTAAGTAAGCGAGTCAGCACCCTACGGCGTGGGTGGAGCTTTGGCTCTAGTCTTATTGAACCCACACCCACACCCTGGCTGACTTACCTAAACGCTCCTAACAAGCGTTTGTTTGCTCGTGGAATACTGTCTCATAAAACTCACCTCTTAACGGGGTCAAGACTGCTTCAGTCCCACTTCCCTGGATAGTCTTTCTTTTTTTTTTTTGCGGTACGCGGGCGTCTCACTGTTGTGGCCTCTCCCGTTGCGGAGCACGGGCTCCGGACGCGCAGGCTCAGCGGCCATGGCTCACGGGCCCAGCCGCTCCGCGGCATGTGGGAGACTCCCGGACCGGGGCACGAATCCGTGTCCCCTGCACCGGCAGGCGGTCTCTCAACCACTGTGCCACCGGGGAATCCCTGTATCACATCTTATTTATCCATTCCTCTGTTGATGGACATTTAGGTTGCTTCCATGTCCTGGCTATTGTAAATAGTGCTGCAATGAACATTGGGGTGGATGTATCTTTTCAAATTACGGTTTTCTCCAGGTATATGCCCAGGAGTGGGATTGCTGGATCATATGGTAGTTCCATTTTTAGTTTTTTAAGGAAACTCCATACTGTTCTCCATAATGGTTGTACCAATTTACATTCCCACCAACAGTGTAGGAGGGTTTCCTTTTCTCCACACCCTCTCCAGTATTTATTGTTTGTAGATTTTTTGGTGATGGCCATTGTGACCGGTGTCAGGTGATACCTTACTGTAGTTTTAATGTGCATTTCTCTAATAATTAGTGATGTTAAGCATCTTTTCATGTGTGACTATCTAGTTTTAACTCTTCACATCTTCCTACACTCCAGACAGCAAGCCTTTGAGGCCCAGTCTGGCTTTTTTGATGGACCCTGCAGTTAAGAGAAAAGGCATCTGAAGTATAAGGCAGTCTTTTGGGACTGAGCCCTTTACCTGTGGAATCTGATGCCATCTCTGGGTAGGTAATGTCAGAATTGAACTGAGCTCTCAGACACACTGCTAGTGCCTGAGAAATGCTTTTTGGTGTGGGGAAGCCTGCACACACACCCATTGGAGTTGGGTTCAGGAGCCCAGAGGAACATCCCAGACTTGGGAATAGAAACTGCAGTCCCTCCACAAACCCACCCCTCTTCCTTTAAAGATTTCCTGGGCCAGTTTGCCAAGAACCACACTCAAACTGGTCTGAGCCAGTGGTAACAGCTTCCACTGACTCTTCTGCTGGGAGCTGTTGGGAGATGCCTCTCTCCATTCAGGGCCAGTTGCGGCCCAGATTCCATTCACTCCCACACATCACAGTCCAAACCTTGCAGCGCTGATGCTGAAGCCTCTGTACCTGCTTTCTCCCAGTAGCTTGAAGTCAGGGACTCAGCTCCTGTTGTTTCCTTGAAAGGGAGGGTACAAATGCATTCAGTCATCTATCTGATATTTATCAAGCACCTGCTCTGTGCCCTTGGCCTCGGTCCTGAGGGGTTGCAGTCTAGTGTGGACAGCCAATATTAGGGTTGTGAGATCTATGCAGAGGTGAGTGCTGGCTTCTGTGTCATTTTGGGCCTCATTATGTCGAGTGCTGTAAAGCCCCTCTGATCCCCAAGCCTGATGTCAGCGTCTTAGGCATCTCTTGTCCCTTGGGTTGGGGAGGGGGGCGGAGCATGATCTAGAGCCCAGCACAGTGCCTGGCCCAGGAATGCCGGTTGGGTGGAATCAAAGGTGATGCCTTGTCGTCACCAGTTTAGATTATGTAGCCCAGACCTCATCAGTACCAAGGAGATGGAGGGGGGAGGAGGGAGGGTTGCAGGGGAGCATGGCATGAACCCTACTCCTAGGAGGGAGAGACCCTTTTTACAGCCATGCTCTCCCAGCCCTGAGCTCAGGTGGCAGGCCTGCCCATAACATTTGCAGGCCTGGGGAAAAGCACAAAGGAAGACCCACTTACCATATATCTAAATTTTTATAAAGCATAATCAACCTAATTGTGACTGTTCTCGCCTCCTATCATGATAAGCATACCTTCATAATGACCGGGAAGGCCAGGTTTGAATTTGGACTTCTAAGACTCCTTGATGTTCTGTGCTAGAATGTGACCCAGTCCTGGCCCCCAGCCTGCAGCCTGCCTTCTCTTCCCCCTCGCAGCACCCCCTCACATTTAAAAGGGCTTTGTGTATACGTATCAGCATTCAGTCTGCACAGCCAAGCTCCATCCACCCAGCTTTCTGACAAACAGCTGCCTCTCGGTCACATCTTGGGCCAGGAGTGTATACACCAACAGCACAATCTATTATCTATTACTATTACCCAGGGAAGAGGGGCTAGAAAGTGGGCTTGGCAGGGAATTGTGGGGTCCTAGGTATCAGGGGGTGATCTAGAAGGAAAAAGGGCACATCCCCAGCCTTCCCTGGTGGCGCAGTGGTTGAGAGTCCGCCTGCCGATGCAGGGGACACGGGTTCGTGCCCCGGTCCGGGAAGATCCCACATGCCGCGGAGCGGCTGGGCCCGTGAGCCATGGCTGCTGAGCCTGCGCGTCCGCAACGGGAGAGGCCACAACAGTGAGAGGACCACATACCGCAAAAAAAAAAAAAGGGCATATCCCCTTGACCCTGCACCCAATGAGGAGAGTCCCGGCTGGAGGGCCTGGGCGGGGAAGTAGGAGTTCAGGGCACTGATCCTCTTGCAATGGGATTTTCCCGGCCACAGACTCTGACAGCAAAGCCAGCTCCTCCCCTGGTCTCTGACACTGATTCCCTCACATCACCCTGAGAGGTAGAAGAGAAACAAGCAGACCAGTACAAAAGAAAAAATACCGTTTATTCCACACAACTACATCAAGTGCTTCTCCCCCATTCTCCCCTCCTGACCCCTCACTCCAGTTCTCAGCAGACTTTGTCCCACGTCCGGGATCAGTCAGAACCTCAGCGTCAGAGCCTGGCCTAGGAGACAGGAAGGGAATCTAGGCATCGGAAGGTGATTGGATTTCCAAGGACACAAAAATGTCAGGGTCTCTCATTCCAAAGTCAAATGGGTTCCTTAACCCATTGGACTGAATTCTTTCCCTGGACCCCACCTGGATAAAATGCCTTGATTAGTGCAGGGTCAAAGGCCCCAGCCAATTCATTAAGCCATAGAAATTTTTGGTCTTTGAAACAATAACAAACAAAACACATGCAAACAGTTAAGCCATTTCTGCCCTTTCTCCTGCCTTTCCATGGTAAAGGAGCCACTGAGATCTGGCTGATAACCAGAAAGGTGCTTTCAAAACAAAATTGATAGCAACTCCCTTCAGAACCTGATGCTACTCAAAACAAAAATATAAACAAAACAAAAAACCCACCTCAGGGCCACTGCTGCTCTCTGGGGGCCCTGTGGTAGGGGAAACAAGAGCAGAGATCAGGCCGGTGAGCTCTGGTTTGGGCACACTTCAGGGGCATCCTGTACCCCCCTGCCTGGGGAATTCAGCCTGCAAACATTCTGCCCCTGGACTTGTTCCTCTGAAAGACCGACTCGTCATTCCAGCAGAGGAAAAAATGCTTTAGTTCTAGCCCAGCCTTGGGAAGACACATTTAGATGCGGGAGGAGCTAAGAAAGCATGGCCAGGCCTAATTTAGAGCAGCAGTGCATCCGCTTTTTCCTGCCGTGTCACAGGACAGATGGTGTCCTCCCGCATATCCACTGCCACGGACACGCCCTGGGCTATATGCTACTCCCAGGGCACCAGCCACGACCCACCTGTCTCTCCCAAAAAAGAAAGCATATCTGAACACAAGGGCTTGAGGGTAAAGACCTATATCTGTCTAATTTATTGAACTGTAAGTGATCGAATCCTTTACAAACTCTGGCGCTACTTTATTCTTACTGAAACCTTGTTTACAACACCCCTCTCAAGTGAGCTCGTCATCTCATTGAGACAGGTTGATAACCCTGAACTTGAGTGCGGAACCTTACCCTTGGAGACGTAGTCTCTCCCGGGAGGCTGGGGCAGACAAGGTGCCCACCTGCTTCCTCATCCTCCACCACACTCGAGCACGTTTCGTTGGTCAGGATGCAGTGGCGTGGGGTAGGCGGGAGCGGGCCATTGGACACACAACTGCCTTCTCACTGGCAGAGCTACCAAGAGGGTGGCCACAGTGGCTTTGTAGGGCCTGGGAGGGAGCAGCTGCAGGCAGGAAAGGAAATACAGCATGCCAGAGGAAGCGAGGCTAGGCTCTGCACCAGTGTCTGACAGAGGTGGTGATGTGCCCTCGCCTGGCAGTCACCTCTTCAGGGTTTATTGTAGAGACCTAGAGACCTGGCTCTGTAAGGACAGGAGTTGTGAAAGGAGGGGGCGGCTCACCCCTGTGACTTGTGTGTGACCCTTTAAGTCTAGTCTACACAGCAAGTCTGGGCTCATCTCAGTAAACCTTGCAGTGCTCTCCTGATCCCCTACTGAATTCCACGGGAGGCCCAGCCACAGTGAGGCTGGGAAACTCACTTAACAGCTCGGATGAGATGCCAACCCCCAATGTACCATAGCTACCCTCTCTGAAGGCAAACCCCAGCCTGCTCCAGGGGTATTCTTAGCTTAGAAGCACACTGTGGGGACTGCTTACACAAACACGTGGTCTAAGACTCTGGACAAAGTTAGATTTCTCCTCCAGTATCCAAGACTTCAAGTTCCAAAGAAAATTAGAGTTAAGTCACTTTCCACAAAGAGACCTTCCAGGGCTGCCATCAGCTCTTTCTGGATCTTGGCTTTTTTTCCCCAGGGCCTTGCTGTCTGGCTTCTTGTTTAATTTGCTGCTTCTGAGAAGGGCCCAGGACTGGGGGGGCGGTGAGTGTGAGGACAAGAGAGAGTCAGCATTCCTTTCCTCATTTCCACCCCCCCACCCCCCAACCCAGTGCCTGCTTAGCTGGGCCGGAGGATTTTCCAGGCTGCAAGCTCTCTTAACCACACCATTCTGATGTGGAGATGGCCAGGGACAGAGATCAGATTAAAATCTGGGCAGATGGCCTTATTTACTAAGTTCCCAACCTGCTATAGACCCAGGTCAACTCCAGGACAGCTAGAGTTCACTGTTGCTTCCTTCCAACATGATTTACAAAAGAAAAGATTCTGTTTTAGGGCAATTTTCCACCCTCCCAAAGGAACCAGGGAGAGATGGGGAGAGGAGATCACATGTTCTGGCCCCAGGGCTGTGGAAACCTTCTGACCTTGAGGTCGAGGCAGACATGGCATCTGACCTTCTGAGCAGCGCATCACCCTTTTCAGAATTGTATGTGTTGGGTTCTTTCAGGGGACAGTGTACCTGCAGGCAGAGGGTTGGGGACGGGGGGGGGGGGTGTGAGGCTGTGTTTCTGCTGGACTAGCCACCGTACCTGCCAGAGGAGCAAAGGAGGAGGGAGAGTGGAAAGAGAATGCTGTCGGAAACAAGAGCTAATGGCCAGTCGTCCTCAGAGGCTGCAGCAGCCCTGCCCCAGAGAGGGGAGTTTCCGGTTCCCAACCAGAATTCACCCTTCAAAAACCACATTAGCAAAGTGCTTCTTCAAGTGACACCACAAATCCCCTCCCTTGGCGTGACCATGCCCAAGCCTGGAGGTCTCAGACGGGCCCCACTGCCCTCCCCAGGATGTGGACGATATGGGGGGAGGGGGAGGGGGCTGAAACACAGGCGCACAGTGTAGTCTCACGACCCAGGGCAAACACAGCCACGTGTGGCAGAATGACAGATGCCGCAGGGCGGTGGCTGCAGCCGGGTGCCAAGGGAAGGTACAAAGTGCTGGAACACAGGGCTGGGGGCTCAGCCCTAAGGGATCTGAAAGACATTCAGCTTGCTGGTGTTCTTGAGCGTCTGACGCCGGTTGCAGAACCAGACCCGCACGACCTCCCGGTCATAGTTGAGCTCCTTAGCAATCTCGGTGATCTCCTGGCCTGTGGGCAGCGGGTTCTTCTCGAAGTAGGCGTTAAGAGCCTCTATGGCCTGGGGGGTAAAGGAGGTGCGGCGCTTGCGTTTCTTGGAGGGCTCGCCTCCCACAAATTCCATCAGGTTCTGCTGGCCTTCCTGGTTCCGGAGTTCGGCTTCATTCAGCCACTTCTCCAGCACTGGCTTCAGCTTCTGCGCGCTCTTGGGCGTGATGTCCAGCTTCTCAAACCTGTAGGTGACCCAAGCCCAGGAAGGAACAGTGAGAGTGTCTTACTCCCCACACCGGGCGTGAGCGCTGTCCACAAGGGGCTGCTCCTCTTGGGGCTGGTGGGGCTGTGCTCAGTGTTCCCCTCACCACCCCCACTAAAACGCCCTGGCTCGGCCAAGCCCAGACTCCTCAGACTGTCTTGTATCCCAGGTCATAACAGGGAGACCATTCCCATGGCCTCGGTTCAGTAGTGCGATGATAACAGGGCAACTGCTTTAGTGAGCACCATTCCAGAACTTTCGTATCCAAATTGGTGAGGCCCTCTAAGGAGTCATCTCGAGAGGCCTCCAGAGATGCCAAACGGATGTTGCAAGTACTGTCCTCCTCCAACTGCAGCATCTCTAAGACAGAATACTCTTTCTGGCTGAGCCCCGATGCGACTACAGAATTCCCAACATGCCACGGTAGTCTAATAGTCACTCTAGTCTAATCTATATAATTGGCGGGCAGATGAAACCTCTTGGCCATCCCTGAACCGTGTGTTTTTTCGTGTTTGAAACCCTCGGCTATCCTTCATTTCTTTTCTCTGTTTGTTTGTTTGGTTTGGGCCATGTAATGTGGCTTGCGGGATCTTAGTTCCCCAAACAGGGATTGAACCTGGGACCCTAGCAGTGTCCTAACCACTAGACCGGCAGGGAATTCCCTACCCCTCCTTTAATACCGGCACCAGAACCGGTCTGTACGCTGCACACAGAAAAATCAGCTACATCACTTTATAGTCATGCCTCAAAAGAGGGGGAGATGGGAGCATGATGGGGTGATAGTGGGTTAGAGTTGAGAACCAAGCCAGAACTGAAGTTCCCGCTTTTGTGACTAATTTCGTAAGTTGTTCTCCTGTCCCTCTAGGATTCCTAAGTGGATTATGATCCTGGCTTTCCCATAAAAGACAATATAAATGCTCAGGATTTGGGGCTAAACTTCAGAGGGCCCCCAGAAAGACTTTGGCTACTCGAGGTGTTCACGTCTACCCTTAGAACAGCTTTCCTTGTCCGGAAGAGGGCAGAAGCCAGGGAGAATATGGAAAAGGGCCGGATCACCTGGGCCTCTGTGAGTGCCCTGACCTTGTCCAAGGCAGCCTTACTCACCGGCAGATGGCTGACTGGCTGTAGGCTGGGCCTTCCGTCGCGGTCAGAGCCTGACCCACCTGGGTCTGCGTGAGGCCCAGGGATAGCCGCCGGATCTTAAAGTTCTTGGCAAACTCCCGGATCTCTTCTAAGTTGATCCCGTCCTCATCCAGACTCGGGGTATGTGGCTCTAGGCCAGAGGAAGGGGGCAGGGGTGTGTGTAAGACAGACAACCTTCACTGCTTATCTTGCCCATTGGCCTAGCCTGGTGCTGTAGTGAGGGATAAGGACATTTGACAAAAGACCTATGTACCCTTAAGACCCTCATCACCCCTGTCCCCAAGACATATAAACCTTGGGGGTAAGGGGCCAGGACCAATGTGTATAGAGGTAGAGGCCTATTTTCAAGTTCTTCCAGCTCTCACTGTTGACCCTCCCCCATTCTCCCCAGCCTGGCCCCAAGCACACCTGTTGGCCATCCACATTCCTCAAATGCTGGGTGAGAGACCATAAGGGAGACAGCCAATGGCTTGGCTTCTCAGAGAAGCAGCCAGACAGCTGGCTAAGCAGCCTCCACCATCATCATGCATAGAATGCAGCTCCACAGAATGAGAATAAGAAAGCCAGTTCCTGGCAATGGGCCTGTGCCCTTCCCCTGTGGACTCAAGGAAGTTTATTAAGGAGAGCGTCATCTGATGAGGTCATCTAATGAGGTCAAATAAATGCCTCTCCCCTTCTCCACAGCCTCTCTAGAAGCCACTTACTGGACACCAGCTGGCTGACAGTAGGGGTCTCTGAGCAGGTGATCGGGATAGGAGCAGAGGCAGCTGGCTTGGCCGCTGGGGCTGGGCTGGCGATGACCACAGCTGGCTGGGGCATGGCTGCCGGGGGCTGGATGGGCTGCACCTGCGAGGAGAAGCGCCAACAAATCCCACTGCCCGCCTGCCTGTTTCAGGGGGTGGAGTCTCTGGTGGGGCCAGAGGCAGGGCAAAAGTGGGCATGGAGGGACTTCCCTGGTGGAGCAGTGGTTAAGAACCCGGCTGCCAATGCAGGGGACACGGGTTCGAGCCCTGGTCCGGGAAGATCCCACATGCCGTGGAGCAACTAAGCCTGCGAGCCACACAACTACTGAGCCCGGGTGCCACAACTACTGAAGCCGTGCACCTAGAGCCTGTGCTCTGCAACAAGAGAAGTCACCACAATGAGAAGCCTGCGCACCGTAACGAAGAGTAGCCCCCGCTCGCCGCAACTAGAGAAAGCCCACATGCAGCAACGAAGACCCAACACAGCCAAAAATAAATAAATTAATTTTTTTAAAAAAGTGGGCATGGAATCCTCACTCACCCAGCACACTCCTACCTGTGCCCCACAAAAAGCAAGACTAGAAGCTACGCATTGGCACCCACCCAATGATAATGACCTCCAAAATAAGCATAGAACGTGCCCCACCAAGCCGGGGCCTTGTTGCTGTCTATGACCCGGGCAGGTCAGAGGCTCAGAAAGGTTCAGCACACCTGGTCAAAGCCCCAACAAGTGTCCGCCCTTGAGATCACTGCTCTCAAATCTCTGCCCTCAAAGGAGAAACCTCGGGGCTTCCCTGGTGGCGCAGTGGTTGAGAGTCCGCCTGCCGATGCAGGGTGTGCCCCGGTCCGGGAGGATCCCACATGCCGCGGAGCGGCTGGGCCCGTGAGCCATGGCCGCTGAGCCTGCGCGTCCGGAGCCTGTGCTCCGCAACGGGAGAGGCCACAACAGTGAGAGGCCCGCGTACTGAAAAAAAAAAAAAAAAAAAAGGAGAAACCTAAACCTGATTCTAGAGCCTCCAGGCCCCAAATATCCATTAATAGGGAACTGGCAAATGACTTCTGAGACCTCTCTACATTAAGATACTGTGCAGCCATGACAAAGAATAAGGTTTGTCTCTTAACTGCTGCCATGGAAAGAGCTCCGAGTCACAGTGCTAAGTGAAAGAAAAAAAAGTAAGATGAAAAACAGTTTTTATGGAATAATTCCTTTAAAAAGACATATGAATTACCCGGAAAAAAAATCTTGAGGCATATAAAGCAAACTGTCAACAGAAGTCATCTCTGGAAGTAGAGTTAGAAGGGATTTTTACCTTTTGACATCACACATAATGTTAGAATTTTTATAAATAACATGTAATGATTTTATAATCAGGAGAAACTATAAATATATGAAATTAGTATTTTTAGTATGATTCTTTTTTGTTTTGTTTTGTTTTTGCGGTATGCGGGCCTTTCACTGTTGTGGCCTCTCCCACTATGGAGCACAGGCTCCGGACGCGCAGGCTCAGCGGCCATGGCTCACGGGCCCAGCCGCTCCGCGGCATGTGGGATCTTCCCGGACTGGGGCACGAACCCGTGTCCCCTGAGTCATCGGCAGGCGGACTCTCAACCTCTGCGCCACCAGGGAAGCCCTAGTATGATTTTTTTTAAAGCTTCCTGAAAGTGCAGATTCCTTTAGGATGGGTCCTGTTCCCTGAATTCTACCTCCTGGTAGCTTCAAGTCATTCCCTCGTCATCCCCAGGGCCTTGTTCAGAGCTCCTTGTCTCTGGCTAGAATTGTTTAAGCTGTCTCCTAACAGGGACGATGATTCAAGTCTCACCACAGTCCAATTCTTGACTCCACCTGGATAACGGAGGGAATTTTTTAAATGCAAATCTAATCAGCCACTTCCCTGCTAAAAACCCTCCCGCGCCTCCCCACTACCTAATATGAGTGATGACAATAAAAGCACCATTTTTCAAGTGCTCTCTGTGTACCAGAGTATAAACTGCCTTATGTGTAATCTATCCTTTAACATTCATAACCTTCTGAAGTTGGTACTCTTATCACCTCCATTTTATAGATGAGGCTAAGAGGTTATTCAATGAAGCTGGGAAGCTACATACCACTAACTCGTTAGGGATGTGAATTCTTGGACGCCACTCCAGACCTACTAACTCAGAGGCTCTGGGGTCGGGCCCGGGAATCTGCATCCCAGCAAGCCCTCCAGTTGGTTCTGCCGCACACTCCCGTTTGAGAACCTCTGCTCTGGCACACTGTACTTCCTGCAATTCTCTGGAGGTAGAACACTCTCTCATCCAACTCATCCCTTTAGATTCGTTCAGTGTCCTACTCTACGAAGCCTTGTCAAACTCCCCAGTCTGCTGAGAGCTCCCTTCTCGGGGTTCCCAAAGCACCTTGTCCTGACCCTATCACAGCCTTTGCCACGCTGACTTATAATTGTCTCTGATGCTGGGCTACCTAAGGTTAGGAAGGGCATCTTATTCAGCTCTACATCTTCGGCACCTGGAATATAGTAGGCACTCAAAAACTGCTCCTAGAATGAACACATAAATGAATAATCAATGCCACAGTGCAGGGCGGAGGGGTGGAGGGATGAAGGGGTGAAGGGGGAGAGGGTACAGAACGAACCTCCCAGGGCCTTTCGAGCGATTTGTTCACCCTGGAGCTGGCCGAGGCCCAGTTTACTTTGACCACCCCTGCCTGGCTTTCTCAGAGTGCTATTGACCTCTGAGGGCACATATACACATGCTGGGTGTGTGTAGGTAAGGGGTCAGGGGACGGTGGTGCTGTTTTCCCAGGCAGAGAATGCGTGGACTCGTGTGAACCTTCTACCCTGGAATCTCCCCCGGCTTTGGGGAGGTGCCCTGCTTTCCCAGGGGCTTCAGGAAATAGTGTCGTCCCGCTCACAGCCTGGAGGGAGGCCACCCATGCCAGACGGCACTGCCTGCCCCCATCCCCCAACCCAGCCCTTGTACCTCACTCTTAGCGGGGGACTCAGGAGTGCTTGGCTTCCGGACAGCCACGGGAGAAGGCAGGGGGCTGCTGGCCAGGGCTGCGATCACCTGGCCCTGGGCGTTCAACAACAGCTGGGGGGTCACAGCCTGGACCTGCAGGCTTTGGGCTGGTGCTGGGGCCGCCATGCTGGCCGAGTTCACTACCCACGGAAGTGTTCCAATAACCTGGGGGGAAACATAGGGACCCCAAGTGTGAGGGCAGCGTCCAGGTCCACCCCCAACCCAAATCCCCACATTGGCAGGAAGGGACTGAGACAAATCACTTAACCCCTCTGGGCCTGTGTCCTCACAGAAAGTGAAGGATTCCCACTCTAGGGGCCGCTTCCTTTATTCTCTCTCCAGAGCCGTGGTGGGGCAGGAGTAGGTTTGCATGTGCATTCAGACAGATCTGGATGTGAATCCCTGCTCTGCCACATTTTAACGGTGCGGCTTAATTTCTCTGAACCTCAGCCTTCTCCCCTGTAAAACGGGAATAAAAATCTCCACCCAGTAGGTGTGTACTCAACAAGAAGTGGGATAATGTACGAGAAAGCACCTAGCACAGAGGCTGGTCACAAAGTGAGTGTTCCGTAAACGAAAACCCCCAGCTAGAGTGAGTACCACCAGGGCTGGATGGGGGCTACGCCCCTGCCTGGCCTCAGCATCAGCAGAGAGCTGTCACACAAGAGGTATGAACAGCAGCTCGTCACCCTAGTTGAGCTCCCATGACCCTCAGCCCACGTCCTGCCCCTCGTCCACAGCCAGCATCTCCACCAGTCCCCACCCCTCGGCCTGGCTTTGACCACTTGCCTGTCCCTGAGCGTTGGTGAGGATCTGACTGCTGATCCCCGGCATGCTGGGAACGGCGTTGGCAATGACCGGAGTTGCAGTGAGGGAGCCCAGGATCTGGGTCTGTCCCCCGAGGGAAGCAGCACTGATCTGTGGGTGGAGGAAGAGCCTTGCTCAGAGGCGATGGGGCGAGAAAGAGCCCAAGGCAGAGGGAAGAGGGCCGAGGGTACTGGGGCAGGGGGGATGGATGCTGGGCAGAGGTAAATGTGGGCTGCAGGCCCAAGTCCACCAGCTGAACAGTGTCCAGGGCCAGGGGCTGCAGGGGGTGAGCAGGGAAGGGCGGGGTCGCAGTCATGGAGGAGTAACTCTGGCTGATCTTTTGGGCTAGCCCTGGGAGAGTAGAAAGGCCAGACTGGAGGGGCTGATGTGACTCTAGTCACATCTAACAGCCTCTAACTCCACCTTAGCGACAGCTCACAAGTTTGCAATCCCCAGACATCATCCCACCCTCCAAGGCTGGTCCAGTGGTTCAGGTTCTGGAGGATTTGCCCAGCCCTCTTGGCAGAGGTTGTCTGCTCTTGTCTGGGACGGATGGGCTGGCAGCTGCAGGGGAAGGCCTCAGAAGGAGCCCATCTGTGCCGAAGTGTTGCAAGAGAGCCGTGTTCAGGGGGCTGGTCCTCTACCTCCTTCCTCCCCCGAGGGAAGGGTCAGGTTCACCCTTGGCCAGAGATTCGGTCCATCCCCGTTTAGCCCCTGGTGGGGGCAGCAGCTTACGATTCCTGGGCTAAACGCGAAGCCTGCAGGCTGAACGGTGATCTGTGGGGGGCTGTCCACTGGCTTGGGGGTGGGGGCAGTCGCGGTGGCAGCAGTGGGCTGCGGCAGAATGGCAGGTGTGGTCTGCAGCAGCGGCTGGGTCTGGATCAGCGTCTGGGGCTGGGCTGGCGGTCGGGGCCGGGTGGGCGAGGAGGCCTGGGCCGGTGGGGCAGCTTGTACAGGTGCCGGGAGAGCGGCGTTCAGCACGGCAGCTGCTACGGAGCAAGGCAGAGACAGAGGTGCTCAAACGCCTAGCCGTAGCCCAGGGAGGCTCCAATCCCAAGGGATCTGGCACGAGAACGAGGGGGGGTTGGGGCAGGGGGGACAGGCAGCTGTGATTCACTTGATCTTGGCGGGGGCGGCACACGCCAACTTCTCTCATCCCCCCTCCCTTGGGCCTGGAGAGGTGTAGATTGAAAACCAGAAGTTGAATCTTCTTGCAGTCCTTCTCAGGAGGCTGGTCACGGGGTGAGTTCTGGCGTAGGGGGGAGGGGTAGTCTCAGACAGTTGGCTGAAGGAAGAGAGGCCTGCTGGGCCAGCAGGGTACCATGGCCTAGAGTCCCAAGGTGGTGCAGCAGCTCTGTGGCTGGGTGCCTGGGACACCAGATCCAGACTCCAGGGCTGTCGCCCTGGGAGGGCCGCGGGTTTGGAGTCCAACATGGCAAGCACACGTGCAGGGATGGTAGTGTAAGGTGGTGGGGAGCCTGGTGCAGTCCTGGGGAGAGTTGCCGTTACCTTGGAGACCGGCTAAAGGTGGCTTGAAAATTCCCCCCGTGGGAGAAGCAGCGGTCAGTCCTGGGAGGGCAGCCACGGTTGCTGTAGGAATTGTCCACACGGCCAGCCCCTGCTGACCAGCCACTTGACCTGCAATACTGATGGGGATAAGAAGAGGTTGAGTAACTGCCCCTGCTGGAACCATAACTCCTGTCAGAACTGTGGCTAAGTTTTCCTGAGTCAAGACCTGCAAAAGCAAACGAGATTTCAGAAAGAAAAGAAAAAATACAAAATCAACATCGACAGCGCAAACACTGGGTCTCTCAGACCCAGCTGAGCACACACAAAGCATTCTGAGGGCAGTGGGAAAAGGCCGCATGAGGGCGGGGAAGAGACAAGCCCTAGCTGGAGGCCCAACCCCGCCCAAGGGGGCACCTGGACTGGACTATACCGCCTTCAGAGAAGCAGCTCATATCAGGGACAGGGCCTAGCCCTGCTCAAGGGCCAGGAAGGGTCACAGGCCTCTCCCACCACGGTCTGGTGCCTCCCAAGCCTTCCCCAGGCCCTTGCCCACAGGACCAATGCTTTGTGGCCAGGAAGCAGGGGGCAGGGGCTGGTGGAACCAAGTGGTCAAGACCCACAGGGGCCTCCGGGAGGTTCTGATGGAGGACAATCCTGACGGATGCCTTGGAGAACTGTGCTTGCAGTGAAAGGTCACAGGGAGCTCAGCATGCCTGGAGGCCCCTGGAGACAGCTTCTCACTGAGCTGGGGCTGCCCCTGGCTCTAAATGAGGACCAAAAAGCCATGAACTCTTCTAGGCATCCCCTAGAGGGGCTGACAAGGGTATTCACTCACTTAGTCATTAGATGACTTGAAGGAGTTAATGTAATCTCTATAATCCTTCCTGAACCCAAGGAGATTACCTGGCAAATGCAGATCTACTTTTCCCAGGGGGCCTGACCTGGGGCAGGGGAGAGGCCAGGGGTACCTAGTAGGAGACTCCCTCCCTCGAGCCACAGCCCCTTCCCCGTCCTGCCTCATGAAGTTCCCAGATCCCACGGCCAGCCCATGTTGGCTATCCCATGCCTTGCTCCTGCCCACTGCCCTCTGTCCAGCTCCCTGGGGTGGCCCTTACCTGGGGGGCAGCTTGTACAGCCAGTGGCGTCAGGGTCTGCGATGCCTGAGGCTGGCATGGGGCTTGGCTGAAGGTGGCAACGGCAGGGGCAGGGCTCGGAGGCATCCCCGGGAGTGACTTCACTTCACGTGGCATTGGGACAAAGAGGGACAAGGAGTGAGCCTGGGTGAGCGTGAGGACCCTCAGCCCTACCTTGTATTTCTGCATAACCCGAGGCCAATCACTGGCCTTCCCTGGCCCACAGAGGCAGCTTCCCAAAAGCTATGGGTAGTGAGAATAGGAGGCTGGAGAGCCCGGTGCCAGACCTGGAAGGTAGGCCACCCTCTTCTCACAGGTGGATGAAGAAAATGCAGACCCAGGCACAGCTGGGTATCAGTCTCTCATCTCCTGGCTCTGTAGGATGCTAGGACCTATCACATAATCAGTAGTAGAAAGGAACACGTGTCAGGGAGAGAAGGAGCTAGAATCAATGGGATCGACTGGCTCATCCAGCAACTGGATCATTGTTCAACCTTCAGGCTACTTTTTGGACGCAGGTGCTGGCTTGGGGAAGGGGCAGGACTCCTGTAGGGTGAAGTCTTGGAAGTGACATGTCTTGGATACACTCAGGATTAACGGGGCTCTCCGGGCCAGGCAGCTTTTCTTCTTGCCATTCCCTGAGGTCTGAAGTCTGGGTGAGAGCTTCTAGGAAGTTCTAAAGGAACTTCCTATGCATTGGAACTTTTCACCCAGGTGAGAGCTTCCTCTTGCCACCTGGATTTAGTTAGGTACTGGGACCCGTACCAGGAAACCTCTTTAAAGCCACACAACAATGCGGAGAGGGGTTATTATTTAATATATGGTGAGACATTAAAGAGAATCTAGGTGTTGTGTGTTCGACCAGATCAGCGGTTTCTTTTTTAATTTTTTTTTTTTATACAGCAGGTTCTCATTAGTTATCCATTTTATACATATTAGTGTATATATGTCAATCCCGATCTCCCAATTCATCACACCAGTGGCTTCTAAATACTGACTGGGTATAGGTTTCCAGGCCCTAGTCTAGGCCTACTGAGTCAGAATGTCCAGGAGTGGAGGCCAGGAACCTTTCATCTCTCTCTTTTTCTTTTAAGCTCCCTTGTGATACAGCACACAGACAAAGTGGGAACCACTGAACTAGATAACCTTCCAAGGCTGCATTCCCAGCCTGTGTTTTAATCTGGAAAGGCACCAACCTAACTAAGGACTAGACTGTTTACAGTATATAATTTAAAAATCCAGATTGCTTAAAGAATGAAAGAGACAAGCAACGACCACAAAAGCCTTATAAAATACTAAAGAAAACAAAATGGCAGATTTATCTCCACTGTGAAGGGGAGATACATTTCTAACTATTGAAAAAAAAAAATCAGAGAAGGATAATCTGAACGTCTGGAAATTTAAAAAATATTTTGCTTGACAAAGTGTAATGAAACCTAAAAAGGAAAGTGAGGAAATGGGAATGTGATAGACACGAGTGATGAAAGCTTACCATGTGTACAGTCATTTCGTTAGGATATGCTGTATTTCCAGAGTAGGACCATGGGCCCTAGGGTCTGCCTACATTTAGGGTTTTTGTAGCTTCCTGCTAGACTGCTTTTCAGGAAGACTGAACAAGTTTATAGCACCATCAACAATGTACCTGTTTCTCACAGCACCACCCAATTTAGGTTTTATCACTGTTTATTTATTTTTCTGGCTTAATAGGCATAGGTGGTACCTCATAGCCAATTACTTTTTCCCTCATTGACGGCAAGATTTTGTATTTTTCCGTGTGATGACTTCCTCCTATGTAAACAATTGGCTTCTCTTCAAAAGGAATTTGGGTGGACTACACCTCAAAGAAAAATAAAATTAAAGGGCCATTCAAAGCAGCACTGTTTATGACAATGAAAAATCAGACAGTTTGATAATAGCCAAAACCAGAATCAGATGAGTGAATCTGTCAATAAAGGACGTGGAATATGAAATAATATGGTGGTAAGTGTCATGCTACTTAGCCTGCCCTCAGGGGCCACACCTATAAAAATGTGTATGTGTGACAAAGTTTGGGTAATAATTTAGAGTGACACAAATCACTAGATTCTTTTTTCATCCTGAAAGTTTCCTATTACTTAGTTTTATTTTGTTTTAAGAGGAAACACTTCTCAATATTACATACACAGAAACGTCCCATCAAAGCCACAGTTTAAGCTGGCAGCTCCTTAGGAGGTACCATCAACATACCACCCTTCCCTGCTTGACAATGGCTGAAATTCCTTTATAAAGAAGACTTTGGTGAAAAGCTTAAGTATACAAACCTCTGGAAGAAGATGCACACTATCATGAACGCTCATGCTAAGTTGTAAATAATTGATCTCTGATCAATTCCTGAGAGCAGGTTTTGGATAAGGAGCAGAATTAAGGCGCCAGAGATACGGAAGATGGATGAAAGGGTAAAAAGAAGTTAAGGCACTGTGGATAAACCCGGAAAGAAATGGAAAGGGTGGCCGAGATGGAGAATCCTTGTCTTTCCTGTCTGCTCACCAGGGCACTGGCCCATGGGAGCAGGTGGTGGCTCATCCTGGCCTCAACAAGGAAGCAGAACCTTTCCAGGCTAGGGGAAAATGGTCACCTCTCTTGTCATTCCTTTACTCAAAAGGAGAAAAGATAACCCGGGTTACCAGGGTCCCAAATGGATCTGCACACTGATTTGCGAGTAGAACGAGGGAGGTGAGATCTGGCAGGGGTTTTGTTAAAGAGTTGCCTGTTCTCTTTGCTCTCTTCTTGTCTCCCCCTCTTGGCCCACACCCTCTCCCCCAACCACATCTCCAATCTAGGGAAGGGGCGAAGTTCAGCAGAAAGCAAGGGGAGATGAATCATGGCTTTCTGGGGGAATTGGCAAGAGAGGCCCCAGGCTTCCTGCAAAAGGTGTTAATAAGGTGTTAATGAGGAAAGTCAATGAAAGGGTGCCCTGTGCCCAGAGAGCAGTGCCTAGGACCAGCCCCAGCTTCTAGAACAGCCCAGGCGGTCTCACAGCTGTACTGCAGGGTCATCAGGGGAGACAGCGTGAGTCAATCAGCCACATACATTCCACATGCAGGAGAATCAAACTCATGCCCTGAAGTCATCTTTGGAGAATAAGAGCACAAATAAGCCCACCAGGCTAGACTCATGCCAGCCCAGCTGGGAGTGAGGGGCTGGGATTCTACAAGGCCCTCCCTAACACACACATCCTTAGTCCAAGGTGGGTGTGATGGCCTCCCATCCCCAACTCCTGGCACCACCCAGCTCTACCACAAAAGGTACTGATTTGGAAGGGCCGTCAGGATCCTGAAGGCTTAGTCCTCTCCGCCTTGAGCTTGAGGGTCTGGTTTAGACCCGGCAGCCCTCTCTGAGGTTAATTCAATCCCCTCACCCTGACCCATCTCAGTTTAGGTCTGTAAGTGACTGAAACCAGAGCTAAAGTTCCAGGGACAAGGAGTGGCCTAGGAGCTGACCAACAGTACAGATTGTGACCAGGGGCTGTCCAGTGGACAGGATGACAGTGAGACCCTAAAGCCACCTAGCCCCCTCCGGCTTCGTGCTGGCTCTCCAGGGGGGAACACAGGAGGGGACTCAGGCGGAGCAATGCCACATGGGAGCAGGTAGCCTCGTACCAGTTGCCTCTGCGGAGGAGTCTGGGTTGTCTGGCCCAGCTTCACCAGCAGCTTCACCGGCTTTGGTGGGGCCTCCGCTCTGGGAGCCCTCGGCGGCCACACCTTCCAGTGCTTTGCCCTCCTCCTCAGCAGGGATCTGGGCATCCACTCCAACCTCCAGAACTCGGATGGTCTCATGGCCTGACATCACGATGACCTGCAAACAGAGGACGGGGACACTGCTGGGGGGAGGGACGGATCAGCCCTGGGGAACCGGAGCTCTGGGTATGGCTGAGGGAGAGAGGAGAGAGCATGTCAGGATGCAGACCTCCTGGCTCAAGGACTGTGTGCCCTGTGAGAATTCCAGAGCCTGGAGCAGACTGCAGCTCCCTGATTCCAGGGAAGGAGGTACTAGGAGAAAGTAGGCCCTGGTGACAGGGAGAAGGGCCTGACACAAGCTAGGAAAAGTCCCACAGAGCCAGACCACTTGGGGACATTTCTGTTTGTTTCCTCTCTTGGGTTCAGTTCAGGGAGTGGTAAAGTCCTCTCCCACAGCCTTGCAAGGTTGTCTTCTTGGCTGCTAGGATATTGGAGTGTGATTACGATGGCCCCTAACACCATATCCACAGCTTACGCTGGGACAAGAAGCAAATCCCTCTTCACGTCCCTTGAGTTATTATAGGAGTGGAAAATGAATGCTCCACGATACTGAGTAACTTTTTAAGCTCATGGTTCCTTTATTTCCAAAACTCTGGGGTACGGGCCAAGATTTCCCTCCAAGCCAACTTCCTGAAGTGAGGGTCAGGAATCCTGAAGACGTGGCCTCTCACTGGCCCTCCTGGACTGGAGCTTTGTACCCTGTGGGCCTGCAGCTCCAGTGTGCCTTCTGCTGTGGGCGTGCTCCGACCTGGAGCAGAGCCCCCACGCCCAGCAATGCAGGCAGCCCCTGGGCCTCCTCGGAACACTGGGTCCCCTTTCCTGCTGAAAGAGCCAGCACTCAGTGCTTTACCTCCAGCACTGACATGCTTCCAACTGGGCCATTCAAGAGTCAGGGACACCCGGTACATTAAAAAGCTCTGTGTCAGGCCTTGCTCCGCCTAGGCCTGAAGACACTCCCACAACACGCTCCTTAGGCCTGAAAACTGGATCCAGCCAGAGACTGCTGGAAAAAAGCAACACTGTGACCCATCAGGGGAGTAAGAGTGCAATAACCGCCCCCCCCCCCCAGCAGTTCCCTTTCTGACTCAAACTTGGCCTGTGAAGGACTTTACTCCCATCACATTTTAAGACATGTTAGTTAATCTTTTTTCTCCTTTTAAAAATTACATAAGTCGGAAATTCCCTGGCATCTCACTGCCAGGGGCCTGGGTTCGATCCCTGGTTAGGGAACTAAGATTCCATAAACCACGCTCTCCAAAGAAAAAAAAAATTACATAAGTAATAAAAGGTCATTGCAAGAAAAATTAGAAAATGATATATAAGCAAGAAAAAAAATTAATTCCCTGATATCCAAATCTTTCCCCATGTTAACTTATACATATTTTCACATTTTAACTTCACTTTTTAAAGTCACAGCTTAAGTCCTCAAACCCAGCCCCTGAGAAATCCTAGCTGGCAACTACATCTGGATAGGTAAAGTGACGATCTGGACGGGTGTTTCTGGTAAGAAACAGACGAGGGGCTCTATGGAGTTTTCCTCCTTGGTCCATTACCCTCACTCCCCCACCTCTTCCTGCCCCAGAAGATACCTGCTCATTGACAGTCAGAGATGAGTCTGGCCCGGCTCCAGGATCCATGGTCACTTGTCAGGGTGGGGTGGGGCTGGCCCACACCTACACATCCTGCAGGGTGAGATGGGATGGGAAAAGCAAAGGCTGATGCGACATAGTAATAAAAGTTCCATGCCATCTCAGAAAGTCAGAAGTAGAATGGAAGGAAGAGAGAGAAGCTAAGGTCTCCCAGGTATGTGTAGAAGTAAAGGAAATAGGATTCTAAGGACTTTAAAACTAAAGTGTCTCACTTCCTACAGCATCCTAGGAGAACATACACTCAAGAGGAGCGAGTGTGACAAGAGGAAAGAGGGGGCCAGGCATCTTTCCCTGGGAGTTCCCCAGTCCAGTGGGAAAGAGCAGACCCAGTAGAGCCCAAGGTGACTTTGACCCAGACTCTCAGAACCAGACACAAGTAAGGAGCACACTGGGTATCAGGGCATGTCTCAGGGGAGGGGTCTGAGTGGACTTCCTGGAAGAGATGGTAAAGATAGGAATAAATTACAACAGTTGTCTCAGACGAATGTGTCTGATTATCACCTGGAACACATCAAAAATGCAGGACCCCCCCACCCCGATTTCCCCAGACCAAACATCCCCAGAGTCTGATTTAGTAGGTGGGTGCCCCAAAATCAGCACTCAGGGGATTCTGTGGCAGTGGTCCGAGAACCATACTGGCCTTGACATGGGAGGCAGAACAACATCCCAGATGGTGCAGCAGCTGCCACATGCAGTGAGACAGAGTGAAACAAGCCCTTGTGAGAAACAGGCGGTCGTGCTGGAGCCACAAACCACAGTCACAAGAAACAGAGGTAATCAAGGGGACAACTAGTTTTAGGCACTTATATAGAAAAGAGTAAGTTAACCTCTATTCTGGGTGCCCACTGTGCTAAGCATTTTACGGAACACTAATTCACATCATTACTCGTGCCAGCTGGGGGATGGGAGCATTAGTATCGCCATGTTATGGATGAGGACACGAAGCTCGGAGAAGTGTTCCGGATTCCTCACCTTTCTCTTCCTCTTCCTCTTCTATCCCTGGGTCTGCTTCGTTTCTTTTCCTTTTTTTTTTTTTTTTTTTGTTATCTTATTAATTGAGGTAAAATTCACATAACATCAAATTTACCATTTTAAAGTGTATGACTCAATGGAATTCAGTACATTTACAATGTTGTGCAACGATCACCACTATTTAGTTCCAGAACATTTTCATCATCCAAAAGGAAATCCCATACTCATGAGCAGTGCTTCCCCTGCCAACCCCCAGCCCCTGGCAACCACGAATCTGCTTTGTCTCTGTGGATTTGCCTATTCCCAATATTTCATATAAACGGAATCATACAATATGGGGCCGTTTTGTGTCTGGCTTCTTTTACTTTGCAGAAGGTTTTCAAGGTTCATCTGTGATGCAGCATGTATCAGTGCTTCATTTCTTTTCACAGAAAAGAACTGTGAAAAAATTCCATTGTATGGGCTCTCCGCACTCTCTGGGGAAGGCGGAAGCACAGGTAAACCAAGATTTCATTTCCAAGATGGAAAGTCCATCAGACTCAGCTGTGACTTTACCCAGCGCTCCACAGGTCTGTGCCAATCCAACACCTCCCCCACACGAATAGTTCAAGAAAACAATCTGTGAGTGCAACACTTAGAGAACGATTAAGGAAAACAAGATCTTCATTTAATTCCCATAATTAAATGGCGTGGTAAAGTGTCTTAAGGTCAAGAATGAAAAAAACAATCATTTTGACCCACCTCCTAGAGTAATGGAAATAAAACCAAAAATAAACAAATGGGACCTAATGAAACTTAAAAGCTTTTGCACAGCAAAGGAAACTATAAACAAGACGAAAAGACAACCCTCAGAATGGGAGAAAATATTTGCAAATGAATCAAGGGACAAAGGATTAATCTCCAAAATACATAAACAGCCCATGCAGCTCAATATTAAAAAAACAAACAACCCAATCAAAAAATGGGCAGAAGACCTAAATAGACATTTCTCCAAAGATGACATACATATGGCCAAGAGGCACATGAAAAGCTGCTCAACATCACTAATTATTAGAGAAACGCAAATCAAAACTACAATGAGGTATCACCTCACACTGGTTAGAATGGGCATCACCAGAAAATCTACAAACAACAAATGCTAGAGAGGGTATGAAGAAAAGGGAACCCTCTTGCACTGTTGGTGGGAATGTAAATTTACACAGCCACTATGGAGAACAGTATGGAGGTTCCTTAAAAAACTAAAAATAGGGCTTCCCTTGTGGCACAGTGGTTAAGAACCTGCCTGCCAATGCAGGGGACACAGGTTCGAGCCCTGGTCCGGGAAGATCTCACATGCCTTGGAGCAACTAAGCCCGTGCGCCACAACTACCGAAGCCCGCGTGCCCAGAGCCTGTGCTCTGCAACAAGAGAAGTCACCGCTATGAGAAGCCCACGCACCGCAAAGAAGAGTAGCCCCTGCTCGCCACAACTAGAGAAAGCCTGTGCGCAGCAACAAAGACCCAACGCAGCCAAAAATAAAATAAATTTAAAAAAGAGTTCCACTATAAAAAAAAAAACAACTAAAAATACAATTACCATATGACCCAGCAATCCCACTACTGGGCATATACCCAGAGAAAACCATAATTCAAAAAGACACATACACCCCAATGTTCATTGCAGCACTATTTACAATAGCCAGGTCATGGAAGCAACGTAAATGCCCATCAACTGATGAATGGATATAGAAGATGTGGTACATATATACAATGGAATATTACTCAGCCATAAAAAGGAACGAAATTGCGTCATTTGTAGAGATGTGGATGAACTTAGAGACTGTCATACAGAGTGAAGTAAGTCAGAAAGAGAAAAACAATATCGTATATTAACGCATATATGTGGAACCTAGAAAAATGGTACAGATGAACTGGTTTGCGGGGCAGAAATAGAGACACAGATGTAGAGAACAAATGTATGGACACCAAGGGGGGAAAGTGTGGGGGGGTGGTGGTGGTGCGATGAACTGGGAGATTGGGATTGACATGTATACATTAATATGTATAAAATGGATAACTAATAAGAACCTGCTATATAAAAATAAATAAATAAATACATAAAAATTTTAAAAAATCAGATCTTTTCAGAGAAGCCAGCATCTTTAGCAGAAGAAAACTGGAATTTCAAGAAAATTTTAAACACATAGTGAGGTAGAAGAAAATACACATTTGAAAAATACTTTTAAGAATATCGATGCAAGTGAATCTAAATCACTGGATACTGGGTCACGCAGAGGTCTCCAAAATGATTTTGTGAATGAGAATTCTTCCCAAACAAGGATTAAATGAAGAAAAAGCAAAATAGGTGGAGATTCGGGAGAAAGAAGACCTTCTTCACAGGCTAAAACTAGTCAAAATGTATCACTCAAAGAATGACCTGTCCCAGTTACAGCTGTTAATAAGGAAGTGAAGAAGTTGTAGGCAGGTGTTACTCTGTGAGCTGCAATCAACTATGTCTGAAAAGAACAAGAAACTGAGCCTCACCCATTTGATAGATCACTGTGTGTAAGATGATAAATTGCTACACTCTAACAGAAATGAAGAAGAATTCCTACGAGTTTCATTCATATTTTTTTCTCCAGAGTATCTTTGAGAATGACAACATAATAAAAAAGATGCTTATATATTTTAAAGAGAAGGTATCAACCACTAGAGCTTAGAGAAAGGTATCCTGATGAAAGCCAATTTGGGAACTCTGTTATTATCTAAATATAAACCAAGTTCTAAAATGAAAATTCAGTATTTTGGATAAATTTGCTAAAGGAAACAACATTTAAATAAATATGAAAAATGTTAATAATGATTAAAAAATAATTTGGACAATCCTGGAAGTAGTTTTAATACATTGTTTATTGTGGTAAAAAAAAAAAAGTTTTATTGTAAATGTTAAAAAACAGTCCAACCAGGTGAATGTCTAAACCAAAATGGGTCTAAAAATGCCTGCCTCTCTCATTTTATGACCCTTGTTTCCATCCATTTATCACATATTTCCATCTGGCTGGTCTAGTAGATAAACTCATATGTCAAAAAAAAATTCCAACGTATAGATATGCCCTATTTTGTTTATCCATTCATCTGCTGATGGACGTTTGGGTTGCTTCTACCTTTTGGCTACTGTGAATAGGGCATCTATGAAACTTTGTGTACAAGTGTTTGTTGCAACACCTGTTTTCAATTTTGGGGTATATACCTAGGAGTGCAATTGCTGGCTCACCCTAGGGGTTTTAGGGTTTCCACCCCAATGACTGTGGTAAATAGTACGTCTGGATGGCCTCCTTTGAGCTCATGATGCCATGCAGTGCCCACAGCCTGACAGCAGTGAAGAGAGATGATCGACTGTCTGTTTTAAGAGAAGGGGCTCTTATGATCACCCCAGCAGTAGAACTCCAGTACACACATAGATCATGGTTAAAGCTAGGACAGGAAGCAGTGCCCAGACAGAGCCTCCTCCTTTGCCTTCTTTTTTTTTTTTTTTAATTTTTAATTTATTTTTGGCTGCATTGGGTCTTCGTTGCTGCGCGCGGGCTTTCTCTAGTTGCGGCGAGCGGGGGATACTCTTCCTTGTGGTGCGCAGGCTTCTCATTGCGGTGGCTTCTCTTGCTGTGGAGCACGGGCTCTAGGCGTGTGAGCTTCAGTAGTTGTGGCTCGTGAGCTCTAAAGCGCAGGCTCAGTAGTTGTGGCACGGGCCTAGTTGCTCCGCGGCATGTGGGATCTTCCCGGATCAGGGCTTGAACCCGTGTCCCCTGCATTGGCAGGCGGATTCTTAACCACTGTGCCACCAAGGCGGTCCCGGGATTCAGACTTTTAACTCAGACTCATTTCTGTGCTTTTAATCACTTTACACTTACTGTGTCTGAGGTTTTCAAGGTGTAAAGTACCTTCTCATTATAATCATTTTTGGGGGTGAAGAGCACTCTGCTTGTATTGAAAGAATGGCTGGTTAAGCTGGAATGAGTTTTACTGGTATTCACGGGAAAGAAAGTCACATTTGTTATGGGAAATTACCTTTCAAATTTTTGACATAATCCTCTCCAGCAAGGTTGTTTGTTGACATCAGCATCTCCAGCTCTACACCACATTTATATTTAAATTGTGCACCTACTTACCTCCTGCAGAGCTGCCATCTAAAAAGGCCACAAGGACAGGAAGCAGGAGATTAGTATAGATTGGTAGCTGGGCTCCCAAGACGGTCTCACCCAGTCTGACAACCACCAAGTCTAACTCTCCAGCTTAGACCTCACCTGGGAACTTCAGACTCATATATCCAACTACCTACTGACTGCTCACATCATCTCCTACTCAACATGTTCAAAACCAAACTCCTGATTTCTACCCCAGACCTGCTCCATCTGCCTGTACCCTTCCCCATCTCAGCAAACGGCAGCTTCATCCTTCCACAGACGCTCAGGCCCCAAGCCTTGCCATCATCCTTGCCTTCTCTCTTACATCTACCTATACATCTAATAGTAACTCCTTCAAATCGTGTTGGCTGTCTCTTCCAGTGCGCCCAGAATCCCCCCACTTCTTATCACTACCACCATGGTCCATGCGGATGTAGTAGCTGGTGTAAAGAAACATGAGACGGCCTCCCCTCCTGCTTGGCAAGCATCGTCTGCCTTGTTCTTAAGTCGTGAGTCTCCAGGCAGGTTGCTACCTCTTTCAGGTTTTCATTGTCTGATGGATTTTCTGCCTATCCTCCCACCCTTCTCCATTTCTGGCCCCAGGACATAGATTTCCCTTCCCACTTGCTGAAAAATAATCATCATCAATAGTTTATTGGTCTTGGGATAAACCATAATGGAAAGAATATAAAACAGAATGTATATGTGTGTGTAACTGAGTCACTTTGCCGTACAACAGAAATTAACACAACATTGTAAATCAACTATACTTCAATTAAAAAATAAATTTAAAAAATAGTTTATTGGAACCCAGTCCCTTTACACATAGTATTACAGTGAGCACTCTTTGGAGACAGACTTCTGGGTTCACCATCTCAGCTTTGATATTCACTAGCTGTGGGACTCGGGTCAGATGATTTAACCTCTCTGCCTCAGTTTCCTCATCTGTAAAAATGAGAGTAATAACACCTACTTCATAGGGCTATTATGAGGACTGAATAAATTAATGCATGTAAAAAGTTTAGATCCATCCCTGGCACACAGTAAGTGCTCAGAAGATGGTAGGTATTATAAAAATTTACATACATTATCTCATTTAAATTTAGTATAGCAGTTAGGAACCTAGGTTCACCTCTCAGTTTCACCATTTCTTAGCTGTGAGGCCTTGGACAAGGACCTAGCCTCTCCATGCCTCAGTTACCATATTTGAAACGGGGATAGCTAGCATTGTAGTAAATTGTATAAGGGTTCAATAAATGTTAACTATTGTCATTCAGTTTTGACACCAGCCCCATGAGACCGCAGAGCAAACACATAGTGAAGCTTGACCAATTGTGTCACTGTCTGCAGGTGGGCGGATTACTCTCTGTTTTTTCAGGGATAAATAATAAGAGAGCTTATCTTGGAATTATATCGTACAAAGCACAAATAAAAATTAGCTATTACGATCCCCATTTTTATTGATGAGAAAGCTGATGATCAAAGAGAGGTAAGGGCATAGGCTTAGGATAAAAACCTAAAACAAATCCCAGCTTGGTCATGAAATAGCTGTGCCATCCTGGGCAAATGATTTAATCTCTTTGAAGTTTAATTTCCTTATCTTTAAAATGCTGATTAAATGGGCAAGACTTGTGGGGTTGTTATGATGATGATATGAGATCTGTAAGTAAAATGCTTAACATGGTATTCTTACTATGACTCTCATTTTTATCTACAGGAAGATGGAGGTTGAGAGAGGTCAGGTGACTTGCCCAAGGGCACAGAGAGTCTGTGGCAGATTCAAACTTCAAGGCCACATCCACCTGCTCCAGATTCCTGTCCTCCTGACACCACACTAAGCCTCCATTCAGGAAATGGGAGGAAGGCTGACGGGGGCTGCTCTGGCCCCCAAGGATCAGGACACACTGGAAAATGGAAGCTCTCAGTTCTGCTCCAGGCTTAATTTATTAACTTCCCTCCCCACACCCCGATTCATGGACAGAGATAAATGACTTGCCAAGCTATTGGTAGACCGGCTAGGCACACACATGGGCCAGAAGGGGAGGAAAGGGCAAAAGATAGGAAAGTCGTGAACAACCTTACTTCTCCTTTCCCAACCTACCATTTGTAATCTTACACATATATAGTCAAACAGTAAAGTCTAGTTTAATAGGATAGATTTAGTTTCTGCCCCCATCCCCTTGTGCCCAAACTTGATTCACCCAGGCAGGGGGAAGGGAGGGGGCAAATGAAACGTGAACAATAACAAGTAGGTATGTTCCCCCACTAGACTGTAAGGACCAAGAAGGCATATCCACTTATCATCATATCCCAGAGTCTAGTATAATTCCTGGTACACAACAGAGGTTAATGAATATGAGAGGAAAACATAAATTATGATGTCGGATCATATCATTTAGCCTGCTCATATTTCCTACCTCCTCCTCAAAACACACAGCCTATTTCAAATTTTGTGCCCTCGTTCCCAATGCTAGGGCTGCTTAAAAACGATTTCAAAGTAGTATTAAGTTCTGGAGAACCCCAGTCACACTCGCCCCTTCCTAACGTGCCGGTCCAGCTCCTCATTCCCAAGCCTTCCGTCATTTGTCCAGTTTCTCCCGAGTCCCACTCCATCTGTGGCCTGACTGACCCTCATTTTGACACAGAAGGAGCTTGGGGTTTAAAGGCAGAAGACCCACATTGAGTACTGCTTCTGTTTCAGGTAACCCCTCAAAGCCTCAGTTTCGTTATCTATGAAATGGGGCTAAATTATAGTACCTACCCCATTGGCTATTGTTAAATCGATAACATTTATGGAAGGCTCTTAGAACAGGGCCTGGCACACAGCAAACACTATGTAATTGCTTTAAATTGAAGTAAAGCATGCATATAAAATGTTTTTAATTGTAAAGTGTTATAAAAAATGTGTAAGATTACTACTATGACTTTATAGTGAGTAAATCTTTGGGAGGGGGGGATATGATCTTGTCCCAAGTTCCTTCACAATGCAGAGAAACCTTAGAGAAGCAAATTTCTTCTATTTCTTTTTTTTTTTTTGCGGTACGCGGGCCTCTCACTGCTGTGGCCTCTCCCGCTGCGGAGCACAGGCTCCAGACGCGCAGGTTCAGCGGCCATGGCTCACGGGCCCAGCCGCCTCGCGGTATGTGGGATCTTCCCGGACCGGGGCACGAACACGTGTCCCCTGCATCGGCAGGCAGACTCTCAACTACTGAGCCACCAGGGAAGCCCTGACTCATTTCTTAATTGCTAGGTAGTAACTCCAAGAAGAGAATAGCCCATCTCTCTCTCTCTCTCTCTCACTCTCATTCTCTCTCACTCTCTCTCTCTCTCTCTCTCTCTCTCTCTCTCTCTCTCTCTCTCTCACACACACACACACACACACACACACACACACAGTATCACTCTATATTATCTTGTTTGTTTTCACATTTATGATCTGCCTGTCCCCACCTCCACTCCCAAACCGGAATTAAAACTCCAAGACAGGGGAAGTTCTGTCTGTATTGTTCAGAACTGGCACAGAGTGGATATTTTTGTTGCACTAATGAACAAATGGATGAAGGTATACCGCAGATATGCAAAGAAGTACCAGGTCACAGAAATACCACGCTGAGAACCAACCCGGACTTCAATCAAAATGGAATATACAGGGCTTCCCTGGTGGCGCAGTGGTTGAGAGTCCGCCTGCCAATGCAGGGGATACGGGTTCGTCCCCTGGTCCGGGAAGATCCCACGTGCCGCGGAGCGGCTGGGCCCGTGAGCCATGGCCGCTGAGCCTGCGCGTCCGGAGCCTGTGCTCCGCAACGGGAGAGGCCACAACAGTGAGAGGCCCGCGTACCGCTAAAAAAAAAAAAAAAAAAGGAATATACAAAATTATTCCTCAGAAGGCCCTGCTGGTCAATGGTGGCTGCCTTAGATTATCAAGAAAAGGGAGGTGGGATATTGCCTATGAACAATTGAAGACCAGCCTTCTACTTTTGGAACAAGGAATATGGAAGAGCAGATTCTAGCTCTCTGCAAAGAGCTTCTTTTCATTTGCCCACGAAGGCTGCCCGACCGCGTTTTATTTCCCCCCCACGCGCCCGCACATGAGGCTGTTCTGTGAAGATTTGGGGCTTCCAATGACAAATAAGTAGGGGATCCCAACGCTAAAATGGAGGTTACAAGGCACCCTGGGGCTCCCCCGGCCTTGCCAGGTGAGAATGCCCAGGGAAGCACATATCAGGTCCATTATGATGACTATTTGTTAATAATAATATTGTCACTAAATATTTATGAAGTGCTCATGCTCAGCTATACGGTGACACTCCCACCACTCCGCCACCCTTCCCGCAGCACCCAGCTCCCTAACCCCGAGACCCACAGTCCTCCCGGTGCACTGTGGTTGGAGAGAATTGTGACAGGTAGCTCTGGCCGCCTCAGTTGACCTTAACTGCTGGGAACCCAGGCGTCCAGGTCCTCCAGTGGCGCGAGAATCCATTCGCGGTCGCCACGGGGTCTTGTAAAAACGTCCCCTTGGTCCGTACCCCACCTGGGCTCCAGGAGCAGAAATGGGGAGGGGCCAGGTCCAAGCTCCCCACGGGGTCCACCTGGCGGCTGCCCCCTCCTCTCCTCAGTCCAGACCAGCCCAGGCAGGCAGGCGAGGGCGCGACCCCCGGGGTCTCCGGTCCACAGCAGGCGGCCGCTAGCCATCCCACTCCCAGAGCTCCCCGCCGCTCCGGCCCAGCATCCAGGAGCCGCGGCCCCGCGGCATTTTTTCTCTTTATCATAAATATATAAATTATGCTAATTACGGGCATTGCATATTAACCAAACCCGAAACCTCCCCTGCCCGGCCCCCTCCCCCTCCGTGCAAACCCCTCCCCGCCCCGGACCCCGCTACTTACCGGAGCCCGAGCCGCCTTCGCCCCGGGTGCCCGGCGTCAACCGATTAGAGATTCATCTCACAGCTCGAGCCAGGGGGCCGGGGGCCGGGGCCGGGGCAGCCGCCGCCCTCAGACAAAGAAGCCAGTGCGGCTTGGCTGGGCTCGGCTCGGCCCGGGAGCCGGTCTGGACCCGCCGCCGCCCCCGGGCCCCCAGCCCGGGCTGGGCAGAGCCGAAGGGGACCCCGCGGGCTGCGCTGGGCGGAGAGGGGACGGGCGGGAAGCGAGAAGGGGGAGCAGTGTGGGGGGCGGTCAGGTATATATATATATTTTTCTCCTCTCCCCCCCTTCCACGGCCCCCCCTCCTTTTTCTCCCCCCCCCCCCTTTTTTCCCTCCTTCTGCTACTTGGATTTTTTTAGCTGCTGCGTCATGAGCATAATTTATGCAAAGAGCTTTACCGCATGCTGCACCGCGCGCGCCAGCCGCCGGGGGCGGCGGGCTGGGCGGGACGGCGAAGAAGGGAGGGGATCTGGGGAGGCGAGAACGAGCGATTGGGGCGGGGAGCCGGGGGGCTCAGACCCTTGCCACCCCGGAGGCCCCAGAGGCGCCCTCCCCGGACAGGAGTGGAAGGCCGGTGGGGCGGGTCACGCAGCCCCGTCCGAGGTGCCGCTTCAGGTCGTTCCATTTTGGAAGGTGCGGGAGTGGGCGCGGGAGCACAGGAGTCCGGACTGGGGACCCTGTGCCACATTCCCGTCAGCCTAGGATTGGGGCCGTGACTCCCAGCGGCCGCCTTTCCTCTCTGGGTTAGTCAGTTGCCCTCCTCAACGTTGAAAGTCAAGTCCATGTCCATTCCCAAGCCCCAGGCCGGAACCTCACTGCGAGAAAAGGGAGGGAACGCAGACATCGCTCAGCCAGGGCCTAACCAACCTTTTGAGCAGCTGTGCCCCAGCTCCATCTCACGGAGGGGACCCTGGGCCTGAAAGCTCCCTCACCCCCACCTCAAGAGCAGTTGTGGGCTGTCTTGACTAAAGACAGCTTTCCTGCTTTCTTGACCAAGTAGACTAGGAAATGTAAAATATAGACAAAGTTCTGTGGCACGGAGAAAAAACAAGTTTCTGCTTTGGTGGTGGTGATGGCGAGGAGGGTTTGGTTTATTTAATAGAGGCTCTTGAAGGTATGGAAAGGGGAAGGAATAAGACGAGGCACCGTTTGGGGCTGAGGGCAAATGGACGGAGAAGTAGTTGACAAAGAAGCCTGTGCTCCGCCACGGGAGAGGCTACAACAGTGAGAGGCCCGCGTACCGCAAAAAAAATAAAAAAAAAAAAAAGAAGAAGAAGAAGGAGTTGGAAGAACAAAGGGGAAGAGAAAGAATGAGGGGAGGCGAGTTGGGGAGGAGGGAGCACTGTAAATCCAGTAAGCTGTGGATCCCAACGTTGAGGCAGCCTGCCATCAGCCTGGGCTGCTTCCCCTTTGCCCCTTCATCCACTGCCACCCCTCCCCCCTTGTGATGAGCTAAGCATAGATGAGTTAGAGGTAGTGTGGGAATAGAGGTGGAGCCCTCAGCCCACTGCTGCTTAACGCCTCCTCCCATGGAAGGGCACTGGGAGGGGAGAGGAGAAGAGAGCTCTTCCACTAGAAGTTCAGGCAGGTAGTTTAACTTCTTCATTACTTTTAACATAAAGAGGGTGATACCTATAATCATTACTTCACAAAGTTAAGAAGTTTAATTGTGAGCCTGTATGTGAAAAAACTTTGGAAATATCTGTACAACAGTTTTAATCTGTTTTTTAGGCTCTAGACGCGCAGGCTCAGCGGCCATGGCTCACGGGTCCAGCCGCTCCGCAGCATGTGGGATCTTCCCGGACCGGGGCACGAACCTATGTCCCCTGCATCAGCAGGCAGACTCTCAACCACTGCACCACCAGGGAAGCCTCAGTTTTAACCTGTTATAACTGGCCTTGTGAAACTAATACATGACATGGTGGTATAGCTCTTGGGCGTTTTTGTTTGGTCTGTAGTCCCTATGGTCCTTCCTCTCAGACTGTAAATTCCTCAAGAGCACAGATTGTGACTTACTAATTTTCGGATTTCCTACTGCTCTTTATGTGAAGAAGAGGCTCAGTATTGTTACTGAATGTTGTCACACGAAGACAAAAACTCTTAGTCTATGTGACTTGGTTTGGTGCTACACACAGATAAATCAAATGCTTTGGATGACACGAACATCAGGGATAGTATGAAGGAAGAAATGGATGTGATCAAAGGGGTTCATGGACACATACATCAAAATGTTAATTGTGGGGCTTCCCTGGTGGCGCAGTGGTTAAGAATCCTCCTGCCAATGCAGCAGACACAGGTTCGAGCCCTGGTCCGGGAAGATCCCACATGCCGTGGATCAACTAAGCCCATGTGCCACATCTGTTGAGGCTGCGCTCTAGAGCTGGTGAGCCACAACTACTGAAGCCCACGCACCTAGAGCCCACGCTCCGCAACAAGACCGCAAAGAGAAGCCCACGCGCCGCAACAAACAGTAGCCCCCGCTCGCTCGCCACAACTAAGAAGCCCACGCATAGCAACGGAGACCCAACACAGCCAAAAGTAAATAAATTGATTATTTTTTTAAATGTTAATTGTGGTTTTCTTTGGGAAAAGGAAGCCTTAATTTTATATTGTATACACTTCTGCTTAAATTTTTGATGCTGAACATATACTACGTTTTTGTTGAAATTTTTTATTGGGGTATAACATGCACACAGCAAAGTACACAAATCTTAAATGTACATCTTGATGAATTATTTATATATATATAAAATATTATCTACATATATTACTTGCATACATCTACATATATAATAGATTACATATATTATTTATATATTTATTATAATCATTATATTTTATTATATCACACACATATATATATTTTATAAATATATACAAAATCGGGCTTCCCAGGTGGCGCAGTGGTTGAGAGTCCACCTGCCGATGCAGGGGACACGGGTTCGTGCCCCGGTCCGGGAAGATCCCACATGCCGCGGAGCGGCTGGGCCCGTGAGCCATGGCCGCTGAGCCTGCGCGTCCGGAGCCTGTGCTCCGCAACAGGAGAGGCCGCAGCGGTGAGAGGCCCACGTACCCCCCCCACACACACTATATATATATATATATATATATATATATACAAAATCACCACCCACGACATGATGTAGAGCATTTCCAACAGCTGAGAAGACTCCCCTGTATTCCTTGTTAAGTAAACTTCCAGTGATCACCATAGCTTAATTTTGCTGGTTCTTGAACTTCATATAAATGGAATCAGACAGCATGTGTACTCTTTTGTGTCTGGCTTCTGTTACTCAGCATATGTTTTTGAGATTCACCCATGTTGTTGTGTCTAACAGTATTATTTGTTCTTTTTTATCGCTGCATATATTCCATTGTATAATTATACCACAGTTTATCCATTCTACTACTGATGGGCATTCGGGTTGTTTCTTTTTGTCTTTTATGAATAAAGCTGCTGTGAACATTCTTGCATAAGTCTTTTAGTGAATGTACGCACATATTTCTCCTGGGTAGATACTGAGGAGTGGGATTGCTAGGTTTGTGGTATATGTTTAACTTTTGTAGATACTGCTAAATACTTTTCCAAAATGTTTGAACCAATTTATATCCTTACTAGTAATGTATGAGAATTCTAGTTGTTCCACACCCTCACCAATACTTGCAATACAGTCTCTGTTTTTTGCAATATTGAAATATAAGATTTTTAGAATAAGTATATATTTTATAATCAGAAAAAAATGTCAACAGTACAGATATTTCCATGGCTGAGTTGGGAGAAGATGTCACTAGTGATATGCCATGCCAAAGAAAACTCATGAACAGTATCCTCAGCCCAGCACATTTTCTTTTTTTCTCCTTCACTCCACTTCCCATGCCTCTGAGCCTACAGTTATTCAACAAATATTTATTGTCTACTATGTGCCAAACACTGGGCTGGATGCTAAGTGTCCAGTGGTAAACAAAACAGACAGCTTTCTTGGAATTTATGGTCTTCCGGGGAAATAGATGTTAAACAAAAAATAAACACAGAAATATATCATTACACGTGATGATTAAGAAAACCAGAAGGTGATATGAGAGAGAATAACACTGGGGGCAGGGAAGGCCTCCCTGAGGAAGTCATATATAAGGCAAAGTTTAAAAGATGTAATAAGCAGGAGACCGAAGGAACAGCAGAGGCAATGAGGCAGGAATAAATTTGCTGTTCAAGAAACTGAAAGAGGATCAATGTGGCTGGAACACAGCAAGTGACAGGGGAGAATTGCACAAAATGCAGTTGGAAAGATAGGCAGGGCCCAGATCAGGAAAGCCTGGCCATGTACACCTCCAATTTTTCCATTCAGTTGGGTCCTTTTTTTTTTTTTTTTTTGCGGTACGCGGGTCTCTCACTGCTGTGGCCTCTCCCGTTGCGGAGCACAGGCTCCGGACGCGCAGGCTCAGCGGCCATGGCTCACGGGCCCAGCCGCTCCGCGGCATGTGGGATCTTCCTGGACCGGGGCACGAACCCGTGTCCCCTGCATCGGCAGGCGTACTCTCAACCACTGCGCCACCAGGGAAGCCCTGGGTCCTTTCTTTCTTTCTTTCTTTCTTTCTTTGCAAACTCTATTCAAGAGGTCTTCTTGAATAATACTGAATTGTTCTAATTAATATTATTATTTTAATTACATCATTGCTCCAATAACTTCATTATATAATTTGTAGTTAATAGGCCTTTCATTCTGTTTCCTGAGACTATATTGGTTTACCCAACAGATATAGGACAGGGCCTTATGTTTCCTCTTTTACCCAGTCTCCTCCAAGCACCTAGCATATCACGGATGCTCTGTTGACAGTAAGAATCTCCCTTGGCCCCGTACTCTATTCCTAGAAAGCTCTTGGAATCTAAGTAGATAATCCTCAGGATCCTGTTTTACCTGGTTTGAGAACTGACCCAATTTCAAATCTTCAACACTTGCCCTGGAGCAACCACATTTCTCCAGGATCCAGGCATATTTTTCCAAACACCTTCCTTAACTGCGTAGTTAATCTTGCCCCTCCCCCCTCCAATCACCAGATTAAAGGCATCTCTGCTGTTGCTAAGGGAAGGAGGCTTGGGCAGGTGGTGGGAGTGAGTTGAAGGATGATACAGCAGGGAGTCAGGTTGGTCAGCAGGGAAAAAAACCTCTCAGCTGTGAGGAAAGACAGCAATGCAAATGCATTTTCAAGTGCTTCTGGGCCGGGTCCCGCCCAGCCTCCACCCGCCCCCCGACCCCCACCCCCGCCCGCCATGTGTTTATCTGCTTGTTCTCTGAAAGCTTTTAGGACTTTCTTTTTTAAAAATCTCTAATGTCTTTAATTTTACAATGTCAATAGTTTGTGGTTAGCCAGCTTTCCTAAAACAAGGAAGCTATTGTCCACCTTGACTGGTTATATTGAAGTCCTTATGAGAAGAATGGGCCATCAAAGAAAAGGTGCTGTTAACAATACAGGGCTATTTAAGGTGAGAAGCCAGAGTTCTGAAAAATTTGCATGTGGCAAGGAGCGTGGCTGGGCATGCTCCATTTTTTATAGACTTCCCACCCTGAAATGCATATATTCTATTTACTTTAATTTTAGCAATGATGTAAAATTATTGCTGGGCTGCTGTCACTCTGACAGATCACCCTACCAGCCCAAAGGGTAAATAAGGTTTTTTTTTCCGTAATTTTTGTACAGTAACAAGGTGAGGAACATTTTAGCTCATAAATTATTCACCAAACCTCACAGGCATAATAGGCTGTGTGCATATTCATCAGGTTATCATCCATTATTCATAAGAAGTTCACTTCAACTGTTAGAAGAAAATGAGGTTGTTGATTGAAATCCTGAAGAAATGTGGGCTTTTATTCTCCCCCCTCCTTTTTCCCATCTGAGTAAGTCTGGAAGTTTCCATCAAAAAATGATATTGTAGGGAAAAAAATTTATTCCTGACATGTAGATGTGTAGATAAGAGGAAATAAAACTTGGAGTAGGAAATAAATTCGCAGGATCAACCATCATTCATTTAACTTGGCTAAAGGCCTCTGACTCCTGCTTCCACAGAAACTGTGTCCAGGAAGTGGCCAAAGGGGGTCCCCTTTCTTGCAGCAAAAGAGTAGCTTCATCAAATCTGATAGACTTAATACTTATATTAAGATCCAGGTTGCCTTCTACAGCCCAAGAAGTATTATCATTTATCTTCTTATTTGACCTTCACACCAAGTCTGTGAGATAGGAATAATTTTCAAGATGAGAAAACTGAGGCTCAGAGAGGTTGAGTGACGTATCTAAAGCCAAACAGCTGGTGAGCAGACCAGGACTGGAACCTACATTTTCTTCCATATTCCATGTTCCTTATACTCTGTCTTCCTAAATCCTCTGGATGATAAAACTCACCACTCCCAAGATAGAGGCATTTCACATTGTTTTCCAAGAACCATTAATTTTATTGTTTTCTCTTTTTATTATTTATTTATTCATTTAAAAATATTTATTTATTTTGGCTGTGTTGGGTTTTCATTGCTGCACGTGGGCTTTCTCTAGTTGCGGCGAGCCTGGGCTACTCTTCATTGCAGTGTGCGGCTTCTTACTGTGGTGGCTTCTCTCGTTGCGGAGCACAGGCTCTAGGCGCACAGGCTTCAGTAGCTGCGGCATGCGGGCTCAGTAGTTGTGGCACATGGGCTTAGTTGCTCGGCAGCATGTGGGATCTTCCTGGACCAGGGCTTGAACCCATGTCCCTTGCATTGGCAGGTGGCTTCTCTTGCACTGCACCCCCAGGGAAGCCCCTGTTTTCTCTTTTTAATACCTTTATTATTTCTGTGAACTACAGAAGCAATATAGGCTTGAAGGCATCAAATAAAACAAAGTTCTATAGAACAGAGAATAACAAATGGACAGTTTGCCACGATTGCCAACCTCCTTCGCCACAGGAGCCAGGAGATATTATAATTCAGTCAAATCCACAGATCTGGGTTCAGATTTGATCATGGTCACTGACTAGCTGTGTAATTTGCGGCAAGATAGCCTCTTTAGGTTGTAGTTTCTCATTTGTAAAATGGGGATAATGCTTACTTCTAGAGTTTTTTGTGTTAAATGAGATAATGTATATGAAACCCAAGTGTCAGCATTTTCCTCCATTTTAAAGGTCCCCTCCTTCTAGCACAGTTGGCCCTCCAGTATCCATGGGTTCTGCATCAGAGGATTCATCCAATCAAGGATTGAAAATATTTGGAAAATAAATTCCAGAAAGTCCCCAAAAGCAAAAGTTGAATTTGCCTCAAACCAGCAACTATCTGCATAGTATTTACATTGTATTTACAACAATTTACATAGCATTTACATTGTGTTAGGTGTTATAAGTAATCTAGAGATCATTTCAAGTTACACATGAGAAAGTGCATAGGTTTTAGGCAAATACTATTTTACCATTTATGCAAATACCATCTTATGTAAGGGACCTGAGCATCCTCGGATTTTTGTATCTGTGAAGGGGAGGGGGTCCTGGAACCAATCCCCCGTGGACATGGAAGAAAGACTGTACGTTTGGGGAAGTGGAATGGAAGGTAAGGCTTGCCGCATGCCTGTCCCCCAAGTCTTTCGCTTGACCCTCTGTTTCATTCTGTTTTCGGCCACTCATTTGGCTGCCAGTCACCTGGTATGGTCCCTCTGCATGAAATGCAGCTGTAGTCACAGTGGGGCACAGCTGTGAATTCTCCCCAACATGACTACACAAGGTGGTTCTTTACTGAAGAGTTAGGGAAAAACTAAAGAGAATTCCAAAGAATAGAGGAGAGCATTACATTTTTTATTTTAACTCTCCCTATAATCCAAGTGAAAACCAGCTGAGAAGTTCAGCTTCATTAGTTGTGGCATGCAGGCTCAGTAGCTGTGGCTCACGGGCTCTAGAGTGCAGGCTCAGTAGTTGCGGCACATGGGCTTAGTTGCTCCATGGCACGTAGGATCTTCCCGGACCAGGGCTAGAACCTGTGTCCACTACATTGGCAGGCGGATTCTTAACCACTGCACCACCAGGGAAGCCCAAGGAGCATGGAGTCTTAACCACTGCACCACCAGGGAAGTCCCAACTTCCCTGGTGCAGAAGCACTAAATGATTCTGATGCAGGTGGTTTGGGATTTCACACGGAGAAAAATTGCTCAAAACCCGAAAAGAAGAGACGCTGCCCCAGGATTTACTAGGCTGCTGTAGCCACAGTGGAGTGAGGCCTTTACATTATCAGGCAGAGCAGTGTTAGTGCCTCTCCTACAAAGGCTCTCCAGCAATAAGAAAGGAGGATCCGGGCTTCCCTGGTGGCGCAGTGGTTGAGAGTCCACTGGCCGATGCAGGGGACACGGGCTCGTGCCCTGGTCCGGGAGGATCCCACATGCCGCAGAGCGGCTGGGCCTGTGAGCCACGGCCACTGAGCCTGCGCGTCCGGAGCCTGTGCTCCGCAACGGGAGAGGCCACAACAGTGAGAGGCCCGCGTACCACGAAAAAAAAAAAAAAGAAAAGAAAAGAAAGAAGGATCCATTTCTGAGTCATATATCTTGTAATCCTTGTTCCCTTAGTTACATAAAGACCAGCCAAAGTTTTGAAAAGGCTGCTTCAGAGCCTGACTGGATTCTTCCACAAACCTCCACACTCCCTCTTTGGGCTGGGGAATAGGAGGTCGTTTTGTTCTCTAGTTACACAATTGAAGAGCCCAATACATAGTAGGTGTTCAATAAAGGTACATTAAAAAGTTCTAATCAGCCTAATTAACTGGGACTAGGAGACCCTGCAGGAGGAGGCATGTCATTCTCTGAGTCCTCAGAGGACAGTTTATCCATCTCTACTGTAGCACTTACCGAGTTCCGCTGTAATTTTCTTTTCAGCATCCCTCTTGCCCAAACTCACTAAAAGAGTTCATTAGCCATCATCCTTGGCTATTCTCTCTCCTTCATCCCAACATTATTTTAAAAAACACCTTTATTAAGGCATAACTGACATACAATAAACTACACGTTTAAAGTGTACTATTTGATAAATGTTGACACTTGTACACACCCGTAAAACCATAACTACAGTCAAGATAGTGAACACATCCATGACCCCCAAAAGCTTCCCAAAGTCCATCTCTTCCCTCCTGTTCCTCCCCATCTCTTTACACAGGCAACCACGGCTCTGCTTTTTATCACTATGGTTTGTATTTTCCAAAATTTTATATAAATGGAATCCCTTAGTGTGCACTCTTCTTTTGTCTGGCTTCTTCCCCTCAGCATAACTGAGATTATCCATGTTGTTGTGTGGACCTGCAGTTCATTGCTTTTTATTGTATAGCAACACCACAATGTGTTTATCCATTGACCTGTGGATGGACATTTGTGTTGTTTCCAGTTTTTGGCTGTTACAAATAAAGCTGTAATAAATATCCATGGGTAAGCCTTTGTATGCCCATATTCTTTCATTTCTCTTGGGTTAATAGGAGTGGAAGGACTAGATCACATGGTATATATCTTTTTTTTTTTTTTTTTTTTTTTTTTTTTTTTTTTTTTGCAGTACGCGGGCCTCTCACTGTCGTGGCCTCTCCTGTTGCAGAGCACAGGCTCCGGACGTGCAGGCTCAGCGGCCATGGCTCATGGGCCCAGCCGCTCCGCGGCATGTGGGATCTTCCCGGACCGGGGCACGAACCCGTGTCCCCTGCATCGGCAGGCGGACTCCCAACCACTGCGCCACCAGGGAAGCCCGGTATATATAACTTTTAAAGTCCTGTTATACTGTTTTCAAAGTGGTTGTACCATTTTACATTCTTATCAGCAGTGCCTGAGAATTCTAGTAGCTCCACATAGTCTCCAACACTTGAAACAGTCAGTCTTTTTAATGCTAACCATTTTAATAGGTGTGCCCACATTGTTTTAATGTTTTGAATTGGTAAGCATTCACATGGTTCAAAAATTAAAAAAAAAATTTTTAAGGTGTATAGTGAAAAGTCACTCCCACCTCTGTCTCCCCACCCTACCCAGTAACCACTTTTGTAGCTATCTTGTGTAATCTTCCAGAATTTCTTTACTCAAATACTAATGAATATAGTTTTCCTGCTCTTTTACACAAAAGGCATCATGCTAAGCACATGGTTCTGAACCTTGTCTTGTTTTCATTTATGAAATATTTTGGAGAGCTTCCTCGTTCTTTGTTACAGCCAGGCAGTGTTTAATTATATGGATATACTAAGATTTATTTTATCAGTTCCCTATTGATGGATATATAGGTTATTTCTAATCTTTTGCTATTACAAACAATGCTGCAGTAAACAGCCTTATATACACAGTATTTCTCATGAATGCAAATATAACTGTAGGAATCATTCTTAGAAGTGGGGATGGTAATTTGTAATTTTGATAGACATTTGCCAAATCGGCCCTATAGGAGTTGTACTCCCACCATCAATAAATTAGAGCGTCCGCTTATCCACAGCCTCACAATTGAGGTTAGTAAATGTTTGGATTTTTGCCAATCTGATAATGGTATCTGTGTGGGTTTAATTTGCCTTCTTATTAAGAGTGAGGCTGAACATCTTTTCATATGTTTAGAAGCCATTTGCATTTCCTTTTCTGTGAACTGTCTGTAAATGTCATTTGCTACTTTTTTTTTTTTATAAATTTGGTTAAATTTTTTCCCCAGTTTTATGGAGATATAATTGACATATATCACTATATAAGTTTAAGTGTACAACAAAATGATTTGACTTACGTACATCATGAAATGATGACCACAGTAGGTTTAGTTAGCGGATATCCGTCATCTCATGCTGAAACAAAATTTTAAAAAATAGAAAACATGTTTTTCCTTGTGATGAGAACTCAGGATTTACTGTCTTAAGAACTTTCATTTATAATGTACAGCAGTGTTAATGCTCTGTATCATGTTACATTCCCTAGTACTTATTTATTTATTTATTTATTTATTTATTTTTTTGCGGTACGTGGGCCTCTCACTGCTATGGTCTCTCCTGTTGTGGAGCACAGACTCCGGACGCGCAGGCCCAGCGGCCATGGCTCACGGGCCCAGCTGCTCCGCGGCATGTGGGATCTTCCCGGACCAGGGCACGAACCCGTGTCCCCTGCATCGGCAGGCGGACTCCCAACCACTGCACCACCAGGGAAGCCCCCTAGTACTTATTTATAACTGGAAGTCTGTACCTTTTGACTACCTTCATCTAAGTCCCCCTCCTCCCACCTACTTTTTCTAATGGTTGGCCATATACTTATTGATCTCTAGGAGCTATTAATATTTAGGGGACTTAGCCCTTTGTGATGTAAACTGCAAAATTTTTTTCCAATTTGTCATTTTTCTTTTGACTTTATGGAGTTTTCATCCCTGACATTAATCCTGTTAATTAACCCTGGACATTAATCCCAATATTAGTCCAGCTGTTTTGCCTCCTAAGTATTTCTGGAATCCCCCCACTTCTTTCTACCCAAATACCACTTTCCTAGGCCAGTCTGCCATCATCAGTCACCTAAATTACTGCGTTGTATCCTAACTGTGTCTCCCAGGCACACCTCAACTCTTCCCCTTTCTAATCTATTTTACATTTGGTAGCCAGAAAGATATTTCTAAAATAAAAACATAATCATAAAAAAAACCCATAATCATGTCACTTTTCTGCTGAAAACTCCTGGTGGCTAACTGGTGCCTGTAGGACAGACTCCATTATCTTAAGATAGAATCCTCCATGGGCGCCAAGGCCCCCTGCATGGAAAGGCACCTGTTTACCTCTTCAGCTTCGTCTCTGACCAGTCCTCACCTCCCATTCCATGTACCGGCCATACTGAACTGTTGTCACATCCTCCCGCTCCATAAGCCCTCCCACTTGTAGGCCTTTGCATACAGTGTTCCCTATTTGGGGACCCCTCTTCACTTGCTTAAATTCCACCCACCCTTCAGATTTCATCTCAGACATCACTGCCAGCATGACACCTTTAGATTAGATACCTCACCCAGGTGTTCTCATAACACCCCATACTGTCCTTATGGCAGCATTAATCACGCTATATTTTGATTATCTGTTTACTTTTCTGTCTCATCCATTAGGTAGACTAAGTTCCATGAGGATAGGGACTAAGTGTGCTTCTTCACTATTGTTTCCCTAGTGTCTATTACAGGGTCTGGCACATAACAGGTGCTTGATAAACAGTTGTTAAATTAACTCAAGAAAGGATGTTTGATGACTTAATGACATCTTCATCTCATTGGGGGACCAAGGAGAATGAAGAAAACAGAAAGGCTTTTGACGCCTGTTCAAGAAAGTAGCCAGATGCCCCTTAATCCCACCTGCCAGAGAAAACAGTGGCTTGTAGCCCCTTCTTTTCTGTTGTTAATCTCATTTGGCTCCACCCTGGCTTTCAGGAGACCCTGGTCCCAGCGTGTTAAGCAAAATACCTAACATCCTGTAGAGGAGGCACTGACCAATCTGAGGGCAGCTTGTCTTAGCTGGAGCTAGGTCCTGCAGGCTTCCTGGGTGTCAAGAGTTAACCCTTTAGGGACTTCCCTGGTGGCCCAGTGGTTAAGAATCCGCCTTCCAATGCAGGCGACGCGCGTTCGATCTCTTGTTGGGGAACTAAGATTCCACATGCCGTGGGGCAACTAAGCCCGTGCACTCTAGAGCCCTCGTGCCACAACTAGAGAGCCTGTGCGCTGCAGCTACTGAGCCCGTGCACTCTTGAGCCCTCGTGCCACAACTAGAGAGAAGCCTAGGTGTAGCAACAAAAGATCCCGTATGCTGCAACGAAGATCCCGACACAGCTAAATTAACTAATTAAAAAACAATTTAAAAAAAGAGTTAACCCTTTAATTACTGGACCATGGAAAGGTCTGGGGAGGAGGGGTTTCAGTGGAGGGCTGGAGCAGAGGAGGGTATTTGGAGAGAGGGCTTGGGCCAATGGCTGTTTACCATCCAGTAGAAGTATTTGTACTTTTATCTAGGGCCTGATCAGAATTTACAACCTGATTATCAGCTTGGCCTACTTCCCGTCTGCCTTCTCAGGCTCCTCTTTGCTTTTTTCCTTCCCTAAAACAGAGTCTAGATTTAGAGCCTGAGGTGAAACGAGGGTCATGTGAATTTTCTGGCAGATGATGAAACTGAGACCTTTGGGAGGCAGCAGATTAAAAACAATGTAAATAGATTAAACAATGTAAACATTAGAAACAAGGCTTGTAAAATCAAGCAAAGCTGTGTTTGAACACCTGGCTCTGCAGCTGTATAACTTAGTTCAGCTACTTAACCTCTCTGAAATACAGTCCGCTTGCCTGCACTTTTCCTTGGTCTGCTATGGACACGAGGTGGATAATATCTGCAAGGATAGTGGTGCAGTATCTGATTTCTACATGACAAGGAATAAGTGGGAGCTGAGGAGACGAGGACCAAAGTAAGTTAGTTGGTGACACAGTGAGGTCTGGAACTCGCATCCCTCTCCTACACTCTCACTGATGTGGGCTGCTATAGTCATCACAATTTCAGGGTCCCTAACTGAGGGCCCAGTAAGAGAAAAAAGGTAAGTTTCCTTTCTCAGGTTCACTCCTTTATTTTCTGAGGCCCAGAGCACAGGTTAGGATGGGTATAGGTTAATGACCTCTCCAGTTTCAGGCTTTAGGGTGGAATCAGTTTAGGATCTGACTTGTAAAAGTTAGGTTACAAGGAAGAAGATTTGACTGGTCTGACCTCCAAGGATGTTCATTCAAATTAACCAACTACTGCTTGCAAATTTCACGCTAAGAAAAATGCAAGGCCCTGAGGGTAAAAGTCCACTAAAAAAAAAACCCAATGTTTTTCAAACTGTGAGTCCTGACTTGTTACTAGGATGTGAAACCACAACCAGAATTGAAAAAAGGAAATAGGAGAAAATAGAAAATATGACAGTGCATTGTACACAGAAGGAGGTATCAGATCATAAAATTTTCAGTTACGTATATTTATAAATGCGTGTGTACTGGGTCATGATTTAAAGTGTATTACTGTCAATTTGGGTCCCAAAAGTTTGCAAGCCCCTTTACCAGAAGGTGAGATTCAGGAGAGCAAGAGCTTTGTTTTGTTTTAGAACAGTGCCTGGCATTTGTAAGTGTTCTCTGAAGAACTGTTGAATGAGTGAATATCCAACACTGTGCCTGCCTTCAAGATTAGAGTCAGAAATACAGGAAAAGGTAAATATCATAGGCTTTAACATACTAATATTAATCTGAACTAAATAAACAATATGAATCTACTGAAAGGGAAGGAACCTAAAAGAACTCCAAATACAAATAGTCTTGGAAATTGGGCTTTTAGAGTATTTTAGCCATGATAGTCAGAGTGAAGTGATAAGAACAAAACAAAACTGACTTGGGAACCTGGGAACCAGGATACAAGACCTGACTTTGTAACCTGCTCACTGTGTGACTTAGGGCAAATCTCTTTAATCAATTCTCTCATTTGAAAAACAGGAATGATCAAACAAGCCCCGTCTGACACACAGGGCTGCTGTGAAGACCTGTGATGACCCCATAAAATCGTGCATTTTAAGGGTGCTCTGCAAACTGTAATAGGATACTGGAGAGAAAAACAAGGGATTGCTGAATTGAAGTGAGTACAGCTCTTTTCAGTGGTTTAAGTCATTCATCAGCAAGTATTTATCAGGCTTCTAATGTTTACTGAGGACTTTTCTTTCCAAAGCTTTCCCTTTTCAGATGCTTTTCTAATATTCTTCCTACAGTACAGAATGTAAACTCCATGAGGAAATAGTGTTGGGCTGTCTTGTTCAGCTCCATCTCTGCACTTGCACATAGCAAGCACTCAGCAGATATCTTAAAATGGAGAACAGAAGGAAAAACTTAATTGCTGCCTTAAAGGATGGCACCTTTGCCCTTAAGAACAATTAAGTTAGAAGAGAAGTGATAACACGGAGAAAATACACGTAAGATGCCGTACTGGTGCCTGTAACAGGTACCAAAGGAAGGGCCGGGCCACAGGCACTGCTTGGCTACCACGAGTATGCCAGTTTAAATGCTAGCTGCTGCGGGAGGGACACAACACAGCATACCTTTCTTTATGGTGAGAAAGCGACACAGAAATAAATACCGACTGTCCGCAGGACAGGCAGCGAAGATTCGAGTGAGGGGAACGCGTGATCGATAAATCAAGGGTTGGGGAGGGGAGCGTATCTCAGGCAGTTAGAGACGTTTGTAGAAATCTATGCCCCTTCGTGGAAAGACTGTCAAGGTGAGATGACCTTGAGGTGCTGTGCGTAGGTGGGAAAAGGTTCCGGAGAACAGTTTAATGGTACTGCCTCCGAACGCCCAAGAGAGAGAAGTTCCTGTTTCGAGACAATACCTGTTATTTGGTTTTCTTCCAGTCGAGAGACAAGGGTAGGGGTTGGAGGACAAGACCCAGTGGGCGGGGCCAACACGAGCGGGCGGGATCACGTGGGCCCTCCCTCCAGCTATTGGAGGCCGGGCGAAGGGGCGGGGTTTCCGGTGGCAGCGGCATTCGGGCGTCGGGTGACGCTAGGCGGACAAATCGTCACGTGACACGGAAGTGACTACGAACAGGAAGAGGACGAAAAAAATAACCGTCCGCGACGCCGAGCCGAACCGGACCCGCAGCCACCATGAACAGCAAAGGCAAGGACAGGGGGCGGCTGAGGCCGCCGGGGGAAGTAATGCTGGCCCGGAGCGAGCGGGCCCGGAGCCCAGGGTCACTGGACGCCAGGCCTGGGGAGAGCTGCGCCGCGCTCCTGGGCCAGCTTCAGTGCCCAGGGCTGCGCCGGACGCCTTTGTCATTCTCGAACTACGGTTGCTCGCTCCCTCCTGGCCCGTTCCCCCTTAAACTCTGTGGCGCAGTTTGGAGCCGCGGGCTCGGGTTGGGGGGGCGGTGGGGGGGGGAGAAGGCTTGTCGAGATGGGCATCTGCAGGAGCAAATGGGGAGCTAGAGGTGAGATTTGGGTGGGCCAATGGAGAGCTGGCAGAGGCGGGGCGCCGCGCTCCGGAACCACAGGCAGGCCCTCGGGCTTAACTAGTGAAGTGCCGGCGCTGGTGAGCGGGCCAGGCGGGCCCGACGGGTCTCTTTCCCCTTACCCTCGCTGGCGGCCAGAACGTCTCCTGGTTCCTGTGTCAGGACATTCCCCTCAACCCCCTCTCCGATCTCAAGGTTCACTTCCACCACTCACTTTATTTGGAAGTCGACCTTGAGTAGGAACCTGTGAGGTCGATGGGCACAACCACTGTTACTCATGAGGTCTTGGTCAGTTACAGCCAGACCTTTGGAGACCACCCAGAGTAGAGAGACAGGACACACTCTTGAAACATCAGCAAGAAGGGGTTCCCAGAGCTGCCCTGCATTCTGGAAGGATCTTGGGCCCAGCTGGACTTTCCCCTGACACCAGTCTTCTCCTGGAAAGAGCTTTTCCTGTCTAGTTAGAATCCAGCATCTTCAGTTATAAGGGTGCAAAGAGGATACTTATTTTCTTGGCTCCAGGGATCAGGCCCTTCAGGGCAGTCGGTCTGTTTGCAAATCTCTTTCTGCTCGTTCCGGCTAGGCTACCCAGCATGCCCTGCCGTATTTTGGTGACTCTGTATTCTAGGCAACATGCATTGTTTTCTTGTCTTCCAGGTCAATATCCAACGCAGCCAACCTACCCGGTGCAGCCTCCTGGGAATCCTGTGTACCCTCAGACCTTGCATCTTCCTCAGGCTCCACCCTATACTGATGCTCCACCTGCCTACTCAGAGGTGCTTCCAGTTTATTAGACTTTATTAATGGAATACTCTTGGATCACGTTTTCAGTCTTTAGCTAAGTCTGACTCCACACATTTATTTACTCTCCACAAACAGGAAAGAATGCTCACATGAATAATCTAAAACATTGTATAGTTCAGCAATTTCTGTTGGGGTTGAGAATGCATTATCTGATTATTTTATGTTGTTTGGCACAGGCTGAGGTTAAGAAGATGAGTTTGCGTTCCTTGAGCCTAACATTAGCTATAGCAGGAAGTGATCCAGGAGAATATTTAGTGGCAGTGGAAAGGCAACTTGTGTAACTCAGAGTGTAGTCTGCACAAGGAGAATTAAGAATTGACTCATTAAAGAGATCTGAAATACAAATGTCATAAAGTAACTAGTTGCCTTCTCTTCTGCCTCTTTTAGCTCTATCGTCCGAGCTTTGTGCACCCGGGGGCTGCCACAGTCCCCACCATGTCAGCTGCATTTCCTGGCGCCTCACTGTATCTTCCCATGGCCCAGTCTGTGGCTGTTGGACCCTTAGGTTCCACAATCCCCATGGCTTATTATCCAGTTGGTCCCATCTATCCACCTGGTTCAGCAGTGCTGGTGGAAGGAGGGTATGATGCAGGTGCCAGATTTGGAGCTGGTGCTACTGCTGGAAACATTCCTGTGAGTATGACTTTGTCACAAAAAACTCAACCCTTGGGCTTCCCTGGTGGCGCAGTGGTTGAGGGTCTGCCTGCTGATGCAGGGGACGCGGGTTCGTGCCCTGGTCCGGGAAGATCCCACATGCTGCGGAGCGGCTGGGCCCGTGAGCCATGACCGCTGAGCCTGCATGTCCGGAGCCTGTGCTCCGCAATGGGAGAGGCCACAGCAGTGAGAGGTCCGCGTACCACAAAAAAACAAACAAAAAAAAACCTCAACCCTTGCGTATTTTAACTTTCTGAAATGACTACATAGTTATCCTTTCATCATCCCTGGGTAATAGTTGCTGGTACTGGTGCAAGCACTGACGTCCAGTAGTCAGGCAGAAAGCACTGGAGGGGGCAGAACTGTGGCAAGTCAGTAGCATCTGGCACATTCACTGGTGTCTGAGTTAATCAGATTCCTTTGTTTTCCTGTCCTAGGAGTCCTGCCTGCTGCTTTTCCAGTTCACTTTTGGTACTGGTCTAGTAACAACTGCTCATTTATTCCATAAGCATTTACTTAATATTTGCCATCTGTATGGCATTGTATTAGGAACCATGATGATTAAAGAAGTAGAATGCACAATCCCCATTAGATTACATTTAGAAAGATACTAGGGCTTTTAGTTATGTCTCCTGCTTAGTTCTCTTATGTATGGGAATTAGAGCCCAAATGGTCCTTGCTAGGACCATCTACTCAATAACCACAGGCTAGGGATGAGGTGAGAATGCTGTCATCAGGTAGAGCTTTCAGATTATCCAGGGCCATTTGAAAACTGTTGGACCCTGTGACATAAGGCCCTGGACCTAGTACCCGCTCCCTGTATTTTAGAATGTGAGTAGGAGTGATTTTTTGCCCTGAAAATGCCTATAGGTCTGGACTACCCACACTCAGAAGGTATCCATAGGCTTTATCTTAGACCTGAAACCCTTTAAGTGAGTGGGTTTCCTGTTTATATCTTTGGGCTCACAGAGACTAGAGACCTGCTGTACCTGAATTGGTGGCATACTAGCTCTTTGAGATGCCATGGGTTAGCACACTGCCGTCTTTCTGACTGGTCCTCTTTCACCTTTGTCCACTTCCCTTCCACAGCTGCCCTGTGTCTAATCAACCTTGTCTTTTCCTTTCAGCCTCCTCCCCCTGGATGCCCTCCCAATGCTGCTCAGCTTGCAGTCATGCAGGGAGCCAATGTCCTTGTAACTCAGCGGAAGGGAAACTTCTTCATGGGTGGCTCAGATGGTGGCTACACCATCTGGTGAAGAACCAAGGCCACCTCTGTGCCGGGAAAGACATCACATACCTTCAGCACTTCTCACAATGTAACTGCTTTAGTCATATTAACCTGAAGTTGCAGTTTAGACACATGTTGTTGGGGTGTCTTTCTGGTGCCCAAACTTTCAGGCACTTTTCAAACGTAATAAGGAACCACGTAATGGTAGCAGTACCGCCCTAAAGCATTTTGAGGTAGGGGAGGTATCCATTCATAAAATGAATGTGGGTAAAGCAGCCCTAAGGATCTTCCTTTAATTCCTCCGGAGTAATACTGTACCATACTGGTCTTTGCTTTTAGTAATAAAACATCAAATTAGGTTTGGAGGGAACTTTGATCTTCCTAAGAATTAAAGTTGCCAAATTATTCTGATTGGTCTTTAATCTCCTTTAAGTCTTTGATTTATATTACTTGTTATAAATGAACTGCATTAGTTATCTGCCTTTTCCTTTCTGTCCTTTGCTCCACGTCCTACCCTCAACCCTCGTCTTCCATTCCTTCCCACCGATCTCCATTGAATCAATGGTGCAGGACAGAAAGCCAGTCAGACTAATTTCCTTCTCTCCTTGCACTTCTCCCCACCTGTCATCTTTTAACTAGTCTTTCACAAAGGATCCTCTGAAACCCCCTGTGCCCCAAGCACAGACCCCATTACTTCTGCTTTTGCGTCTCCTCAAGCAAAAGTGGAGGGTGCCTTTTGGACCCTCCTCGTAGGTTGTCTCTCATACATGAACCAAATTTGCAAACCCAAATTTGCTTTGGTGCCAGAAAAACTGAGCTTTCTTTTAACAAAGGATGCAAACTGTTTTGTAAACAGCAGTTTGTTTATAATTTGAGGGGCAAGGAGGAGGATGCATTTAAAAGCCTGATGACTCTACAGCCAAATTAAGGGGAGTTTTCAGATCAAAAATTGGTTACCATTTCTCGTCAGTGTCTGATGCAGCCACTCATGGCTCCCAAGAATTCCTGAGCTGGGTTAATGGGGTCATATCGTGAATGCCTCACTACTAAATGACTTGAGTCCAGTGAAATCTCATTAGGGTTAAGAATATTTCAGGGATCCTTAATATTTTGATTTTTGTTCTCTAAAATTGGATTTTATTTTATTTTATCTTATAATTTCAGTTCATCTAAATTTTGTGTTCTGTACATGTGATGTTTGACTGTACCATTGACTGTTATGGAAGTTCAGCGTTGTATGTCTCTCTCTACACTGTGGTGCACTTAACTTGTGGATTTTTTATACTAAAAATGTAGAATAAAGACTATTTTGAAGATTTGAATAAAGTGATGAAGTTGCATTACACCTCACTTCAAGGATTCTTTACTCAGCTTGTTTTTAGATCTCTTCTGTATATATCTTCTTTTATATCCCACCTAGAATTCAGATCAGTGCTGCTGTCATTCTGGTTTTTTAAATGAAGCCTTTCAACTAAATGCAGGAGTACAAGGCTAAGATTTGACCATTTTCATGAGTTCCATTCTAGATGTTTAGATGTTTAACTTTTCTTCATTTTACTTCCTAAGCTCTTTCAGATTCTTATGAGCCTATTATGCCAGAGGAATTCCGAACATAAACTTAGAAATAAGGGAACAGTTGATTCTAACTGGTCCTTAAGTTTGACTTGAGGAAGATGTTTTTTAGTATTTAACAGTTTGTGTAAGTTCAGGATGACCTTCAGTTTTTCCAAAATCCTGTTGGAGAAATACTGAAAACTCCTGGAACCTAGGTTGCCAAGATTGATCCCTCAACTCTTGGGTCTCACCTTGGGTGGACTTGAGCTTGAACAATGGAGGCAATATATTTAAGACCCCGAAAGAGATACAGCTTAATTCCAAAGTAAACAATACTTGAAGAGCTAGTGATTTCTACCAAAACATTGTACCTTTTAAACATACCTCATTTTGAGACGAAGTTAGCTCCAAGAAGCCTCTCTGGGCTTGATATAAAGGGCACTGGTGGGAAAAGTGGTAGGTAGGTTGTTCCTGGTTCCCTCTGTGTGTACGCAGAATGGGTCTGGGAAATTCTGGCCCTTGCCAGGATGGAGGCTAAACAACTAATCCCCCAGGGTATGTTTCTAATGACACTTCTAGGACAAACTTCCCAGGACCATCTTTGTTTCAAGACCCTGAGATTGTTCTGGGAACTTCTGAAACTTCCCTGGGGCCCCCTTTGCTTGGGAGAGAACACAGGCAAAGGAGTTAAGTGAGCAAAAGAAACTGTCAAAGTTTAAGCAAAGGTAAAGTGTAAAGGTAGTTATTTCTTGCACATGAGAATCTGATTTCTGTATCAATGAAAGATTTTAATTCCGAGAAAAATAGCATAAGTCTGGCTTGCTGGGAATATGGAAAGGAAGGGCTCAGATTAAGGGATGTGGCACGTTCATCACGAGAGAGGTCTCCACAGTCTCCTGCCCTCCTGGCCTGGCCTTGCACTGTGGTGTCCGGCCTCTGGGAAGAACTTCTATGGGACACTATTTCCACTTGGGCTGTCACTAGGTGACCAGGTATGGGACAGAGGAGCATCCAGTGACCCCCAACTCTCCTCCTTCCCTTCGACCTGTGGAAAAAGTGAAGATGACTGGGCACATACTCCAGTGTTGCCTGGTACAGCTCAACCTCGGTGGTCAGCCAGAAGCACCGGCTGTATGACAGAGGCCTGGCTGGAGACGTCACGAGCAGCTTGTTCTTCGTGTCCCTGGTCCCTGGCGTCGGTGATGTTAGCACTTGTGCCTGTGTCCCAGAAGGAGCTCAGTTCTGCCCATATCAATCGATGCTTCTCACCGGTTTCAGATAAAACTTCCACCTAATAAATTGTATGTTAGCACTGAAGCCTGGATAAGCTCCTTGGGGTCTGGGAACCATTAGATGAAATATTCCTCCTTCTCCCTGCCCTTGGCTGAGTTGCTCTCCATCTGGAGGACGGCGCCGGGCTCACCTTCTGCAGGTTCGTAGGTGACGTAGCTGCCTTTGTTCTTGTACAGGTAAAAGAAGATCAAGATCACGACTGAGAGCAGGGTGAGGAAGACCACTGTGATGACAACTTGGAAAGGAGAGGGAAAATGCAGAGATGTTTCAGGATTGAGGACGTCTCAGTAACTCACAAGGTCCCCTGCATTAGACGATTCCCTCACTCCTGGTGAGGGTCCTCCTGCTGAAGTTAACTAGCGTCCACTTCCAAATCCATATTCTCCCACCAAGCCCGACTTCCTTGGTACATGACATCTGGAGTCTCTTTGTGCTTAGGGACACAAGGCTTTTGGTTTCTGACAAAACTGAATTCCCTCTCAACTAGTTCCTGATGATTATGATAGAAACAGGAAGGAGGGAAACAGGAAATCGCTTATCCCAACAGGAAGGGTTTTAAAATTCATAGCCTCGGGCTTCCCTGGTGGCGCAGTGGTTGAGAGTCCGCCTGCCGATGCAGGGGACGCGGGTTCGTGCCCTGGTTCGGGAGGATCCCACATGCCGCAGAGCGGCTGGGCCCGTGAGCCACGGCCGCTGAGCCTGCACGTCCGGAGCCTGTGCTCCGCAACGGGAGAGGCCACAACAGTGAGCGGCCCGTGTACCGCAAAAAAAAAAAAATTCATAGCCTCCTGTAGGGGTTTCTGATCCCTCCCATCCTCTTTCTCACCCACTCAACAAGCTGCACACATCCTTATCCCTACCCCCATACTCAACTGTAGTGCCCATATGCACTGCAGCTGTTTGTGGCCACCTCCCAACCGGTCATTTACTGGCAGTACCTCTACACGAAGCCTCTGAGAGTCTTTTATAACCTTGTGTGTGTGTGTGTGTAATATAACTTGCATGCCAAAACGAGCCCATTAATGGATTTGGTCTCTAATCTGTGGTGCTTTCCCATGTAGGGAAAATCCTGGTCTATCACATTGTCTCTGGAGCAACAGAGCCCCTGAGCTCAGAAGGTCCCTTGATTTGGCTCAGAGCCTGTTACCTGCAATGAGTGCTGTGCTGGCTTCAGCTTCTGGGGACAGGGCCTCAGTGGCCTGTAGGATTGGGGTGGCCATCAGTTCTTCTGGAAAATTTAGCAAAGTGGAAAAGGAAATGGGGTGAATTCTTTTGTTCTAAAACACATGTTTGTCCTTCAATTTCACTACCCCACCTTCTTCCCTATTCAGACTTTTGTCATTTAACTCCTATAGGACATCTGTATAGAAAAACCGGGAGAATAGAGGAGAAAACAAACCACCACCAAAGACGATAAACATTTTGATGGATTTCTCTCTAACATAGTGGTTAAAGTATGGGCTCTAGAGCTGACTGACGAGGTTCCAATCTGAGCTCTTTTACTAGCTGTGTGATCTTCAGAAAATTACCTAACCCCTCTGTGCATCAGCATCCTCATCTGGAAAACAGAGATAATAGTACCTACTTTATAGGGTTGTTGCGACATGTATTAAGTAATTCAATAAGGGTAAGCTATTATTAGGAATACATTTTTGCATAAATGAGATCAAATGATAAATGTATATACATGTATATATCAATATATTTATATTATATGCCACATGCATTTCTTCACTGTTTTTACAAACTCTTTGTAAACATTATTTTTTAATAATGAAATAACACTCCTTCCCTTATGAAACCCTTTTCTACGCTTCCAGAGTAAGCCCTGCAATTTGAAAGGTTCTGAAATAAGGCCTCTCCTACCCTAAAATATATCCCATATCTCGTTCTGCTACTGGTCTATCTGTCCTTCAGAGCCTGAAAGTCCCACTCCTAAAGTCACTACCCAGACTCCTAAGTGTTTCCAAAAGAAGTCAGGAAGCCTTCCATTCTCTCCTAGTTAGCATTTTAGTGTAGGGGTTTGAAAAGGTTAGTTACTGCAGGACAGAGGTATCCTGGGGAAAGCAGTCTGACTGACCCTAAAATCACCCACAGGAGGCATCTCAGTATTCATTCAATAAATAACAATAGCAGCACTCATTAACTCTCTACTCTCTGCCAGGTGTGTTCCAGGCACAGTGGGGGCAAGCAGAACAGACATGGTCTACCTTCCCCGAGCTCAGCCTCCACCACAGCAAGTTCACAGTTAAGAACTGTGATACGTATGGCAAAGGCAACATCTGGGAGCTTAGGAGGGCATGTGGCAGAGGGGCCTGAGCTAGTCTTCCAGCACGAACAGCCTCCCCAGGAAGCAGGATTTGAGCTGGGGGCCGAAGCAGGGGTAGGAGTTTACAGAGTGAAAGGGGCGGAAGGTGGGGCACATTCTAGGCAGAGGGAAGAGCCTGGATCAAAGCTCCGAGATGAGAGGACCCAAAGGCCAGTGTGGCTGGAGCACAGGGCGTGAGCCTGATTCCTGTCTCTCGCCTGACACCTTCAGGATGCCATCCAGGACAAGGGAAATTCAGTCACTAGCAGTGGTCTGGTGAGCCTGGGAGCAGTGCCAAGAGGGGTCAGCGGTGTTGAAAGACCTTCTCACACAGGCCAGGGGAGGCCTGTTGAACCGTCCTGGTCTTGCCACAGGAAAAGCAGATGTGGGCTGCCTGGATCACCACCCCGCTCCCAGGGCCAGGCCAAACCCTTCTCCACTCTTTCTTTAGGAGCAGTGATACAGTCAGCTACTTTGTGGCTTCGGGCAAATGGTTACATCTCCCGATTCATCCATCCATTCTCATCTGTAACCAGTAGGAACTATATTAACCAACTCTGCAGGGCTATTGCAAAGGCTAAATGAGAAAACGCACAGGCAAGCATCATTAAAAGGGAAAGCCACTCTAGGTTTGAATCCTGCCCCAGCATAGTCCTAGGTAACCTTGAGGAAGTTACCAAACCTCTCCGAGCCTCAGTTTCTCTCCCATGCGTAAAACAGGAGTGTGGTAGGCAGCTTCTAAGATGAATCCCAATGGTTCCCACCTCCTGGTGTTTACATCCTTGTGTAAGCCCCTCTCCCCGTGTGTCGGCTGGACCCAGTGACTAGGTTCTAACAAACAGAATACAGCCAAAGGGATGGGCTGTCACTTCTGAGATTATACTGTGACTTCCATCAAAGACAAGGCCTGAAGTTTATCCACCTGATCACTGCTTCAGACTGCTGCCCCTCACCACGCATGCTTTCCTCCCCCAAATGTCCTGGGGCTGCACACCGTCTTCCCACCATTGATCTAGAGTTCTACACAGCTGCTCTCAGTTTTGTCTTTCTTAAACATTTGAGAACTTATGATACACAAAGCACCGAGAAGAATAATGTATGTACAGAAGCTTCAATAGAAAGATGAGTAAGATTCAGTTCAATCGATCAATAAGAATTTAGTTTGCACCTACCACGTGCCAGGGGCACTGTCATAGATGCTGGGCAAGCAGCAGTGATGAGGCTCACCAAGGACCCAACCATGGAGCTGAATTTTAGTGAGGCTTCAGAGAACAGATATGTATGAGTCCTCGGAAAGGGAATCCAGGAGGGTAGATGATTCCTAGTTGGGAAATTCTGCAAATAATCCCAATTATAACAGCTGCCATTGGCTAAGTCCCTGCTTTGTGCTGGGCATTTCGTATACATAATTATTAATCCTTAGAATTCCAATCACTTCACAGCAGGTGTTCTTATTTGCCCATGTGGACCCTGAGGCCCGGGAAGAGTTAAGTGATATCCCTCGTATTACACATGAAGGAACAGTGGATGCAGCCAAGATCTGAATCCAGGACTAGCCCCTCCAAAGCCCAAGGTATTTATACTAAGCCTTCCTACCACTGTCCTTTTCTTTTTTTTTCCAATAGGGAAAACGAGGAAAAGGTAACAAAAGATAACTATGAGGCAGCACAACGAGCTTTCCAAAAGTGCGAGGTTTTAAAAGATACGGACAGTTGCGGAAGAAACACCAGAGGAGCACAATCAAATACAGACCGTTGCATTACAAAGAGCTCTCCTTTAATGTGAACTTGCTCACAGGCGACTGGGCAGCAGGGAATGATATCAGTCACGTTGGTTCATATGCAACCTCAAGCTTTCTACAACTCAAGAGTACATTTCATCAATAAGGACCTTAAGAAACATAAAATGCACTAGAAGTACCTTCCTTGGACGCAGTTATCAGTTGGTTTCCACTTATACTAAGCCATCTGGTGATGCAGTAAGTACAAATGAAGGAGGTACCAAAAAAAATTACTTCTATACAAAAACATTAGAAGAAGGCAGAGCCATGGAAGAAATTTACCTCTATATGAAATCTACCTCTATGAGAAAACACTAGAAGAAGGCAGATCCTACATCAGATTTTTATTTTTGATGAAAATAATCTCTGTTGAAAGTTAAGTCTCTCTGGAACCAACTTCTAAAAGGAGGAAGCACACTCCCAGGGCACAGGGGGTCTAGGACAGACAGGGATTCAAGGTTCAATGTTGGTGGAGATTTAACTGCCAGTATTTTAATTCAGACTGTTGTATTTTTAGGGTTCTCATTACAAAGTTTCATAAGTTTTGAGTGTTCTGTCCCAATTCTGTCTTTCCTGTAAGACCATTTCCAGTAATGTGATTTCAGAATGTGAATCTTTTCGAAAATGCACATAAAGGTTAAAGGCAGAAACTTAGAAGAATAGTGTCAGGAAGCTCTGTACAGCTCAAGGTGGCAAACACATTGGAAGGACAATTTAAAAAGTGTTATATTTGGAGCAAAAACAAGGAAATGGGCCAGGCTTGCTGCCTGGGCCCGAAGCTAAGAGGTAGGAGGTAACAGAGAAACTAGAACTCTCCCAGCCCGTTTTGCCTCTGTCTCCTATCAAAGAGAATGATTTCTGCACTGAAGGAGAGCAGGAGCCTTGGTGATGTGGGGAAGTGAGCTCAAGAGAAGGGACACAACCCAGAAAGCACCAAGCTAATCTAAAAGGGATCCAGGCAAGTGACAGCCAAGGGCACCGAAAGAACATGTCAATGGGATCGCTCTTGGTGATACAGGAGCTTCTGAGAAAGACAGAGGGGTCAGGAGCCTGAAGGGCCACAGAAAGAGGTGGATTCTGTAAACAACTGGTGAAATTGATACAGTTCCTCAGCAAAATTCTAGAACGAGTTATAAGGAACTGCTTTGGGGGTCCTGAACTTGAAACCACAAGCATTAAGAGTTAATGTGAGACCGCTAGGAGCAAGCTGGGTCAGACAAGTCACATGGCCTTTTTTTTTTTTTTTTTCACACAGCCTTTTTAGACTGAGGTTCCAGTTTCACAGACAGAGAAATTAAAAGGCTAATTCAACAAGTATTTACAGAGTGCGTACTTTGTGCCAGGGTCCGTTCAAGGTCCTGGGCATAGATTAGTGAACACAACAAGCAAAAACTCATGCCTTCACAGTTCCTTAAACTACACAGAATTATCACAGGATCCAGGAATTTTACTTCTGAGCATCTATCCAAAAGAAATGAAAGCAGGAACTCAAAACAGATATTTGTACACCAATATTCACAGCAGCATTATTCACAATAACTAAAAAGTGAAACAACTCAAATGTCCATCAACAGATGAACAGATAGACAAAATATGGTATATATATATACACACACAATGGAATATTATTCAGTCTTAAAAAGGAAGGACGTTCTGACACGTGCTACTATGTGGATGAACTTTGAAGACATCATGCTAACTGAAATAAGTCAGTCACAAAAGGACAAATATCGTAGGATTCCACTTGTCTGGGGTACCTAGAATAGTCAAATTCATAGAGACAGACAGTGGTTATCAAGAGCTGGGAAGAGGGGAGAATGAGGAGTCATTGTTTAATGGCTACCAAGTTTCAGTTTGGGATGATGAGAAAGTTCTAGAGAGGGATGATGGTGATGGTTGCACAACAATGTGAATGTACACAATGCCACTGAACTGTATCCTTTAAAATGGTAAATTTTAGGATTGGTTCAAGATGGTGGAATAGAAGGATGTGTGCTCACTCCCTCTTGTGAGAGCACTGGAATCACAATTAACTGCTGAACAATCATCGACAGGAAGACACTGGAACACACCAAAAAAGATACCCCACATCCAAAGACAAAGGAGAAGTCGCAGTGAGATGGTAGGAGGGGCTCAATCACAATAAAATCAAATCCCATAACCGCTGGGTGGATGACTCACAAACTGGAGAACACATACCACAGAAGTCCACCCACTGGAGTGAAGGTTCTGAGCCCCACATCAGGCTTCCTAACCTGGGGGTCCGGCAACGGGAGGAGGAATTCCCAGAGAATAAGACTTTGAAGGCCAGCAGGATTTGATTGCAGGACTTTGACAGGACTGGGGAAAACAGAGACTCCATTCCTGCGGGGCACACACAAAGTAGTGTGCGCACCAGGACCCAGGGGGAAGGAGCAGTGACCCCATAGAAGACTGAACCAGACTTACCTGCTAGTGTTGGAGGGTCTCCTGCAGAGGTGGGGGGTGGCTGTGGCTCACTGAGGGGACAAGGACACTGGCAGCAGAAGTTCTGGGAAGTACTCCCTGGCATGAGCCATCCCGGAGTCTGCCATTAACCCCACCAAAGAGCCTGCAGCCTCCAGTGGTGGGTCACCTCAGGCCAAACTACCAACAGGGAGGGAACCCAGCCCCACCCATCAGCAGACAAGCAGATTAAAGTTTTACTGAGCTCTGCCCATCAGAGCAATACCCAGCTCTACCCACCACCAGTACCTCCCATCAGGAAGCTTGCAAAAGCCTCTTAGATACCCTCATCCACCAGAGGGCAGACAGCAGAAGCAAGAAGAACTACAGTCCTGCAGCCTGTGGAACAAAAACCACATTCACAGAAAGATAGACAAAATGAAAAGGCAAAGGACTATGAACCAGATGAAGGAACAAGATAAAACCCCAGAAAAACAACTGAATGAAGTGGAGATAGGCAACCTTCCAGATAAAGAATTCAGAATCATGATAGTGAAGATGATCCATGATCCAGGACCTTGGAAAAAGAATGGAGGCAAAGATCTAGAAGATGCAAGAAATGTTTAACACAGACCTAGAAGAATTAAAGAACAAACAAACAAAGATGAAAAATACAATAACTGAAATGAAAAATACACTAGAGGAATCAATAGCAGAATAACTGAGGGAGAAGAACGGATAAGTGATGTGGAAGACAGAATGGTGGAATTCACTGCCATGGAACAGATTAAAGAAAAAAGAATGAAAAGAAATGAAGACAGCCTAAGAGACCTCTGGGACAGTATTAAACGCACCAACATTCTTATTATAGGGGTCCCAGAAGGAGAAGATGGAGAGAAAGGACCCGAGAAAATATCTGAAGAGATTATAGTCGAAAACTTCCCTAACATGGGAAAGGAAATAGCCACCTAAGTCCAGGAGGCACAGAGAGTCCCAGGCAGGATAAACCCAAGGAGAAACATGCCAAGACACATTTTTTTTTTTTTTTTTTTGCGGTACGCGGGCCTCTCAGTGTTGTGGCCTCTCCCGTTGTGGAGCACAGGCTCTGGACGCGCAGGCTCAGTGGCCATGGCTCATGGGCACAGCTGCTCCGTGGCATGTGGGACCTTCCCGGACCAGGGCATGAACCCGCGTCCCCTGCATCAGCAGGCGGACTCCCAACCACTGTGCCACCAGGGAAGCCCGCCAAGACACATATTAATCAAATTGACAAGAATTAAAGACAAAGAAAAATTATTAAAAGCAACAAGGGAAAAACGACAAATAACATACAAGGGAACTCCCTTAAGGTTAACAGCTGATTTCTCAGCAGAAACTCTACAAGCCAGAAGGGAGTGGCACAATATGTTTAAAGTGATGAAAGGGAAGAAGCTACAACCAAGATTATTCTACCCGGCAAGGATCTCATTCTGATTCAAAAGAGAAATCAAAAGCTTTACAGACAAGCAAAAGCTAAGAGAATTCAGCACCACTAAACCAGCTCTGTAACAATGCTAAAGGAACTTCTCTAAGTGGGAAACACAAGAGAAGAAAAGGACTTACCGAAACAAAAGCATAACAATTAAGAAAATGGTAATAGGGGCTTCCCTGGTGGCGCAGTGGTTGAGAGTCTGCCTGCCGATGCAGGGGACACGGGTTTGTGCCCCGGTCCGGGAGGATCCCACATGCCGCGGAGCTGCTGGGCCCGTGAGCCATGGCTGCTGAGCCTGTGCATCCGGAGCCTGTGCTCTGCAGCGGGAGAGGCCACAGCAGTGACAGGCGGCATACCGCAAAAAAAAAAAAAAAAAGAAAAAAGAAAATGGTAATAGGAACATACATATCGATAATTACCTTAAACGTGAATGGATTAAATGCTCCAACCAAAAGACACAGGCTCGCTGAATGGATACAAAAACAAGACCCATATATATGCTGTCTACAAGAGACCCACCTCAGACATAGGGACACATACAGACTGAAAGTGAGGGAATGGAAAAAGATATTCCATGCAAATGGAAATCAAAAGAAAGCTGGAGTAGCAATACTCATATCAGATAAAATGACTTTAAAATAAAGACTGTTACAAGAGACAAGGAAGGACACTACATAATGATCAAGGGATCAATCCAAGAAGAAGATACAACAATTATAAATATATATGCACTCAACATAGGAGCACCTCAATACATAAGGCAACTGCTAACAGCTATAAAAGAGGAAATCGACAGTAACACAATAATAGTGGGGGACTTTAACACCCCACTTACACCAATGGACAGATAATCCAGACAGAAAATTAACAAGGAAACATAAGCTTTAAATGACACAATAGACCAGAAAGATTTAATTGACATTTACAGGACATTCCATCCGAAAACAGCAGATTACACTTTCTTCTCAAGTGCACATGGAACATTCTCCAGAATAGATCACATCTTGGGTTGCAAATCAAGCCTCAGTAAATTTAAGAAAATTGAAATCATTATCAATCAGCTTTTCCGACCACAACGCTATGAGATAGAAATAAATTACAGGGAAAAAAACGTAAAAAACTCAAACAAATGGAGGCTAAACAATATGTTACTAAATAACCAAGAGATCACTGAAGAAATCAGAGGAAATAAAAAAATACCTAGAGACAAATGACAATGAAAACACGACGATCCAAAACCTATGGGATGCAGCAAAAGCAGTTCTAAGAGGGAAGTTTATAGCGATACAATGCTACCTCAAGAAACACAAAAGGGCTTCCCTGGTGGTGCAGTGGTTGAGAGTCTGCCTGCTGATGCAGGGGACACGGGTTTGTGCCCCGGTCCAGGAAGATCCCACATGCCGCGGAGCGGCTGGGCCCATGAGCCATGGCCACTGAGCCTGCGAGTCCGGAGCCTGTGCTCCACAACAGGAGAGGCCACAACAGTGAGAGGCCCGTGTACCGCTAAAAAAAAAAAAAAAAAAAAACACGAAAAAACTCAAATAAACAGTCTAACTATACACCTAAAGGAACTGGAGAAAGAAGAACAAACAAAACCCAAAGTTAGTAGAAGGAAAATCATAAAGATCAGAGCAGAAATACATGAAATAGAAACAAAGAAAACAATAGCATAGATCAATAAAACTAAAAGGTGGTTCTTTGAGAAGATTAACAAAATTGATAACCTTTAGCAAGACTCATCAAGAAAAAGAGGGAGAGACTCATATCAATAAAATTAGAAATGAAAAAGGAGAAGTTACAATGGACACTGCAGAAATACAAAGTATCCTAAGAGACTACTACAAGCAACTCTATGCCCATAAAATGGACAATCTGGAAGAAACAGACAAATCCTTAGAAAGGTATAACCTTCCAAGACTGAACCAGGAAGAAATAGAAAATATGAACAGACCAATCACAAGTAATGAAATTGAAACTGTGATTAAAAATCTTCCAACAAACAAAAGTCCAGGACCAGATGGCTTCACAGGTGAATTCTATCAAACATTTAGAGAAGAGCTAACACCCTTCCTTCTTAAACTCTTCCAAAAAATTGCAGTGGAAGGAACACTCCCAAACTCATTCTATGAGGCCACCGTCACCCTGATACCAAAACCAGAAAAAGATACTACAAAAAAAGAAAATTACAGACCAATATCACTGATGAATATAGATGCAAAAATCCTCAACAAAATACTAGCAAAGAGAATCCAGCAACACATTAAAAGGATCATATACTATGACCAAGTGGGATTTATCCCAGGGATCCAAGGATTCTTCAATATAAGCAATCCAATCAATGTGATACACCATATTAACAAATTGAGGAATAAAAACCATATGATCATCTCAATAGATGCAGAAAAAGCTTCTGACAAAATTCACCACCCATTTATGATAAAAACTCTCCAGAAAGTGGGCACAGAGGGAACCTACCTCAACATAATAAAGGCCATATATGACAAACCCACAGCAAACATCATTCTCAATGGTGAAAAGCTGAAAGCATTTCCTCTAAGTTCAGGAACAAGACAAGGATGTCCACTCTCACCACTATTATTCAACATAGGTTTGGAAGTTCTAGCCATGGCAATCAGAGAAGAAAAAGAAATAAAAGGAATACAAATTGGAAAAGAAGTAAAGCTGTCACTGTTTGCAGATGACATGATGCTATACATAGACAATCCTAAAGATGCTACCAGAAAACTACTAGAGCTAATCAATGAATTTGGTACAGTTGCAGGATACAAAATTACTGCACAGAAATCTCTGGCATTCCTATACATCAACAACAAAAAATCAGAAAGAGAAATTAATGAAACACTCACATTTACCATCACAACAAAAAGAATAAAATACCTAGGACTAAACCTGCCTAAGCAGTTGAAAAACTTGTACTCCGAAAACTATAAGACACTGATGAAAGAAATCAAAGATGACACAAACAGATGGAGAAATACACCATGTTCTTGGATTGGAAGAATCAATATTGTGAAAATGACTACACTACGCAAAGCAATATACAGATTCAGTGCAATCCCTATCAAATTACCAATGGCATGTTTTACAGAACTAGAACAAAAAATCTTAAAATTTGTGTGGCGACACAAAAGACCCCAAATAGCCAAAGCAATCTTGAGGGAAAAAAAACAGAGCTGGAGGAATCAGACTCCCTGACTTCACACTCTACTACAAAGCTACAGTCATCAAGACAATATGGCACTGGCACAAAAACAGAAATATAGATGTTTGGAACAGGATAGAAAGCCCAGAGATAGACCCACACACCTATGGTCAACTAATCTATGACAAAGGAGGCAAGGATATACAATGGAGAAAAGAGAGTCTCTTCAATAAGTGGTACTGGGAAAACTGGACAGCTACTTGTAAAAGAATGAAATTAGAACTCTCCCTAACACCATACACAAAAATCGACTCAAAATGGATTAAAGACTTAAATGTAAGATTGGACACCATAAAACTCTTAGAGGAAAATATAGGAAGAACACTCTTTGACATAAATCACAGCAAGATCTTTTTTGACCCACCTCCCGGAGTAATGGAAATAAAAGCAAAAATAAACAAATGGGACCTGATGAAATTTAAAAGCTTTTGCACAGCAAAGGAAACTATAAACAAGATGAAAAGACAATCCTCAGAATGGGAGAAAATATTTGCAAACTAATCAGTGGACAAAGGATTAATCTCCAAAATATATAAAAGCTCATGCAGCTCAGTATTAAAAAAACAAACAACCCAATCAAAAAATGAGCAGAAGACCTAAATAGACATTTCTCCAAAGAAGACATACAGATGACCAAGAAGCACATGAAAAGCTGCTCAACATCACTAATTATTAGAGAAATGCAAATCAAAACTACAATGAGGTATCACCTCACACCAGTTAGAATGGGCATCATCAGAAAATCTACAAACAACAAATGCTGAAGAGGGTGTGGAGAAAAGGGAACCCTCTTGCACTGTTGGTGGGAACGTAAATTGATACGGCCACTATGGAGAACAGTATGGAGGTTCCTTAAAAAACTAAAAATAGAATTACCATATGACCCAGCAATCCCACTACTGGGCATATACCCAGAGAAAACCGTAAATCAAAAAGAAACATGCAGGGGGTCTTCCCTGGTGGCGCTGTGGTTGACAGTCCGCCTGCCGATGCAGGGGACACAGGTTCGTGCCCTGGTCTGGGAAGATCCCACATGCCGGGAGCGGCTAGGCCCGTGAGCCATGGCCGCTGAGCCTGCGCGTCCAGAGCCTGTGCTCCACAACGGGAGAGGCCACAGCAGTGAGAGGCCCATGTACTGCAAAAAAAAAAAAAAAAAGACACATGCACCACAACGTTCATTGCAGCGGTATTTACAACAGCCAGGTCATGGAAGCAACCTAAATGCCCATCGACAGACAAATGGATAAAGAAGATGTGGTACATATATACAATGGAATATTAGCCATAAAAAGGAACGAAATTGGGTCATATAGAGACGTGGATGGACTTAGAGACTGTCATACAGAGTGAAGTAAGTCAGAAAGAGAAAATCAAATATCATACATTAATGCATATATGTGGAATCTAGAAAAATGGTACAGATGAACAGGTTTGCAGGGCAGAAATTGAGACACAGATGTAGAGAACAAACGGATGGACACCAAGGTGGGAAAGCAGGGGGGCGGGGATGTGGTGGTGTGATGAATTGGGAGATTGGGATTGACATGTATACACTGATATGTATAAAATAGATAACTAATAAGAACCTGCTGTATAAAAAAATAAAAAATAAAATTCGAAAAAAATAAAATGCAATAAAAAAAGATAAAATTTTATTTTTTAAGGTGTTGGGGGTAGGATTTTATTAATTAATTAATTTATTTTTGCTGTGTTGGGTCTTCGTTTCTGTGCGAGGGCTTTCTCTAGTTGTGGCAAGCGGGGGCCACTCTTCATCGCGGTGCGTGGGCCTCTCACTATTGCGGCCTCTCTTTTTGCGGAGCACAGGCTCCAGACGCGCAGGCTCAGTAGTTGTGGCTCACGGGCCTAGTTGCTCCGCGGGATGTGGGATCCTCCCAGACCAGGGCTTGAACCCGTATCCCCTGCATTAGCAGGCAGATTCTCAACCACTGAGCCACCAGGGAAGCCCCAAAAAAGGTAAATTTTATGTTATGTATAATTTTACCACAACTTAAAGAAAAAACATTTTGTCATACAATTTACATCGTGAGGGGGGAAGATGGACAATGGACAGGTTAAAGAAGTAAAAGATATACTATATTAGACGTTGGTTAGTACCATACAGAAAATAAAATCAGGAAGGGGGATAAGGAGTTGGGATGTGGGTAGGGGTGGTCAGGGAGTGTCCCTGACGAGGTGACTTGAGTAAAATAAACACCTATAGAAGGAGAGGGAGGCAGCCATGAGGAGACATGGGAGAGGAACATTCCAGGCAGAGGGAACAGTAAGTTCAAGGTAGGGCCATCAAATAATATTGGAAAGCACCTGGGGCCGTCACAGGCTCAGCATGTTAAAGGTACATCATGGAGGTCACTTGGAAGGAGCAAGGGGGAGCGGAGGAGCAGGTGAAGTCGAGGGGGCTGTATAAGAGGGGTGTTGAAGGTCATGGAAGGCCTTTGGCTTTTTCAGTGAGTGAGATGCAACCATTTTAGAGGTTTTTGAGCAGAGACTGATTTACATTTCAAAGGGGTGCTTCTCAAACTCTGCAGTGCGTAAGAATCTCCTAGGGAGCTTGTTAAAATGCAGACTATAGGGGCTTCCCTGGTGGCGCAGTGGTTAATAATCTGCCTGCCAATGAAGGGGACACGGGTTTGAGCCCTGGCCCGGGAAGATCCCACATGCCGCAGAGCAACTAAGCCCGTGCGCCATGACTACTGAGCCTGCGCTCTAGAGCCCATGAGCTACAACTACTGAGCCTATGTGCCACAACTACTGAAGCCCGCACGCCTAGAGCCCATGCTCTGTAACAAGGGAAGCCACCGCAATGAGAAGCCTGCGCACCACAACAAAGAGTAGCCCCCACTCACTGCAACTAGAGAAAGCCCACACGCAGCAACAAAGACCCAACGCAGCCAAAAATAAAAAAATAAAATAAAAATAAAATAAAATAGTGAAAAAAAAATACATACTATGGTTCATTAAGTCTAGGGTGGGGCCTGAAATTCCAAAGACTGTCCTTTTGAAACACGGAGACCACTATGTTGTAAGGAAGACCAGTCTGGCTCACTGGAGGATAACAGGCCACATGGAGGAAAACTGAGGCATCCCCAGCTCAGCCAACAGCCAGTACCAACTGGTAGACATGTGATGGAGGTCATTTTGGACCTTCTAGCCCAGTGGACCTTCCAGCAGATTGCAGCTGCATGAGTGAGCAGGGGTGAAAACAGCAGAGGAGTGCCCAGCCAACTCCCAGAATGGTGAGAAATAATAAATTGCTGTTGTTTTAATTCACTAAGTGCTGACGTGGTTTGTTACACAGCAATAGGTAATTGAAACAGAAACAGAGTTTTAAAGGATCTCTTTGCGTGTGGACAACGGGCTGTGGGAAGGTAGAGACAGGAGAAGCACATTATACCCAGCACGTGGGCACAGCTGAATCCACCCATAGGGGGGAGTCTTTTTCTAGTTTGCACAAAGGCACTGGCTGGGTCTAGCAGCAGTCCCGTGAGAAAGCGGTGGGATTCTGGAGACTTCTCGGGTGGTCCAGTGGTTGAGAATCCACCTTCCAATGCAGGGGATGTGGGTTCGATCCCTGGTCGGGGAACTAAGACCCCACATGCTGCGGGGCAATTACTGAGCCTGCGTGCTGCAATAAAAGATCCCACACGTGTTGACGAAGATCCCACATGCCGCGACGAAGATCCCATGTGCCGCAACTGAGACCCGATGCAGCCAAATAAATGAATAATTTTTTTTTTTTTTTTTTTAGAATAAAGTGGTGAGATTCTGGATATATTCTGAAGTTAAGGCTGAGGATGTGGGGTGAAGTCACGGATAACACCAAGGTTTGGGGCCTGAGTAACTGGAGGGAGAGAAGGCCTGCTGTTACCTGAGATGCAAAGACTGCAGGTGGAACAGGTTTAGAGGGGAAGATCCAGAGTTCAATTTTGGACATGATTGCAGACATCAAGACTGGAATTTGGGGGAATTCACTGGTGGTCCAGTGGTTAGGACTGTGCTTTCACTGCTGAGGACGTGGGTTCAATCCCTGGTCAGGGAACTAGGATCCCATGAGCTGTGTGGTGTGGAAAAAAAAAAAAAAAAGACTGGAATTTGGGGAAGAGGTCTGGATTGGAGATTTTTTAAAAGTCAGCATCTTTACAACCATGAGACTGAATGAGATCACCAAGGGAGTAAGTACAGATAAAGAGGACCAAGGACTGAGCCCAGGGAGGAAACAGCAAAGGAAGCTGAGCAGTAGCAGCCAAAGAGACCAAGTACAAGGACCACCAGGTTTTCCCACAGAGGTCATGAGTGACCTTGACAAGAAAAGCTTGGTGAAGTGCTAAGTATAAACCCCTGGTTTAGAGTGGGTTCAAGAAAAAAAGAAAGCAACCTGTCAATTGACAGATGAATGTATAAAGAAGATGTGGTATATATACATACACACACACACACACACACACATGCATGCACACACACACACACACAAACACACACAATGGAATATTACTCAGCCATAAAAAAAGAATGAAATAATGCCATTTGCAGCAACATAGATGGACCTAGAGATTATCATACTAAGTGAAGTAAGCCAGACAAAGACAAATATGATATGATATCGCTTATATGTGGAATCTAAAAAAACAAATGAACTTATTTATAAAACAGAAATAGACAGACATAGAAAACAAATTTATGGTTACCAAAGGGGAAAGGGGGGGAGGGGTAAATTAGGAGCTTGGGATTAACAAATACACACTACTATCTATAAAATAGATAACCAACAAGGACCTACCATATAGCACAGGACACTAAACTCAGTATTTTGTAATAACCTATAAGGGAAAAGAACCTGAAAAAGAATAGATATATATGTATATGTATAACTGAATCATTTTGCTGTACACCTGAAACTAACACAACAGGTAAATCAATTATACTTCAATAAAAAAAGAAAGAAAGAAAAAAAGGGAAGGAAAGGCACTGAAGGCAGAATATAAACTTTTTTTTTTTCTGTAAAGTTGAACAGGGAAATAGGGCTATAGCTGGAGGTGGAAGAGAGTTCAAGCTTTTTGTTTATTTTTGCTTTTTTTAGATGGGAGAAATGACAGCCTGTTTATGTACGGACAGGAATGACTCAGATGAGAGGGAACAATTGACAGCTGGAGCCATGTCGTTGAAGGGATGGGACCCAGTGCACGGATGAAGGGATTGGCTGCAGACAGCAGAGATCGTTCATGACTAATGTGCACATGGGCAGTAGGTACATGGGGGCAGTGGGAGCCTTTGGCAGTTCTCTTCTGAGAACTTTAACTTGCTCCAGAAAATAGAAGGCCGTGTCATCAACTGAGAGTAAGCATGGGGAGGGGGTTAGATGAATGGAAGGTGCTGCCTGAATAGCCAACGTCTCATCCAAGAACCGTGATAGAGTGTTTCCAATATCCCTGTGGAGTAACACAGCCTGGCTTTATTAAGGACTAAGTTGGATAGGGATTTCCCCAGTGGTCCAGTGGTTAAGATTCCACCTTCCAATACAGGGGGTGCGGGTTCTATCCCTGGTCGGGGAACTAAGATCCTGCATGCTGTGCAGCGCAGCCAAAAATTTAAAAAAAAAAAAAAAAGGACTAAGTGGCGGGGA